>NC_079148.1:87489627-88141938 GCF_945859685.1 Eupeodes corollae | reverse complement strand
CTTTCCATGACAAAAATTACTTTTGGAGGTTTTTCCAATTCCTCGAAAGAGACAATACTCTTACATGTGGCACATACAGGGATTGAACCTAAGACCGCGTGACAGTCCTACGCACTTAAGGGCCTTGCACACGAGAGCGAACAACAAATGGACGAACAAACGTGATTTTACTCATTTCAATAAGTCAAATTCAAACAAAAACACATTTAAATTATAAGAAACCAATTGATTGTTAGGATAATAAAATTTGCATTTGGTTCTCTAAAACAAGATAATTTTGTAAAAACAAATTACTAGTAACGAATTGCAGTGTTGTTGCTACGAACTGTCAAACTCTATTCGCGTTCCACATACCATCCACACTGCAACGAATAAATTGTTCGCGCTCAACTTAACCTCAAAATTATGCCACTCTTGTTTTGTTTATTAAAAAGGGTAATTATAAATTGACAATTCGTCTCTGTCTGCGAATAGAAATAAAGCTTATGTGAAACAAAAGTCAAAATAGGTGAACTTCCACAGTTTGTAGTTCGCAGCTCATGTGCAAGATGCTTTACCATCACGACAGGGATACTACTTAACTTATGGATTTTACTGATAGTTATAACCGATGCTTCCGATACTTTGAAGTTTGTGTTACCGGATATTGCAAAATGTTATTTATTCACGACTTTTTTGAATTTACATATTTTATCACGACTCAAAACTCCGTATTGGCAAAATTAATTTTCCAAACGACAACTAAAGGTTATATTTGTACGAGGTCATAGATATTAACAAAAAATGTATGTAGTTAATAACGTTGATTGTAATGTTGCTGAATTCACAAAACTTTATCCAATCCGCTTTTTCACCTTGGGCTTCACAATGCAGTTGTCTTATTTCCTTTCCAGTTTTGTGTATCCTATAACCAGTATGATTATAAGGAATTCGTAAATGAACGAATCGAATGAGGAATCATGTGGATATGTAGATTGTAGGACTTGAATTTTGATTTGTTTAAACAGTTTGAGGCAAGGGTGTTAGCTGTATAGCGTTGGTAGGCAGTGAATCAGTAAGCTCACTGTTGACGTTTCCAGATCTAAGGATTGTTTTCCTTGACATCTGTCTCCCCACAAAAGATTCTTCTTCATAACGGGCATATACAAAAGTATCATCTCCACTTCCATCTATGTCTTCCTCGGTTTCTGCACCACGTTGATTGCCGATAGCAGGTGGTTCATCTGGCGCTGCTTGAAGAACTCCATCTTCACGATAATTTGGATTTGTAACAGTGAGAACACCATATCTGCCACCCTCACCGTCTCTTAAATTATTGTACATTCCCTGTTGAAACTTAGTTCCTCTGGAAGACGTGTATAACTTGAGAACGCGGCAGTTGCAAGTAACTAATAAAGCAGTTACTATTCCCTGTTTATTTGTGGAAAGACTCTATTAGTTTTTATTATATACAAGTTCAAATGACAATGTACCTGAACGCCTTGCGCTATGCAGTATACAGCCCAAAGTTCTACTACTTCCATTAAGGCCGCGAGTGAACCAAATATGTTAACAATGGTAAATAAAGTTAATATCTAAAAGTAAAATAAAATTGAGGTTTTTAATTATAGACAATGGTTTTCCAATACGAAGTTTCATTTTGATATTAAGGCGAAAATTAATCAGGAGAAATCAATCAATGCTTATTTTATGTTCATGTTTCAAGGCAAAGATATGTGATTGATAATGCAAAAAGCACATCCGCCAAAGTGACCTTGATAACTCAGGAATCAAGGTAGATTGCCCCAAAGAAACAAGATAAAGGTGTTAAATCATAAAATCTCGTCCTTCAAAAACTGCGACTGTAACTGCAAATTGTTTACCCTTTTTTTAGTTAACTCAATTCGTTGTTAAGGCATGTATCGCTATTCAAAATGAAACATTTTCTTGGAAAACCCTGTATAATCTTTAAAGTATATAATGTAAAAAAAGAAATACTTGCCTTAATAAATAAGCCACATTGTAAAAGTCTTCGTTTTATCAATTTACGCCTTGTTTTGACGTCAACTTGCATTTGCGCGGATATTTTCGCGGTATGTTTGGCCTGATACGCTAAATGAAAACCAATAAAAAGGATGAATATCGCTGGAACCATATACGCCCAAATATATGCTTGACCTTCCATAATCCTGTTGAGGGAAATACAATTTTAGTTTGTGTTTCAATCATTTCTAACTGGTGCATTCCGTTCTTAAGCTGTCACATATACAGACAAATCGTCCCTAATTTGTAATGTTTTGGACTATCATTCTAGAAATCGCAACAGGGACTCTGTAAAGTTGATGGTTTTACATACGTTTTAACTTAAATGATTGCTTTTATAAAAAAAAAACAAGCAACTTTAAATGTTGCCACTCGTATTTTCGTGGAATGCACCAATTATTAGATTTTAACAATTTTTTACCAGCAATGTCTTGCTATAAATTCATCTCTTGAAGCTCTATTGTCGATTGTCTTTTTAAGCCAAGGTCTCACGCTGGATGTTTCATTGTATTTAAATGCAGCTGCAATAGCTACCATAAGAAGAGGAAATCCCCAAGAAAAACAACTACACATTTATTAAAAATTTAAATTAATTATAATTAAAACCCAAATACAGTAACTTACTTGTATTCAGTGAGCAGTTTGCACATTTTCGGTTCGGGTCGAAAAATCAAATTTACACTATGACGAAAAGTTCTAAGGGCCTGATGACAGCAGCAAATCATCCAACATAAAGATGCTAGCTTCATAAACAAAAATGCCAGCGATAAAGAAACACAAAGTTCAGGATCCTAAAAATACAAAAATTTAAAGAATATTATGATGAAGTCTTGGATATTTTAAAATTTTGTATATAATGAGATTAGGTGGACATTGTTTGGCTAAATTATGATTACAACTTTGTAAATTCTAAAAAGGTTGTTATAAAATTGAAAGTATATATCTGGCAGGTGTAACGCTTATTCTTAACATTGAATTTATTTACCCAACGTTATAAACTTCCCATAGGTGGTTATTGGAATCTATCCGGTTTGTCAAGTTGAACATTTTGACATTTTTCGGAGTATCAAAGTCCCTGGAATCTAAATCAATGTTTTTTAGAGAAGATTTGTTTACCATAAATATCTGAAGAACCAGTAAAGATATCAAGATATCAAGATACCCACCATTCTCTTTATAGATTTTAAAGCCGCGTATGATAGCATATAATAGACATAATTTGAAGCTCAAAGCATTATGTCAGTGGAGTTTTTTTAAGCATTGCAACGGAAGTGGAAAAGATGGCTTTAGTAGTCAATATGGGCAAGACCAAGTATATGATGTCATCAAAAAAGGACGTCTTGGACAAAACGTCACCATGGACAGCTATAACTTAAAGGTAGTTAAGGACTTTGTCTACCTAAGCTAGGCACAGCTATAATTTCAGGCAACGACACCAGTGCTGAATTCAAACGGACAATAACTCTTAAAAATCACTGCTTCTTTAGACTTAGAAGGCAGTTGAGTTGTAAAGAAGTTTCTCAAGCATCTAAAGGCACCATCTATAAGACATCACCATCCCGGTTCTCATTTATGCTGCTGAGGTATACTTTAAAAGAAATTTTTGGTTCGGCTGATTTTTGGCCCCGTCTACATAGATGGAGATGGGGCTATACACTGTACAGCGACACTGACCAGGTTAATAAATAAAAGTCCAACGAATAAATGGCTAAGGCATGTAGAGCAGTGTTTTATCAAAACGGAAACGGAAACGGACTTCCCATTGATTTTTTTTACGTGCCGTCGAACTTCGATAGCTCGAACGTCGATAACTCGAATTTTGTTTAATTAAAATAATGTGGAAACAGTCTTTAGAGCTTTTCTTTCATACATTTTAACTTTGACATCTCGAACTTTTTTGTTTGTATATCTTGAACAAAAGTCTTCAAGGGCGGGATGAAAATATCATCACTACTAAATACAAAATCCATGACTTTACAAACAAAATTGAATTTTGGCCATCGTCATCAACCAAAACCACTTAGATTAATTTTCTTCGACACAATCTTTTGTTGAAGAAGTTGGATGTGAAATTAATATCAGGGAATTTATACCTGATATGAAAATGGTGTTAGAAAAGTTGAAAGATGAAATGTGTCATTAATATTATGGAAGAAATATCGAAGAATATTGGGCAAAGGTGGATCTTTTATCCGTTTTGAAGTGTTTGATTCCATTTGCCACATCGTACCTGTGCGAGTTGACTTTTGCATCAATGGTCAAAATCAAAAGCAAAGAAAGAAATCGCTTAAATTTGGAAAACGATTTAATTCTCAATGTAGCAAAAACGGATCCACGTTGGGAGAAATTGATTGCTGAAAAACAAGCGCAACCCTCGCATTAAGAATAACTTTTTGCTAATTTAATTCAAATGTTAAAGATGGATTATATTTCATAGGTTATTTTTATTTTTTGTTTATTTGACACAAATGAATATTTCCTTTAATTATCATTTTTCTTAATAAACCTGTTTAAACTTTATTGGTTTGTTTAACTGCAGTCAACCTTTTGGAATTCCTTGTAAGAATCTTCGCGACCCCTCTAAAAAAAACGTTGAAAAACACTGATGTAGAGCGAATGGACATCAACGCAACGGAAGGTCTTCGAATCCAATCCCATGGGACGGCGGCCGGCGCAATAGAGGAAGACGGTAACTCAGGTGGCGCACTCAGGTGGAAGAGTACCAACTTGGCGTGGAGAAGCATTATGGTTGAGATTCAGGTCCTCCTGGACTGTAGCGCCATCTTAAGTAAATAAAATAGATGCCAACAAATTTTAAACTTCATAATTGACCAGTAATATTGATGTGAAATGTTAACTTGCTTTTTGTAGTATGTCATTCCAATTTTACACTTACAAAGCTTTCATAAACTTATTAAAACCAGTATTAAAATAGTTAAAAATACAGATTGTAATACTACCGCACAAAAACCATACAAGTTAAGAAAATGTCTCCTCCTTGTACACATTTATTTATAAATTTAATAAAAAAATACCGTTTTTGATATAAGAGCCGTAATGTGTGCATTAATTGTATAGTATATGTAGGAACATAGGCAACAGACTTTAAATTCAATTCGATTTTTGATTACTTTTAATAACCGAACTACATGAGAAAATCCTTTCAATCCCTTAGTCCTTTCTTATGACTTAAACCCTAATAAAAAATATAGAAATATGACTTCAAGATGAAAAAGAATCCTTATTGTGTTTTATGCCTGATAGATAATATTATAAGCCTCTTGCTATTGCTCTATACCCACATGTATATAACTGCTTTAATGATATTAAACTGTCATGATTTCCCCGTAATGTAGGGATTATATATACGGTATCTATACTATACGTGAAAGATGGATGCTATCAAATGTATGTATGAATTTCTCTAAATTGTAAAAAGAAAATCGAGTTGAAATACGAGTATAAACATTATAGTCTAACGTGTGTACTGCAACAGCTATCGCCAAAATAATAGGAACAATTCATAATTTTTGGTTATTACATACTTATGTCCTGAGTGTAAGGTAACAAATTCACAATTTAACTATTTAATTTGAAAAGTTAAAATTTGTTTTAACTGTTTAAATTGTATGACTTTAAGAAAGTAAAATTCAATATTTTGGAGTCCAGCAACATGCTTCATTAAAGGCGTATTTCTACTCTTGAATCTTGACCTACATGGAATCAATGTCAAGTTATTGAGAATACTAATCAAAAGTATAAATGTTGTACCTTTAGAATTAGAGCTTCGTTAACATTACAGCACACACGGTCGTGGTCTCTATCCTGCTGGAGAAGCCATTTAAAAAAATTGAATTGGGTGACGCAACAGTCCATTGTGAACTAGGGCCTAGTGACTTACAACTCTCAACCATTCCTCTGTGCGAGTACTGTTGTCAGGGATGGAGGATAGCTACAGTTTTAAGCCAAATCCGAACGGCTTATTTCAGAAAGCACTTTTCATGACAAGCATTACTCATGGAGAATTTGGTAATTCCTCGCAAGAGGTAGTACCCATGAAAAAGGTAAGGTGGCACATGCAGGGATTGAACCCAAGACTCCTTGCATGACAGTCCAACGCACTAACCATACGGGTACTACCATGTAAACATGACGGTCTTCATTTTTAGCAATTTACTAATCTTAAAAGTTAATTAACACAATTTTAATTGATTTTAACATGTTTCTGTTTGATTTTTTTTTAGCAATTTGCTAAACCATTTGACTCTATACAGTTATTCTTTAAAGAGCAATGGATGGAATGGTCCAGTAAACAGTTGAGAATTCCGATTAAAAGGTCCGTTTAATCGCATTTGCTCTGTTTATTTTCACGAACTGTCACTGTTTAGATGTTTCGATGCTTGTTTTTTAATAAAAGACAATTATCATTTTGCTAGTTATCAAAAGCTTAAAATTTTGTTCTCTAGTAAATTGTTAAATATTAAGCAAATTGCTTAGATGTATAAATTGCTAAACCCTTAACAATAACTTGTTTTAAATGGTGAGCCATTATCTTAATATTTTCTTATTTTTTAGAAGTAGTTTTTAACGGATATCTTGGTTTCTTTATTTTTTTTTCATTTTTGCGATAGAAGTTAAAATTCTTACAGAACTTCGGTCTACTTTCACGATCTCACTTATGTAATGCTAAAATGATTTTAAAATGTTTTTTAGTGTAGTAGTGTAGTGTTTATTTAAAGAAAACTTTGACAAAATTTAAAAATAAATTCCAGATTAAATACAGAAAATTTTATTAAACCAGACTATTTTTTGTAAACATTTTTTTTTTTTTTTTTCGTATTATGGAAGGAGCTGAATGTTAAGAAAAATGAGTTAATAAAGTAATATAAGCAAAAGGAACGTATACTAGCTAAGCTCATACTGTTTACACCTAAATTGTACATTTGATAACTTCTACTAGGAATATATCCGCTTTGTTTGAAAAACTCTCTAAAAACTTTACAAACATATAAATAAGTGCGTTTTTTTTAAATTCCATTTATAATAAAGTGAGCAATTGCGAACAAAACGATCCTCAGTATCCAGATTTTTGTGTTTAAAAATTGTTATCTACAACTGAAAAAAGATCTGTCAGAATAATAATAAACAAACTCACAAATAGAAGTAATTTTTGTTAAAATCAAAAGTTAAAATTAACTTAGCAAAAAAAACTAACTAAAACTGATAAAATGGCAATTTCTCAAGAAGAAATGTTAAGAAAACATCTGGAAATTGAGATTATAAAAAAAAGTTCATTTAACAATTGCTTCAAGAGGGGGGTTTGTTCGGAGACTGCTACATTAAAATGTAGTGTTGAAGCGAGTTTGAAGCTCGCCTCAATTCTTTATATACCTGAACCCAGTTGAAATGAGCTTGATTCGCCTCGATTCTGGTCGGGGATCGGAGTGGAGTCAAAATTTGCAAAGAAAAACCCTGTGTGGAGGAGTTGATTTTACAGATAATGCATTATGGTCTGTATATTTGCTTGTTTTTGTACAAAAATATAGCTTTGGATTGTTCAAATAAAAAAAATTGCACATGGAGTAGCTAGCATATTCTTTTATGATGCTAAACTATTCATTTTTTCATTGTTTAACACGAATCAAACTATCTCACTTGCACTTCATAAGAAACATCGAAACACCAATAGCATTTTAGAAAATGCTGTCAAACTTAATCATTTTCAAATCTCCTTGTGCGGAAGAAACATCATGAAGATTTATTTAATCTAAACTGAGATAAACCTTTGGTGGAAACATAGCAAAACATAAATATCTTTTATATTGTTTTCTCTTGCAAAATAAGCCCAGTTAGTCCATTTTCAGTAACAACACTAAATAATATGAGCAGTAATAGATTGATTTTTTCCGCAAATGGAAAACACACATGATTCCAAATGCACAACTACTCAACGAACACGAACACGAACACAGAAATACAATGCTATGTCAATCGTACCAACATTTGAGAACGAATTCACATAAGATCCTTTCGAGACTCGTATAAATGTCAAAGACTCATCCATAGTAAAATTGTACTTTAACTTTTATCGTTGTTATTCATACTATAGATATTGTTATATTGTTATAGCCAGCGAAACGTCGGGTAACAGAAGATGAATTAGTTTTTATTAATTGCATCAAGAATATTGATCATTAAAAGCCAATCAAACAAACATTATATATTAAATCAAGAACTTATGATTCAATACCCAAACACATAAACGATATTGTTTTTGTTATTCGTGTAAAATCCTACTATACTATGGATAGATTTTTCAACTAAACACGGGTAATGTCTAATTGGATCAATTTGCAATTTTTAAAATGATGGCTTATTTTTAGTCAGTCTGTTTTTGTTTAGGATGAGGAGTATTAAATGCTGTTGGGTTATTAATATGAGTTGAAGAGAACTAGCATACGAACTACCCCATCATTTTAAGAGCTTTTTGAAACAAAAAGGTTTAATTAAATACAAAACGTTAATTAAAATCATCTTAATCTTTCCCAGTTATTTTAAACAAACTACAATCTTAAGATTTCAAGGTCTCACACATTGCTTTCAAAGACTAGAACTAGATGGAAGCTATGTCACCAGCAAAAGCTGTTAAAGTACCATTCAACTTGAGTTTGAAAATGGAATTTATGTAGATTAAAAAAACAAGGAATCAATTACAGAACCCTGTGGCACACCATTCTTTACTAGCCTTGGTCAGAGAGAAAAAAACTAAACGAGAGAACCAACTTCGACGGTTGCTCTCTTTTTGCCTACAAGCTGCGATTTGCACATAAACTTGCATATGTATTAACTCCATATAAAAAAATGTGGGGAACGAATACTTATGCAAGAAGATGTGCATACTCCCCACATTTAAAAAAAAATGGCGTTCACCTTCGAAAAATGGCGGATGCCATGCTGTTCAGAGGTGTTCAAAGAAAATTCAAAATTGTGGATTATAATTAATTCGATGTAAAACTATTCAATGCAGTATATTTTGGAAAAAACAGCAGTTAAGTTATTAGTGAAGGTATTACTATTGAAATAAACATAACATACATTTATTCAAAACAAATAAAGTCTAGTCTAAAAAACCTTAACCTTGTTATACACTCTTTCTGAACACATTTTTTCCGGTTTTGGTTGTTAATGCCATCTATCTGTAACTCAAAGAAAGAGAAAAGAAAAACAAATTCACCACAATCAACCGTTTTTACGTTTACCGTAATTTTTTGACAAACGAAAATTGTTTGCTAGAATTAATTTGTGAAAACCAGAGAGAGAAAGAAATATCAAATGTCTGAAATTTGGCTCTCTCGATTAGTTTTTTCTCTCTGCCTTGGTTAACTGAAAATTCCATATGCCTAACTCCTTGTTTCCTATTTATTAAATAAGAATTTAGCAATTTGAAAAATCTGCCTTTAAAACCTGCATTATAAAGTTTAGTAAGAAATAGATCGTGGTCTACCAAATCAAAAGCTTTAGTCATGTCAATAAACAAGCTCATAGTAGATTTGGTTGGTTTGGTAGATTAACTACATACACGTAAGATAGCATCTTCAGTCTATAAACATGTTCTGAATCCAAATTGATTTTTACTGAAATATGTATTTTTCTAAGAAGTTAACAATTCTGACTTTAAGTAGTTTTTAAAGATATTAGAAAATGTTGGAAGAAGTAAAATATGTCTATAATTAGAAATTGTTGTTCTGTTTCCTTTTTAAACTCTTGATATCCCATCACTAGTGTATATATGTTTACTTTTCAAGGACATAATTATTTTACTTGCAGTTGTCTTATCAACAACAAAGCTAAGTTGTTTCCCACCGGGAAAACGAATCAGAACCAACTTTAAGGGGCAGAAGCTGTTTTGTGGTATCGATGGCCCCAGGGACGACATCCAGGTTTATCCAGATTTTCGAAGAAAAAGAAGTGGTTACTGTCCAACGAACCACAGCCAATCCCATTTATGACTGGAGCAACGAAGAGTTGAGAAAGGCTCAACAAGAAGACTCAGCTATCGAACCCATCCTCTTATGGAAGGAACACCAAGAAAAACTAGAATGGGCTGATATCTCCAAAAGAAGTCCGACTCTGAACGCCTATTGGGCACAGTGGGACTCGTTTCATGTCCAAGAGGGTGTCCTTCGACGTAAATGCAATTCAGCAGATGAAAAGTCTTATAGAATGCAGCTAGTCTTACCGAGATCGAGATTATGGACGTTCTGCGACAGATGCATGATGCAGTTTCGGGAGGCCATATAGGAGTGAGCAAGACGCTAGAAAAGGAACCTTAGAGAAATACTCCTTCAGATCCACGACAATACCAGGTTGAAAATAAAGATGTGCAGTGACCGAAGACACGCTACGATATACGAGCCACAACACAACAACAGAGTTCCAGGCAGGAGATCGAGTGAGGCTTTACAATCGCCATCGATAAAAGGGGTTGTCACCGAAACTTCAACTGGACTGTTAAGGTCAGTCATTACATCAACGACATCCTGTACCGGATACAAAAGGTAGTCAGTGGAAAACCTAAAGTTGTACATCGCGACCGGCTACATCGCTACAGTGGTGATGAGAACGATGGATTTGTTCGGGACGATCAATTTTAGGGAGGGGCAATGTAATGTGTATGTATATGTTTCTTATTAATATGTAATGTGTATACACTCGTTATCACTTTTACTCTTCTATTGTGTTAAATTAGAATAAGTACGTAGCAACAGTTGTATTTGTATTAGTAAACACTTGTGTAGGTCATTTAGAATAAGGGGTAATATCTAGTGGTTTAGAGGAGAACTCGTTTCGTTAAGTATCGAGAAAATTCAGCGCCTACAAAAACCTAGTAGTTTCTCGAACCGATTTGAGAGATATAAATAGTCGCTCGAAAGCGAAGCGGTAAATTATTGATTGTGAACTGCGATGAAGTATAAGTTGTGTTTGAAAAGTAATAATTGAAAGTGTTAAATAAATAATTTTGGAGCGATTTAAGTAAAGTGAATTTGTGTTTTCTTTACAAAGTGTGAATAAGTTTTAATTTTCGGACCAAGCAGAATATTACAATATGATCAATACAACTTTCAGAAGAGTCCGTAAGACGAGCAATTAAACTCTTAAGACCATTTGAAGCCATAGTACAGTATATAACTTTGAGAATCTTTGTCTGTTTCATCAAGAATATCGATATTGATATCGCCTAGAACTATTTATAAACTAAGTCCGCTGTTTGGCACATCGTTTATGTACTCAGGACATTCTTAATTGTATAGCTTTGACAACATATTTTAACAGTTTTTATAGTATTGCATTTTCGTGACGTGATGTTAACTTTAAGGCTACGTTCAGACGACCATATCACCGTATTGGTGAAATAATTTTGTCCGTATACCGTACGAACTTGTCACTACTATTGGATAAGTCTCGAATGTATTTTTATGGGATACATGATAGTAGCGCTTATCTTTATGTTATGTCGTTTACACGAACAAAATTTCATCGGATTCTTTCATTACGTCGTGTTTTCGATTTTCGAATTATTATTATTTTTAAGTTATTAAGATGTCTTCCTTCCTCTCTCGAGGGACCAAAGTATTGCGATATTAGATATCATCCCCGTCCTGCTATACGGTGCAGAACAACCATGACAAAAGCGGATGAAAGCACCTTGGGTCGCTTCGAGAGAAAAGTTCTTCGTGTGATCTACGGTCCCGTATGCATCGAAGGGGAGTGGAGGAGAAGATGGAACGACGAGCTGTACGGGCTGTACAGCGACGTAGACTTAACTATCTTTTCTTAGAAAATTTGTAATATTTAATATGACAATCAGTAGTATAGCATCAGGAGATACTTTAGAGTGTAATGAAAATTATGGTGGTAATGAAGACACGAGTTCCAATCAATATTATGATTCCATGGTTCAAAATAATGAAGGACAAGTAGGTAAATTAACAAAACTACCTCGTTAACCAAATAGTGTCCAACAAAAAGACAATCAACTTCGAAGTTATCTCCTATAGACGCTAAAATAATGAAATTTATGTATTCTTTTCCATCTCAAGCTGAACCAACTAACAGGCCATTTTTTCACGGTTTAGTTCCAACACTGGACAAATTCAATGACGACTAAGTACTAGATTTTCAACTAGGAGTTACCAAGCTCATGAAGGAGATAAAAAAGAATAGTACTTCTCAACGACAGACTGTAGAGTCTCAAGCTTCTTCATCATATTACTCAACTAATTACTACAGTCATAATGCACCTAGTACTCCAAATACGAGCTTCGTCTATAGTTCACATTCTAGTCACCCAGTCTCCCAAGCTTCTCATGATTCAGCAAGTTATTCTGATGACAGCATTGATTTCGCATCACTTTAACAAAAACATTTTCATATTTTTTTTCTTTATAATAAATTAATAAAGTATTGTCAATATCTGTAATAATAAATCTAAAAATAATCTGCAACCTTAAACAAATGGCGAGTTTTATTTTTGTACCGATGCATAGCCTCATATAAGTATTCATACGTGGAAGAGTAGATTCCTTTTCTAGTCTTAATAATTGTCAAAACTAGCCATCGTCATTTCTCAGGACCATTTTCTAAAAGAGCATGTACCCAGAATCTTCGACGTTTCTTGTTAACATTTCTATACCAATAAAAAATAAGTGGAATATGGATCCATGATGAAGATGGTCGGTTGACTGCCGACAGTGCTGTGTCCACTCCAACGCCTCAAAACCCGTACGTGAAAAAATCGAATCGAATATTTCTCGTGTGAAACGCATTCGATAAAACCGCATTCGTGAAAAAATCGAATCGAATAGTCGCCGTCTGAATGTAGCCTAACTATGTTAAAAAAAAAACAGTTAAACTCAAGAGTAAAAAGAGGCTGAGTTGCTACCCATACTGATAAATTCCCGTTTCGTCTGTGGATTTGTCTTGCTAAAAGGTTGTAGGCTTTCGTGTTAGCTTAAAAAAGTTGTCAGTTGAATGATTCTTAAAAATTTTATAGTTAAGTTTGAAAATCTAGTTTTGTTAAATAGATTTTTAGTCGAAAACAAATTTTTACCAATTTTAGTAGCATTTCTTAAATTTTTACAAATTGGATGAATGAAATTAATTTGAGAGATATCAAGAACCGAACATCAATTTTTACCAAATTTTGTGTACTATTTTTTGTAGATTTAATTTTTTATGAAAAAATGGATTGTTGGATCTTTATAAAAAAAACTAATGAATATCGAAAACAATACTTTCTGTGAAATACAAAAGGTTGAAGACAATATTTTTAATTTTTGAACGGCTATTTGAGTCGAAAGTAAATTTTTAACAAGTTTTAGTATTGTTTTCTTTTTTAGGTTTTTATTTTTTGTAAGAAAACTGTCAATTATATTTTTCTAAAAATTTGTCCGAATGTTGAAAACAATATTTCATGTATGTTAAAACTAGCTGGAGGTCATAATCTCAAATTTTTGAAAAGAGGTTTGAGTCGAAAATCAATTTTTACAAACTTTTGTTAAATTGAGGAATGTTTTTTTAGTTTTTTTTTTAACTGTCAATTTGATTTTTTCTCAAAATTTGACCACATTATTATTATTATGTTATTTTTCGTTGCACAAAATTGTTCTGGAGATAAAATCATTTTGTATTCATACAATTTTCGAGATGACAATTTTTTTTCAGTTTTTTTTGATTTATACAAAAAACCTTAATTGGATTTTTTCCCAAAAATATGTTTGTTTGGTATCACGTTAATATATAAAGATTAATTTAAGTCTCTAGTGCCATTAGTTCGTGAGATATTTGGGGTTAACCAAAATTTTCACCTTCTTTTTAAACTGCTGTGGTAAAAAAAAACACCCAAGCAATTTTATTGAGAGCTTTTTCTGCATTATAAAAAATGTATTTGAAGTCGATATCTTTTCTGGTTCTTTAATTATGGACGATGAAATTTATATCGTGAACGTACGGACGTACGGCCTTACGAACGTACGTACACAAGCACGCACATCTTTCTAAAAATCTTTTATTTCGACTCTAGGGACTTTGAAACGTCGAGAAATGTCAACATTTCTAATTCGTAAAATCGGATTCATTACAACAACTTCCTATGGGAATTTAATAAATGGTTCTATTAATTTGGCCAAAGCTGTACCCACATGTATGTTTATGCATAGCTACATTTATGAAGACACCCCATAATATTATAATATGCAAACGAGAAATCGGAGCTTTAATTTCAAACGAGACTGGTGCTATCGTGATAATGAGGAAAAAGGTGTTAAATAAAGTAAAAAAAATAGTAACAGATTAGAGGTACACATCATGAAGCCGAGAATTAAAAACAAATTGAAAAATATAGCATTTGCGACAATTAAATACATACATTTTTAAAACATATTAAAAACAACAACAAACCTTTTAAAAATTGATTTTCATGGAATATAAATAATGCATAATTATTTAATAGCATTCTAACCAATTTTTACAAAAACTTCAAACTTTGTTTGTTTTTTCAGTTTAATTGAAATACATTTTAACCATTGACAATATGAGATTTAATTTTCGTTTGCCTTCAATATAAACTTAAATGTTTAGAGTGCACTTTTCGCATTATAAGTATAAGTGTGTTTTAATTTGATATTATGCAACTTAATTTTTAATCCTCTTTATAAGCCCCACAAAAAACACAGATTATTATGTAGATTTAAAAACAAAATTAAGAAACTTTTAAATTTGTATTCATTGAATTTATCTCTCAATAAAACTTTGTCTGTTAAAAACAATTTATTTCAAAACATGATGGATAGGTAACTCTAAATTATGTGCTTACTTACCTGTATGCCGCCCACCCCAATAACGAATAAAAGCTGTGCCATAAATAAAGTAGCCAAAAGGCTAAGGAGGGCTGTTCCAGCAAGTGAACGTAAATCTGAAAATAAACTAAAAAATTTGATGTTTCTTTAATAGCAAAATACACTCTACATTAGTACCTAAATATTTACATATATATGTATCTTTAAACCTTTCAAAAACAAGTAAGATACTAGTGCAAATACGAGTACATTATAAACATAGTTAAATATACATAAATATATAAAGTTGCGGAAAGGACATTAATTTCTATTTAGCTTATTTAAATAAGAATTAGGGGACAAGTTGGTAGCCTTTTATTAAAGAGGTTTATGTTCACTTAAATATACTTAATGTAGTTGGTGTCATTTGCAAACCCTAAAGAAAAGGGTTTCACTAAAAAATAAGGAGAGTGAAAGTTTTTTATTGTATATACGAGTACATATACTTAACGCTGAAAGGAGTATTCAAGTTCAGATTATTATGTGTGGCTAAATTAGGTTCTTTGATTTTTCGCATGAAAAATTATTTTTATAATGTGTTTTTTGAAGTTGAAATTTTGTTTTTACAAGAACAATATTCCTTAATAAAAAAGGTACGTATGTATGTATATCAAAAAGACATTGTACATACGTATATAGACTTCAAAAATGCAGTTTTAAAGGAAGTACGAGGAGGTGTGGAATGTTTATAGGATAAAACCAAATAAAACAGGAAGGCATCTAAGAGGAAATACTCCAGACAGCCAATGGAAATTTAATTAGCAGAATTTACCATCGTTAAGGGTTAACATCTTCAGAAATGAATGATGCAAAGGGTTTCATACGTGACTTGAATACTTGAAGCCTAGATATTTCCATTGGAGATCAAAATAAATACTGTAAGGTATAGCTTAAGTACTGTATAAGGGTAGGTAGCCAATCATGGTTAACAATTCAAAAAACAGAAAGTCGTCGTAATAGTAAAAGACAATTTCTTTCATTAAAAGACAGAAAAATATAAAGCTGGATATATTTATGTTTTTAAAGCTAAACGTGATCTAAAGGCGTAAACCGTTAATACGAAATAAATATTTAAAATGCATAACTGGGTAGGTCTGATATACATAGTTACTAATCTTTGTTCAAATTTTTAAGACCACATTTGGAATTTAGAGTACTCGAAAGTTATACTCCTTTCAGACGTCTCCGTAATGGTCTTTATTCAAAAATAATGTAAGGTGCGTAGGAAGAAGGGAGAAATAAAAAACAATTTCGATCGGCTAGTACATATACATAATAAAAATACAGTTATTTAACTTTATATACGGCTCTCCCATTTAAGGTTATATTTGGAAATACATAGATACTTTCTTAGACGTATGGTTTTCAAGAAGAAATAAAACGCATAAAACGTAATGTTATGGCCAAGAATTAAACTTTATTACATATAAATAAAAAAGTTTGCAATTATGTTTCAAAACAAAAATTGTTTTGAGCTTGTTTCCGCCGCGGCTGGTACGAATCATTTCAAGCCGAGAGGCCCAACTTTCTAGCAGCAATAACGCATCGAGTATCCTCTTCTAAGGATGTAAGGAAATTAGATTAGCGACTTTTCAAGAGCGGACTTTTAAACAGGGGGGGTCACACATTTAACATAAAGATGAGTTTATGAGCACCGCTGATAATTGTTCTTTAATGTTTTCTTAAGGTGTCTGACAAAATTTAAATATCATAATGTGTTACCTTAACCTCATATTTTTATATTTCGAGGGGTTAAGAGACAACTTTACTTTTATTTTATTCGAACTGAATTTTCGGGAGTATATAAGTAAAAACAAATTAAGGTAAACAAATAAGTTGGTAAGAAACTTAGTGTAGCACTCATAAATTACATGTTGCAGCATCTCTTTTCGTAGTACCCGTGTCATGATGGGAAGTGCGTTGGACTGGCAATGTAACTTCTACCACAACATTCTTAATTAAACATGGTCTTCAACACGGAGCGGTGAATTCGCCGATTTTCTTCAGCATTTACATCTTACAAAGTCGATTTGGTACGCCGACGATCTAATTGCGTACAGAACGATCCGAAAGTTTGAGGTTATTAGAATTCTCTTAAAGCGTGATTTCGAAAAGATTCAGCGATATTGCGACGACTAGAAATTGAAAATAAATGTAAAGAACTCGGAGAAAATGTTGTTCCGGACTCCGTTGGCTAGGGCCACGAGGGGTACGTGCAAGAATTGGCGGTCATCGTTGATCTTCGCGGGCTGCGATTAACGATCAAAAATGTAGTGAAGTACCTCGGTATCTGGTTAGAACAGTATTTATATTTCGACATGCATATAAATGCTGCTCTGAAACGGCTGTTTTACAGCAGTTGGCTTGACCCGATAGTGAAGGTAATTTGCTACATGGCCCTCATACGGCCGATGATCTTTTATGGTTGTCATGTATAGTTCAACGTTAACCCTTCCCAGATGGAGGAGTTTCGGGTGTTCGAGTGGCAGTGTTTACGAAGCTGTACCGGCTTATATCGAACAGTCGAATCTTTTTACGTGCATTGCTATTCCAACGAGATCCTATACAATGGGGCTCTAATCAACAGAATCGACAATTTCGTGATAAAACTCGTTCAAGATCACATTGCAAGGGCTATGTCTTCGATCAATAATTTAATCTTCGGGCGTTCTATCCGAACGACGAGTATTTTGAGAGTGCAAGCTTGAGCGGCTTCATTCCACCAGAGGCATTCCTCTTTTTTGACAGATGCCGTCTGATACAGGATAGATTGGCAGTTCCGCTAATCTACCACGTCAGACGAGGAACCGTGGATAGGCGACTCCTGTACAATCGGGTCGTCATGGCACATCGCGGAGCAGAGCTCCTTCGGTTCAGTAGGGCTGTGTCTGAAGGGGACCGAACTGACAGGATGAAGCAGGAGAATCAGTTTTGGTGGCTTCAATCGGCACTTGATAGTGGGCAGTCGGGATGAGGTTTTAAACCTTGGCCGACTTACATACTTGTTTTATAGTTTTAGGGTTTAGTTTTAAGTAGAATAAAAATATAAATACAAAAATAATATATAAAAAAATAATGTAAAAAAATATGAAAGACGGAAAAATGAAAAACAAAAAATGTTTGGTAGTTAGATTTGCTGCTGTTGTTGTTCTAGTTTTAAGTAGTTTATAGGTAGTTTAAGTTAGTTTTAAGTTTTATTTAAGTAGTTTTTAAGTTAAAATATAAAGGAATATTGATATTAGTTTTTTTTTTTCAAATTTTCTAATATATACAAAAATAGATAAAATTTAATAAACCAGTAAGTTAGTTATAAGTTATGGTTAATTAGGCTAGTTTTATGAATTTTTGTCTAGCTTTAAGATTGATTGAAGTAATAAAAATTAATTTAAAGAAAAAGTGCGTTGGACTGTCATGCCAGAGGTCTTGGGTTCGATCCCTGCCTATGTCATCTAAAGTTTATTTTCACGAGTAACTGCCTCTTGCGAGGAATTGACAAATCCTCCAAAAGTAATTCTAGTCATGAAAAGTGCTGTCTCAAATAAGCCGTTCGATTCTGCTTAAAACTGTAGCTACCCTGACAACATTATACGAGCACACAGGAATGGTTGAGAGTTGTAAATCATTAGGGCCTACTTTCCAATTTATTTCTCTTGTAGAATCTCTTTTCCCAGGAGAGAAAGACGGTTTTGTCCTATTCGTGGTTCGAAGCCTATTTTTTATAATTTTCACTTTTGAAAATGAGCGCTCTCCAGTGCAATTTGTTACCATCAAAACCAACTACATTCTAAATGCAATTTCGATGTTTGGGAATGTAGCTCTAAAATTTTGATTTTCGAGAATTTCGTTGTAAAATAGTTCAGACGATTCATCTATTCCATTGACCTTTTCCTTCTTCCTGACGATGTCTTTTTGCTCTTTATTGGAGAATATGCTGTTTAGAGCTTTTCATGATTTTCGAATAGCCGTTGGCTAAGGCTTTCGTAGCTTCAGATCGACAAGACCAACGAGAGTCGCTGAGCTTTTTCAAGACTAAAAACTAGCCGCTTTTCTTCTCCGATAATTTTCTTAATCAGAATTCGTTGCCACTCTGTACTGGCTGTGAAAAACGTGTTCAAGTTCTTCGAAATCAAAGAATTAAACAGCCGATGGACAAGATTAAGCAGCTGCCTTTCCCCGAAAAAAAAATACATTTTAAAGGAAAAGATGTTTACTAGTGTTTACTAGTTGGAATTTGAAACAAAAATTTCCGAAGTCTCTACTGTGGGGGCCCCCGTATTGTGGAGGCCCAGGCCCTTTAATTTGGCCCTGTAAAGTTGATAAATTTGTGCTGCGCTATAAGAATCAGCCTGGATTTCCGATTTATATTATGTTAATACATAATAAAAAATATAAGCAGGATCATATCCATTAACGCAATACGACAAGTTTTGAATGCAAGGGAAATTCTACGAAAATTGAAATACAAAAATCTTCCATGGGGGGCGTAGGGATAATGACCCCCACTGGAATCGAAATTAGACTTAACCCCACAACAATTAGTCAAGCCATATTAAATCGCAAAATCTTGTGGGCCACGACAACGACGAGAGTTAATGCACTCACCAAGTTTCCTTCCATTAATTTATGTGTTTTAAATCTATTCATTATGAAATGGCAAACCAAACTGAGTATAAATCAAGTGACAACTGTCAAAAAGACCAACTCCGAAAAAAGTATATTTTTTTTTCTTTAAAACTGTTGCTTCGTAGTTTTTGTAGCAAGTAGTCTATTTTTGTAGCAAATTTAAATAATTTCATGTATTAAAAACTATAAAATTTGTTGTATAATAGGTTTTGATTCTAAATATCGAAAAACAATGCTGTGTAAGCTAGTTAAAATATAAAAAAAACACTGTGCGATATTTATATCATGGTAAAAATGTTTAAAAAGCATTTCAAAAAAGGTTTTAGGCAGTTCACTTCTGGTACTATAAAATCTGTTCTTTTGTTTTTTAAATATTGTTCTTAACAGTACACCAAAATGTTGTTGAAAATTGCAAGAAAATGGAGCTTATTTTAGCTGTACTTTTCAGGGTACCCACAAAGTTTCTGATTTTTATTTTAATTTATTGACTCACCTGTATGTAATAAATGCAAAAGCTAGTCCAACCAAACTAATAGAGCTGCCTAGAACTACACCCAACGTAATAACACTTCCCTGAGAACCCCATTCACTTCCAAAAGTAACACTGGAAGAATTAACTGCAGGAATAAATGTACGAAGGTGATGTGAATAAAACGTTTCCATCTGAAAAAGAGTATTAAAAAGTTTTTTTTAGGTCACAAAATAATACAAAATTCATCTGGAAATTTAATATTGTTCCAAATAAGTGATTAAGTGACATTAAAAAAATAAAGTTCTTAATTCATTCCTCTCTTTCAGAAATTTTGACAAGATTTCGTACTTAAAATGTCAATCGAAAATATGCGATTCGCTATACCAGTAATTTATTTCTGAGATGTCATAAAAGATTTCACGAATTATAAAGCGTACAATTTTGACTTAATACAAACTCGTTCTGAATGAGGAAAGACGCCGACAAAAAATTTAAGTTAGTAAATTTACTAATTTACTCGTTAATCCATGTTTGAAACTGATTTCTTTTTTTATTAACATTTTTAATAACCGTGGAGTGATGGTTAGTGCGTAGGACTGTAATGCTAGAGGTATTGGGTTCAATCCCAATTGACGTTTTCCCTTTCCCTGGATTAAATAATATAGCTTTATCAACCAATTTTTAAAGCCTTCCAAGAGTAACAACCTATTTTAAGTGTTATAACCTAAACAAAACAATTATTAACGATCAGATATTTGGATTCAAGAAAGTATGGTTAATACGGTTATTTTCTAATCGAAAATTTTGACATTTCTCGACGTTTCAAGGTCCCTAGAATATAAAAAAAAGATTTTTTGAGAGATGTCTATGGGTGCGTGTGCTCTTAAGTTCGTACAACCGTACGTTCGTATGTTAGCAAAACTTTTATCGTCGACTTAAAATATATTTTGTTATACAGGTAATAAGGCAGAAAGATGCAGAAAGGCCTCTCTAAAAAATTGAGTGGTGGCTTTTTAACCATAGCAATTTAAAAATGATAAATATTTTGGTTAACACAATATATCACGAACCAAAACCTCTAGCGACTTGAATTAAATTGTATATAATATATTGTGACACGCTACCAAACCAAGTAAATTGTGAAAAAATACGTTTTTTTATAAATCAAACCAAATTGAAAAAGTAAAAACATTCTGGGATGCGACCCACACTGATAACTTCCCATCCCGTCTGTAGATTTATCTTGCTTAAAAGTTTGTAGGTTTTCGTGTTGGGTTAAAAAAGTTGTCAGCTGAATTATTCTTAAATTTTTTTAAATTACCAACAATGTTTTTCATATAAAGAAATAGTTTAGTTTGAAAATCTAGTTTTGTTACATAGATTTTTAGTCGAAAACAAATTTTTAACAATTTTAGTAGCATTTCTTAAATTTCTACAAATTGGATAAATAAAATTAATTTGAGAGATATCAAGAACCGAATATTAGTTTTTACCAAATTTGCGTACTTTTTTTGTAGATTTTATTTTTATATGAAAAACGAATAGTTGGAAAACTATTGGCTATCGAATTTTTTGAGAAATAAAAAAGTTTTAAGACAGTATTTTTAATTTTTGAAAAGCTATTTGAGTCGAAAGTAAATTTTTGCCAATTTTAAGTATTGATTTTTTTAAGGTTTTTATTTGTTTGTAAGAAAACTGTCAATTTGATTTTTCTCAACATTTTACTGAATGTTGACAACAATATTTTTAAAAAAGATAAAAGTAGCTTAAAGCCAATATCTCAAAGTTTTGAAAGGACATTTGAGCCGAAAATCTAAATTTTACCAACTTTTTTGTTTCGGTTTTTATTTTTTTTGTAAACTGTCAATTCGATTTTTCTCAAATTTTTTTTTTTCCCAATTATGACAAAAATATTTCTTGTAAGTGAAAATTAGTTGAAAGCCATAATCTCAAATTTTTGACAAGAGATTTGTGTCGAAAATCAATTTTTACCAACTTTTGTTAAATTTTCTTTTAAGTGTTTATTTTTTGTAAAAAAAACTGTCAATTCGATTTTTCTAAAAATTTTACTGAAGGTTGACAAGAATATTTTTTAAAAGATAAAAGAAGCTTAAAGCCAATATCTCAAAGTTTTAAAAAAGAAATTTGATCCAAAAATCAATAAATACCGATTTTTCTCAAATTTTTATCAAATGTTAAAAACGTTAGTTTTCGTTGCACAACATTGTTTTGGAGATGAAATCATTTTTATTCGTTAAATTTTGGAGATGACAACATTTTTTTTAGTTTTTTTGATTTATAAAAAAAAATCGTTAATCGGATTTTTTTCCAAAAATATACTGGTTTGGTATCACGTTACAAAATATTAATTGAAACTTGATTCAAGTCTCTAGCGTTAATGGTTAGTAAGATATTTGCGGTTAACCAAAATGTTCACCTTTTTTTAAACTGATATGGTAAAAAAACAACCCACGAAATTTTCTTAAGAGCTCTTTCTGCACCTTTCAGCATTATTATATCTGATAACAAAATTTATTTGAAGTCGATATCTCAACTGGTTCTTGAGCTATGGACGACAAAAAAAAACGTCCCGATCTTACGGACGTACAAACGTACGTACACACGCACGCACAGACATCTTTCTAAAAATCTTTTATTTCAACTCTAGGGACCTTGAAACGTCCGGAAATGTAAAAATTTTCAATTTGACAAATCGGACCCATTACAATAAAATGATTTTATCTCCAAAATAATTTTATACAACGAAGAATAACGTTTTTGACATCTGGTAACATTTTGAAAAGAATCGAATTGACAGTTTTATTAAAAAAAATTAAAAACTTACAAAAAACTACTAAAAGTTAGTAAAGATTTGTTTTTGACACAAATATCTTTTTTAAAATTTAAGATATTGGTTTCAAACTAATTTTATCTTATAGAAAATATTGTTTTCTACATTCAAAATATTTTTTTATAAAAATACAACAGTCAGTTTTTTCATACAAATTTAAATATACAAACAATAGTATGCACAATTGGTAACAATTGATATTCGATGTTTCGTGAATAAATGAAAGTATTGTCATCAAAATTATTGTTGTTAACGTTAAAAATAGCCTATATTTGTTTGTATAAGACATAAACAAATTCGAGAAATGGTACTTAAATTGGTAAAAATTGGTTTTCGACTAAAAATATACTCGTATATATAATAGATTTTAAAATCAAACTATTTCATTAAATGCAAAATATTGTTGATAATTTTTACATAGCTATTTTTTCGAAAAATTCAACAGAGAACTGTAAAACCTTAAAAAAAACTGTTAAAAATGGTTTTCGAAGTATCATAAAAGTAAGACAAATCGACAAACGGGATGGGAAGTTATCAGTTCGGGTCGCATCCCAGCCTCTTTTTTAATAAATGTTTTATGTTTATTAGTAATACAAAAATTAAAACTTACTTCTTTCTTGCCATATTTAATTCCAATACTTATATTAATATTACTACTCTATTCAAAAACGTGTTATCATTTTTTGTTCCCTGAGTATCCGTACCGTAATCTTTAATTGAGGAGGAGTATAAAAGAATAAATTGTTCTTATTCGGGATGCAAAACAATATTTTAAGGGTAGACATCAGAGCGCGCACAATTTACACCTAACTTCTGTAGGCATTTGAATATGAGATGAATTTAAACCTACGTCATAAACAAAAATCATCAGAGCACTTCAGCTTAAGCAAATTTGTTCACTCTTCCTTTTTATCTCCCTTAGCCTTCCCCATTTTGTGTTTTATATTTATTCCGATTGCTTTCCTAGGTACCTTTCTAAATTCAAATTTTTAGCAAATCAATTCAACATTCAACTTTGCACGAAAGTTTATAAATCATGAGTAATCCCAAAGTAGTATTTTATGTGGTAGGAAGGGATTCCTTTTTGCTCGAAAAGGTAAATCCCACCGTGTCAGGCAATCTGATTCGAAACTTTAAGTAATGCTCTAAAAATAGAAACATCCACACATCTTACAACTCATAATAATATGTTAAATAACATAACACAACCAAAAGGCTAACTTTAACTATACAACCCATTAGTTTAATTTTATTGATTTTTATTTTTTAGCACAAACAATGAATAAAGTTTCCGGCAACGCAACGTGCAGAACCAGAACTCTGCTTTACTCGTGTCCTACAATTAACTTTAACGAACTCCCGCATTCAGTTAACAAAAAAAAAAAACAACCATGAAAAAGGACACAACAACATGACGTGATTACAGGTGTCCTTGCTATTTGAAGAGAGGTATGAAAATAAACACAATTTAATTGATAGCCAACAACAACACTGTCACTTACCCTAACAATTAATGGAATGATATGTACAAAGGTATTGAGATATGATGGAGTTTATACGAGTAGCTTTATGAATGTCAATTTGTTTTCAATCGCACACGCACTTGGATTGTGTAAAGCTCTTTTAATACAAACAAAATTAGTGACGTAGTAATTACTTCAATTTTGGGTTAAAAATTGCATTATAATCAGTATTTATGCAGATATCGAGTGCACGGTAAGTAAATATATTTCACATGTCGCTCCGATGCTTCAAACATGGCTTCTATAAAGGAAATCAACGCACTTCCGTTCCGATCCATAGACGACGAGCTACTGAAAATAAGCTTCGAGTTTTGCTTTTGAGTCAAAGGCGAAGCGAGCAACCGAATATCCTTTGCCTCCTTTTTCAACACACATTTTAAATTTGTTTCTATTGTAATGATGGGCTTTCGCACAGTGGTGCCGAATTTTCAGTATTTGATAAATATATTGTTTTATTTGAAATAGTAAATGACAAACTAATAATGCGGATTTTAAGTTTTCAAGGTTATGTCATCCAAATGTCTTCTGTAGAGTTGCATGCACTTTTAAGAACGGAGCCTCGTGTTACGCGCCAGACGTTGCAGTAAACTTGATTCACTTGTGCTGATTTCTCGACGAATGTTTTCTTTTAGGATCATCAGAGTTCGGGGATTGTTGCTGTAAACTCTTCCTTTGAGGTAGCCCAATTCAAAAAATCTATTGCGGTTCATTCTGGGCAACTCGGTGGCCAAGAGATGTGTCCAACGAATGCATCGAATTTCTAGCCGTGTGTGCGGTGGCATAATCCACGTGAGCGATGAAAAAGAACTCAGTTACAATGCGTCGGTAATTGTAACTATTGTAATTTGTCGCCTGGCCCAGAGCATTCTTGACAAAAAATGGTCCATTTTTTCCATGCTTGGATAAGGCGCACCAAACAGTGTCCTGGGCAATGTTATGTGTTTTGGTGTTTCAGTCGTGGATTATGAGTTCTTGGAGCACAGTAACGGATTTATTCACGTGCCTCTTTAAATGAAAATGACCTTCGTCGTCGTTTGCGTGAAACAAACCCACTTTCTTTGAGTTCTTGAACAATTTAAATTTTGAATAGATAGAACTTTAAACCCTTTCTTAAAATTGATGCGACTGCATTTCAGTCTGAGGCGAAGAAAATGGGTCTTGACATTAACGAGGACAAAACGAAGTATTTATTGCCGTCAAATAGAGTCGAGTCACACCGTAGACTTGGTCAAAACATGACAATTGACAGGTATAACTTCGAGGTGGTAAACGAGTTTGTTTATCTGGGCACTGCTGTTAATTCTGCAAATGACATCAGCGCGGAGATCAAACGCAGAATAACACTTGCTGGTCGCTTTTCTTTGGACTAAGCAAGCACTTGAGGAGTAAGGCCCTATCGCGAAAGAGACACTGTACAGAACCTTAATCATCCCAGTCTTGCTGTATTGACCCTCTCCCAGGCGGATGAGGGATCTCTTGGTATCTTGTTGAGGAATGTTTTCCGTACGATCTATGGGCCGGATTGTGTCGACAGGCAAAGTAACATCTGGCGGAGAAGATTTAATCAGGAGTTATACGAACTGTACAGCGACTTGCCACTGGTAAAAAAACTGCGTGGTCAACGCTTAAGATGTCTAGGGCATGTCGAGTAAATGAACATCGAAGCTCCAGCCCGTAACGTATTCAACGCCAAGCCTAAGGTCCAGGAGCACAATGCTCTGTAGCGCCAACTCTAGTAAGTAAATTCGAATTTCGCCTTTATATTTGTCTATCACATCAGGTTTGTAAAAAATACCCCTTTAAAAATGTTAAAACTCAAAATATCTCTTAACAATAATTAAGATACAATTTAAAGCATTTAGTATCTTACCTAGTTACTGAAAATTCTCTTTAGTTATGAGAGTTTCTTTACGAATTTGGTACTTTAATAGTTTTGGAAAATACGTTTTAGGTTTGATATTAAGAGCTGATTTCGAATCCATACTTTAATTTAAACTTCTTGTTCAAGTTTTAAAAGTACCTGTTTTCGAAATTATTTTTATATTTCTTGTTTGGACAAGAAATTCGTTAAAAAAAAAAAACAAACTTACTTTCAAACCGTCTCAAAAACCTGACGTAATATATTAATTTTGAAGTCGGATTTGAATTGAGTCCGCTAAACCCTATTAGAAAAGTGCAATTTTGATGCTAGTACGAAAACCTTGTCGACCAGTGTAATACGGATTAACTACTTGACTATCAAATTGGTAGCTTAACCACCCCACTGTTGAGCTTACATATATGTTTTTGTCAAACGAATTCCTGCGCAGTTCCTTGCAAAGTGTATTTCGATAATTATAACTAATCAAAGACGAAATTCACTTAAAATACTCCTGCGTCAAAAGGGAACTTAAAAATTTCGATATTAAAAAAGGTATTTGCGATGAGAGGAGGTCTAGCAAAAAAAAATAAAAATAACAAAACACTCCTTGAACATAAGCGTGTTCCTAGAAAAGATGAGAAATGTTTAATGGGAAAGTGTAAATTGATATCATTCCTACATAGGTGACCATCACGACCCAAACATATCTACAAAATAAGCAAAAAGCTATTTTCCTAGACTTGACTTTTAGACGATTTTTATTATTTTTCCTTTTTCATTTTGCCCATGTTAGGTGGTAATGGAGACATGAATCACAGGTATGTATGTACAAGTTTGTATAATGTGGTTGCTTTTGGAACATCAACACACAATATCCTCGAATTAAAATTTATAGGAGCAGAGTAAATATTTTGGAGGGTAAATATTTGGAGTGAGTATTAATTTTGTGAATGAGTTTGTTTTGATTGTATGGTCACTTAAACATGGGAATATTCAAAGTATCTTTGTGTGACAGGATTCGTTATGGTATTAAGGCGATGGGTGGCGGAATTAACCTTGTCGTGAATATAAATTATTTCGTTAACCACTCTTTCAAAGAAAAAAGGAAAACAATTAAAATAAATGCTAATATTGACTTTTAAATAAATATACACTATAAGATGAAAGGAAATCGACCTTTTTCAAACAAATTATTCATGTTATATAGGTTTATTTAACGGTTACCATTACACAATCAAGTATTTTCTAGTGACCTTAAAATGGAAATTCTATTATGTATTATATGTACTTGATAATCAGCATCGCTATATTAACAACAAATAAACCTCCATTGGCTAGGCTCGTTGGGTTTACAATAAGTGCTATGATTATAGAAGGAAAACCCAGGAAAAATAAAATGCTTGACTAGATAGTACGATTCCAAAGAGCCTTAACATTTTCTCTACTTTAAGATTTAAAAATTTTCCTACAAAAAAGTTTTTTTCTATGCTTGTTATGTTACTGATATGGGCAGAATCCTAAAAAATGTTTGAATTTTTTAAACTCAAAGAAAAAATCAGATGGCTTTCCAGTTAACTTCACTTACAAGAACCTTTCGTTAGATAAAACTTTTGATATCTGTAACGCTTTCGCAACGAATTTCCGTGAGTCATTTGTTAAAAGCCCTCAAGAAGTTGATGAAGTATATTTTCATAATCTTCACACTTTTTCGCAAATTAGATGTAGTCACATACCTGTGCTACAGAGTACGGTCCTTGATCTTTTATCTGCGTTGAATGATGACTGCTCAGCCGGTCCTGATGGTATTCCCCCGATAGTACTCAAAAAGTGTAGTAAAGCTTTAGTTGTTATTCAAACTTTCTCTAAAAACAGGCAAATTTCCAAGTACATGGAAATAGTCATTTCTAACACCAATTATCAAGAAAGTATATTAGCAGTATATTAGCGCCTGTAGTTTAGTATCTTAAGTATTTGAACAAGTTGTTTGTGAAAGCGTAGCATATTTTAGTAAAAATATCATTTGTGAACAGCAACATAGTTTTGTGAAAAAAAGATCAACCGTTACTAATCTCCTCACATTCTCAAACATATGTTCAAACGCTTTAGAACAAGGTTACGAAGTTAACTAAGCCACTGAATTATTTTATTTAAACTTAAGGCTCTTGGTTTTCCACCAATTTTCTAAGGTTGGATTAAGTCATACCTTGAAATCAGATCCTACGAGGTAAAATTTAGAAATTGTCATTCTGAACCTTTTGTTGCTCAATCTGGCGTTCCCCAGGGAAGCCATCTTGGCCCTTTTCTGTTCATTCTGTCTATTAACGATGTATCGTCATGTCTACGCTCAAGTGAACTTCTCATTTTTGCTGACGATATGAATATTTTTAAAATAATAAAGTCCACCCATGATCGTATACAAGCCACATTTTGGTGTGGGAAAAATAGCCTTTCACTCAACCTTTTAAAATGCAGACTATAACTTTCACTAAAAAACTAATCAGTAACGTATTTGACTACTGTACAATGTACATCACAGCAAAAACTCTGTCGTGTCTCCACATTTAAAGATTTAGGTGTACATTTCTATTCCAACTTAGAGTTTACACATCACATTAATTTTATTGTTAATAAGGCAATTTCTATGCTTGGGTTTATAAAACGCTGGGCAAAGGATTTCAATGATCCCTATGTTACTTTTTTTTTGTATAATTGCCATGTTCGTCCTCATCTTGAATATGCTTCGCAGGTATGGACTCCCTATTACTAAATTCATAGAAAACGTATTGAATCAATGCAACATAATTTCATTCGCTTTGCCCTAAAAGGTCTTCCTTGGGAAGATCCTTATGATCTGCCTCCCTATGAACATCGTATTCTACTTCTTCAAATGTAATCTCTCCATCAAAGGCGTGTTAATAATGACTTAGTATTTTTTCATCAACTCATTAATGGTGAAATTAATGCGCCTTATTTGCTTTCTTGTGTACATTTGAGCTACCGGGGCGGAACTCATCACCTACGCACATTTGATTTTATACATATTGACTTCCATAGAACTAACTATGGGAAGAATGAAGCTTTAAGTCGAATGAGCATTTTATATATCTTAAACTGTTCATCGATAGATTTAAATTTAAATAAGGTGGGATTAAGATCGTTGTTTAGAACCAGTGCTCCACTATCGTAAACGTTCTCATTTTATTTTTTGTTCTGTAATAGTTAAATGCTAATTTTGTTTTGTATTTTGTGCGTTTGTTAGGCTATAATATTGTATTATTTTTTACTAACAACTAACACGTGCACTTATGATGAGCCTCTGATCGTAGTTTGACGATTGCTATAAGCTTACTACTTTCTGAAATTCCGAAGTGTAAACAAATAAATTAAATGCCATTTGATTTCTCGGTTGATTAATTCTTGAGAAAACTTAAAAAAAATAATGGTTTCATGAAGGATACCTTTCTGAAGCAAAACAACCATATTATTTTTTATTGAAAGAAGCCAAGTTAGGAAACAAAATATTGAGCACATTTTTAAAAAATCTATCGGTTTGTTTTTGAGAAAATTCGAATTATTGAAGAAGTACACAATATAAATTTGACTGAGCGTATCCAAAAGCTTTGACATAATATTTTTGACGAACGCTCTCGTTGATTATTTGAACATTATACAAAAAACATTATTTTGACATATATATGTATATGCATATATACATATGTTTCATCTTACTTGGGGTCTCCGTTGAACATTTCCGATGAAAGGACAATTGGCCTGTCATCAGATAATCCAATAAAGACCAACAATCCAACATCCAGTCCATTATCCGGTCATCGCAGTTTGGATATTTCGAACGGATCAAAATCCTGTCATCAAATTTGACGTTTGTGTTGTATGTAGTGGTAAGCGTCCACTTTCCAGTCTTTTTAAAATTCATATTTTATTTCGTTTAAATTGTTGTCGAGTGCGGTCATACCTACATATTTTTTATATTAAGTAAGTAAAATGAATTAATTAATTGAAATCAATTTAATTTCTTATTTTGTTGTTGTTTACGTCAATATGTACACATTTTCCATGAGCGTCCATAGCAGCCAGAAGTACAACGCTGAAGACACTATTGTAATTAAAGAAGTCCGATTCGGACCCGAGTCAAAATGTTGGTCCTATTTTGTTCCTTAAAAGGATGTTTTCTCCTCATTTTCTTCTGCATACAGAAAAATGAACCTCATATCATCCTCAACGATTTTTCATCGTCCTAATTTCATCCTACATGAATCTTTCCGTTTTTCTACGCATATTTTGTGAACCTCATTTTGTCCTAAATGAAGGCTTATCAACATAGAAAATTGATATTGTCCTCTTTTCAAACTTAATAAGCGTACCTAGTCGTGTAACTGCTTTTTTTTTTGTTGTCACTGACAATGACAACAATGATGGTGAAAATGACAAGGATGGAGCTAATGATAGTGAAAATGGTAAAGATGGAGCTAGTGAAGTCGACGACACCAACGATGAGAACAGCAACGACGACGACAATGACGACGTAGAAGACGATTTCGACGAAGAATTATTATTTTGAAATTAATCATTAATGTTAATAAAAACTATTTTGTTTCATGAAAAAAAGGAGGATAAAACTAAATATAAATTATTTTATTTTAAAAAGATTCCTAATAAATAAAATACAAGAGAGTCAGCGGGAAAAGGAAAAGCTAGTAGGAGAGAGAAAAAAAATAAATACGAAAGAAAGTGCAAGAGAGTATAATGAAGCATAATAGAAAGAGAAAGAAAGAGAGAGAGTAAATGACCAAAGAAAAATGCTATGGTCAAGATGAAAGAGGTTCAATTATGGCTTTTTGCTGTCGTCCTCATTTGATCCTAAACATCGTATTTCGTTCGATAACTGGCACTATTAGGTTCAAATAAGGAGCAAAATTTTAACAGAAAGTGATCCTCTTTTGAATCACTTTTAACCTCAGAGAACCTGAATTTTGGGGACGAAAATAGGGCCAAAAGGTCTACGGGTGCTTTAATTACCAATAGTATTTTTTTTTTTTATAATTAGCAAACACTAAAAGGGTTTTTATACCTTTAATATGCCAAAGACACAGTGTGAGCATTAGGAAAAGAGGGAAGGGCTGGATAGGAGGTGTCGGTGTACATTGATTTTAAATTTCTGAACATTGCAATGACAGGGAAAGATAGAGCGTGGCAAGGCTTTCCACATTCGCGTAGTACGGCTAAAAAAAGAATCTCTGTACTTCATAGTACGTCCGAAGTTGGGCTCAAGGGTAAACTGATGGGCATTCCTAGAAGCGCGGGTATTACAGTTAAATTGTTTAAGGGGAGGAATGCAACTGGTATTTCACTAGAGCATAGTCCGTTAAAATAACGGTAAAAAAGGGTGAGGCAAGTATGGGGAAATTCCCATATGTTTTCGAATTCTTGGGCCACCTTAAGCCATTCGTGTTGTGAGACAGAAGTCTAAAACAATATAATGTTATCAAAACGATCAAATTCACTTTCGCCGTATAAAATTGTTATAACAAAATTTAAAAACTAACCTTCAAATACGATATCTACATGAAGAGCATCGTAAATGGCACCAAGCACTTCAGACATAAATCAGCTTATCGTCTTCCTTGAAACTCGGGTAGGAAATTTTATGGATCTGTACGAATCACCTGTTCCAATGTATCTTAACGACATGGCCAGACTATTCCTTGCCGTAATGACGTAACGCATTTTTGTGTCCGTTTTTTGTATATCAGGTTCAACCTGTTAAAAAAATTTTAATTCAAAGTTATCTTTACTAGGCACAGAACAGCTTCAAAGCTGTCGACCGACATCCTACAAAAATTCTTATAGTCTGCACCGTCCTCCCATAGTAAGTCCTTGAGTAGGTGCGCATTCAAGTCATGAAGCTCCCTTACTTCGAGAAATAGATTCACCCAAAACGTGTGTTTTCTTTTATCCTCTTGAATAGTTACCTGTTTTAGTTCCTCCAGCTTCCTAACCAGCATTCATTTTTTTTAAAGGGGGTCATTTTTGTTTACTCAAAGACATTTTTTTTATATATGTAATTTTTTTCAACTTTAATTTTGTAAAAAAACAACAACTACCTGCACAAAAAGTAAATCAACAAAAAAGTAACCAACAGGTTAACCGTTGTGTCATGTGACATTTGAGGTTGCTCATGGAAAGACATAATATGCACAGTAAAAAAAAAACTGGATTACGGAAGAGAAGTTGGATTGGATTTTACTCTTGTGGAGCCTCAATGTTAATCTCCAAGAGCTGGACAATAATCTGACGAGGTATTTCCTTAATCCGTTAATATTCACTCTTAATAAGTAAATACATTTATTTTTGTTACCTAACTATTTTTTTTTACAATTCTTCCAAATTTTATTCGTCACATCTTTTTCATCTGGCTCAATTTCGTCGTCAATTTATTTCTAACCTCACGAAGAAGATTTTAATTGAAACTATAAAATGGTTTTGAAATATCAAGTGCAATAATCTTACTTTCTCCAAAACGATGTAGAGATTTGGTGAGATATACAATCATATCACCAGCCGATCATTGAGGAGCTTCAGTTCTTCGAGATATTTCTTAGGCTGATAATTAATCAGCGTTTCAATAACTTTGTAAAGAAGGGAGGTGATTGCTTTTTGGCGATGGTTGGAGGGAGAGGAGAATTTGTGTTTTTTAGGGACAGGCTGAAGAAATGATGTTTTCCATTCACTCGGAAAGAAACCTGTTGAGTAGGAAAGATGGAAAAGCTAACGCAGTGGTTTTACCAGCGTTGAAGAACACCTCGTCACAACAATAGGAGACATACTATCCGGGCCAGCGGATTTGAGTGCCCAGGTCTTTCAGTTTTTATTCAACTGCTCAGATCACCTCTTTTGGAATGATTACACATTTGACGCGATCAAAAAAGCTGTTGGGTTTTAACGACTATAAAAGAAATGTTTCATTCTTGTGGTCTAGCTGTAATTCATTAGTCAAAAACAGAGTTCAAACATAATAATATGACACATAACTATAATGGACAATTTTACATCGCTTGAACACCGTTTATGAATATTGTTTTAAGGTGCCAGTTATAGCTATCATTAATTAATGTTAAAACCAATCATTGTTTTTTTGGCAGGTCATTTAAAGCTTGCATACAAATTTCTGACACTGAAATAAGTTTCCTCATTTAAATCCATGAACAATTTTGACTGACAGAAACCTGTCATTCTGACAGATAGGGTATCCGGATACCTTTTTGTTAGTGTTTTACGTAGAAAAAACAGCTGAGATGTCAAAAGTATCCAAGAATTTCTGGGGTGTGTAGGTATCTGACAGAACAGCAGGTTTTTGAATTTGTTGAATTTGTTGGTAAACAAAAAGATACAAAATGTTAGTTGAAGTTGTATTCGAGGATGTTCTGTACATAATAGACGATGAAGAAGCAATTTGCCTCCGAATTTTAGAAGGCAATTAAAATCTATTTTTAAACTTCAAAATTGACTTATTTTCTTTACCAGGACAATTTTTACTTCGAAGCTTAAATGTTTCTCTACTTTTTGTGAACAGCTGAAAGTTGTTTTTATTTTTTGACAGCTATCTCAATACGACTATCCAACTCGTTCAACAAGGTATCTAAAAATCCACCTATCCAAGAAATCAGTGAAATGATTTTTTTCACTTTTGAACATAGAAGTATCAGCTGTTCATTAAAATTATTTTCCGTCCGATCGGAAATCACACAAGAGGCCATAGCTATCATTGAAATTCAATCAGAAATTATTTTTCAGTAACAGACATTTTTAATTGATCATTATAAACGACCTGCCAAACAAATTTCAATGATGAAAACCATCATCTTGCCTTAATAACTATCACTGAAATCAATCTGGAAAATGTTGTAATGAATATATGTATTTTTGTTTCTTTTTTGATTATAATGATCGATTGAAAATCACTTAGATTTGAAAGAAAAGTACAAATTAATTCTTCTATTTATCGGACGGAAGTTCGTGCTATGTTCTCTTTCTCATTGACAGAAATTTCCAATGATCGCTATAAACGGCATTATGAAAACCAATGATAGCTATCACAAGCCCCTTAATAATTATGAAACGTATTTTTTGTCAACTAAAAACTTTTTTCATGTTTTTATTTTGTAACTTATTTTTAATTAAAAACTATTGAGTATTTTTTTAAAAACTAGTTCATAAAAAATAATGTATTTTATATAATTTTATAAAGTATGAGACACAAAAAATTGCAATGATATTTCTAAATTGATCAAAAAAAATAATATCATACTTCAACTACAGTTATTTGTAGGAGAAAAAATATTTAATTTAATAAAGAAATAAAATTAATAGCTCGTTGGCATACCCTTATCCTTAATAATTTTTTTGAGTCTATTGTTCAATGAGACTTACTGGTAATGGCGTATTGTCTGATTCTTTTATGTAACACATACCAAAGATGTTCAATGGGATTCATGCCTGAAGACTGTGGCGTTGTCTTGAGAGTATGAGGAGTATTGCAGAGGATCCATTCCTTGACCACATGTATGCTTCAGATAAATGTCTTGCTGAAAATAGAAACTCTTAAGAAGGCCCAATTTCCCCGCACTTTTCTTGAATTTATATTATATCAAGTATATTGAGAAATACCATCTTATACATAATGGCATCTATAAAAACTAACTTCTCTAACCCCGATGCTGCCACACACCCTCAAACCATGACTCCGCCGCCTCCATGCTTGACTGTTGGAAGCAAATTTTCTTTGTTAAGGACAGTGTAATAATAAAAGGTTTTGGCCTTGGAATGCAAGAAAAGTCTTAATCATTATTCCAAATTGTTCGGAAATATTTGCCACTAATTCAGAGGACATTTCTTTCGGATTTTTGTAATAGACTTAACGACAGACCTTACTACTTTCCTTGGTAAATTTCTGTGTCGGCCGCTTCCAAGAAACGAAGTAAACTAAAAGTACTTGGTATCTTTATCACTATTTTGTATTTTAATCACCTTCACCCTGCTGTCTTGAAGGCTGCTCAAACAACAACAATACAAAAAGGCTACCCTAGCTCTGGCCAGAGCAGCACTCAGATGTTTGTCCAAATACTAGTACTGATCGAACCAGATGCCAAGATACTTTACTATACACTTTTATTCGCCAGTGGCTGTCGATTTAATCCAAAGATCACTAGATTTTTAAAGTTCTTTCTCGTATCCCTTGTGGCTCCATACAGCGAAATCCTGAGCAGAATGGCTTAGCATTTCTGAAAGTTGATTTTGATCTTCCAGTCATCGCAATATTGCTGAATCTTGTCGAAGTCACGCTGCAAAAGTGTCTTGATAACCTCAATTTTGGGGCCGTTCTGAACGCAATTAGGCCGTCGGCATGCGCTATTGTCTGAGTGAGACTTACTATCAGATCACTGGTGTAAATGCTGAACAAGATCGGCGAGTTAACCGCTCTCTATTGAAGACCATTTTTAATATCAATGATTTTGGTACATTGCGAATTTTGACAACTAACCGTGTACCATTAAGTATGTCATAAAGCATATACAACAATTGTTTACTTGTGCCAAGTCTGGTCAGATTTAGATACAGATCCTCTAACCAAACGTTGTCGAAGGCTTTTTCCAATTCAACCAGACAAGCACCCGTACATTGCCTTATAGATTTGTTCCACTGGATATCAGAAAAAGACTTAGACGCATCATAAATAGTGTCATGTCCCGCCTTAAGGCTGAACTGATTATCCGGAATGGTTTTGTTATTTATAACCTTCACAAATACCTTACTGATATTCGGCAACAAGACTTATCGACCGGAGATTCCTTTCCCTTTTTCGTATAACGTCTTCTGTTGAAAATATCCCCGATCTCAGAAAATTATTTTCCTTTCGAGTCCACATCTAAAATCATTTTTCTTTCACTACCTTTTGTTAGTTTCCTAAACCTTCGTTGGCATTTTTTCAACAGGCGAATCCTCCTCACCATCTAAATATCGTCCAATTGCACTTACATCCCTTCTTTCCAAGGTCATGGAAACGCTGATCAATTTTCAGCTTAAGAAATATCTTGAAGAACGAAAGCTTCTTAATGACCGGCAGTATGGCTTTCGTCGCAATAGGTCCACTGGTGATCTCATGGTTTATCTCACCGAACAGTGGAACAGATCTTTACATCGTTTTGGAGAAAGTAAGATTATTGCAATTGATATTTCAAAAGCATTTGATAGAGTTTGGCATCAAGCTCTCTTATCGAAAATGCGTGCATTTGATATTGATGAATCCCTTCTTCGTATTGGACGGGTTCATATCTGATATTCACAAAATAAATGCTGGTGTGCCCCAGGGCTCCGTTTTGTCTCCGACACTCTTCCTCATTTTTATAAATGATCTCTTTTCTGGAACTTCTTACCCACTAAACTGTTTCGCAGATGACAGTACCCTCAACTTTTCATATTCGTTTTTAGATTCTCATCCATGTTCTTCGAATGTGGCTCATTAAATTCTGATCTTGACAGGTTTGTGCATCACAAACCACTTGTTGGGGAGTGATCACATATCTGACATCGCCAAAATGCTGCTAAGTGTTTAGGATTTCACCGACGATGCAAGAAGTTTTTACCCCTTCTGATCTGGCTATAATTTATAAAGCATATATTCGTCCAAAACTTGTGTACAATTCCCATATTTGAGCAGGTGCTCCTATTACCCAATTGAATCTCTTGGACAGAATTCAAAAGAGAGCTCTAAGAATGATAGGTGACCGTTGTCTAACTAAAACTTTTGCATCTCTCGAGCACCGTCATAAGGTTTCATGTCTCTCATTATTTTATCGCTATTTTCATAAACAATGCTCTAAAGAAATAGCCAGTTGCATTCCTCCCCTTGAGCCCAATTTCGGTCGTACTGTTAAGTAGAGAGATTATTTTTTTAGTCGCACTACACGAATGTGAAATCCTTTACCAGGCTCAATATTTCCCACTCATTATAATGTGCAGACATTCAAAACCAATGTGCATCGGTATCTCCTTTCAAATCCTATTCTCCCTTCCTAATTACTCGCACTGTGTATAATCGTATTAAGGGTATTCATATCCCTTTGAGTGCGCGTACAATATAAAAAAAAATTGTTTATAAAAATTAGTAAAAAAAAATAGCAAAAGCACTTAAACTTGTCGATTTTGCATCTTTTGCAAGAATAATAGCCTTAACTCGAAAACGACTTTTATTTAAAGATCAGCTACAATAGTAAACAAATAATAGAAAGTGCTAAAAACGTTACATTTTAAGTGAGAAAAACTGAACTTTTTTAAACCATTAAAACTTGCCTGTTCTGAAGTGAAGAAAAGTTTTGTAGATATCTAATATATAAAATTCTCCTGTCACAGTGTTAGTTGCCGTACATACTCCTCCGAAACGGCTTAACCAATTTCGATGAAATTTTGCATATACATTCGGTAAGTCTGAGAATAGGTTTCATTTATTTTTTATATTCCTAAGTGCTATGGTTCAATTGCATCAACAACGTACACGGTGCAAGGATTTTACGATTTAGCGTATTCAGTGACGCTATGTTCAACTGATTGCTATTGAGGATCTTTGCATTATCATTGCCAACTTACCACTCAGTAATTTCGGTATACTGATTTAGTAGACACTGAATTGAATCATGAAGTAGAATACAAAACTGTAGAAATGGCAGCGATTGTGGCCCGCAATGTCCCACTATTGAATGAAGAACAAAGAACCATTTGTGACCACAATATGCTCGCAGTTTCGGCAGGACAAGGTGGATTCTTTTTTTTTTTTGGATGCACTAGGTGGAACTGGAAAACATTCCTTATTTCGTCAATTCTTGCTTGAATATGATCAAATAATGGTACCGCATTGGCTGTTGCATCTTCTGGGATTGCGGCAACTTTATTGGAGGGAGGCAGACAATATACAAATCCTGAATGGCTGGCAGAAAGGGCAATTTCAGCAACAAAAAATGTGGATGTCAACGTATTAATTATCAAGATACAACATTTGCTACCAGGAGACTTGGTGTCATAGAAATCTACTGATACAGTTTGTGATTTTACCGAAGCTGTAAATTATCCAACTGAGTTTTTTAAATCATTGGATTTACCGGTTGGATCTCCGGTAATTTTGCTTCGTAATTTTAACCCACCGCGGTTGTGCAACGCCACGCGATTAGTTATTCAAAAATTAATGTAAAATGTTATTGTAGACATAATTCTAAATGGTAAATTCCGAGGTGAAAATATATTATTACTGCGAATCCTTATTGTACCCACAGATGTGCCAGTTCAGTTTAAATACTATCAATAAGTCTCAAGGCGAAACAATGTGCGTCTGCAACTTAGATTTTAGAACTCCATGGTTCACATGGACAACTATACGTGGCGTGCTCTCGAGTGGGCAAACCATCCAGTTTGTTTCTATTGGAGAAAGATGGGATCACAAAAAGTATTGTATTAATCTATTGTATTAAGGGATTGATATTGTTTTTTTTTGTAGTATTTTCATATTATTTATTATTTTAAAGAATTAATTTTAATAAATTAAAAAATTGTTTAGGGATTTGTTATTTTAATATTTTGCCACCGTTAACAGTGCTCTATACCTCTCCCAGTTATGTACCACATCCTTACACACTTACAATAAGTTATTTTTTGCTTGCCCAATATTCTCTAGAAATTATTTATATGACAAAGCAACGTTCGTTGAGTCAGCTAGTTTGTATATAAAATTTATTAGAAAAATAACAAATACAAATTATTTTTAAATTAATTAAAAAAAAATGTCGGTCAGTTTTCTTTTTAAAGTAATTTAGTTTTATTCATTCAATCCAATCATTCTTCAATCCTTCATTTCTAAAAAAGCCTGATGGAACCTGGACAGCCTCTCCAGCCGAATCTCTTGAGCTACTGATGAAGACGGACTTTCCGGGTTGCGAGAGTGATAACCCCGAATCGCTTGAAACCACAGAGCTAAACGTAGCTCATATAGAGCAAGTCAATTCCGTTATAACCAGAGAAAATATTTTGTGGGCCATCAATACTTTTTCTCCATATAAATCCCCAGGCATGGATGGCATACTGCCAGTTAAGCTTCAAAAGTTGCATGATGTGGCAGCTCCATGGCTGGAACAAATTTTCAAAGGATGTCTCCTTCTCAAACATGTGCCCGTGTCGTGGAGACAGGTCAAAGTAGTTTTTATCCCGAAAGTGGGTAGGCGAGGTCACGAATCCGCGAAGGATTTCAGACCAATAAGCTTAACATCTTTTGTGCTTAAAACCTTGGAGCGCATTCTTGATTACCATATTAGAGGAATCCTAGTTGGACGACCTCTCGAAAGCTCTCTGCATGCTTATCTTAAGGGCAAATCTACGGAGACTGCCCTCCATGAGGTAGTGCGTACTTTAGAACAAACAATCCATTATAAAGAATTTACTCTTGCCACCTTCCTATAGACATAGAAGGTGCTTTTAACAACGTCCTTACAGAATCCATAGAAGAATCGCTCGTTAAGTTCGGTGTAGAAGACTTCATTAGAGAATGGATTATTTCTATGCTCAGTGTAGAAAGATTCGAACCTCTCTAGGCAATACAATCGCAATAAAACACGTGAGTAGGGGAACACCCCAGGGTGTTCTTTCGCCTCTTCTATTGCTTCTGGTCATGGATACAATTCTCGTTAAATTAGAGAGATGTGGAGTGAAGGCTGTAGCCTACGCGGATGATTTGGTGCTATTGGTAAAGTTAGCAACTGGGCCACTAGTTGTGGACTAGGAGTTAACCAAAGTAATACTGAACTGTTACTCTTTACCACCAAAACTAAAGTACCGCCCTTCACGCTACCTCGACTCAATGGTCAAATCCTATCATTGTCTTCCAGTGCAAAATATTTGGGAGTTATACTCGACCCTAAACTAAACTGGAAACTAAATTTTGAAGTACGGGTTAAAACGGCCTGTGTTGCCTTCTAGGCCTGCAGCAAAACTTTCGGCAAAAAGTGGGGACTTCAGTCGAAGATGATTTTATGGACGTACACAGCCGTAGTACGTCCAATCTTAACATATGGTTCGATTGTGTGGTGGCCTGCTCTTAGCAAAGCCTATAACCTTAATAAGCTAAAGAAGGTTCAGAGAACAGCTAGCGTGGGCACCACAGGGGCCATGCGTACTTGCCCAACGGACGCCTTAAACGTTATTTTGGATCTTCTACCAATCGACCTTTTTATTAAATACATATTTTCCTGCAGCGCTATTAGGCTGAAGGAATCAAACAGATGGTTGTCAAAACCTTATGGTCACAGCAACACTACGAAATTAATTCCCTCAGATATTATCTCGGTAGACACTGACTACTACACTCCTACTTTGAACCTTAGTAAGGGTTTTAAGGTTATTTTCCCATCGAGAGAAGATTGGGAGGATGACATCGTGTCGATAGGTTTCGACACAACCATCTTTACTGACGGCTCAAAGATGGAGTGCGGAGTTGGTTCTGGGATCTTTCCTAAATGTAGCCAAATCCTTTAGGCTTCCTGACTTTGCTAGCGTTTTTCAAGCTGAACTGCTGGCAATAAGGGAGGCATGTAAGATACTTAAACAAAACCCAAACCAAAACCGAAATGCGGCTATCTTTACAGACAGTCAGGTAGCTGTCAAAGTAATTAACTCGGGCATATCCTCATCTAAATTGGTCGAGCAATGTTGTGATGAGCTTGCGAGCTTGAATATTAACCTCGGTGTCACCCTGATCTGGGTTCCGGGCCACAGTGGTGTCGTGGGAAATGAACGGGCTGACGAACTAGCAAGGATTGGCCCTTCATAGCTCACTTGCGCAAATGGTTAACATTGCTCTTGGTGCTATGAAGGGTAAAATCTTTTCTATCTACCAAACTGAATCAAACCGAAGGTGGAGCGATTTACCCAACTGCATTATATCCAGGAAGATATGGCCCACCTATAAAAAAAAAACCGTACAAACGATCTTCTATGCAGGCCAAGGCAAGACATGGCCAGGATTGTTACGGTTTGTACCGGACAATGGCCTATAGGAGTTCATGCAGAGAAGTTGGGTATCTCTTACAACACCTTTTGCCGTAGCTGTAGTGACCAAAGACTAATTGAAACCATAATCCATTTCCTCTGCAAATGTCCTGCTTTGGCAAACACCAGAATGAAATGCTTTGGAAAAGCATCATTTCAAGAACTCGATGACCTATCTGAGACAAAGATTAGAGACCTAATCTTTTTTCTCAATGCGACAAAATGGCTCTAACATAATCGCTATGAAGCTTATCTATCAATCTATCCCTTTCAATCAAAGGTCAAACGAGTTTTTGGTATCAAAACGGCGCACTACAGCGCTAATTGGATCTCAGGCTAGGTTGACTTGAGATCGCCATTTCTACCTACCTACCTAATTTAGTTTTAAGAACCATATCTGTAACAATACTTTTTTCCATGTGAGTACATAAATTAATAATACCCATGTATTGCAATTTTGAAATGAAGAAATTTTAAAGAATTTTCATTGGCTTAATATATAAAGTTTTCTATGGAGTGATGGAAAATTGCTAGCGACCAAGTTATAGAAGAATATAAAATTTTCTATTCTTAATGTAATTTTGTGTAGTAGTGTTACTGTAGCGAAGATACAAACCTGTAGCAAACTACTAGAATTCAATGAAACACCTGCAAGTATCCGATATCTGGCAGTTCCCCAACTGTCAATTATCTGTCATCCAAACACACACACTCCGAAACTATCAACCATTTTCGACCTTTCTTCTGGAAGTAGTAACACGGTGTTGCAGTTTGCAATGTCGCTTTGTTAGTATTCGTGTTTTCCTACGTTTCCTTCTCGCTCGCACCCTCTTTAGTTATATTAAAACACTTTTCTCTCATCGCACCAAAGGCCAAAGTAAAGTAAGAATTTTACAAATGGCGTCATATGGGGCGGCGGGTAGTTCTCAACTATAAAATTTTTCTCCAATTGTTTTTGCTAAAAAAATGTTTTCGATTTGTAATTTTTTTACAAAAATTCATCTAACAAGTTTCCTAATTGAAAAACTTTTCTAAAATCATAATAGTGCAAGCAGAAAGTGAACAAGCTTTGGAAATAGTGAATTCGAGTGCTTAAAGGTCATCATCGTACATACGAAACAAAACCAACCAATTTTCAATTTTCCATTTCGTATTCGGGATTCTTTTTTTTTCCTTTGTAAAGAAATTTTCACATCAAGAAAAAGTAAAAAGAATTAGAAATTTTTTCCTCAGCGGTGTGTGTACCTCGATTTGGTGTTTTTGATTATATTTTCAGTGTTTTTCTGTTAACTAATAAAGAAAAAATAAAAGAAAGAAAAACCAAAAGTAAGTGAATTGAATATTCTCCATTTTAATGTACCTATAAAGTATAATAATTGTAGTTACATGCATAACGTAGTTTATTTTACTAAATGTCCATCCATCCATCTATCCATCAATATTTTCTAACAAAACACTTTTCGTGGTGTTCATGAAGCCTCATAAAAAATGTGTCTATCCCTCGGTTTTAAGTCTTTGCATCGTCTTTGAATCAACGGCGACAAATTTTCGGAAATTGTTTAATTGCATGCGGCATACATAGTTTCTCATTCATTGAGAAACGAGAACGATAAAGCAGCATTTCTAAAGTGCAATACCTTAATTAATTTGTCTTATTTGTTCATATGAATGCAAAATGTAAAATTCGTGAAAAAGTAAAAGTACCTACTAAACCAGCACCACACCACCTACACGAAGACGTCGACTTCGACGTCGACGTTGTGCCTTGACATAAAAATAAGTAAAAAAAAAATAATCGCAAAACTTTAATTTGCTCTTCCCGGATACTGAGCGGACGCGGTTGCGGTCGTTTATTAATTAATTGATCCTACGTCTATCAAAAAACCTGAAGAAAAATTAAAGTAATTGGTAAAAATGTCTTTTATTGTTTGGGTGCAGGGTCTACGTGGTACATAGCTAAAAAGAATAAGGGTGTCTTGTCTAGGTGGATGCATGATTATGTTACGAAGGAAAATTCATCTAACGGTCGTCGGAAGGAGGTGTAATAAAGTTGGAAGTTGGGAAAATATTTGTTGGGATTTTGCAGTAATAGCGAGGGTGTTAGTGGGAGTTTGAGTGAAATAAGCAGCTGGGAGGGGTAGTTTAAAGGGTGGTGTCTACAATGGTCGTGGAAGAAAGGTCTGTTGCACTGCTCCTTTTTCCATTGATAATGCGCACGGCAGCGACAGGCTATCATGGCAAACCTGTATACCCAGATTGTTTTTTTTCCTCGTTTTTGTTTAACATAAATTTTCTTCTTTATCGAAGTGCTGAAAAACAAAAATTAAATTCCCAATAGATATGTTTGTTAAGATACCTACATGCAAAGCACCTCTTCTGTTTGCCAAATTCACTAAAGAATTACTCTTTTTCCCCTTTGTATCACATGAAAGTGACATTTTTTTTTCAAAACAAAATGAAAAATGTAAATTACTTGTTGATTTAAAGACTGAACAAAAAGAACAGTCAAGTTCTTGCTTTAAATATTTTAATATGCCTAACTAGTTTCGATACAAAGTTCAACATTTAAATCTATCTAAGAGCAGTTCCTACAGGTAATTTATTAAATAGCTTCCACCAATTGTACATACATACCTACCTACATAGATAATAAATATTTGTAGTATCCTACTTGTAGTATACTCATGTGCGAATCATAGATTACCTATAAAAGGATCGAAATGAAAATAAATTTATAAAGTAGAATAAATAAATAAAAAATCCCTGATTGTAGTTATTTTAGATAAGTTGCCATTTTAGACTGCCCTAAAACCAATGATATTTTTATTTCCATGACTCCAAAGTTTTGATTTGATAATATAACTCGCTAAATCTACATGAGTACATTGTTTTTATTTTTCAATATTAGTACCATCACGGTTTGTTTGTTATAATCGACTTCACTATTGTATAAAGCGATCTGGTGATTGATATAATTGAAAAATTATAATGCTATAAGCCTATTTTATTCACTACTGCTCAATTTTAGAAAACTCTTAAGTTGATTAAGTATGGTATTGTGATTAAATTTGGAGTTGTTTGTTTTTATTCATTGATTTGTTTCTTGACTTATCGCTGTGATATTTTCCGCAATAAAATGCATTTCTAAAGTTCTTTTTATTTTGATTCTAACTCCACTTAAGCCATATCCAATCTTTCTCAAAAAATGCCTTAACTAGACAAAAACTCATTTTTCCGCGTGGAATGACCATGAAAATATTTGCTAAAATTGAATTTTGAGGAAATTAAAAGGTTTAATCTTTCCATTCCTTCAATTAAATAAAAGACACAAATTTTACAAAGAAAAATATTTACAGTCAATCAAACTCATATACGTACAACAGCTAAAAATTTAATTTTTTTTCGGATTTTTCAAGAACCACTCAAGATCATAATTTAATTTATTTCTTATATTAAAAATCTGAATACCATTGTCTACCACAAGAAAAATGCCATACTCGTATTTCAACAAGCAAAGAACATTTCATAACACAAACTAAAAAATTCAAATAACAAGTAACAATTTTATATTCGTACATTTCATTAAGCGCAGTAAAAAACATAAATATAAGCAAATTTGAATATTTTGTAGCATAACGCTTGTTCTTAATAACATGCTTGAGTCGATTAGGCATGGACTGGACAAGTTTTTTCGTTGTTTCGTTAGATATTTTGTCCCATTCTTGCAGAATCTGCCCTTTAAGCTCTCTTGCATTACTTATGGTCAGTTTCCTCAGTTCCTGGGTCAAATAGTCCCGTAAATTATTGATAGGGTTAATATCCGGTGATTGGGGTGGAGTTTCTATAACCTTAGGACAATTATAAAGCAGCCACAACATGGTATTATGTGCCTTATGTTTGGGATCTTTGTCCTGGTAAAAAGTGAACTGGTTTTGCAGACCCAATTTACGTGCACTTTCACCCAAATTTAGTTTGAAAATCTTAATATATTTCTTGTGGTCCATAATTCCTTCAATTGCATGTAATTTTATTACCCCAGTCACAGAAAAACAGCCCCAACCATCACTGATCAGCCCCTATGCTTGACAGTTGCGACAGTATTTTGCGGAAGTAGCTCCGTATTAGGTTTTCGCCAAACCATTGAACTTTGGCTCATCGGTAAAAACTACGTTTTTCCAATAGTCGAAATCCTTGGTGCTCTTTTGCGAAATTTAGCCATTTCAACCTGTTCACAGAACTTATGAAAGGTTTTTTCTGGCAACTCTACCCTTAAAACCGTGATCGCGAATGCAGTTTCTCAACACATCGGTAGAAAACTGCTTGTTGAGTTCCTGTCGCAACTTTTCAGCAAGTTTTGGTGCACTGATCGGGGGATTTTTCTTGATTTCGCGCATGATAAGGCGTTTATCATGCGAGTTGAAAATTTCGCGTGTGGTGTTTCTTGGCATATTTTCGATTCGATTTTCCCAACGATACATTTTTACGATTGATTGGATAGTTGATCGGATACTTCTTTTAATGATTTACCATCATTATGGTACTCTATTATCATTTTCCTCAGTTCAACCGATGTTTTGCACTGTTTTCTCCCCATTTTTTTAATTATTACTTTTTTTTATAAATTTAAGACACACAATCGAATTACGAAAACGATGAAAATATTTTTGACATTTTTTTAACGCTCACTAAAAGTAGATTTTGCGAATAAAGAAAACTCTGTACGAATATGAATTTGATGTGAGTTCCTAGTAAAATATTTTTAGACGACCAATAACGTTGGTAATGCACTACATACTTAATTTTTTATGAATTGCATAAATGAAGTTAATGCTTAAGAAAAATTGGCAATTCAAATTTATTGAATGAAAATTCAATTTTGGATAAAAAATTAAGTTTGTATTTAATAAAATAGAGTATACGAATATGAATTTGATTGACTGTATATACATAAATTTATATGTACAAAGCAAAACTTTCAAAAGTTACTTATTCCTTGTAAAACGAAGAAAAAAGAAGCTGAATTATTATTTGTTTATCTGAAAATCAGAAAAATGTTTTATTTTCATTTTAACTTTCGAGTCTCTCTCTAGTTTCTACACTGAGTGACAAAAAAGTGGCGTAAAAAACTGGGTAAAAATTTAAAATGTGAATTCTGAGTTGTTTATTAACATTTAATATTATTAATTTTTGTACAAAATAAACTAATTGGAAGAACTTTTAAATAAAACATAAAATAAATGAGTTTTGGTTTACTGAGTAGTGGGTATTGCCTCCCCAACATATATCAAAGCTTTAATTCGCCTCGGCATACCTTGAATAAGGTTTTTTAGAGATCGCGTCGTCCAAATTATTCCACGCCATAATCTGAGCAGATCTCAGCCCATTTAGTGTCTCGGAAAGAGCGGGTCGCTTCCTTATTATTTTTACCAGCAGATTCCAAATATGTTCAATGCGATTCATGTCCGGGATCATGGCAGGCCAAATCATCACATCAAATAAGAAGAAACTTGTTCCAAGTAGTGCGTAATGCACCTGGCAACGTGAGGTCTCGCGGTGTCTTACATCAGCAAGACTTGTTCACCAATGTGAGAGTAGACACATATTCCTCCAAAATGTTGGTGATATAATAATTGGAGTTTACCGATTATTCCACTATGCACAGCCCATTTATTCTGTGAACTGAAATTCCTGCTCACACGGAAAATCATCAGAAATTTTCCCGCCATAAAATTCTTGCCGCATTATATTTCCCACCTGATCTTCTCCACACTTTGCTACGTCCATCTAGTGAGAGTTGACATGACCTGGACTAATCAGTGAAAAGAACTATACCCTAGGTGCTCTAGGTTTAATCTTCGTGATGGCAAGTAAATTCCAGTCGCTCGTACTTTATCGTGAGTCTTGGCATACGACCAGACTACTTTTCACTTTACGCTGTCGTCCCACCATTTGAGCATTTACAGTGGTCCCTGATTAAAGTCTGTGGAAGGCATCATAAAGTATAACTGCTATAACTGCACCACTTTTCGTGTAACTCAGTGTATTTATTTGAGGAGATAACTAAATTTAAATTTAATTAAATCAATAGTAAAAAATCTGTGGGTCAAAACGCTAACTATTTGATCCTTTACAAACCTATTTGCGGCTTGGTTTCCACCCACCCAATTTTAAAAAAATCTATGAAACTTTTTTAAACACTGTTTATTTTTATGTGATAGGGTAATTGTTGTCTGAATCAAATTGAAAAGACTCAGCCACCCAGTCGTTAGACTATAATTTATAATATGAATATTTCTTTGGCAGTGGACATCACTCTCTTATACCTTATAATATGACAGTGAAGTTTTTCTAGAACTTTTGCAAAGTCGTGCTTATTACATCGTCATACTGCACAAACTGTTGCAGATATTCTAGAGTATCACAACTCGTGCTCTTGAAATTTGTAGACTTAAACCTCATGGGTCTTTTGTAAAGAAGCGCTTATTTCGACATCTAAGAGGTGTCCTTTCTTAAACATCTGGCACCCAAAGTTGAGATTCTATTAATGGGATATCCTTTCAGTATGCTCTTACATGATGCTGAGATTTCCTTTTACTAATGTTGAGGTGGCGTGGTTTCAATCCCTCTCTGTGCCATGTAAAGAATTTTTCACGGGAATTTACAAATTCTCCAAGAGTAATTCTTGTCAAGAACAGCGCTTTCTCAGATTGGCCGTTCGGATTCGTCTTGAAACTGCAGGTCCTCTCCATCCCTGGCAACAGTACTCGCATACAGGAATGGTTCATAATTGTAAGTAACTAGGCCCTAGTTCTCAACGGATTGTTGCGACACTTAATATTTATTTCGTTTAATTATTGAGGTGTGGGGAATTTTATTTTATTAAAGTTGTTATTGCAAAAAACAAGCAAATCAAATAATTTGTATGAACACTCTTTTAGTAAACGACTAATCTTTGTGTTTATGACTCAAATGCATAGGCAATATTTTTGTATTCTTTTTTTATTTTTATTTAAATGAAAAAATAATTAATAAATGGATTGGCGTGCAAATGAAAATTTAAACTGCTAAAAAAATCTTGCACATCCAACAAAGTACAATTATGTTATTTTCAATTGAAATATACAATGGCTCCTAAGACTAATCTGACACATGAAACATAGATTTTCGCAATGCATTTTCTCGGAGATATGTATTTAGAGTTTAAAATGTTGTAACCATTTTATATTACATTTAAACACACTTTTATTTTAAATAAGCCAAATTTACAATTTAAGCAATAAATTAATATTATAAACAAAAGCAACTCTATAATAACACCTCACCCATAATCGGACATTTAATATTTAGTACTTAGTTGTGTATTGAAGAGATAGGTTCTTAACATGCTTCAGCATTCCTTGAAGGTCCTCAATGTTTTTAAAGTTCTTTTGGGCAACTCGACATTCCAGTTCATTCATGCTTGATTGCATTAAGGCAAGTTGACTTTCTCTGTGTTTTAAGCACCTTAGGACAGATATGCAATAAATACGATCCTGCTGTACAAATGTGTGCTTTGGGTAATTTTCCTGGTAGAAGATGAAATAGTTTTGTATTCCGAGTTTACTAACACACGACCACAAAAGGTGTTTCAAAATATTGATGTTAGCCATTTTATATATATTTTGTAGAGGGTAACCACAAAATGTTAGTTCCGATCACCAGAACCTGCAACATATTCTCATTCCTTGAACAACCAACCGCCATGCTTTAATGTAGCCCGAGTATGCTTATGAGATAATTCTTCAACTTCTTTTCCCATTTATACATTCTTTCATCTGAACATTTAAGTCCTGTCCATCCGTATTATGTCTAATGGTTAAATAACAGTACAAAAATAAAAATATGCAGTTCCTCCCAATTCCAAGAAGACGTATCCTGTGTTATACGTTCATTAGCAAACTTTCTTTCATTTTTATTTTTTCACTGATATATAAATTTGTGTGACCTTTCTTTATATTTGGTCTCTATCAAAAAAATCTTTAGAGATTCCGAAGATAAGATGGAATTTCCGTTGATTAGCCTAAAATGAAGCTTCTCATCGTTGGTCTCCAGCTTCTTTCCTTTTACTTTTCTACTCACATTATGAATCTTATTTTCATTTTTTATATTGTGAAATTATGTAATGAGCTATAGAAGGGCTCCGATGCACATTTTTTGCTATTTCTGACTGATTTACCGTCCTGCCTATGCAACAAAACCAATTTTCGAATTTCCAAAGACATTTGTTTTTCTTTTGGAGTTATTTCGGTCTAGAGCAAGAAACTACCTTAAATGAAAGTAAAAGTCATCCGTAATATAAGTTTAATAATAACATTATCATTTGACTTCAAAACACCGTTACAAAGCTAGTAGAGTGGAAAAACAGCTAGTGTCCGATTATAAATAAGAGGTTAAATTTGGGAGTTGTTTTTGTTTTTTTTTTTTAATTTATTTGCTTATTAATATTTCTTTATTTCAAACTTAATTTGAACTTAAATATGTTATAAAATGATGGTTAAACTGTACTACTTCTATAAATTTCCTTGGAGAGATTCCATTGCGAAAATTTACATTCCCTTTGTCCGATTAGTTGTAAGAGCCACAGTGCATAATTGTTACATGTTTCATACCAACATTTAAGTCATGAAATATTGACCTAAACAATGGTTACATGGACATTATAAGCACAATAAAATAATAGGAAGCCTATATCAATGGAGCTCATTCGTGTGGCCGGTTAAATTTAAAAGGTTTTCAGTTGTTGGCGTTTTCTATTCCAATTTTTGTTTATAAATATGCGATTTCAGATTTATTTCTTTAAAAATATGACTAAAAACAAGTTGGGTACCAAAAATAATCATAATTTTGAAAATGTTTATCATTGTTTATCTTCCGTTTTAATATTTATTATTAATTTTAAGGAATAGTACTTCGCAAATGTTTTGTACTTAGGGAAAAGACTTTAAGTTCTTTAGTTTTGAAAGTTTAATTCTCATAATTCATTTAACCTTTCCTTGTAAATTTTAGAATCTTAACTTGTATGTTATTAATAAATTATGTATCACACATTATAAATATTTCTAAAAAGTTCTAAAGAGTTAGAAAGAATTGTTTGTAGAAGGTACTTGAATTATAAAAAACTAATTTCTAGATGTTTACCAAATTTAACAATCAACAAAACTAAATTATTAACAATACTAACTCAATATCGCCTCAAACAAAATAATCATCACCCATTATGCTGTCATTCTATTACTCATCGTCGTAGGTCTATTGATCGGTTTGACAATATACCTACCTAATAATTTAATCGTGCTTCGTGTATATTTATATTTCGCCTTTTCGTATTTTTGCATACTAACAAAATTCTCACATAAAATATTCTTCACCGTTCATAGCCAATATGTACTGCATTAATTAAAATAATTATTCTTTCAATAAAAAACAGATTTAAAAAAATAAAATATTTAAATGTTTTGTATTTGTATGTACATAATATATGAATATATGATATGAGAAGCTGAATTAACAAAGAAAAAGGAATGATAATTTTTTAAAATTTTGTTCCATCACTTTAGGTTAAATATTCGGCAAATCGTTATCGTTGAATCACCGCCACCTTTGATGGAAGCTCGCTCATAAATAACGTCAATAAATGGGGCATGACTTATAGGAAAACAATTAGGAACAATTGTTTATGCATTTTTGCATTGAAAACATCGTTACTAGAAGAAACTAGAAAACAAAAACAACAACCGATTTGGCGTTGTTTTTATCCGCAAATATTTACGATAATCTAAATAAAAACAACCAATTGTCAAAATCGTAATTGATTGGCAATGTGGCAACATGCGGGATCCAGCAAAGAATCAAAAGTAAGTCATGTATGTGATTAACAAAACAAAACAATTTGATGAGAAGTCTTGATATCTACTTACTTACTAATCGTGTTGAATACCAATATCTGAAACACTGATAAAGTAACAAAATTATTAAATGTTAAATGTTATGTGTTGTGAATTTTGTTTAAAATATTTATTCATATGCATTCCAATGGCTTAAATTTTATAAATAATGCTGTGCAGTTAATACTGTGCGCCTTATTCAATGGGAATTATTTTGTTGATTTAGTAATTATATTCTTACTTCTAAGTACAGACATGTCACACATGCACTAGCAAACGGCCTAACTAGGCCCGTAGTTTCTACGAGTGAGCAAATAACTTCTTTTTATTTGGCATTGACTGCAAACTTAATTTTTTCGGCGGGCTATGACGTTGTTATAAATAAATAGAAATAGAGAGTCGAGTAGAATCGTTTTTGCAATAGAGGCGATACATTTAAGATAAATCGATAACCAGCTATATCTCGCGATTTGATTGTCAATAAAGTGACATTGCATTAGCTTAAAAACCGGGTAAACAAAATAGGTAGCTAAAGTACATACCTACCAGTGTAGAGGCTTCAAACTTTAACAGTGTCGATTCAATGTGACACATTTACAATATATTGAACTGCTGATGTTTCTGGGAACTTACATGCGTATTAGACCTAGAAATAAACATGCTAAAAATTATGAAAAATCTGATCAAAGGGTCTTGTGAAAAGAAAAAACGAAGCTAAGCCTACCTAGTGATCTTCAACTTCGCAGATCGAATGGAATATAAAATTTTGTCTCATGTGCAAAGAACTTCACTGTGGAGTAAAAATTTAATTTAGTTTTTTAGAGTCATTATTAAATTTCATTACCTTAAATAAGTTGTCGTTGTTTATTGAATTTTCAGAACATCTTTTTAAATTTAGAATCTCTTGATTTTTTTAAAGAAAATATTTAAATTTCAAAAGATAAGATGTTGCCATTGGTTGTTTTTCTCTTTTTATATTATAATTATAATTTGTTAATCTTTTACGAAAGTTTACTTTCCACCCGATTTTTGTATGCAGTTTAATTCAATTATTAAATGCAACTTTTATTAACATTATTTTTGGTTCAGAAATTAAAAAAATAGAGTGAAGTTGGGTAAAAATAGCAAAGATAACGCTGATTATTTTTTGACATAAGAAACGGATTTTACGACATATTTAGATCCAACTTTTTCAAAACCAGTAGATGAATTTAGTACTGCTTTACAATTCTACGTTTTGAGTTATCTGTACCATTTCTGGCGAATTTATCTATATTACGATTTCCTGGAATGTCTCCATGGCTCGGCACCCAGGAAAGGCGAATATTGTAATAATTGTTTTTCCATTTTCATTAGAGATGATCGACAGTTATGGACTGTTTTAGACTTTGTTGAGGCAGAGTCCAGAGATTTGAAAGCGATCGGACTATCTGAGAAAATTCGAATGCCATATCGAACCCTTCCCATCGTTTTATCATAAGCGACATTTTGAATAAAAAAGACATCTTAATTCTTAAAATTTGCTTGGAACAAATAGGCTGCGTTCAATCTCATGTTGGATAGGGTATCTTGGATAGCTGGATTTTTAGATACCTTGTTGAACAAGTTGGATAGCTGTATCGAGATAACCGTCAAAAAATAAAAACAACTTTCAGCTGTTCACAAAAAGCAGAGAAACATTTAAGCTTCGATGTCAAAATTGTTGTAAGATACAAAATTTAATGGATAATTTATCTGATTCGTTCGACGATGATTAATTTATAGATGCATAATAATTTATAAATAAGAGATAACCTTAATCTGTAATCTATGTTGAATTTCCTCTTAGTTCAGTTTTAATTCTATACGACTAATAATTAACTTGCGAAATCTACGGTTTTAAACGATTTACGTTTAACTAAAAACTATCCTAACAGAAACGAGGACTATTATAAAGTGACAAAACCTAGATATAGTTTGGAGAAATTTAGACCTCATTTCCGAATGAGCAGAAGTTGCTTTGCGGTAAGATTTTAAATTGGCTTGTTCACAGTAGATAAAGTTTTAGCTTAATGGTGGGACCAACGTAAGAACTTTTGTTGCATGATATATCCGTTCGGTTATCTAATGCTTCTTTCAAACCATTCAAGGGGCACCATCAACTAGAATAGCCAATAAAATGTGAACAAACTAGTCTTGATATCTATAATGAATTGCTTATTAACGATTTGGAATTATTAGGATCTCTTACACAAAGTGCAGCAAAATAAAATAACTTTTAACTTGCAAAGAAAATTGTTGTTTTTTATTTGGACCTTGAGTATGCAGAAAGTTTCTTATCAGCTGGAGACAGGTTCAATTTAGCTAAGAGTTCTGCATTTTGCATTCAGCGAAATTCTCCAAGTGGTATGTTCATTGCTCGGAGAGTATATTAAATGGGCAACTGTGCAACATTACAACAATATTTCTCAAGCAAAATTGATCATCAAGATATTATTTTCCAAAATAGGCATTCCGAGAAAAGTCTTGATGCTATATGTATTCCAAACAGCAAATAGCTTCTTCTTCGTCTATTATGAACAGAACATCCTCAAATACAACTTCGAGTAATATTTTGTATCTTTTTGTTTACCAAGAAATCCATAAAGCTAAAATCAATTTTCAAGTTTCTTGAAATTCAATCAGGTGTTGAATCAGCTGTTCTGTCAGATACCTAAATAATCCAGCAATTCTTGGGATACCTTTGGATTCCTTTTTTGACATCTCAGCTGTTTTTGATCAGCTGTTATTTTACACGAAAATACTAACAAAAAGGTATCCGGATGCCCTATCTGTCTGAGATCGACCGCAGCCATAGGGCATTTCGCAAGGCTATTCTCATGTCTTAACTTAAGCATAATTAATAATTTCAAATACTGTATAGGACTAGTAATTAGCTTTTCATTTGTCGTTAACGAAAAAATTTATTTTGGCGCTTACGATAAATTGGCGGGAAGGGCTCGATATGTTGATATCAGTTTTCTTTAAGTCAGGACAATGATCGGGAAGTCGGAATGAGAGACTTAATTTCAGTCGTTCAGAGTACACAACTCCACGAACCCCTTCTTTTGTTTTTGATCCATCTGTGTAAAAGTCGACTGAGTCCTCTTCTAGTTTCTTTAAACTTAACGATTGTTGTAAGGTTTATTCCATACATCATTTAACTTAAGCTTTGTTTACAATTGAACTGAACTGATTGAACATTAAGTTTTGTTTAAGGATTTAGTAGTACCCGCGGCGTGATAGTTAGTGCGTTGAACTATCATGCTAGTGGTCTTGGTTTCAATCCCTGCCTGACCCACCTAAAGTTTTTTTCACGGGTACGGCCCCTTGCGAGAAATTGACAAATCCTCCAAGAGTAATTCTTGTCATGAAAAGTGCTTTCTCAAATCAGCCGTTCGGATTCGACTTAAAACTGTTGGGCCCCTCCATCTCTCGCTAAGCCCTAGTTCTCAACGAAAATATTATTCACTTTAATAGCCCCAAAATGTGAAATCAACTTAATTTCCCATTACTCTGTGTACAATGTTCTATATTTGACCTAGAAGTTTATAGCTTATCCATTCCTTAAATCACTTTTGAAAGTGGAATAGTTTTTGAAAAAATCACAATATTTTTGTATTTAGCCTTTAGCTTTCGGAAGTTTATCTTTAATTCCACACATTATAGACACATGATGAACATTTTTCAATTCAAGTTCTTAAAAAAATCCTTTGATTTGCGAAAATGCATTGCTTTTTTATAATTAAGAACAACAAATTTAGCTTTTTATATCATATTGTTGTCTAGAGTTGTTGAATTTTGTTTCCTTCTTTTTTTTATTATTTAAAATTGATTTCCCAAATGAAAGTAGCGTTTTTCTATTTGGTACGTACTTGAAAACACTTTTGTGTTGTGTTTAATGTAGCTTTATGATGTAAAAGCTTAAGTTAACTATTTCAGTTAACATTGTATGATTTGTCTGTAAATTTACTACATAAATAGAGTCTTAGTATTGGTACATTATTTAATTTAAATGCGGATTGAATGTAACGACAAGCTATTTAAAATGCAAGCGAATATTTTTGTACAGATTTCACGCTGCAAAATATTTCCAATGATGATGTTTGTTTCTATAGAGTTAAGTAATTGCATTAGTGGACAAGAGCAGAATTTATGTTTTCTCTAGCCAGTGTGGCATCCCCTATGGAAATAATTTATATGGAATGGGATTGGGATGCATGTAAGCTAAATTCTCTGTTCACGTTTGAGAGGGATTTAATTAAATTGAATTAAATCCCTCATTAAGTGTATTCGCAATTTTAAATAAGTTTCCGTTGTGCGATGCACAAGAGTCATATTTTTATCCGTCCCGTCCCGCCTTGTCCCGTCAGTAAGTTTGGTTTGTGAGTGATTGAAATGATGTCATGTCTACGTACTTAACTTGCATAAAATTGAAAAAAAAAACATATTTGAATGAAATAAGTCTTTTATTTATGAACTTACCTTTTTCTTCCAAATAGATCCTATTATTTAGATATTCATGTTTTTTTAGGTATTGCATAATATGTATACTGGCCAAATTATTGTTCATTTGAGGAAAAAAAATAAACTTTTAAAATAAAAAATATCAAATTTCATTGATTTAACATGCCTCTTACGATTCTAATTCCAATAATTCTTAAAATTTGCGCTGTTTTTGAAAATCATGCTCTGTGATTTCGAGTGCAAATTATTGTAAAGAATATGCATATACAAAGTTTGAACGTTGACATTATGTGTGGAACACTACATCATTTAATTGACCACCATTATGCCAGAATCGATTATTTTGATGTAATTTTCGACCACTTTTTGACACATTTAAATTACGCGGCAAGAATATGTCTTGCAATAAAGCCATATTCGCTCAAATTGTGTTGCATGTGGCACCGTCTTGTTGAAACCTCATATTCTCCAAGCCGTATTCTTCAATAGCAGGCAAAAAAGTCGGTTATCAAATGACCACAACGCTCTGAATTGAATCGTCGTTTTCGAAGAAGTAAGGTCCAATCACACCACCGAAATAAAGAGTGCACCAAGATTGACTTTTTGTGGATGTAATGGCATCCCTTCAAATATTTGAGGATTCGTCGCTGGAGAAAATTTTGTTCGAAAAATCGCCGTCCACCGCCTGTTGTTCAAGCACCCATTCGACGTATCTACGACGCTGTGAATAGTGAGCTGACTTCAGTTGTTGTGTGAGCTGGTCTTTATATGGATGCAGGTGTAAATCCAAATGCAAAATACGCCATAATGTGCCGTAAGACAGTTGTACGAGATCGACGAGGAATCGATACATTCGGGTCTTTGGCAACTCTTTCAATTACAGTGCGAAACGATGATGCACAATAACTGTAACCAATCAAATCTCTTCACAATTTTGGCAATTTCTTGTGTAGTTGGACGATTATGTAAACTAACAACAATTAGATATGTATGCGCTGTGCGATAGTTAAGCGTTCCATTTTCGTAAATGATGGATATTCAACTTATAATAGAATACGGTTAAATCGTCTGGAAGAAAACTAATAATTGTAAGGTTCCTACTTTACATACTACTGGCAATATTTTAACAAATTCCAAAATTAACTGATCTTTACTTTTCAATTTTATTGCTTTTCAAAACTATATTTTTTTTTTTTAAAGTTACCTTCAGTTAAAACGAAACAGAAAAGGCCAAATTTTGCAAACATACTACTTATGTTTCCCGACAAAATAATTAGTAGATCTAGATTATTATGTACAAAATGCCCTCCAATTTAACAGTTTTGCCAAAAAACGGGACTAACATTTGTTATAGACAATGAAAACCAATCTTGGTTTATCATTGAGTAAACTGGTTTTACATTTATATGATAAAGCATGAATATGACCCTAAAAAAAGAAAACACTGAATCCAATCGGAAAGCAACTGTTAATATGCTAAACCATGGCGAAAGTTCGACCACGGATTTCTGTAAAGTAATAATATTTTCCAAAAAGTCAAAACGAATTCAAAAATTACTTCAACGAAATTTAATTCTGAAGTGGGACAAGAATTTGGGATGAAAATTCATCCCATGACGACAAGGAGTTTGCCCCTTGAAGTTTGCTAGACGAACGCATATGATTCCGAAAGTGAAAAAAAGCAATTCAAGTTCGTGTTGGAATACAAAATCAAGTACAGATGTTTAAGGGACGACTTTGTATCTTCTGTTTAGAATAGGTCTTAAAATTAAGACATCGTTCTACTAATATTACCAAAATAAGTGCGTTAGTAAGTACTTTAAACAAAATTTCCGTAGATTATTGAGAAAAAAATAGTCTTCTTTGTCATGTGATCAAAAATTTAACAGCAGCATTTACATCCATGAATCTGTCTGGACACTTAGGCCTTTTCCATACACGACGGTTAAAATCCGTACGTAAATCATTATTAGTCAACTCTTGCAAACACGACAGTTTCGTCCGTACGGTTAATATTCGCTCGTACTCGACTCTTCTTCTCACGATGAGTAGCTAGAAAATATATTACTTCACTAAAGATGTTGTTTTGGGAATTCCATAATCCGTTAAAAAAACGAGTTTTTTTAAATAATAAAAAAATATGAATTTAGAAAACTTACGTATGTGTTAATAATTATAAACATTTAAGAATAAGCCTATTGTATTTAATCAAGCATGCTTCTAAACATTTTATTTAATACTGTTTATATTATAGGTAAACAAATTTGCGATGAAGCAAATTAACGTGAGTGTGGTGGGTCTATCTGGCAATGAAAAAGAGAAAGGTCAGAGTGGCGTAGGGAAATCATGCCTATGCAATCGTTTCATACGCCCAATGACTGATGATTATTTCATCGATCACATATCTGTTTTGAGTCAGGTAAATAAAAATATCATAATGAATTGATTATTATTATTGAAATTGTGTCCATTTTAGTCGGATTTTAGCGGACGAATAGTAAACAACGACCATTTCCTCTATTGGGGGGAAGTTAAGAAAACCACAGACGAAGGCACCGAGTACAATTTCAATGTAGTGGAGCAAACTGAGTTCATTGATGATGCGACATTCCAACCGTTTAAAGTAGGCAAAATGGAACCATACTACAAGCGTTGTACTACAACCAAAGTAGCGTCAGCTGAAAAGCTAATGTACGTATGCAAGAGTCAGTTAGGAATTGAAAAAGAATACGAGCAAAAAGTTTTGCCAGATGGACGCCTTACTATCGATGGCTTTGTTGTGGTTTTCGATGTGAGCCCAGTTCCAAATCGATCACTTGAAAAACAAGTCGAATTTGTTCATAACATACTAATGAACCTGCTTAAGACAAAGAAGCCAATAGTATTAGTTACGACCAAAAATGACGATGCGAGTGAAGCTTATATCCGCGAAGCGGAGAAAGTTTGCCAGCGAAAGGAATATAAAGGTGCGATTCAACTAGTTGAAACATCGTCTCATGAGTCAATTAACATCGACACGGCTTTTATACTACTGGCACAGCTAATTGATAAGACTAAAAATCGTACGAAAATAACAACTTATGCGGAAGCGGCTCGGACACGCAAAGAACTTCTAGATACTAGAACCGAAGCTGTGGCTAAGCTGATCCGAAATCAAATAACCGATTATCACACACTATGGTCGCATGGCTCAAAGATGCTCGCACAACATCGAGAGTGGAATGAATTTTTAGATTTGTTTGGTCAAGAAGCGGGCCAAAGGATATTTCGAAGGCACATGAAAAAACTACGCGATGACCATTTGAACAAGCGACTTCAACAATATATGGATGGATTTGTTGGTGCCCTACAAGATATTATTCCGGACATAGGGACATTTAATATTGAAACTGACGAAGACTGGAATTCTGTTAGAAACTACATACGAAATCATGTAGAATTTGATCAATATTTCTTTGATTGTCAACGTGCGCCGTGGACAGATTTAAGTGACGTTAGTGACATCGAGGATGAAGCAAGAATTCCGTTTGATATTTTGGATACTCCTGAAGCCGAAACTGTTTTCAAAAATCATTTAAATGCGTTGCAACAGGAACAAAAGAGATTAGAGTAAGATTAAACATTATTTATATACATAATTAAAAGTTGGATCTAGTCATTTTGATAAATTTTCAGTTATGTTGATATTATTTCATAGCATGCTAATAAAAGAATAATGTAGGAGCAAAAGAAAAATGAATTTATAAACTATGAGATTATTTTATTTATTTATTATACAATTTGAGTTGTGGTTATTTTTTCTAGAACTACTTAAAATATTATTTTATTTATTTAGTATACAATTTGGGTTATGGTAAATTTTTCTAGAACTACTTAAAATATCTTTCATTGAAATTTAAAATCTTCCTATGAGATTATTTTGATTTATTTATGGTTAATTTTTCTAGAACTACTTAAAATATCTTTCATTCAAATTCAAACTCTTCCCACTAACTATTTTTTGTATTGTCAAGAGATTTTTAGATTTGTAGTTGTTTTACTCTAATCAACATTTTCGAAAGGCAACTTAACAGACTTGTATTTGAAAATTTAAGTCATAACTGTAGATTCAAAATCTGTTGGTGTTTAATTTCACTCTTATAATAATAATATAATTAAGAATAGTAAGCTACTGTAATAAGGGTTTTTAAAAGCAGGACGAAACTATTCACTATTTCAAAGGTTTATCTTTTAAATTTCATTTACTGTGTTATTTTTATTTTAAAAGAGTTTATTTATTAGTTTTACAAAATTGTTTTCCTTAAATTGCTTAAAAACAGTTATTAAGTTAAATTTATGTTAAGTTAGCAACAAATAATATATTTATAATAATAAAGATCATTGTGGACTCATATTTAGAGAAAGATTTAAGATTTGAAGGCTTGATTTCGAAAACAAATTGAGCATACTGTATATTGAAATCTTAAAGTTAAGTTATGGCTAAGAAGATATATGTGAAAAACAGAGGCCTTATATCTGTTTTGTCGGCTTTTGAGCCTGTTGTATTTATAGATGAGACCAAAATAGAGCTGTTGTTATTTTGAATTGACACATTTTTAGTGAAAGGAAAATATTTCTTGTTCATTTAACCAAAACTTCACGTTACAATGTTATTGAATACATACGTCTTAAGTTGTAGTAATATTTTGAGTCTTAAAAATTTAAGCTCACCAAAAAGAAAACAAACAAATTTACAAGGTATTTATAATTTTTGACCATGTTGAGATCTAGCGACCCCATCTGTGGCACTGAATACCTTACTCTACCTAACACCTCTTGATATACTTTCATTCTGCCTTCCCAATGATTATAGCGTGTTTCAGGCGGAACTTTTGGTTATAAAAGGAGTGTGGTTCTGGCTTAAAAAATACGGATATCAACATCTGATATCCGTATTTTCTCAGATAGATAGGCCGCTATCAAGTCTCTAGACTCTGTCTCTTAAAACTATCACAGTCCATAAGTGTCGATCATCTCTTTTGAAGAAAGCACAACAGTTTAATATTCACCTTTGCTGAGTACCGAGCCATAGAGACATTCAATACATACATGTAAACTATTGCTAATGCAAGCCCCTATACTAAAATGTAACATCACCACGTGTCACAAAAAACACCTGCCCTACACTAGTTTTAAAGCTCTCAAGGTGCTTGCTATTTCTAAGCCAATCGCATATAATCTCGATAATGAGTGTCATAACCGAGCACTGTATAATTGGAAAGCACGTCACGCGACTAGTCCTATTCTTAAATGACTTTCCAGAAGCTGTATGGGTTAAGAGGAGGAAACAGTTCTTCTACGAGAATCCTTCTATAACGATCTAAACAATCTTATATCATATTAACATAATCAGTCTTTCACGTTTCATAAGGGACTCAAACTGGTTTCATTGATCTATAAAAGAAGCATCAAGATTCATGTGATATCACAATGGGCCATTAAACTGGCCTAAGTGTGTCCTACTCCATCACAGACAGCCACTTTAACCTAACATAACCTGGGTTTAAGCATATCAATCCAATTTGATTGAAGGTATTCTGCCTATCAGATGGATAACTTTGATTGTGTGAAAGTAGAATTGTTTTGAACATGATGATAATGAATCGGGATATCCTTGTCGAACAAAATAATAATTAAACCATTTTTTTAATTCATTTTAACCATTGCAATTAACATCGAGTTAAATTTTATTTGTAATTCTCCCCGTTAAATGCATGGCAATCTTTGGATGTTAGGATTTTAAAAAAGAAAATATTTTGAACGCGTTTTAAGCTTACGCCATGTTACAAATAATCGCATTTTTTTAAGGGAAAATACGTTAAATTTAAAGCTTTTAAAGTAACTTAAAAAACCAATAAATAAATATATAATTTCAATTGAATGATGTACATATAAACATATGGGAAAGTTTGTCAGTTTGCGTAGTTAGTATTTTTTTAAAACTTTATATATACTCAATTAGTTGTTTTGGCTTTCCTTGGTTGCATCCACATAGTTTTACAACTTTACTAATGCGTTATATAAATTTTCTTTTTTCGCTTTCCAAGGATGCCAAAAAGGTAGAACTTGAAATATTATTTTATTTTGTGTTTTAAATTAAATAAATTCAATAAAAATATGTAAAATTATAGGTGGAAGAAGCAGTTTAAAAAGCTCCTAGAAGAGACTGGCTACGTAACCCCGGGCAAGCAACTAGCTGAAGTTCGTGTGCTTTTTATGGGACGTGAATGCTTTGAAGCATTATCCGAACATGATTGCCAACAAATTTACGATAATCATCAGCGGGAGCTAATTGACAAAGCCAAGCACAATTTTTTGGAGTTATTACTAGAACATGCAGATCTGTTCCAACATTTTAAAAATATAGAGCCATCCGGTACGATTACTCAAGATGATATTAAAGAAATTACTGAAGTATTACAAGATGATTTAAGGTATTTTAGCTCTTTGTTAATATTCAAAAGATTTTCTTAAAAATAAACCCTTTCATTCCACAGATATAAGCTATTGGATCGTCTAGATCAGGATAGGAAAGTAATGCTGTTCCAACATCTTGGCTTTATTCATTGTCCAATCAGGGAACATTGTCCAGCATTTCCAAATTGCATGGATTGCATGATTGAACGAATATTAAGCTTAAAGAAAACAAGTACTCTCACATCAAACAAATGGAAATCTCCATCCACCGAAAGTATTTTAAATCTGCTGATTATGGGATCAGAGCATTTAGCTAGTGATTTACTAAATGATATTAGAATAAGTTCTGGCAGTGAAGGCGAATATATTTATGATAGTCAGACTTATTATCTCAACTATAGAATTGTAAATGGAGACATGGAATCGTTTAAGTCAATTGATTTTCAATCTAGTGGTAAGTAAATTTAGAAAGATTAATTCAAACTTATAATAGAAACATTAAACTGATGTGCGAAGTGCAAAATCAGAATTTTAAAGAAATAGCACAGATCTGTAGAATTGAATGAATAACTTAAATTTTCTGATTTCTTAATTGTCTTCTTTTTAAAGGTTTAATTTGTGTTTACTCTAACCAACAATCTTTTGAAACACTGAAAGATAACCTAGAACGCAGTTTGCTTTGCAATTTGGAATTGGAAGATAAATTTGAAAATCTACCAATCGTGCTAGTTTATCAACCGCACGACTTGAAAGAAAACGAAATTGACTACTTACGCGCTGAAGGATTACGTTTAGCAGAAATGTTGCACTGTGAATTTATCGACACAATGAATTTTTACCGCCACCGCCAAACACCTCATCAGAAATATGTCTACGAAATACTGAACAATTTGATCATAAGTTTACGTTTATCAGATATCAAATGTGATGATTCATATCAGCCAGATCATCCAGACTTGAGAATTATCATTTGTATGTTTTGTGGTGATCTTTATTCTCCAGAAAGCATTCTAGCTCCTTTAGTGTCAGAATCTACATCGAGTGTTACTCAGGATCGGAGTATTTTAGTAGACACCTTCCTGGGCGATTGCAAGAGACGAGTTGAGTTCATAATTTCTTCTTATCATGGGGCAAACCAATATCGTGATGAATTGATACACGGATTCATTTTGTTCTATTCAACTAAAAGAAAGTCATCTTTAGCAAATTTAAAGTAAAAAATCATACATTATTATCTTTGATTTAAAAATTGTAACTTTCTCTATTCTATTTAAGTGCTTTCACAATGAACATTCCAAACATGCCAATACAAATAATAGCGATTACCGAAAATGGAGGTGCTAATGCGTTTTTCAATAACGATTTATGTCAGCTATTAATAACAGAAGGGAACTCGATCGCTGATCGATACCGTGCCAATTTTATGACATCCTCAGCTGGACAACCATTGAAATGTAATAACAAAAACATAGCTTATCAGTAGTAAAATAATTATATTTTATTTTAAATTTTACATAGTTGCAATTTATACACCGTTCTTGAAAAAAGTATGGGATCGTAAACCAGAAATTGAAAGTCTACACATGGAAGAACCAGTGACTTTGGATTCCGGAGAGGGCACATTGGAACATTCCATGCATCATTTGCCACAGCCTCCTCCAAGACACGAAAGCTATATGCTGAAAAATACAGCGGGTACTGATGGTTCTGGGAGTGAAAATTATGAACATCTTCCAACTAGATCATTGAATTCATTAAATGGTAAGTGTGTAGTAACGGTATGCACTACATCAAGTGAATGCTAACTTTATTTTGTATTATTTATGCAATTTTATGTGAAGCATTGGATTGTTGCACTGTTTTTTTTATTATTATTTTTTTTTTATCAATGGTTCCGTAACGATTTATTTCTATTTTATTGGAATTTTGTTTGATATTTTACTCTGCCACATTTGCGTGATAGTCTGGGCTTGGCCTGTACCTATCGTTTCTAAGAAGTGACGCTCATATTATTATAGTATTAATAACTGACTGCTTTGGATTGGAATTAATTCAATTAATAAAATGTCTTCTTTTGCAATAATTCAACTCATTAATTATATACAAAAAAAGTAGCAACAGCGAAATTATTCCATTTAAATGAATAACGAATACATAAATTGGTTATTTCTAAGAATAAGAACAAATATTTTAATATTGTATTATTAGAAAAACCCAGCAAAAGCGAAACTAAATTGTGTTCTTGCCGCTGTACTATCGCTTAGGACTGCGAATAAGCATGAAATGGCTTATATCCTATAAAAAAGCTATATTAGTGGCAAATCAATGAAAGTTATAAGGCATTGGCTGGCAGTTTCATTTTGTTGTTATTTGTGCAAAACATAAAACCAATGATAGTAAAACTGTACAAATTACGTAAAGTGCCGCGTGGAAATGGTACTCCTGAGATATTTGATACGAAAGACAGAATCATATAAACTCGCACTGTCTTTAAAAATTGTGTTTCGAGTAAAAGGCTACCAAGAGGGGAAAGGAAACCTTTCAAATCGTTTTGATTGTAAATCCAGTTTAAATACATATAATACAGTTTGTGAAAGGTTTTATTATCTTTTGTAAACATCTACCAATTGAAATTGATTGCCAACTGTTTTGCATTGAGAATTTGGAATATATTTTGAACAATATTATATTCGGCGGAAGCGGCTTCAAAAACTTGTAAGTTTTATTCTTGTCGATAATTTATTTTTCTGTTCACACAAATTTGCATCACACATAACTATCATATTTTAATCACTTCAGAAAATATATCATATTTCAATACAAGAATAATACGATATTCTATGTTTGCGCAATCTCATATTATTTGGCCCGTAAGTGATAAGAAAATATTCTTATTTTGTCTAAACTAATAACATAACAAAAAACAAACAAAGTGAAACTTTTTATAGCTTAATTTGATATTTTTTAAATGCCTTCTGAATAACATATACAGAAATACACAAACTTAGGATTGCAGTTCTTTTGATGTGCATTTGTAAGATAGGTACATGCATTTTTTGAAGACCATTAAATGCGAGCTTTTATAACTTTTAGAAAATAAATTAAAATAAAAAAGGTACAAAAGCAAAACATTTAAATTCCTATAACATTATGGAACCACTTATTTCAAAAGATTTTTTTTCGCGTTGTGTTATCAATTTAGAGGACTTTAGTGATTCAATTCTTACTTTTTGATCATTCTGTCGAGGACCGTAAGATACAAAGTTCAGATAAATGTTTGCTTGAAAGAAAAACAATGTAGAAACGCAATTGACTAATAAAAAAGGAATACTGTTTTGAAATATGTTCAGTCGTTTACCGTGTGGCAGCAGTCAAACTCAGTTAATGCGACTCTTGGTCTCAATCTTTTATTTAAGTTCTAGTGACTAGATTTTGTTAATTAAATGCTTTATCTGTCTATAGTTAAGTACTGACAGCGTCTCAATTATCCTATCAAGGAAATCCCATCTTAGTATGAGAAGTGTGAAAGGTATTGTTTTGCTTCCTAAAACGAGCTAAAAGTTTGCTTGAACAAAATAAATATTAGAATTAAAACGAAGTACACTATAACTACAATCACGAAAAGAAGCTGGGATGCGACCCACACTAAAAACTTTTCATTTGTTACCGTGTCGGTCGGTTACATTAATAATTCAATTAAAGTATAAAAAAGTTTGAAGTCAATATCGAAAACCATTGTGGCAGAGATATTTTGTTCGAAACCCAAGTTCTATTCTCGAGATTCGGGTCGAAAATAATTAAGTTTTACATTTTACCAAATATTAAAAACAATATTTTTTATAAGATAAAATAAGTTTTGAAGCCAATAATGCCTGCATGGTTAAAAAGATTTTTGAATCGAAATTCAAGTTTTTTTGGGGTATTTAGTTTTTGAAAAAAAAACTGTCTCTTCGATTTTTCTAAGAATTTAAAAATTCGTTAGCGTTGTTAAATCAAGAGATATTTAGTGTCAACCAAATGGTCATTTCTTTTGATATAGTACAAATTCTTAAGTTCTTTCTGCGCCATTTGATAAATGCTGTGAAGTCGATATCACTAAAGGTTCTTGAGATCTGCCTGACAAAAAAAGTATCCCAAACGTATAAGAGGGCGAGAAAAGAAACTTTACGACGATGTTTGAGCGACGTAAATGATTCTATGATGGTTTTATCACCAATCAATCTAAATGCTCTACGTTCAATAGGCTTGAATAAGTTGCAGGAGCACCAGAGGAGTACCCATGGCATGATGGTTAGACCGTTGGACTGTCATGCGAGAGGTCTTGGGTTCGATCTCTACATATACCATTTAAAGCTTTTTTTCACGGGTACTGCCTCTTGCGAGAAATTGACAAATTCTTCTAGAGTAATTCTTGTTATGAAAAGTGCTTTCTCAAATTAACCATTCGGATTCGGCTTAAAACTGTATGTCCCCTCCATCCCTGTGAAAAGTACTCGCACACAGGAATGTTGGAGAGTTGAAAGTCACTAGGCCCTACATCTCAACGGACTGTTGCGCCACCCAAGCTCAGATATATGGAGTTATACTCATGCTTTGGACGTATATAAGTCCTGTAGATAACAGTCAGATCAGAGGGGGAGAAAAACTTCTTGCATCGCCTTAGATCGTTCCACACGAAGTGGTTGGTGGTACACATACCGAGAATATGGAGATGTTCAGTCTCCTCGATGCAAGTACCATCCATGGATAAGACAGCATTGGGGTTTGAAGCATTAATTTTCACACGATTTTTTACTCCCCATTGTACAATGCTGTTTAGATCGGAATTAAATGAGCTTTTCATATTTTGTGGTTGCAGTTTCACATCCGAAGAAGAAGGATGTGATTCTAAAAACGATTATGAAAAGCTTAGAGTACTATGGTCGGCGAAAGAATGTATTGGATTAGAAGTTAGAGACATTAGATCATTAATAAAAATGAGAAAGAGTGTTGGAGATAGAACAGATCCCTGGGGCACACCAGCATTTATTTTGTGGTTTTCAGGCTTTAACCCATCCAATACTACGATCGGTAAATACCAATCCAATGAAAACCGATAGCAGGCATTTTCGATAAAAGAGCCTGATGCCCAACCCTATCAAATGCTTTTGAAATATCAAGTGCAATAATCTTACTTTATCCAAAACGACGTAAAGATTTGCTCCACTTTTCGGTAAGATGATCCATGAGATCAACAGTGGGCCTATTGCTGCGAAAGCCGTATTGTCGGTCATTAAGAAGCTTTCGATCTTCGAGATATATTTTAAGCTGATTAATTAATAAGCGTTTCCATGACCTTGGAAAGAAGGGACGTAAGTACAATCGGTCGGTTTTTAGAGTGTGAGGAAGATTCTCCTTTTTTTGGGATAGGCTTGACAATGCAGTTTTCCATCCGCTCGGAACGAGACTTGAGGAGTAGGATAGATGAAAAAACTTACGCAGTGGTTTTGCCAGCGTTGAAGAAAACCTCTTCAGAACAATAGCGGGAATACTATGCGGACCAAAAGATGTAGGTATGTTAAGATCTTTTAGGACTCTCGCAACAGTACGAGTGCGCTCGATAATAGGCGGAGTCATAACCCTCACTGGCAGTGTTGAATTGTCGGCAAACTGTCTAGCAAAGAGAATAGCTTTCTCTAAAGAGCTAACAAATAGAGTGTCATTGACAAACAGGAACCGAGGAAAAGGAAGAATTCCTCATATTTTTTACAAATTACCAAAAATGTTTACTGTCTTAATTTTGTCCGTAATTTTTGGTCATGTTATTATAGAGATAGTTTTGACACGAGAAATTTGCTGATATGATAATGTGTCTAGAAGAGATAGAACATTAATAGTGTACTTACAGACAATTCATCAAATTCACGAGAAGTTGGCACTCTGTCTAAATTAGGGTTTCGAATGATTTGATGATTATTTACGGAAATTTAAACCACATGCAATTGAAGGAAGAATTTGTGCAGGGACCATATTGTGTCAAAGGCTGATAAGCAACATCATTCCTAATGTATATGGCGAGGCTATAGTGGGAAAAATAGAGGCACCAAGCTCTATACACGGTGACATGATAATACATAAATACAAGACAGGTGAACAAAAAGGAAGAGGGGGTGATCAACGAGAACCGATGCTTTATGAGACCTAACTACTATAAAGGGTTTTTCCATAACGACTTGGCAAGATTCTTTTTAAATAAACGCAAATCATTTACAAAAACTTTATTATCGAGATACAATAAAAACATTTATTAATGCAACTCGACTTCGTTCATATGACTCCCGTGGTAACTTAACGTAGCCCCAAAGAAATTAGTCTAGAGGCGTTAAATCGCACGAACGTCTGGCCCATTGCTCTTGAATAAATCGATTGTAAGGTGTACTATGTAACGATCGTAATCGTCGACGGAAGGGTTGATTCATGAATCAAATATCTGTTTTCAAAAAATACATGTTTACACATGCGCCAAAAATGATCTATGTACATATGTCATTGAAGATGATTTTGAGATGAAGTATATCATCTTGGTGTATCTTTTCCGGAGTCGCTTCAAAAAGTGTATCATCACTTTAATTTTTTAGTCTGCTTGATTTTGTATGGGTGTAAACCAAGATCCATGTTATCTTTGCGATGCTCAATTCTTTAGAACGTCCCTGTGGTATTGACTGATTTGGATTTTTGCTACAGCCGTTTGAACGGCAGTGATATTTCGACACTTCGATCACCCTCAAATTTTTGCACTTAACTTATTATTGCCTCCTTATTTGAAAGACGCTGGAATAACGACTGTAAATTGGAGTTAATTATCTTAAAGTTGCGGCAACTAACTTCGAATGTTGGTAGAAAATGTTTATAACTTGCAGACGTTGTTCGTTCGTGTACTTTTTCATGACAAACATGTTGAGTTTACTGACGATGAAGTTGTCAAGTCCCTGCTTGAAGCCTCGATAGTTATATTGTTTAGGTAGACTATTTACGATTTTTGTGAAGAAACTATGTTTTTGTGATCAATCTGAGGGTATCTTTTTATTATTCTAAGTCACGATGATAAGAGTAACAATTTCATTTTGCATCTAATAAAAACTCAAAGAAATTTGTTTTTAATTAAGAAAACATCGATATATTCACTAATTTTTGTTTTGGAAAATAGTCTGTTGTCTTAATAAATCCCTTAAAACTATTCGACCAAATGAAGTAAAACTATATATTGTATGTAGTTACTAAGGTATGAATAGTTTCATTAATAAATTCCATAATTCGCTTTAAGTTCAAATGGAAATCGAAATCAAATGACATCTTAAGGATAAATTTTAATTTAAAGGATTCTTATAATCGCAATTCAAAACAACCATTAATCCATTTCATCAGCAATTTGCTTAAAACTTTTGTCCAGTCTAGCTTTGTGTCCATTATTTCGAAACAATAGTATATTCACTGTTAAAATACACACAAATAGGGCATAACCCGCCGCGCCGCGCCCGTTTGTTTTCCTTAAATTGCTTCCTTATCTACGCTCCTAGCATTTACTTGATTTAAAATATGTCATCTCATAAATAAACGAGCGACCATTTCACAGGTGAAAAAGATATATCCATGGATGATACATATGATGATGATAAGGATGAGAAAGCTAGACTTTTACATCAAGGTAATGCATTTTTTTCTGGATAAGTTATTCCCTTTTCCATCATCGATACCACCACCCACCATTACCACTTTTATTTAAATTTTAACGAAATATGTTTTTTGTTTTTATATTTTTAGTTTGCTTGAATGTATAATGTTATTTTGTTTTGTTTTTTAGTTTTTTTTTTACTATTGTGTTAATCTTCTTTTTTTAATTTCTATTCAATAAGTTTGTTCTCTTTGTTGTTTCACTGAATTCTTATACTGTATTGTTTTGTTAACTCTCATCCCCAACTTGCTCTTGAATGTGTATTTTGTATGCTTGTATATTGTCTTTTTTGCTGTCCAACATTGCATTACATGGTTTGTGATGTTAATGATGTCTATAACCAATGTTCCGATGTTTGCTTGCCTATAGGATTCCAGATTTATCCACCACCAACAACGCCCCCAGAGCCTGCACCTCCAGATCACCACATGGCTCCCTCATCGATAATGCGTCAATTCAAGGGGAATTTAGTTTCAGCATCTCAGTCCAGTTTAGACGAGATAACATGTAAATCTGTCAAAAGAAGCCATTTAGTTAGCAGAGTTGTGAAAGAATAAATGAGAACATTCGATGAATTCATTTCATTTACATAATTCAATTTAAGATTTGAAAAACCCTCGAAAATAACAAATTAAATAATTCGGAAATCATTTTATTTTCATACAAATTTATAGTGTTACCATTAAAAATGTTTTCTTTTGATCAATGCAACGAATATTTGAATTGAAATTTTAAAAATCCAATTTAGGAACAATTAAGTTAATGGTCATTTGTTATTTTTATTTTTTTTTTAAATCACAAAATTGAGTCACTGAATGTAATCAGAAAATGATATTTGTTAAAGAATTTATTCAAAAAATGTTATATTCTTTTACAACTCTGCTGTTTAGTATATTTTTGTTCGTAAAGTATTATTTTATAATTTGTTTGTTTTATTTTAGTTTTGTGTTCTTATTTTTTGTTTGTTTGTTTGTTTTTATATTTAGTTTTTTTATTTTTTTATTTGAATTTGTGTCGTATTTATTTTTTGTTATTTAAATTTTGTTTCTTTATGTTACTGTAATAATTCTGGGGAATTTTTTCATGCTTTCATTTAGCGGATGTGAGCGGTTCGAAGGATTCATTGACAACTCATGATTCAGGTTAAAAAAAAAGAACTTAACATACAAATAATTTTGTTTCTTATTATTGAATATAATTTTCTGATCAATTCATCATTATCACTAAATTTGTGTCTCCAAAAATGAAGTCAAAGCGTTATCGACACAACAAATATTTTAATACGGATTTTTTTTGTTTGCTTTTATTTCTAATAGGTTGGCTGGACGATCAACTTTTTATAAGTCGAGATGCCGAAAAGCACGATGTTCGTGGAAGTGTTAGGAGGAACACGATCTGGAATAACTTCAGTGGGTCAAATCATCATGCTTTTACTACAGGACGTAGGCAAAACGAATCCAGTTTTGCAAATAAAATAAGGCCAAAAGGACCTAGTCAGACTCTGAAGGTTTGTAATTTTGTTTGGTGTATATTTTATTTTAAATAGCATTAGAATGCACGATTATTGTAGTTGTACCTTAAATGTCTAGTGACAATAAAAATATCATTATTTCGCTTGCTTGACCTGCAAGTTCCTTCTCGTATGCCATAAACTTTTGTTTGTTCTCAGTTTAGTGTGCTTTTGATCTCTTTTCCGCCATGTACGTTTAAAAAGTACAAAGACATGCATTATATGAATGAGGTTACAGTTATTTCTTAGTTCTAACGTGAAAACTCAAACTGCAATCAAGTCCCTTTTTCAAACTGGTACTGAAATTCTATCTTCTTAACTAGAAAAATATGTGCTCAGCTCAGTACACGATATACATATTACCATTACCTCATCTTTAGAAAACTTGTCACCGTAGTCTTAGTACAAATAGTAGGTATCGAGAAATCCTCCAAGAGTAAACATTTTTTTCATGAAAAATGCTTTCAAAAATTTGCCTTTCGGATTCGGCATTAAACTGTAGATCCCCTTTATCCATGACGTGACTAGCACCCGGAAATGGTTGAGAGTTGTAAGTCACTAGGCCTTAGTTCCCAACGATTGGTGCGCTACCTAATTTAATTTATTAATCCAAATAAACATAGGTAACGTGACTGCAATGTTTAGCATAAAATGTAATTGAAATAAATTGTATGTATTTAAATTTGTATTCATTTAACAAATATATTTTACAACTTTTTATAATTTCTAAATTTACACGTAGTAACGTTTCTCCTATCTTGAGACTCGTACTGTGTTGTTTTTGCTAACATTAAAATTGTGAAAAGACACTCCATTGTTCATTGTATGAAAAATTTAAATGATAATTTTTTAATTAAATAGAAAATATTTCTTTTTGTATTTGATGTTGTCTAAAATCACAATTTATTTTAAAATTCTTGAATTTTATGTACTAAAAATTAGAATATTAAAGTTACAAGGCAATATTCTATTTAAAACAACTTAAAATATATTTGCATTTATTTTTTGATTTTGTAAATGGAACAAGTTTCTTTCCATGCATTTTGGTTTGGGTTATGAGCGTTAAGTAAGATCACAAGGGACTAAATGTGGTTTTAATTTATACTTACAGCAACCTGGAAAATTAAATCTGAAGAACTTCCAACTAGTGAGTGATGCAGTTGCCCGGATGAATGTGAGCAGTGATACCAATTTAGCAGAAGGTGATAACAAAAACGTTTTAAATTTAAATAATAAATCGTCAATATTTGATCATGCTCCCCTTGCGGCTCCCGAAGATGATTCCGATGAGATGGCAGAATACGCACAAATCAAAAACGCATACGGGGATGAAGGTAACAATGATCAAATATACAACTTGCCATATGATTTGACACCAAGCAAATCGAGCAAATCTAGACACCGTCGGGATAAAGAACAAAGTAAATTCAATTTAAATAGCGTTTGTGACCTCCAAAAAGTTTGATCGCAAGCAAAAAGTTTTACCTATCAACAAAAAACTGTTGTATTTGCACTAATATAGTACAGAAAAATAGTGATAATGCTCGAAATAATTCGATATTTATATTTTTAATTAATTCATTTTTTTTTGAATATTAACTTGTAAATAATAATAATAAAAAAAAAACGTAAAGTAGATTTTTAGTGTGTAGATGGGTTGGTTGCATTTAAAGTACATACAACTTAAAAAATATAAATGAATCGTTTGTGAAAACTGTCCACAAAACATTAATGAAGAAAAAAAAATTGATTTTATTTGGTTTTGGTGGAGGAGTGTGTAATTTACCCTTTCCCATATTAAAAATAGTATGTTTATTTTTTGTTTCATAATTCATACCATAAAGCAAGATGTAGATTTGAACGTTTACAATGCTAAATTAGTTTTATATGTTTTAAAAATTATAAGGAGCGGATTGTATCACTTGGTTTCGTTTTTTATTCAGAGTATTCGGAGTCGGATAGCGACTCGAGTTCATCAGGACAAAGAAAAGCTAGAGACGGTTACTATAAGATGAACCGCAAACAACAGACACACAAACGTACTAGGAAAAAGCGCGTTCCCATCCCCGTACAGCCTCCAAAAGTGCCTCCTTTTGGAACATTTGTGAGTCCCCCTGAAATTCCGATGCATTATCAAAAAATGAAAACTCTTGAAAAAGGTAAATTAAAGAAATAAGTTAAATTAAAAAAAAAGAAAAAAACAAAATTCTACACAATTTAGGTAAAGGTAATTTTTGTGTATAAATTGTGTTATAATGATCAGTAATTATTTCAGTTAAACACATGCATACCGATGTTCAAGAAGAGGAATCAAGTGTAGATGTGTCGTCTCCACGAGATAATAATTCGCCCATAGTAAGTGACACGACAGTGCCTTCACACGCAGATATGGTTTCATTTCTCAAATTTCAGTTTGGGATGGTCTCAAAAACCGGAGAGAATGATAAACTGCTTGATATGAAAATAAAACCAAAAAATTGGAAAGAAGAGGAAAAACTAGAGAAACGCCGTCTTAAAGAAGAGCAAGCTAAATTGCGGAAGCAACAAGACAAAGAAAAAGAACAAGAAAAGAAAATGAAACGGAAGTCTAAACAAAATAGCAAGTTGTCATCTGGTGCGATTGAGAATCTTGAAACCGCTCTATCGTCACTGCCAGAATTTATGCAATCGGATAAAAATAATATTCCAATATTCTTACATAAATGTATACAATTTATTGAGCAGGAAGGTTTGGATTCCGAGGGTATATATCGTGTTCCTGGAAATCGTGCTCATGTGGACTTGCTGTTTCAGAAGTTTGAAGAAGGTACGATTGTGTCTTGTAACATCTTTATGATACTTAAGTCTATATTAAATACAGATTCGAATGTTGACATTGAATCGTTGGATATACCAGTTAATGCCGTGGCAACGGCGTTAAAAGACTTTTTCTCAAAGCGTTTTCCGCCACTTTTCGACAAAGAAGTTATGGCTGAATTGGAAGAAATTGCTGGTAAGTTTTTGTTTGTTTATATATAAGTATTTTTTTCTTAATAACAAACATAAAACTATAATTTGTGGGTTTTGAAAGACAAAGTGAATTCTTGTTTTATAAGGAATTCTAATAAAAATACTTATTTGTAATAATAGCTTTTCACTAGCTTATAAGATATTGTATCTTACTGTGTTAAGTAAACGATAATAAATTGTTAATTTGTTAAAATTCAATAATTGAACTTAGTATGGTCTTACGTTAGAATTATTTTTGAAAAAAAAAAAAATAATTTTAGTTTTAGAATTCCTTATGTGAACCTCATATTACGTCGGATAGATTTGTTAGACTTTTGATAAGTTATAAAAATGTTTTTTTTTTTTTTGTTTTTAATTTTATCAAATCTTAAAACTAGGCAAAAATTCGTAAAAAAGCTAGAGGAAATATCAAAAACTTAAAAATATCTTACTGGCCCTATGCAGCCGCTCTAGGTTAACCCAAGTTAAAAAAAATGTTCTAAAAAGTATATCCATATTGAAGCAAACCAAATTATGAAGCTAAATTTTATTTTTGTTTATAGTTACAGTTTGAGAAATTTCAAACTACAAAATGTTGTTCACACATTTTTGTAGTGCATATTTCTGTTACATTTTTTACATTAAATTTTCAAACTAATAATCTAACTTTTTAATTTGTTAATCTTGTAATTTATAAGTTTCTTTATAAAAAACGAGTTAAAAACATGAATTTAAAAAAAAACTGTCCTACCTAGAGTTTGAAAATTAAATATCTTACATGTACTCTTTTGTTTTATAAACTTTGTTGTTCTTATTTAAAGGTTTACAAAGTAAAATCACTTAAAAAAATTAAGGAATCTCTGGATTGTTAATAAAAGAAAATTTATAACGGTATACAATTTAAAAAAAGTAACGGACATCCCTACTGGAAAAATGTATGCCTTACGTTTTGTTTTTTGAAGTTTTTGAATATAGTTTTCGAGGTCTCTAATAGAAAAAAAACCGAGTGCAAGGTCGTCAGCTTCATATCAAATTATCGTGAACTACAACTTCAAAAAAAAAAAACTGCTCATAGCACTAAAAATAAACAAAGTTATCATGTTTTAAGTGCTGTTAATAATAATGTTGTAAATTGGCAACATCCATAATACAACATTTTATGTATACACTCTGTATAATTTTAACTTTACAAATATTTTTCAAATAACTTTTCTTTTCATTTTGTTGTTTAATTTTATTGCTCCACTATTATTCTATAAACAAGTTCTAAACACTTTTATTTAATTACTTTTTATAAAAAATACTTCTATACTACTTGTTTTTTTTTATAGGGCTCGATATGTACAGTCAATCAAACTCATAGTAATTTGTTTGGTTTTTGTTTCAGCAAAAATGTTATGCCATTCTTGCATATATTCTCTTTTATATCACTTGCATTTCTAATGGTTTGTTTCCTCAGTTGCTGATCTAAATATTCAAATAAATTGTCGATTGGGTTAATATCCAGGGACTGGGTGGAGTTTCCATACCTCTTGGGCAATTATAAAGTAGCCGTTCAGATGCTCAGCTAAGGAATTCCATTTACTTTTTATGTCAGTTTTGTTGATTCCCTTCGAAAATCCCCTAGCCAACTGCTCATTGCTCTCCATCAGCTCGACGAGGGCTTGGAACTGATTCTGGTTTGTTAATTTCAACTGCAAATATGAACAAATATTTTGTTTTTATGTATCGCAAATAAAGTACTAATAAATTCCATTAAATAAATTATTTAACAAGGAAACTTACAGTTTTGCGAACTTCCATTTCTTCGTCGAGAGCAAATTTTCAAACGAGAGATACCGTCGTTTTTTTTCATTGCCGTCGTTTTCTTTCGTCTTACAGGATGAAAGCGTTTAACACACTTGACGTTTACACACGGCAACATAACAAGTCACAAAAGTTGAAAAACGATTTGTAAAATGCAGATTGTGTCGTGTCGTATATTTTGCCGCCAACGGTAATAGGGGTGAATGTTTTCTTCCCATTTTTTTTTATACAAATTTAAACAATACTGAAATATGCAGTCGTTTAAATTATTTTTAATGGTTATGGTTATTAATTTTGCGAATAAAAATACTGTACGAATATGAATATGAATTTGACTGACTGTATGTAGTTAGATTGGGTATGAATTAAAAGGAGATAACTTTCGAATAATTCAGATTTCCTAGCTCTTTTCACTTTTAAATTATGATTTTTTTAAAAGTCTTAAAAGTTGCCTGTGAAACTATAAGAGTTTTTTCTATAAGCAATACCTCTCTCGAGGAATTAGCAAGTCGTCCCAGATTAGCCATTTGGTTCAATCAATAGTTACTCACTAACTGGGTGTACAAAGAAACGAACTTCGATATTTGGCAACCAACATATCTTCTCTGTCCCCACTTCAAGTGTCACGAATTCAACGTTTATCACACTTGGTTTTGGTCACATGTTTGGTACACACCGAAACTTTTTTCATACATAAAAATCCAAGGTCAGACCGACAAAAGAAACGCTTAGTTCATGAGGTGAAAGATTTTGTTTTAACTCAATCAAAAAGTTCTAAGAACAAATACAAAAGTGGGGTATGCCGGCCTCATGGACCTTTTTTGGTTCTATAATTTTATTTTAGCTTTAAGTTTTTTTTGGTTTTCAATGAAAAAGTATCTATCTACCAGGTTGCATGTCCTTATTCTTAATCGGGTAAATAGTCGTCGCAATCCTGATTTCATCTAAAAAAATGTTTGTTTTTTTTAATATAATTTTTGAACTATAACAGAAACGAGCACGTTTCTGATTAGAGTAGACAACCTACATATATGTTTGAAACCGAATAAAATTAAATTATGTGTAAGTTTTAAGCTTTAAAAACGTTTGTTAAAATGTTCAAAACAAAAAGTAATAAATAAGATACATGGACTTCATTTTGCAGTAAACTACATTCTTTCAACGTTAATTTTGACCAATACAACTAGTTAGTTTCTCAAGTGTCATCAACTTTAAACCCGGAACTTTACTTCACTAACCACTAAATTCACTTGATAGTGCAAAATCTACCAAAAATACAAATGTCTACTAAACACTCCTCAGGCAAGCTTCAAGTTCATCATGATTTGAATTTTGTATTGTAAAGAAATACGACTTATTTATTTTTTTAATTATACAAGAAATGCTTTTTCACAAAACGTAAAATGGAATTGTGTAGAAAATAAATAAATCAAAGAGTAATAAAGTTCAACTTTCAGTTGAATAAAAAAAAAAAATCAGCTATCATTTTGATATGGGTAGACTTGACTTGATATTTCGGGAGATTTTTCTTGACTAACTTTCCAGTAAACTTTCCAATAAAGTTGCCTTAATTGGAAGACAATTGTTTGACAGCTGGCCCATCAGATACTAGAAACTTGTCTTGCTTTGGCCTTTATGTCGAAAGAACCTGCCCATTGTTTCAGTAAAAAGTTATTTGACCTTCAGAAGCTTGCTCTGCCTAAAGTTTTGACTTACTTCAGTTCTTCGCTATGTGCACTTTGCCTATGCACAAAATACAAACTGATTTGTTACGAAAACTAACTGAGAGCATATTTAGTGTAAAATGGCTGCTATTAAAAATATTATTTTGATTTCTTTTTGTTTGTTTGTTTGTTTGAGGTAAATAGTAGTTGCCGTGTTTAAAAAAAATATATATTAATTTGTTGAAAAGTCTTAGGCTTATTTTATTTCAATCAGGTACACCCAATGTTAAACCAGAAACGGAAACTGTGGGTAAGTTTTCCCTATGTCTGAGTTTTTTGTTTCGAATCATATATACACTCCTTTTCCCTCGCTCATCGAAATTAGAAATTATAATATGTATATGCTCATTTTCCCTTTTTGCAATTTTCACACAACTGCATTCTCCCCTGCTGTAAAGGTCAAAATAAAATATTGTATAATTTATAATTTTTTCGAAATCAAATCAAATAGGCTAACTTCATTTTATTTTTAATCATCAAATCATTTTTTATCTTCATAAGACGTATTTTGGATAATAATTTTTTTATTTAACAGGGTCGCGAAATATGTCCTCGGCTAAATTAAGCATGGAAGTAAAAACAGACCGTAGCTGCCGTTTGATATCTCTTAGAAATCTGCTCAACAAATTACCGGTTGTTAATTTTGCCATATTAAAGTTTATTTTTCAACATTTTGTTCGGTAAGTATAAAAATTAAGAAATGCTAATATTCTGTTCATTAATGTAAATTAACAATAGAAAAAAAAAATAGAATTGTGTTTTTTAGAGTTGATATTTTAATATTAAAATTAGTTCATGTTTTTATAATGAAACGCTTTCACCAACTTTATTGTCATAATTAAAAAAATGCACTTGTGTAGCAAATATTAAGTTTTACATTGTCCCGAAATAAAAAAGTCTTAAGGTTATATATCATATAAGATATTGGTAGCCAAATTTCAGGAATTTTTTCTTGCGAAACTGCAGTTGCGAACTATGACCTAAACAAGTTTAACATTTAAGTGAATTTTAACAATTTCATGCTTTGGGAATGATACGATTTTTAGTAAAGTCATAGTTGTTACTTGTTAAAATCTTAACTGTCCCGTGTATCACATTCGATAAATAAATTTAATTTGTTCTCGTGCCGCCTACATCCGTGTATCACATTTGTTATATTTTGGAATTCGGCTTGACTGTAAACATACCAAACGATATGGAAATATTCGAAATATATCGTCAATAAGTCCCATGTATTATTTTTGATACATACAATAATTTTTCTCTTGTGCCATCTACGTCCACGTATGATTTTGGATACATAAATATTTATCATATTTATATAAACAAAATAGTTTAAAAAACTTAATTTTCGAATAAACTTAACCCTTTACTGCATGAATTATGAGGGCAACGAAAACAAATATTATAACATTAATTAATCTTTATAAAGGTTTAAGAAAAAGTTTTACATAGTTTTTTTTTATATAATATATAATGGTTAGTGCGATGAACTGTCATGAGAGATCTTGGGTTCGATCACTGCCTATATCACCTAAAGTTTTTTTCACGGGTACTGCCTCTTGCGAGGAATTGACAAATTCCACTGAACTTCTTCGATTTTCACTCTGAGGTACATATTCATCGCCTGAATCCGAAGCTAGATCGGCATCGCTTTGACAGACATCGCCAGGTATAGCACTGATAAGTTTATTATTACCATAAAAACTCTTTGAATTCATCCTACAAGCAAAAAACACATTTTTTACAACACTCAGTCAGATAAGTCACCAATGCATATAAGACCACAAATGGTCCAAACAAAAAGAAAGTTAAAAGCCTACAATGCATGAAGGTCCATATATGGTCTCTTAGTAAAAGCCAATAAATAAGGCATATTTGCTTATATAAATAAAAAAAAAGATTATAACTATAAATACATAAAAACATTTTTTTTATTTTGTGGAACTAACCTGTTTATAATAAAAAAATAACTGTCAAAAATTTAACTTTTTTCACGGAAAAACACTTGACACGTCCTGTTTAAAAAATGAGCTTATTGGAGAATGACAGATCTCTGGCGAAAAATAAAAACCGCTTTATCATAGTAAAATAGACCTAGAGAATAGAGAAATCTATTTAAGTAAAAGAACTTTTTTCAGATGTAATTCTTTAATTTGTATGTATGTACATATTATATTTTATTTTAAAAAATAATAATAATTATGATTGAACAATATTTATTAAGATAGGAAGCAGAACGGTATGCTAGGTTGTTTGCACTCTGTCAGTACTTGCTTCAAATTTAAAAGCCGCAAGTTGCTGTAACCCGAAAAACAACATTTTGACGTGGTATTTTTGTAAAGAAGTGTGTGTATTTGCGTACTAGACTGAAAGCTGGATTAATCCTTGATAAATTTGTAACTAATGCACTCGACCCCAGCATCTCTCTCAAGAGCATTTCTTGTTGTTGCAACATTTAGAGCAGGGCTGCAAGTGATAGATTGGCATTTATGACTGCAAAACGAAATAAGAGGCCAAATACAATTTTTCTTATACCACATTATGATTTTTGCGAACATATCCTTAATGCTGTTGTTTCATTATTATGCTAAGAACATAGATACGTAAGCACATCTCGAGTATCACGCCATTTATGACACTAGTGTATCCATATGTTTGTCGACTCGCTTTGGTCTAAGTCTAAGTTTGTGTTTAGGTTTTTCAGATGAATTGCCAATGGTGCGCTATTATAAAAATTATCCGCCATAATCATTAGCGATAATCATTCGCCCCTCACCTCAAAGTGGTTCACATAAAACCAACTGATAATCATTTATACGTGTCATGCCTGTCATGGGTATATGTACCCATGTATAAAAAATGACTAAAAAAATGTTTATACATTTTTTAACAGTAGTGACCAATTATGTAGGTATAACCCATTCTATGTCGAATTTAATTTATAACGTTTTGTTTTTTTTTTGTAAAAAGTACCGTACGTATAAGCGTTTTTAAATATACAGTACTGTGAAAAACATTTGCAACTAGAACCTCCAACATTTGTCTTAAACAAAAATGTTTAGAAAATCAAACAGCAAAGTTTTCTAAACTCTTTTGATATTACGTTATAATTGTTGGAAAACAAATTAACACTCTTCACTTAAAAAAAAAAAAACTAAATACTTTCATAGTTGGTAGAAGTGCTGTGCAAAACATTTGCAACTTAGATCTTACAACTAAATTTCAAACTATTTTCTTACTTCAAGGCAAGATAATTTTAATATTTAATTGCATACCCGTTATTTTTTATAACGGCTGTAATTAATAAGCGTTTTTGGAATGTCATTCCACTGCCTCTGAATTTCAGCGAAGAGGTCACTGTTGTGCTTAAAAATGTTGTTCCAAACTCATCTCTTCACAATTTGTCACATTGGGTCTGGGTCTGGGGATTGGGTTGGCCATGGTAAAACGTCAATCTTTTTTTCTACAATCTACTTTGTTGTCAACTTCGTCTTTTGTGTTTGGGGTCATTGTTGTGTTGGAACGTCGATTTTCCAATGGGCATAAGGCAGCATGGTGTTACAAAGGATGTCTACATAGTCTTCAGACTCCTTTATGCCCTCCACTTGTCGAATTGGCCCGATTCCTTGGCCAACGAAGCAGCCCAAGACCGAAACTTAACCACCTCTATGTTTGACCGTCCCTTTAGTGTATTTCGGATTTAGCCTCTCACCTCTTCGCCTTCTGACATTTTGTTTTCCACCTTATCCGGGCATATTGAACTTTGATTAGTCAGAAGATAAGACTGTTTCCCATTTCTGGAAAAACCAAAACGAGCTTTCACTTTTTTAAAAAAATAAATTGCTCTTTTTCTATTTGAAACCAACGCAATCTGACCTGCAGTGTGCGGCGTCTGATAGTTGATGGGTCAATGAGTAACCTAAGTTCAATTTTTGCTTCCCTGGATGATTCCGTGGGTTTTATTCGGAAGAAATTTGTTATTTTTCAATCATCTTTTACTGTGGTACTTCGAGGCCTCCCTCCTCCATAATGGCATAACACCTTTCCACTTTTGACGATTCTACAAATAGTTCATTTTTGAATGGAATATTTCTTTGAATTTTCTTTATGTGATTCTTCTTTTTTGAAAGCACTAAATTTTTGGGATTTTGTTTCTTATAATATTTTTTCGCGCCATTCTTAAAGCAAAATCTTTTTTTTTTTTTTTCAATTTAAAAAAAAATTATCATAAAAAACTCTTTTATCGATCGAACTAACTAAACAAATCAAGCTTTACGTATAAACTTACCAACCTCAAAATAAATCAGATTAACCGTTATCAAAATGAGACGAAACGAGAATTGGCCACTAGTTGCAAATGTTTTGCACAGTTGAAATCATTATTATTTTTGTAAAAGCAGTGCATTTGTAAAATTTGCTTCTGGATCAGTATTTTAAGATTATGAACAATAAGGTGATACATAAAAAGATCTAGAGCAATACAAATAATTTAATTGGAACTTTAATATACACGAATGTTATGTATCAAAAATAATACATGGATGTACATAGGTGCCACCAGAAAAAAACAAATTTTGTGTATCATACGATATGACAGCTTAATAGGATCCGTAGCAATATCTTCGAAGATTTGTTGAGGTTTGATTTGACTTTTTTCCTATCGTCTTAAAGAACTTTTGGCTTTACGCTGTTGTCTCTGTAGCATATGCAATTTTGTATATATGTATTATTAGCATCTAAACATAAAATATAAGAACAATTAATGAATATTAACAATTTTAATAGTTTTTCAATCAATAAGTTTAAAAAAAAAATCATCGTGAACATAAATCCTTCTTTTAGTCCTTACTTAATTTGCATATAAAATTAAGCTGAATCTGCTCATTTTATACATTATTTGGGTTCCATTGTATTTTTCGTAAAAAAGATACTTTCTACTGGATTTGCTAGGCGTTTGCAAAAGACTTTTGAGTTGAATTTTTTAAGTTATCCTTATAGTCTGTAAAATAGAAATTAAATTATTATATTTTGCGTGCTTCAAGCGCACCAACTACGAACTAAACATTTCAATTTTAATTTTTTGTGTATTTTCATTTGCAGTGTATCAGAAAACTCCAAACTAAATAGCATGGATAGTAAAAATCTCGCCATATGCTGGTGGCCAACACTCATACCGATTGAGTTCACTGATATGGGACATTTTGAACAGCTGCGTCCATATCTTGAAGATATCGTACAAACTATGATTGATCAATTCCCTTACTTATACTGTGGTAAGGAAGCATTTGTCATGGTCTAAGAACAAACATTTTTGAAAGTTAAGAAAATACGCAAGTGCTACTTGCGAAACCAACTGATGTAACGTAACGAATGCGCTTACAATTTTTGTTTTTATTTTTGTTAAAATTAAAATAACTGCCCTTTGTAAGGTTGGTATTATATATTGTCAAAAGAAAAAAAATACATTAAACGCACAAAGAATCAGTGGCATTTTTGTAAAACAATAAAAAAAAGTTCACGTGCATGGTATAATCTTCAGTGATTTAAGCTCTGTAAATAACAATTCTCTTTGAAATATTTCAATGTAAAACTATTGTTTTCTATATGTAACACACAAATTATATTAAACAAAATCTAACCAAATCAAATAAGTATTTAACTAAACAAAATCTCCTTCATCGTAAAAAAGAAAAAGAAAACTAAAAAAAAATATATATGATGTGAATGTACATTTCTACAATTTAAGCGTAAATAATATTTAAAAGTTAAAATCTTCAAATTGTATATTTTTTGTTTGAAATAATATATATTTTTAGTACTTTGCCATTATTTATGATTTTTGTTATTATTATTTTATTTGTAAATGAGGCTGAGTTTATAATATATTTATATTTTCTTTCAATTTTTTCTTTTAAAAATCTACTTTTATTATGTGATAAATATATATTTTTGATAGCCGTTATAATATTGATTTTTTTTCAAATTCAAACCGAATAACAAAAACATATACTTATGTGTGTATATGTTTTTTTTATCATAAACATAACATTCACCTACTACTAAAAACAAACTGCTAAAAAAAGTGAACGAATAAAATAAAAGTAAATATAAATAAAACAAAAAAACTGTTATTCAGCTTCGCAATTAAATTCCCAAGGAATTAATGAAATACATTTTAAGATTTAAAACTTACTATTGAAATAAAACAATTATAAAAAAAACTTAAACTCGCTTTTTTTAGATAGAAGATGGTGAAACAGCTAAAAACTAGAAATTTAAAAAGAAAAATTAAAAACATAAAAAGATATAAACAAATATATATTTATATATTTAAAACAAACTGATAGGCGTTATCCTCTCCAATTTGCATTCATTCCAATGGTTTTGTTTTATGTTGTAAATACAAATATATGTATGGAAGTCTAATGAAGGCAGTATTGAAACTTATCTTTTCCTGTTTGTTTCTGTTCATTAAATAACTAATTTACATATTTTTTAAATACGACTTTGAAAAATTTATTTCTTTTTCAAGTTTACACTTTTGCCCTTCCGAACCGAACCAAAAAAAATATCAGACTTGACAGCCTTTTAAAAGGGAAGAAGATAGTTCCGGCATTAACTTTTTCATTATGCATAATTATTCTGGTTATTCTGGCATCAATTGTTAAATCAGTTGATGAGATGGCAATTATTCAGGCTTCTATAGTCTCCAATGCATTCATATACTGGTAAAGACATTCGGAAATATTTAAGAGAAAGACAAATAAAACGTCTTGCTTACTTATCGCATATGTAAGAGCATGCAAATGTTTTTAGCAATTAAAAACTACCAATACGTAATTTCAGTACAATAAGAAGGTTCTTCAAGTTGTTTATAAAGCATAAAAATCAAGATCTTATAAACAAAAAAAAAAACAAAAAGGGTGAAATTAAATCTAATCAGTGATAAAATTGATGATCGTAGTTGAAATTAGAAACAACATAAAATAATGATTAACAACATAAAATTTGCAGAATTAGAAGAAACCTAGAATTTTGAACAGCTACGACTCATGATTCGATAAATGGTTTCTTTGTTTGTATTTAAGGATTCAATCTCCAAGACTCCGAGCGTCGATGAAGCCCCTTACAGCCCTAAGCAATAATCTTTATCCCATCTTATTAAATACAAATTGCTGTTGAATAAAAACACCATAGATAAATATGTAAGTAAACTAAACTTATAAAGTTAGCCTTAGCTTAAGAACTCAAATATGTAACTTTTTGTTTTGAGAAAAAAACTAACTGTTATGTTGAGAAAAAAAGTGCATATCTTATTTTACATAATTCATAAACGAAAGAACGGCTGAAATATCGAAACTGATAAGCTCAAAGATCTAAAGAACTTAAAGTGGCATATTTCAAATTATACATTTGTATTAAAAGTCATCTTAACTACAAAATAAATTGTAAAAGTTGAACGTTATTCTTTTCGTTTCGACTAACTTTTTGTTATAAAGCAAACAAGAATTCACAGAGCCCCAAAAGGGCTATCGGAACAAAAATCTCTCAAAGTGTTGCCCTTCTCCGATAGTCTGAATTTACATTCTCTTCTCCTACAAAGCTAGAACATCCAACTTTCCTCATCTAGTTTACAGAGATGTTTCAGATCACAGGTCATCACAATTGATGTTTTCTATCAGGTTTATCTCAATTTTATCTTTTCATTATTTTTATTTTTCCTAAATGATTTTTATAATTATTTTATTTTAGCGGACAAGCCATATGAGACCACAGCGTGAATACAAAAAAGCTAATAAATAAATAATAAGTATATGTAACGTGTGCAAATGTTTTAATTAAACTAGCTATTATAAAAATTGATCAACAAAAAGATACAACAAATAAACAAAATAATACATCATTACCTACTATTAAGCAAAAAAAAATTAAACTTACCTTTAACAATTACAACAAACAGAAATATATTTTTTATTTTTTTATTACAAAAAGGAAAACGAAATTTAAAACTAAGATTTAAACAAAAATGTAAAGAAAAAAGTATCTCAACTTTTTAGAGGGATAAGGCGATCGAATGAATGTAATTCCGTAAAAATAGTAATATTAAAAAGAGGATTCAAGTTGAAGGATAAATTAAAACATATTCAATTTGACAAAACAAAAATTATATATATGTATATGTAGAGTTACAATTTTAATAAAAATGAATTAAAAATAAAAATAATAATAATAAATGTGGTATATATTTAACGTGATATTTATGTTTATATTGGTATCAATAAATTAAAAAACAAAAAAAAAGTATTGTGAACGTTATTTTTAGGTAGTTATCAAAAGTAAGAAACTTCAAATTATATAAATAAATGTATGCATAAATTAAAATATCTTAATCAAGCTTTTCAATTAAAAAAAAAATAGTTTTCTCATATTCGGTTGATTTGTACGGATTAGCTTTATTCTTTATTTGAATTCAAATTTTCAATAAAGTATTAATTTTTGAAATCTTTGTTTGCTGTTTCAAATTTGACGCGTTATTTTATACGTAAACTTATCTAAAATAAATGCAGCGAACATGTTTCAATGATTCATTATGTGACCAAAGGCTTACAAAACTCTGACTTGTATTGCTTGGAAAGTATGTTTAATTAGTTATAACTTCTTCGATTGAAAACTAAGTGAGTTATAACTTTGGTGTTAAGTAGTTCATTAGCTAATTGAAATATTAAAGGCATTGGGATGTAGTCATATCGTGTCAAATTTGAAAAAAGAAATCAAAACAGAATTGCATATAGAAACAAAAATTATGAAAAGACTGAGCTGATATATAGGCCCCTCTTATGGATCTTTTGGTTTGTTAAACAAACCAAAATATTATGGATTGAAACAATATAAAAATACACAATACAATTTAAAAAAAATAAAAACAATTAAATTTCGTTTGTAGAACGTCCGTCCTTTTATCTGCATCGCGCATTATGGTTTTGTAATTAATTTTAAAGCCGAATGCATTTTTCGTTTTGAATGATTTTTGTTCTTTAAAAAGTATTTGGGTTGTGAAAATATGTATGTTTGTATGTATGGTTTATGAATTTGCAAGTTTTTGAGTTTCATTCCTTTTCAGGGGTAGTTGAAAATGCCTAAAGTAAAGAAGAAAACTTAGTTTTATGCCTAATATTTTAATTTAAAAATCAAAAAATTTCTCAATTATATTTTGAAAATTCATTCTGATAATAGAATTCACAACACTGAAGAGCAGTGCATTAAGAACTGTTGATCTAATATTGTGGAATTCGTGATCGATATGATTATGACCATAAATAAAAAATCGACTTTTAGTGCAAAACGATGATTTTTTCATACCCATTCTGCACAGGCGAATAAGACTTTCAGAGTTTCTCAATATTTGATTCATATTTTAACCTCTTGCAATAAGTATTCAACTACCCACATTACCTGCCTTTAAACACTTTTGCTGATGCTTTTATTAGTTAAGAAACAATAATGGGGAGTATTCAACATGCGGCTAAACGAAAATTAGACTTCTATTCCAATTTTTCAAAATTGATTCGAAAGTGTTTGAGAAAAAAAAACTTATTTGATCAAATTATAATATTGTATGCATTCAAATATATCCAGAAGGCAGTTATTGGGTAAAAATAAATAATTATCTGTAATTATTATTAACTTGATTTTATTTTGAGGTAAGGTCAGGCCAATATAGCAAACGGAAATGAATAGACAGGCCCCAGCCTTTTTATTATTGTTATTCAACAATTGATCGTTCTTTTTATTGTAAACGAATCATAATTTTGTGCACCTATGTAAAAGATAAGTTTTAAATGGTTGTTTTATTAAAATTATTTATATGAAATAATTTCAAAATATATAAACAAAAAGTCAAATATAAAACAAAAAATTAAAGATAAGGTATTCCATGCCAATTTTTATACAAACATTTATCTTGAATCGATTAAAATATTTTGTTATATAATTATAATATTTGGTGTTGCCATTCATAATTTAAATGAAAACAACAACAAAACATTAATTGCTTATTGATATTGTGAAAAAAAAAGATACTGTATGTGTCATATTGATGTATATAATTAAAGTAATGAAAAACAAATAATATTACTATAACTTTGAAATCATGTTTGCAATATTGTATATGTGTAATTAAAAACTGTATTATTTTATGCCAAATTATAGTTTTATTGAATAGTATTTTTGAGTATCTGCACAATATGTTTGTGTGGTTTTTTTTTAACTGGTAATCATTTGAAAGCCTGGTCCTTAACAAATTTTCAGCCAAAAAGTGACGAATATGCCGATGCACCGCTATTCTTTTTCGTATTTGCTTTAAGGTAACAGCTCTTGGTCTATGTGCATATCAGCTTATAACCGAACCTAAAAGTCTTTGTTCATACTTAAAATTTGATGTTGTCGTGGATCGAAATCAGCTTACCTCTTTTGGGAATAATAATTCACATTATTTCCGGATACTAAGTGAGGTATAATGATTTAAACTGTATCTAGAAAGACAAACATTTGTTTTCTGCAAAATTATCATACACTTTGTTGCAAAGTATTTCTTGTTTTGCATTAGCCCTAAAAATACTTTATTATGAATTATTTAAAATTTTTAAAGAGGTTCAATTTAAAAGACTTGATCTGATGAAGAAATCAAAAGTTCCAATTCGAAAAATATAAAATATTTGATTTTTGTATGAGGCAGTAAGCTTAATTTTGTTTACTAATGTTTTTTTTTGTATTATATTTACAGCGCTAAAGGGGTTATGAATACTCTTATAATGATTGAAAATAGTGCGAGCAATTAGGAAAGGAGAATAGGATTAAAAAAGAGAAACCGATGCACATTAGTTTTGAATGTCTGCACATTGTAATGAGTGGGAATTATTGAGCCTGGTAAAGTATTCGACATTCGTGTAGTGCGGCTAAAGAAATAACCTCTGTACTTAACAGTACGTCCGAAATTGGGCTCACGGGTAAATTGATGGGCATTCCTAGCAGTATGGGTATTACAGTTGAATTGTTTAAGGGCAGGAATTCAACTGGCTATTTCGCTAAAGCGTTGTTTATAAAAATAACGATAAAACAATGGCAGGTATGAGACCTTGCGGCGGTGTTCAAGAGAAACAAATGTCTCGGTGAAAGAACGATCTCCTATCTCGTATCATTTTTAGAGCTCTTTCTTCAATTCTATCCTAAAGACTTAGGTCCGTTATTGGGGCTCCAGCCCAAATATGAGAGTTATACTCGAGTTTAGGACGAATTAAAGCTTTGTAAATTATAGCCAGATCAGAAGGGGTAACAAAACTTTTTGCATCTTGAAAAAAACCCAAACACTTAGCAGCCTTTTTGGCAATGTCAAATATAGGATCATTCCACAACACTGATAGGACTGATAGTTGTTCAATTTTCTCGGTGCAAGTACCACCCATTGATCATTGATAGTTGCATTGAGGAGGATTACGCTTTTGTGACAGTAGACAGCATTAAGTTTTCGAAGCATTAAATTCTACACTGTTTTTGATTCCCCATTGGACAATGCTGTCAAGATCAGAATTTATTGATAGGTTGGTAGTCAAAATCCGGAGAACAAGGACGATAATCTAAAAACGAGTATGAAAAGCAGAGGGTACTGTCATCAGCGAAACAATGTAGGGGGTTAGAAGTTTCAGACAAAAGATCATTTATGAATATGAGGAAAAAAGTCGGAGACAAAACGGGGACTGAGATCTAAATCAGAGTGATGAAGAAATAAGTTAGGACTCAAACGAATTCCAATTTTTCAATAAACCGAGTTTTAGAGGCTAGAACTTTGTCAACCAATTTGCCGTGTGAAGTTTTATTGCATATTTTTTTTATTTCAAAACTTTAATTGGTAAATAATAAACACAAAATATTCAGGAAGAAATTAACAAAAAACTTTACTTACTAAAAGAAAATTAAATTGAAAAAGATATTTCCATAAAAACTCATAAAATAAAAACTAAAACAGAATGGAAATACAAAAAGAAATAACTAAAAAATATCAACACATTAACATCATTCCTTAAAAAGTAATCTCTAAGCTAATATATCATTTATTTACATTCAATACTAACACTAATGTATTTAATAATCTACGTCAATATCAAACAATTCAATTATTTTTGTCCATTTTCAGAATATCAGAGAATTCCACACTTAATAATATGACTTAGTAATATGCTGGTGGCCAACACTCATACAGATTAAATTTGATGGTTTGGTGCATTTCGAAAATATCAATATCTTGAAGATATTGTAGAAAGTAGGATTGATGAATTCGATTTTTTTTCTATATGGATGATAATCACTTATTAATGTATTAAAAAAATACTTAAAAATGCGTAAACGCCAAAAAAAGGGACAGTGTTTGAAAACTAAGTTTCAAAAAATGATTTATAATTATATGTTTGTAAAACAACTTTTATGTCAATCTAATTCATAAATTTTTTAAAATTGTAACGGTTAATAGTTCATAAATTAATGTTTTAGGAGAAATTTGTGTGATTTCTTTTCTCTGTCTGTACATTTTTCAATATTTCGAAAATAAAGCTGGAAGTATGTAATTATATTTAATAGCTTAGTATGTGTTTACTTTTAATTTATTAAAGACTAGTTGATCTAGTAGAAATTGTTTTACTATTTTCGATGAATTTGATTGTTGTCCAAAGCTTTCGTCTCGTCTAATACTTTTGTTATTACTTTGCTCTTTTTATATCACAAAAGGCTGTGATAGTGTGATATTATGTTATAATGCTTCTATTTGACCATATCTCAGACCGGAAACCAATCTGTCTTTCTGGTTTGCCTACAAGCTAATATCAATTCCCCACTGCTAAAGTTAATTCACCACTGCTATAGTCAGTTCAGAACTGCTTAAGTCAATTGACCACGAATTGATGAGAAAATTCGAAGAATAAATTGTATAGTGCTTAACTGATTTTAAATGGACAATTTTGTTGCAACATTGGTTGATAAAGAAAAATGTATCAAATCTAGTGCAGAATATAGGGATTATAAATTAAATCGTGTGAGCTGAAAAGTGTTTTGTCTTTGTCCTAAATAAGAAATGTTTTCAAATCAGTTGTTGAGTTCAAAAAACAAATAAAAACACTAAACTCGAAATTTTATTACTGATTTTACTTCATTAGACTCCAAACGATAGTTCAGATTCGTGTTTCCTTTATCTTGGTTCCATCTATACAAAACTTCTTGATAAAGTCAGTGAACTGTAGTTTTTTTTGTATATAAAAATATTAGACAATAGTATTAAAAGCGATTGAATGAAGAGTATGAAATTAAGGTTAAAACAAAATTATACTGAATTAAGGTAAAATGAGAAAGGCATTTTAAATTGTATACAAAATAAGAATACATTCAAACTTCGATAACTCGAACTTTGATAACTCGAAGTTTTTATAACTCTAACCAAATTGTGTAGTACCCGTAGCGTGATGGTTAGTGCATTGGACTGTTAAACCACAAACACAAATTGACTCAAAAAAATTACAATATCGAAAGAAGAAACCGGCCCGCCTCCACTCAAGGGGGGGGGGGGGTTCGCCCTCTTTATACGAAAAGGCATTAATTATAAAGTCATATACAACAATGAATTGCGAAAGCTCAAGACGCTAGAGGTTTGCGTTGTATGCATCTCTCTCAGTCAAGGGAAGCGGATGTATATGATTGCGGCTTATGCGGCTGGAGCTCCGCAGGTTACTTACTTTGCTTCAGAACTCGAGAATCTTTTTAAGGAACTGAAACTGAGCTTGGAAGAAAAATATTTCATCTTGGCCAGTGATTTGAACGCAAAACATGAAGATTGGTTAAATCAACATAATAATCCCAAAGTTATCCATCTTTTTAATTTGATGAATCTACTAAAAAGCCATCGTATCCAAGAAGCGGCTCCTTTCTGCAGCTTTTGCTGTACGACACCAGACTGACAGTTACAGAAAAAGTGGGTAATCACCTTCGAAACTGCTTACAGACAGTCGAGTACGACATTGATTACTGCGAACTGGCTGCTGTAATACAGATTCCGAACGAACGCGTGGAATTGGAAGAATACGTTGCAACGCACTCTTACAATTGCAGTAAGATGCGTTGGCCTCGTTTCACCAACGCCTAAGCGAGAGAACTTCGTTCGAGTGACATAGCCCCACCACATAGCCAGCCATCTTTGATGATGACTTTTACATAATTGAAGATCCTAAGAAAAAAGTGGAGGCAGTGGGAGCTGCTTTCCAGCAAGTGTACAAGGTGAATGTTAGCATTCGCCCCATCCACGACCTGGAAAACAGAGCCGTACTTAATCACTTTTACCTTCGAAATGATATGACACAATGGCGATCTGAGAACCGCGGTTTCATGCGGTTCAAAGACGATTCCTTGGCAAATGTTATAACCGCCGAGCAAACGGGACCAAGTTCCAAATCAAAACAACAATGCACAGGTGCTGTTCTGGTTGATTTGGCAAAAGCCTTTGACACCGTATGGTTAGAGGGTCTTTACCTAAAACTGAGCAGGCTTGGCAATGTAACTTCTACCGCAACATTCTCAACTAAAAATTGTCTTCAACAGGGAGCGGTGAATTCGCCGATTCTCTTAACATTTACACCAGCGATCTGATAGGTAGTCTTACAAAGGCAGTTGCGTACGCCGACGATCTAATTGCGTACAGAACGGCCCGAAAGGTTGAGGTTATTAGAATTCTCTTGCAGCGTGATTTCGACAAGATTCAGCGATATTGCGACGACAGGAATCTGAAAATAAATGTCAAGAAGTCGGAGACAATTCTGTTCCGGACTAAATTGGCTAGGGCCACGAGGGATACGTGCAAGAATTGGCGCAAGATGGTCATCGTTGATCTTCAAGGGCAGCCATTAGCGAGCAAAAGTGAAGTAAGTACCTCGGTATCTGGTTAGATCAGTATTTATATTTCGACAGACATATAAATGCTGCTCTGACCAGAGCCAGAGGAGCTTCGCTCTGACGAAACGGCTGTTTTTTTTTTGGAAGCAGAGTGAAGGTAATTTGCTACATGGCCCTCATACGGCCAATGATCGTTTATGGTTGTCCTGTGTGGTTCAACTTATTATGTGCATTACTATTCCAACAAGGTCCTATACAACGGGGCTCGAGCGGCTTCATTCCACCAGAGGCATTCCTCTTTTTAGATAGATGCGGTTTGATACAGGACAGATTGGCAGTTCCGTTAATCTACCACGTCAGACGACGAACCGTGGATAGGCGACTCCTGTACAATCGGGACGTCATGGCACAAGGCGGAGCAGTATGGCTGTGGCCGAACGGGACCGAACTGATAGGGTGAAGCAGGAGAACCAGTTTTGGTGGCTTCAATCGGCACTTGATAGTGGGTAGTCGGGATGTGGTCTTAAGCCTTGGCCGGCTTACATACTTGTTTTATAGTTTTAGCGTTTAGTTTTAAGTAGAATAGGCATGGTGGCACAAAAAGAAATAGAAAAAAAACAATAAAAAAAAAAATACAAAAAATAAAATAAAAATAACATTAAAAAAAAAAACATGGAATAAAAAAAAAGACAACAAAATATGAAAAACAAAAATGTTAGATAGTTAGATTTGCTGCTGTGGTTGCTCTAGTTTTAAGTAGTTTATAGGTAGAATAGGTAGTTTAAGTTAGTTTTAAGTTTTATATAAAGGACCTTATTTTAAGTAGTTTTTAAGTAAAAATTAAAAAAAGGACCCTGATATTAGTTTTTTTCAAAATTTTCTAATAAATACAGAAATTAATAAAATATAAATTGAAGTAAAATAGATCTTAGGGCCGAAAGGCATTAGTAGTTAGTGTTATAGTTTAGCTTAGAGTGTCCGTATGGGACCATTAAGTTAGTTGTAAGTTATGGATAATTAGGCTAGTTTTATGAATTTTTGTCTAGCTTTAAGATAAGCTTAAGAATGAACTAATAAAAATGAATTAAACAAACAAAAGTGCGTTGGACTGTCATGCAAGGGGTCTTGGGTTCAATCCCTGAATGTGCCACCTAACTTTTTGTGCGGGTACTTACTGCCTCTTGCGAGGAATTGACAAATCCTTCAAGAGTAATTCTTGTCATGAAAAAGTGCTTTCGGATTCGGCTTAAAACTGTAGGTCCCTTCCATCTCTGACAACATTACTCGCACACAGGAATGGTTGAGAGTTGTAAGTCACTAGGCCCTGGTTCTTCATGGACTGTTGCACCCCTAGTTTATTTATTTTATAGCCAAATTATGTGGCAGTATCGTTTAGAGTCTATATTCCATACATGTTTACTTTGATAACTCGAACTTTTCTAACTTGAATTTCTCTATAACTAAAACAAAAAAAAAATGACACCTACAATGCGTACATAAGTCGAATTTTATGGGGGAATTCCCATTTATGAGAAAAAATCAATTTGACTTTTGATTTTTTGATGGGAATCCCCATTTGAAAATAGGATATTCTAATGTACAGGAAAATTGGAATTTTCATTCATTATACATGTGTTCCTCTAGAGTCGATGATTGGAAGATACATATAGTAGGAACTCATTTAGCAGCCTTCAAAGCGTGGTGTGGCAGTGGCAGATGCATTGGATGATTTGAATTTGTATTTGTAAACGTCTGAAGACACAACAGACGAAATGTATGCAGCTTTAAATAAACGTGAACTTTTTTTTTCAACAAAAAAAAACAATCAAAAAAACTACTTGCAGAAACAAATTACTGAATACATGAAATAAGTTTTTGGTTGGTGTAACTTATGTGTGTATGAATGTATGCATGTTTAACTTATTTGATAAAATAAAGCACATAATGTTCTGCATATGAATTTCCGATATGCTATTGTTTGATTTTAAAATGTTTTTTTATTTTGATGATACATTTTGATAAGTCGAACTTTTTTAATTATTCTGGATGCCTGACCGACTGTTCACAAGCTTAATATAATCACGGTCGATTTTTTTTTAAATATGGAACGGTTGAAAAAAATGTATGCAAACCTTGAAACGCATCTTGAATAATGGAACAGTAACGCGTGAATTTAAGGAAGCGCTATTTTTCCGAATCCATACAAAAGGAGACATATCTGATCCCGACAACTACCGCGGAATATTTTTTCTTAATTCATCATGTCTAAGGAATCGCCTAACAGTTTGGATCAACCATAACAAAATTCTTCAGGATCTCCAAGTGGATTTCCGAAGCGGCTAATCAACAAACGACAAACAACAAAAGCATTCCGAAAATTCTTTTGCAGCAAAAAATGAATATGGATTTCAAGCCAGCCTTCGATACTATTGATAAAAGAGCCTTGTTTTACAAATTGTACAACAAGGGAATGTCAACAAAATTTTTAAAAGTATTAGGAAAACTTTATGAAGGCATTATAACCGTGGTGTGAAATGGCAAGGAAAGGTCAAAAGGATGTCCCTTGAGTCCGTATCTGTTTTCCCTGTTTATTGACGAAATTATTTACCCGGTGTAAAAGAGTTTAGTGGCACCAAGATAAAAGCAATTCTGTTTGCGACAAAGTTGTCCTTTATGCTTATTCACCCCAAAAACCGAATCTAAGATCAACGGTTTTGTTGTATACTGTGAACAGTGGAATTTAACGGTTAACTTAAATAAATCAACGCCGGACCAATCGAAGTGATGAACGCATATAAATTCCTTGGTTTTATAATAAGAATTGTATTGTTTGCCCGATCCTAAAAAACGGAGACCCTCTTAACTGCACCAACTATAGAGGAATCAGTCTACTTAACATCGCTTACAAAATCTTCTCTGCCGTGATATGTGATCTTCTAAAGCCCGTCGTCAACCTGATAGGTCCTTATCAGTGTGGTTTTAGACCAGGAAAGTCCACAGTTGATCAAATATTCATATACGGCAGATCCTGGAAAAACCCAAGAACACCAAATCGACACCCACCATCTTTTCATCGATTTCAAAGCCGCGTATGACAGTGTAGCGACAAGTACCAATAAAAAGAACGCACTACAAGAAACCTGTTAAAACAAACACACCTACTGCAAGCTTTTGCAGCAGCTGTCATCAAAAAAGATGTCTTTCCTTCTTCTTTCCCGAGACGTGGACACAAAAGGTTGCAGTGAGTGCATCGTGAAATTAAAAGTTATATTAAGTTTAAGTTAAGAGTTGTACAAACGATATTATTAATTAATAAAGTATTTTATCTTAGAACGACTTAACATTGGTGACCCCGCGTTTGAACATTTTAATTAATTTTGTTTGCATTCACTGCTAACCTCAACCAGTGCATCCAGCCTCGCTATCGCTGCCAAAAAAAAAAAAAAAAATTAATCCACCAGAATCAACAGCATCCTGGGATATTTTTGTTCTTTTTCTACTTATATCGTTGCCAAATATTGCTAGAATTGTGTTGCGCATTAGTTTTTGCTTCAATTAGTGCAATAATTCACTAGTTTTCTGGTCTTATCACTAATTAAAAGACCCAGGCAACAATATGAGCAAAAATGGAGCAGAAGACAAAACAGGCGACGACGAGGGAAAACCCGCCGATGATCCACCTGCAGATCTCCGACCGATGGCAATTTCTGGACTCTCTGTAGCTGCACGAATGCCTCAATTTTGGCGTGACCGACCGTCGCTATGGTTTGCACAGCTCGAGGCTATTCTGTCTGCTTCCAAGCCGAACGACGACACAAAGTTCTAGTACGTCGTTGCCAATCTTGACCGGAGGGACCTGGAGCAAGTGTCAGACATTCTTCTGACTCCGCCATCATCAAACAAATACGCGCTGGTCAAAGCAAGGCTAATTGAAGTTTATGAAGAGAGTGACGAACAACGTTTGCAGCGCCTAATAGAAGGTCTTGATCTGGGCGACTCTCAGCCCTCTCAGCTTCTCCGGCGCATCCGCGACCTTTCAAGATCTTCAGGCACTCCCGATATGGTGCTGCAGGTCATGTGGCTTTCTCGTTTGCCATCAAATGTGAGATCGATTCTTTCCACTGTCAAGGGCGATCTGAACACACTGGCCGACGTCGCAGATAAAATAATGAGCCACTCATCGTCTCCTAAAACTATTGCTGAGCTACCACCACCGACGTCTTCAAAAGGAAATACTTCTGTTAACGAGAATATAAACAGTTTCTTGCAGAGGCTAAGCACACTAGAAAAGCAGATCAAACAAAACGTCATCGTCAAATCCACACACCAGCCATCAACAATCCATCACCAGAATTCAGGAGTTCGCCAGCGCAACACCACTCCTGGTCATTGTTGGTTTCACCGCAAATACGGCTCAAAGGCAAGAAAATGCACATCACCATGTACCTACAAGCAGGGAAACGCCAACCAGCAACTTTAGGTGAGGCTTCTTCGGTTGCTGGTAAGTCAAATCGCCTCTTTATTCACGACAAAATTTCTGGCCATCGCTTCCTTGTAGATAGTGGAGCCGCCATATCAACTTTAGCCATCAAAAGCACAACCAAACTAGTTCCAGATCCCATCGGGTTGCGGGCAGTCAATGAACCCAAATAAGCACTTTTGGAAAAACAACACTCGCTTTAGACTTTGGTTTAGGGCGCATTTTCCGTTGGGCCTTCACCCGTGCAGCGATTCCACACTCAATAGTGGGAGCAGATTTTTTGAGTTTTTTCCGACTTTTAGTTGATGTTTACGGCCGCAGACTTGTGGATCAGAGCTCCAACAGCAGTACCTCACCTCTTCTCACGTCAACAGATGCAATCTCGGTAAATGCCATCAACCACAATGACGTTTACATCAACTTGCTTCAGCGGTACCCTGCTATCACATTACCTCTCAGCGACCTCCAAACTCCACAGCATGCAGTGCAACATCACTTGGAAACAACTGGTGCTCCCATTTACTGTCGTGCCAGACCAATTCCACCTAAGTATTACATGCAAGCAAAGGCTGAGTTTCAGAGAATGGTAAGTGATGGCATATGTCGACCTTCGAGGAGTCCTTGGGCCAGTCCCCTACATATCGTAACTAAAAAGGATGGCTCAATACGACCTTGTGGTGATTACAGGCGACTTAATGCCGTAACTCGCCCCGACAGGTATCCACTGCCACGCCTTACGGATTTTCAACTCATTCTGCCTAATAAGTCAGTCTTCAGTCGCCTCGATCTTGCACGCGCGTACCACCAGATCCCCATGGCTCCTGAAGATATACCGAAAACCGCAATTATAACCCCTTTCGGGTTATACGAATTCATTCGGATGACTTTCGGCCTGCGCAATGCGGCACAAACCCAACAGCGCTTCGTCGACTCGATATTCGGTGATCTAGACTTCGTCTTCGCCTATATCGACGACATGCTCATAGCATCCAACAGCCCAGCAGAACATTTGACCCATTTGGAGGAGGTTTTTAGACGTCTCGATCAAAACGGCATCACCCTCAACAAAGAGAAGTGCGAATTTGGAAAGCAGGTTATAACATTCCTCGGATACCAAGTTGATGAGACAGGCATTCGACCACCGCAAGACACTGTCAAATCCATGGCAGAATATCCGAAGCCAACAACAATCACTGAGCTCCGTCGGTTCCTCGGTGCAATAAATTTTTTTCGACTTAGTATGCCGCATGCGGCAGCACATCAAGCACCACTATGCCAAATGCTTCAGGGCTCAAAGAAAAAGGATAACACACCGCTTACCTGGACAACATCTTCAGAAACAGCCTTCCTGCGTTGCCGCCAAGCTCTAACCGATGTCACCTCGTTAGCACACCCTCTTCCAAACTCCGAGTTGCGCCTCATGACCGACGCTTCAAACACAGCCGTCGGGGCTGCACTTCTCCAGGTCGTAAAAGGGAAATCCAAACCCCTTGGATTTTTTTCAAAGGCCTTGTCGACGCGACAACAGAAGTACAGCACTTACGATCGGGAGTTGTTGGCAATTAAGCTGGCAATCGAACACTTCCGACGCTTCATCGAAGGACGGTCTTGTGCTATATTCACTGACCACAAGCCGCTTACCTTTGCTCTTCGTAACCCACCATCAGCTTCAGAGACACCACAGCGACAAAGATATTTGGAATATATATCTCAATTCTCCACCGATATACGTCACATCAATGGATCCGAGAACGCGGCAGCAGATGCACTGTCTCGTATTGCAGCTATAGATGAACCAATTAGCATGGACTTCGATGCTATAGCCAAAGCACAAAACAACGACCCAGAGCTGAAAACATTGAAATCGGTAAGTTCCAAACTAAATTTCACTAATTTTGTTTTTCCCGGCAGTGAAACAGAAGTGGTCTGCGAAACATCAACTGGCCGGGCGCGCCCTTTCATTCCTGAGACTTTCAGACGAGCCGCATTCGAGTCTGTCCACAACCTCAGCCATCCGGGTATACGAGCCTCTCGCAAAACCATTGCACTCCGATTTTTCTGGCCATCTATGAACGTGGACATAGGGAAGTGGACACGGAGCTGTCACGGGTGCCAACAAAGCAAGGTTCATAGGCACACCAACCCACCTCTGGGAACTTTTGCACCAGCCGAAAGGTTCGAACACGTCCACATCGACATTGTCGGCCCATTGCCGACCTGCAACGGATTCAGCTACCTACTAACCTGCATCGATCGAGCAACACGTTGGCCAGAAGCCATTCCAATGGCTGACATCACTGCGGCTTCAGTGGCTGACGCGTTTCTTTTCAACTGGGTGGCACGTTTTGGATGTCCACTGCGCCTAACTACGGATCAGGGCAGACAGTTTGAATCTGCCTTATTCCATCGTTTATCACAAGTTCTCGGCTGTCAACGTATCCACACTACGGCTTATCATCCGCAGTCCAACGGGGTGGTAGAGCGATGGCATCGCTCACTAAAAACAGCTCTAACCGCAAATCATTCTGAGAGTTGGGTGACTGCCCTACCTGCCGTCCTCCTTGGACTCCGGTCAATGGTGAACGAATCTGGCACCACACCTGCTCAACTAATATTCGGGACAGAACTTCGACTTCCAGGAGATTTTTTTGAAGCAACTGCTTCTATTGAGCCAGTCAACTTTGTTCGAGATTTGAGGGAGACCCTACAACGACTTTCACCATCGTTCACCAGCAGCAGTTCAAGGCCTGTTTTCATCCCAAGAGAACTAAAAACATCGTCTCACGTCTACGTTCGCAACGATCACGTTCAGCGTCCCCTGCAACCAGCATATTCTGGACCTTTTGCCGTTCTAGAACGCCAGCCACTCGCTTTCAAAGTTGCTATGCCAAACAAAAACGTTTTCATCTCTATCCAGCGCCTTAAGCCTGCCTACAAACTAGCAAGTTCTGATTGTCAAACCAACCCAGCTAAAGTACCCGGAGTAAGAACACCAAACTCAAATAACTCAAGCGTAACAACAAGATCTGGGAGAGCAATCAAAACACCACAACGCTTCGCTCTCACATAGGGGGGAGCCCTGTAGCGACAAGTACCAATAAAAAGAACGCACTACAAGAAACTTGTTAAAACAAACACACCTACTGCAAGCTTTTGCAGCAGCTGTCATCAAAAAAGATGTCTTTATTTCTTCTTTCCCGAGACGTGGACACAAAAGGTTGCAGTGAGTACATCGTGAAATTAAAAATTATATTAAGTTTAAGTTAAGAGTTGTACAAACGATATTATTAATTAATAAAGTATTTTATCTTAGAACGACTTAACACCCGGAGTAAGAACACCAAACTCAAATAACTCAAGCGTAACAACAAGATCTGGGAGAGCAATCAAAACACCACAACGCTTCGCTCTCACATAGGGGGGAGCCCTGTAGCGACAAGTACCAATAAAAAGAACGCACTACAAGAAACCTGTTAAAACAAACACACCTACTGCAAGCTTTTGCAGCAGCTGTCATCAAAAAAGATGTCTTTCCTTCTTCTTTCCCGAGACGTGGACACAAAAGGTTGCAGTGAGTGCATCGTGAAATTAAAAATTATATTAAGTTTAAGTTAAGAGTTGTACAAACGATATTATTAATTAATAAAGTATTTTATCTTAGAACGAGCTGTATAGAGCCATGTCTAGTTTTGGCATCCCTGCCAAACTCGCCCGTTTGTGCAGGATGACCATGGAGAATTCACGCTGCTCCATAAAGGTTGAAAACAGCTTAACAGAACCTTTCGATGTCAAAAAAGGTTTTAGACAAGGTGATGCGTTGTCATGTGATTTTTTTAACATCGTGCTTGAAAGAATAGTGCAGAGCTCACACGTCAACGCTAGAGACACTATCTTTCATATGAAAAATATGAAACTTGAAAAATGACTAAGGTTTAATGTCAAAAGACGTTTTTAACTACCGAAAAACATGTGTCCGCTCTATATTTAAATGCTTAAGCTATACATATTGACTATCTTTTGAGAATTTTTAACATGCCTAATGCCCTAATCAAAGGTTTCCAAAAGTTATAGCTCTGTATACTATTCAAAAGAAGAGTATTTGGTTCCAAAAATTAAAAATATTGAATATTGCAATATGAATTTTACCCTCAATTAGCAGTCATGCATGGAAGAGATGTCAAAAATGCACTCTACGAACTCATCGCCACATTAGACGAAAAATACAGACTTGAATGTATCCAGGAAATGACTCCATCTGTTACAATACAGCCACTTAAAGCGTTCTTTAACACAATCTTTGTGAAAGAATTTTTTAGCATTTCTCTTTTCCTTTTCTTATATTAGGAATTGTATCTATCTTTTTTAAATTTTTAAATACCATCAAATGTGAGTAAATTATATCGATCGGGTAGACAGCAAAGCCATGCTCAACAGATTTTTGTATCTTAATAATTGTTAATTGATATTTTAAAAATAAAATAAATCTAAAATACTCTAATTGTCTAAATCTAATCTAGTTTTGTGCTAAAGCTCAATGTTCTCATTCATTTAACATTTTAATTCATTTTTTTATCAAATATTTGGATATTATGTTTATTTTATGATTCAATATTTGCATGGATTATGACAATCCTTAATGTTTTAATAGAGCGAGCGTAGGAAAAATGGGAAGGATAAATGTACATACCACATTGGTTTTAAAGCTCTGATTAAAAAATGGTATTAAAAAACAGAGTTGAATAAATAATTAAATTCTTGTTGTGCAGTTGTGAAAGGAATCTCTACGAAATATATGTGTCTTAATTTTTTGTATTTCAGCAAGAGTGTAGAGTTGTTTATTTTTATGAATGGAAATTAAACTTCATTCAAAGATGAAGTCCATGGTTATCAAACCAAAACTTAAAACAGGCTGGGATGCGACCCACACTGATAACTTCTCATCCTGTCTGTCGATTTGTCTTACTTAAAAGGTTTGTAGGTTTTCGTGCTTTGTTAAAAAAAATATCAGTTAAATTATTGTATAAAATTTAAAAAAAAACTAACAATTTGCATATGACGAAAAAGTTTATTTCAACATCTATTTTTGTTAGCGAGATTTTTAGTCGAAAAACAATTTTTACCAATTTTAGTAGCATTTCTTCAAAGTTTTATTATTATTATTTTATATTATTTCTTATAAAAGCAAATACAAATTGAATTAATGAACTTAAATTGAAGTTATTCACGAAATATCGTGAACCGAACATATTTTTTTTTTAATTTTTCCGTACTATTTTTTGTAGATTTTGATTTTTTTTTTTTTTTGAAAAAAAAACGACTGTTAAGTTAGGTTAGGTTAAAGTGGCTGTTGGTTGAAGTAGTAGTCTCCAAGGTGGATTACACAGAAGATGAGAGATTGTCTCCTCCTCCTCGTCTATGCAACTCCTACAAAAATCATTTGCAGGGGCTCCAAGTCGAATAGCATGCCTTCCTATCAAGCAGTGCCCAGTAAGGACACCAATAACGTAGCTAATGTGCAATCTACTCAGAGAGATAAAATGTTTTGAGCGCCTGGTGCTAAGATTAGCCCAAATTAGTTTAATCGCTAAACAGGTGGTAGTGTTATTCCACCTAAAGTTTGTTTTCTCTATGGTATCTTGTAAAGTTGTTCCGCTTTTTGCAAGTTCGTCAGCTATCCAATTTCCTGGAATGTCTCTATGGTCCGGCACCCAGAAAAGGTGATCGACAATTTAGGACTGTTAGTGAGTTAGTGGAGACAGAGCTAGGGACTTTAACGCAGCTTGGCTATCCGAGAAGATGCGCATATCATTAGTTGATATAACGGTTTCTCTAAGCCATGATGAACTACTTTATAGCCAGGATTTCAGCTTGAAACACGCTACAATGATCGGGTAGACGAAAGGAGAGACTTAAGTTTAGTCTATCTCCTCCATTAATCCCATCCTCCTTTTTTGATCCGCCTGTATAAAAGTTTATGGGATCACCGTTCAAAAAGGATCGGCCTTATGACCGAGATATATTGCCAGTGTGTAATGCCATTTATTACCCATGGCCTTTTTACAGGAGAACAGGGCTACTGTTGCCTTGTTTATTCTCTCTTAAATATTAGGTTTCCAACTTAATTTCTTATCCAAAATGAGACCCAAGTATTTTGCTTTTTCATAGAATTCAAGTGGTACACCGTTTATGAGGGGATGTTCAATGTGTGGGATTTTGTATTTCCTTGTGAAGAGAACAAGGTCGGTTTTTTGTGGGTTAACGCCTAGTCCACACCGATTTGCCCATCTGATGAGCTTATTTAAAGCGTTTTGTAAGAGTTCTTTTAGTATATTGGGATGTTTACCCGTTACTGCAATAGCAACATCGTCCACAGAAGCAAACACTCTGTATCCCTCTCTTTCTAGAGTAATTTGTAATTCATTTATGACTAAGTTCCAAAGAAGAGGGGATAGGACACCACCTTGTGGCGCACCTCTGCTGACACCCCTTTGTGCAGTAAAATCGCTTATCCTGCTTATCAGCATCTGATTATTCAATTCGCTGATCGACTTATCAACCTTTAGAGATGTCAATACACGTGCAATTGCAGATGTGTCGACTATGTCGACATTGTCGACACATCTATATCTAAAAAGGGAACTAAAGTGTACTCTTTATGATGGAGGGAATATTCGTTTGTTCGTACTATACTGTGTAGAACCGTTTCAACTGATTTCCCTTTGTTGTAGGTTTGTTGAGCCTTTGAAAGGAGGGACTTATCTTAGGTCTTAGGTCTTTAGGGTTAACGTGGCTGACTCTTAGATTTTTATGAAAAAATTAAATTGAAGCCTATATCTTATATTTTTGGAAAGATATTTGAGTCGAAAATCTATTTTTGGCAACTTTTATTAATTTTATTTATTTTTTTATTTATTTTTTCTACTAAAAACTGTCAATTCGATTTTTCTCAAAATTTCACTGAATGTTGAAAACAATATTTCTCATAAAATAAAATTAATTTAAAGCCAATATCTCAATCTTTTGAAGCGATATTTAAGTCGAAAATAAATTCTACCAACTTTTGTTATTTATTTTAGGTTTTTAATTTTTAAAAAAAAACTGTCAATTCGATTTTTCTTAAAATGTTACCACATATTGGAAACGTTATTTTTTGTTGCACATTTTTTTGGAAATAAAATCATTTTTTATTTGCAAAATTTTCTAGGTGACAACATTTTTTTTCAGTTTTTTTAATTTATTAATTAAAATTAGTTAATTGGATTTTTTTTTTTCGAAAAATATATTTGTTTGGTATCATGTTAAGATTTATAACAAAGAATTTAGTTCAAGTCTTTAGGGTACGTGAGATATTTAGGGTTAACCAAAATTTTAAATTTTTAAACTGTTATGGTAAAAAAACCACTTCAAGCAATTTTCTTGAGAGTCCTTTCTGCATCTTTCTGCATTATTATCTGTATTACAACATTTATTTGAATCTCTTCTGGTTCTTGAACGAAAAAAAGGCCGAACGAACGTTCACACGCACGCAACGACCTCTTTCTAAAAATCTTTTATTTCGACTCTAGAGACCTTGAAACGTCGAGAAAAATCGGACCCATTACAATAACTTCTTATGGGAAGTTAAAAACACTGCCTTGTCAAGTGCAAGGTGTCTCGTTGGGAAGCTACGATTCCGAAGACTTCCGATAAACAGTCTCAAATTTGAAATAAAAAAAAAGATACAGTTTTGTGTTAATATTATTTTACTGCAAAAAGAATATATATATACTTATATACATACATACGTATAACTTACACTCCATTAAAACACATACAATACCAATGGCATTACAATGCCATTGTGTTTTAATAGCTGCCATTGAAAACATTAAAGTTATATAAAGCAATAATTAATTTTTACATTACGTACGTAAAATATTTTAATTCCAAATTCTGAAAGAAAATAACGTAAATAGCTTATCATTTATGTATATGCATACAAATTAATTGTTATTGTTCTACTTTAGGTTGGCATTTTTGCTGTAGGTGTGAAAATAATCGGAAGAAAATATTATTTATGAATTTTTGACTTATGCTACTACTATTTTAGAAATAGCAAATCAAGAAAGACTAGTACACTTATTTTTAGTTGCTCTTTCATTTTAAAGTAATTAATAATTATAACTTGTTTTATTTCTATTTATAAAAAATATACTTTATGTATTTTGGATAAAATGTTGTGTTTTGTTTTTCTTTTTGTTTTTGTTTGCCAACTGATCATTATAATTGTTCAAAAATAATATTATATTATAATAATTGTACTTTTGCATGTGAAAGGTCTTGTAGTGGTTTTCTTTCTTATACAATGTTGTATAACTTATTTTCGTGCGAAAAAATATCAAGTGTAAATATTGTTTATAAATAAATCAATTTAGGTGCAGGTGCTATTTAATCAAAAATTATATTTTTAATAGAGAATCTCTAAGTGTGGACATTTATTTGTTTGCAATTTTTATGTTTTTCTTTTTCTTTTGTACATCTTGTTCACCAAAAAGTTGTTATTTTTTCGCTGAAAAATAAGACCTTGGCCGAGCAATCGTTGTGAGGTAATTAATTACAGGGTTTTTTTATGTTTACTGTTAATTTGCGCTTCAAAAAATTTAATCGCTTGTTTTTTTTTGTCGTTATAAATACACAGAAACAAATTGATTATTAAAGCATTTTTTCCAAAGAATACAAGTAATCAAGTAAGTAAAAAAAAATGTTAAACATATTTATAATTAAAACTAATTCAAAATATTATTTAAATAAGAATAAAAAAACAACAACAAGGCGGCAATGCATTGCCCTTTCAAAATATTTAATTCCTTTAAAGTTTGTTTAGTACTTTAAGAATGTGACACACTGGCACATAATTACACACAATCTAAATATTCCTATTTGGTTGCTGCTCTGTGGGAAGAACCTTATTTGCAAAAGATACAATAGCTGTTGCTGGTTGACTGATGGCTAAGTCGCAGAATACATGACATTGGTTGTCCTTTGAACTTGGCGACCGTCGGGCAACGAAGGCAAAAATGGTTCTAAGGAAAATAATTTATAAAAATGAGAATTTGTAATGATTCGTGAAATTGATAATTTAAAGAACAATGTGTTTACTTTTTGCTAACTGGGATAGCTCCATCATCGGTTCTTACGCTCCATTGTCTATGCTCTGGATCAGTACCACAAAATGATATATTATGCGCTGTGTAGTGTTTCCTGCAGTAAAAGAAAAATATAAATATTAATAATTGAAAATGTAATGAAACGGGTTTTAGATAGACGAAACTTGGGTAATTGAAATTGAATTTCAGCAAAACATGTAAGTAGTTGTTTATTTTCTATGTTGTCTATGATCACCTTACTGATATCTTACCTAAAGAACTTCTGTCGAGTATTGTCTGTCAGCGTAATACCCTGCTGAGCGACCTTAAAGTGAACTTCAGTTGGTTTAGGGAGTGGAACCGTCGAAAAGAGTTGTGCGACAGCTCGACGAACCGCTTCCTCACCAGTTAGAGATTCTGTTCCACATGAGTATAAATAGAGCACATTGCAAGCTGCACCTTGGGTAAGTAGTTGTTTTTGTGCTGGCGTGTGCGTATCCACCGGTTGAATGTCCTTAAATTCAATAATTGTTGAAATTAAAATTGAAATATATTATATTTTCGAAAACTTACGCTTTCTGGAATTATAAGGCGACATGGCAGTGCCAAGTTTGTAATCGAGTGCTGATAAACTAACGCTGATAGTGACGAAAATACAGGTTCATTTGCACAACCTTTCAAACGCACACCACGAGTAGTAGGTTCCACTAAGAAATGACGAACAAGTTCATCACTTCCAGGTGATGCAGTAACTCCTGGTGGAGGTTGTGCAACGCGAACAACTAGTCCGTATGCATTTTTAAAAGTGGTCGAGTCACGTACAATGAAAGTTCCAGGAGTGGCATTACGTAGAAGGTCTATAGCTTCTTCACGCGATAAATTAGGCTTATACCAGAATTTCGATGAATCGCGAACAAATCTAGATAACAAAAATATTTGAAAAGAGACTTAATACAAATTTAACAGTTTTGCTTACTTGACCAAATGAGGAGCAACCTCTTGAGGTTCACTATTGGCATTTGATGCATTCGAATTCATGCGAGTTCTGTAAATTGTATCGTTTTGATTTGAAATTTCCTGGAAGAGTCCCTTCTGATGGGTGCCTCCGTAAATGTCCTTGCTGTTTTTTTGTTGAAAAGTTACACTATTAGTGATACACCGATAAAATTTATTTAACATTTATTTAGACATGCTTTGTAATAAGGATATCAAGTGCTGATAAAAAGCGATGCTCTGTGCTAACGTAACAAAGTTAACTTATCCAATACTACAGGTAAACAAAGTACAAAAGGTCCCACAAAAAAAGCCTTTATCTTCATAAAAGTTGGTGTATCAGTACTACTTGGCATTCAGATTCAGAAGATTCAAATACCTTTCCATAATCAGATGTTCTTCGAAAGGAAAGTCCGAAGTTGTTTGTGATATATTAAACATATTAAATTAGTGAATAGTTAACATATTAAGCAGAGAAACGCGACGAACTATCCAGCCAGAAAGCAGACATTTTTCTTAACTTGTTAAGTACTTATATTGTTTTCACCAATTTTTATGAAGACATAACATATTTTGTTTTTATTTTATTCTTTGTTTAAATTTATATTTCAACATGCTGACGTTCATTAAGGAAAAACTCTTAATACTAATATGCAACTGGAAAAATTTCAAACTATTTTTGTGTAATTGAATTTAATTTATTTTATCAATTTTTTAAAATATTACCCATTGATAAATTGTAAAAACATAATGCTGACTCATTTAAGTGATTTACAAAACTTTTATCGTTTATCTAAAGAATCGTTTTGAATTAATTTTTGGGAGTTTAATAATCTTTTTTTAAACGACAAATGTCTTCAGTCAACTAGCTGTCAATTAATCTACAACTTAATTAATGAAGTTTGTGAACGTTTTCCAGTGCATTTATATAAAATGAAAACTGTTTCCGTGCTATTTGTACTCATTTTAAATGATTGATGTAAATTAATAATGTCACACATTTTTTAATTTCATTCAGACAACAATAACAACATAAATTCTAACCTCCTGTCTAATGTAGAAGTTGTAGATTTAATGCTCCTCAAAGACCATGTCGAATTATAAAGGCGTCTTTTTTATTGAAAAATTATGCCAAATTTGTTTGATAGCAAAAATAATTTATATAAAAAGCATTTAAAAAAATATATAAATTATTAAAAAAGCGCATATTAATCAATTCAAAATTTTAAAAGGAATTTTATATAAGAATACATTATTTTATTGCTTATGATAAAAAAGTAAGTAAGTGTTACTGTGATTGATAATGACTTACCGTTGTGGTGTTGGACTTCTTGGAGGAATACCAGGACTATTGCTGCCATTATGAAGCCCATATGGAGTTCTTGGAGTAACAGGAAATGCTGGTGTTTCAGGCCTTGGAGAACCAGCTATCGATATATCTTGATCGGTTTCTGACCGATATGAAGAAAATGATTCTTCGCGGACCTGAAATCAAAGCATATAAACAATTTTAAATTAATTCATGCTTTTAAAGGTATTTTGTAGAAATTCACTGAACGTTTTTCATCTAAAAACAATACAAAACAACGTTGGCCAAAATGGTGTGAATTTTATAGACGACGAATCATATAAGACTATTCAAAATTTTATTGAAATCAAGCATTTGATCGCTTTTTATAGGCAAACAAATATTTTATTTATTATTATTTTTGTTTTTCAATGAAAATTTAAATAGATAGGTTCAACCGTTACTAGTTGAACTGTCACAAGTCGGCGTTCGAAAAATTTACATGAAAACCGAACAAATTAATTCATGGGCCGATTCTCAACGTAGATGAAATATTTGTTTGTTGCAAATGGTAAGTGCATATATACGCTTTCATTATTTTGACATAAAGCTAGGAAAGCACTGATTTTGAAGCTTCAATAAACGTTCACGATGTTCGTTATCCTGGAAATCTATAATTGATTTATCAAAATGAAACGATCATGTGGCACGCTGATAAAATTTGGGAATGTTTTTCGAAACACCCGAAATACGTACAAAATTTAGTATAGCGACATCTTAAAAAGACAAACAAACTACAAATTCATCAATTAAATTTTTCTTATTTGAATGAAAAACGTTTTATTATTATACAAATTATTTTAATGGAATTTAATGATTAAAAACTATGGTAAACATTTTTTAGGGATTTAGGAACAATTTTTTTTAAAGAAAACCAAAAGACACAAAAAAAGTTCAGAAATGGTGAAACACATGCTGGATGGGATGCGGGTGAGAGAGTGAGTGAAGTACTTACCTGTTCATGCCAAAGTGCTAAATGATTGCTTCTATCTGATGGACTAGGTGATATGGATGAACTTTGTTCTGATTCAGATATTAGGCGTTTTTGTGGGTTATTAACATTGCTACAATTGCTACTGTCGCTGCTGTTATTACTTAGACTGTCGCCATAACCGTTTGCCAAACGCTGGTTTTCGAATCTTGTGAATTCTGCCAAATCTGCTATGACATTAGAGAGTTCCTGATTTGCTTTTTGATTGTTTGAAGTGAGCTTTTTAGAAGGGTTCACTAGGAGATTGTCATTTGTATTTCCATTTCCATTACCGCTACTGCTTTCTTGTTTGTTCTGAATCAAATGTTTATTCATTAAATCTGTTTCGATTGCCAATGTGGCAAGAAGCTCTTCCAAGGCGCTCTGACCACTTTGAGCTGCTGAGGTATTTTCTAAATTTGTACTTGTTTTATGTTGAGTATGATTGGTCGAGATTTCGATATTATTAGCATGGTATGGCAACGGGGAAGGCGAGGATGAAGGCGGTTGTGGCGGCGCGGGTGGCGGCGTCTTGTTATTTTTCGCAGTGTAACAAATGTTATTATGATTAATAATGTTATTGTTAGAAATATCAGTGGAATTATAATCTATGATGTTTTTGTTGTCAGTTATTTTAAAGTGAACTTCATTTATGGTATTATTGGTGATATTGACGTGATTGTTATTTGTATTATTATTATTATTTACGACACTAAGTTCTGAACTCATATGATGAGTATGATCATTGACACATGCTTTAGCACTAGCAGTATTTATTCTATCCCTTTGGACATTATTTGTCTGGTTGTCGGACTCCTATGTTATAAATATAAAAGTTTTAGTTCATACAAAACGACTAATTTGTTTTAATTTGATATTATAATTAAAAGAACGTTATGAATGTTTAATTCTTTGCCTATTAAACATTTATACACATTTGAATACAAAAATTTTCCTATATGCCTGTTAATTTATTTTTTTACTTTTATCAGTGAGATGGTCAAAAATATTTTGTAAAAATGAACGTGTGGGCTCTTTATGTGAGTACTTAGAAATGTCAGATACCGCATCTATTCATCAGGTAAAGCAATGAAGGTAGATAGCTTCTAGAATATAAATCCGATAAGACATTACTCAACGTTTTAAAAATCGTCGGTTAAAAGGTAAGGTTCACTAATTTTTTTGTTTGAAAAAATAGGTCAAGATAAACTTTTTAAAATTTCATGGTGTTAATTTTGACTGATCATTCATCACTTTATTTATTAATAAACCTTTTTACAAGAAGCATATGAATGTATGCACTTAAGGGTCCTTAAACTTAAGATATGTACATTTGTCAACAAATCGCTCGTAGGGCAACTGAAATTATACCTTAAAAGAAACAGGGTATAACTTCCGTTTCTTCACTTTTGAGTTTATTGTATTTAAAACTTATATTTATAACATTAAAAATAAAAACTCATTATTCCTCAAAACTTAATTATAGAACAACAAATAAAATCAAAATTATGATACTTACCAATCTTGCCCGTCCGTTACTTAGAGAAGATTCTGCCAAGGATAATAACCCATTTTGATTTTGATTACTACTATTGTTATTAATATTATTGTTACTTTTACGAATATTATTGCTTTGTTGTGCGTGTGCAATATGGCCAAGAGGTGAAGCATTTAAAATAGCGAGTGGCGATAATGACGGTGACTAAAATCAAAAACATTAAAAACGAAAAAATAAGAAAACACGGGGTAAGGGTTAATATAATAATAATTACAATGATAGGATAGGATATATTATATGTATGTATTATAAATATTATACTCAATAAATAAATAAATTAAATAGAACTCTCAACCATTCCTGTGCGCTAGTATTATTGTCAGGGATGGAGGGGACCTACAGTTTTAAGCCGAATCCGAACAATAAATTTGAGAAAGCACTTTTTATGACAAGAATTACTCTTGAAGAATTTGTCAATTCCTTGCAAGAGGCAATACCCGTGGAAAAAACTTTAGATGTTATAGGCAAGATCGAACCCAAGACCTTTGACATGACAGTCCAACGCACTAACCATCATGTCACGGGTACTAATAAATATTATACTATATGAACATAAAGAGGTACACGACCTTGTGTTCGGGTTAGCTTTTTATTTATTTTTTCTAAATGAAAGATCTTCTCTGGTAGAAAGAACAACTAAAGGGTGATTTTTTAAAAGCTATATAAAAAAAACATAAAATTCAGAAAAATGCTTCAAATCTTTATTTCAATCCATAGTACGGTTCATATAATTTAAGGTTTAAATATTATTTCATGCAAATGTTGACCTTGACTCAAATAGTCCATCCGCTTAGTCCAATTTTGGATTCACGAATACTTCAATCTTGTCTTCCAATGCATCAATTGAAGCGGCGGAAACCAAAAAAAAATAGTCTAAAGGCACTAAATCGCACGATCTAAGCGGCCAATTGACCGGTCCCGAATGTTAAATAAAATGTTCACCGAACTCGTCTACCAATAGGCCCATTGTTACGCGTGCTGTGTGGCATGTCGCATCCGCCAAGTTGGATATCATCTCACGGTAGCGCACACCATTCGCGTAAGTTGAACGAGTTTAACAAAAGTGTCACTTATACTGTGTCTGGGACATTTGTATTCTTGAAATTCGTTTTTAAATATCAGTTGTAGAGCTTTCAAAGCAAATTAACTTTAAATCGTAGAATTCTTTAATTTTTTAAGATCTTCGTTTTTCTGTTATAATTAAATTTGATTTGAAAGCTCTACAACTGATATTTAAAAACGAATTTCAAGAATACAAATGTCCCAGACACAGTATAAGTGACATTTTCGTTAAACTCGTTCAACTTACGAGTAATTGAAAAAACATAAGGAACGTTTCATATTTATCAATTTGATTTAAAAGCTTTATAAGGCGCTAGTTATAGCTATTATTGAAATCGATCCGGACAAATTTTTGAATCGACATTTGACGGTGTTTACCTTTGATTAGAAACATAAATTATATACCGATTGATCGGAAATCACACCAAGAATTTTTTTTGAGAAAAAGAGTATAATTACGCATTTATTTTTCTCTAAAAATGTGTTTTTCTATTTTCCGAACAGCTGATACTTTTATGTTCAAAAGTGAAACGATTCGTTCCACTGATTTGTGTTGGAATTTTACAAAATTCCAATGACAGATTTCTGTCAGTAAACATTTTTCGGTAGATTTCAATCAGACAATTACTCGTATCAGATACTTATCTAATTATTTTAAAGTACCAGTACGAGTACCCGACAGTGGGTAGGTACTTGAAAAGTATTGCAGTCGAAATGCACTTAAGAACTTTACACTCCTGCCCCATAGTAACGTTTCCAAATGTGTCAACAAACGAAAGACGTTGAGAAATTGTACTAATACGATTAATTATTAAAAACGTTTGGTCGTCCAATTTTTTGTTCGATTTTGTTTCATAAAAAATTTAAACTTCGCAGTGTTTTTAATTAAAAAGTACTTAAATTAATTGTATCATTACTCCATAAATATGCATTCGAATTAGGTAAGTATTTATTTGAAGGTTAGTCAAAAAAACTGTAAATATAAAGAAAAAACCTATTTAAATACAAAATAAACTAGAATTAAACTTACCCCAAGTTTTTCTTGTTTAGCAGATTCATGAGAACGTCTAACCGCGACAAATGGACGCTCCTTGGTGACAGTTTTCGTTGTAGTACTGATTGTGTGATAGTGTCGTTCTGGCGAACTAGTTAATTAAATAAATAATAAGAAATCCAAATTGTCACAGAGCATTTCCAAATAATTATTGAAAATATTTACCTATTCGATGTATGGTACGGAGTCTGTACATGGAGCGGTCTCCTATAGTCGACCTCATCAAAAGCAGCTGTATCACTGGCATAGCCATCGTATCGTGCATTATTTCTCGATCTGTAATGAATCCAAAATAATATGCTTTTAAATGAACAATTCAGCACAAGACAACCTATTCTCAGGTGTGTTATTTAATAAGCTTTGAATTGACAAATTATCCTTTACGCAATTATATGACGTTTTCTTATTAAGAAAAAATCACACTGTTACGGCAGTTTTAAATCTGGCTCTAAAATATTACAAAGACTATAGACATAGATTTTAGAAGAACAAAAAGACTGCATTTGAATGCAAAGACTTCAAGTGAATGCACAAAAAAAAAAACATGAAGTCTCAAATGATTGCAATTAATTAATTCCAGCCAAATGATTGAAAAGATCAATTTTTGCAAAATTTAAAGGTTAAATCTTTTGGTGCACTCAAAGAATTCAATATTTAATTTCATGTAATAGAAGATTTCATTCGTAAAGATTGAATTCTTTGAATGACCGCAGTTCATTTGTTGAGAGGCGTATGACAGTTCAACTCATTCTTTTGTCAACAAGGCTTTAGAATTCTCTTATGATAGACCTTGAAACTTATCAAAAAATTATTATTACATTTGTTTCTATGATGTATAGGTACAGGTAAGCTACACATACCTTCATCACTATTAAACTCTAAAACAAAAAAATAATACAATTTTGAATGTTTGTCTTCCGAAAGTTTTTAAAATTTCATAAAATAGTGTCACTATTCAAATAAATAAGGCACTTTAACATACCTGAGTGGTCTATTTTTAATTTCGGTGTGGATTTCTTCAAAATATTTGCGATCGTCCTTTAGCTGTGCGTTTTTCTTTGCCCGTAGTTTCTGTTGCTGCAATTGAAGCCATGTTTGCCCGGAGAGCCTGAAATAAAAATAAGACATATAAATAAAAAAGAAATAATGTTGAACATCGGATTTAATGTAACAATTGTTGGGAATTAAACTATTAGCACAAATTTTAATCAAAAATTTTTTTGGCCCAATTTATGATAGATTAACTTAATTCTATACTTTATGAATATATTTATAATCCCTCAATATCTTTTATTCTTCTTAGTTTCGTACATGTGTGTAGAACCGCTTTTGTGGGTTCATGTTTTGGAAAATTACAAACATGAATTTTCTAAGCTCCAAAAAAAAATTCAACTTTTTTTATTTCAAATTTTTGAGATCAAATCTACGAATCTTAAGAATATTTCGTATTTCAAACGTTAATTAATTAATTATTGCTGGTGGGCTTACTGTCTGTAAATTAATTTTAAGCTAACGTTTTTTTAACAACTCCTTGCAGATTTTGACATATAACATAAAATAACTTTATATTACTTAACAAGCTAAAAAAGTTATAATTTTGTTTCCATTGCAAATTATGTCAACTATATACACAGAGACAAAATGTTTAATTTTCCTTGAAACATCTTTGACCCAGTTTAATGCTCAAATTTGATTGAATTATTGCCTTTTAATCAGTCGTTGATTAAAATGTATATATGTGAGATGGCTCGTACACTACTGTTCCAAAAAGGAAACCTGTCTCCAAAGTGTTTATCTTTTATTAAATACTGGTTACATTAGGATTACGATGCGATGCGTAGTCGTCAAGTCAACATTGGTGATTAATTTTATTTATAATTGCGTACAATTGTACAAATTTTAGAAAAAGTGAGACGATCAGTTTAAATAAATAAATATAAGATTGTTGGTATATATGTACTATTTATGTGTATGTAAGCTTGAAATAAAATATAGAGCTTGGACAGAGATTCACAAATACATATGTTATGTGCCTATTGAAATGTTTGGTTGGAACTGGTAGTTTGTCATTTTTCAAGGTTTCATTTCAGTTTTTGTCAGGACTTCTTTAAAAAACTAGGTAATGAAAAGTTCCTCGCACGGCAGGTAAGATACACCTAATTGTCCTACTGGTTTGAAAAAAGATGTTGAATCTTGTGATGACAATATTTTTGATTTGGAAGGATTGAATGTAAAATTCTCTACTTTGCAAACCCAATTCTGTGAAATGTCTTCTAGACGTGCAGAGAATGATACTACTAACACCTTTTCGATAAGTGCCGTAGATGATTATCAGGTAGGTAAAGCAATTTTCTCCATAAAATCTAAATGCCCTGGAGTTGACAATATTGATCCTGACTTTATTAAAATCTTCCTACCTATCCTACTTTCCCACATAACGCACATATTCAACACCATTATAATAACATTTACATATCCCATCCTATGGAAGAAATCGAAAATTATCCCGATCCTACAACAAGAAAAGAAGAAGGAATGTAGACCGATAGCTATTCTATCTTTTCTATCTTAAGTTTTTGAAAGTCTGATAAGTAACCAGATACAATATTATAGTAAAGACAAGCAATTATTGAATCCTTTGCAATCTGGATTTCGGTCTGTACATATTTGTTCCTTCACTTAGAGGACTATCATATTAAAAGCTGGTAAAAGCACTTGTCCTACCTATAATAACATACGGGTGTGAGCTGTTTGCTAATCTTGATTCACAATCAGCTCACAAACTAAAGTTGGCATTTAATGTTTCAAGCAATTTGTTTTGAATATTTCTCAAACTTGAAGTGAACATACTTTTAAATTAATTATTTTCAATTTTATTTTCCTAGCGTCTTGATTCAAATAACTTTTAAGTAACGTGTCTTTTGTTTTTTTTTTGTAATCTACAATCATTAATTTTTAATTTTAGTCGATTTTTAATGTACATATAATTAATTTAAATTAATTTGTTGTTAATTTCGTTCTCACACGTTTGTAAATATTTCTTAAATAAATGTTTTATATCCTATTTATTTATAAGTTTAATTTGATGTACAGCTGACATACAAATAAATAAATATCAAACATTTCAGACCTCTCCGAAAATACGACGGACTGTCAGTTATTAATTTATTTATAAATATATGAAATTCTTTCAATACAACTTCATACTTGATCAAAAAAGTGATATATCATGATTAAGACGATAAAGTTGCATATTTTTGTGCCGTGAAATAAGGCCACATTTCAAGAATTGACCTTATTTCACTTTTGTAGAGTGTAATAAAGCCAATCTCCTACAGTAGGTCTTATTGCACTGAAACAAAGAGAAATAAAGACAAATTGGTTTTATTTCACTTTCAACAGTATTGTTTTTCATAAATACAAAGAAACTTTACATACACTCAGGGTGGCAGCATGAACATCCTTTCAAACCTAATGGTTTAAATAAGTTAGTCTTATTTCTCAAAATAGTTTGGCCTTATTTCACTTTTTCAAAGTACAATATGACTAACTGCAGAACATTTACCCTACTTCTCTTTTGCCAATTTTTGAAATTTGGTCTTACTTCATTTGGCCTGAATTCACGTAATATTAGATTTAATTTGAGTATTATAAAACCAATACAATATTATAAAAAATATAACAAAAGAAAACCATTTTTATATTGAATCTGTGCACCGCTACTGGGTTTTATTTTAAATAATTATAATAACAACGCAATCAAACGTCACATTAATAAGAAATTGTAATGTAAGCCATCAATGATGCACGTCAAATCACAGAGCATAGCTAAATTTGCATGCCTTAATTGAATCGGCTACATCGGGCTACTTAGGAATTCCTCCAATCACGCTGTATCAAACACAAATCAGTTACATCATTTAATTTAAACAATTTTAATTTCATTGATATCCATAAAGCTTTTTCCAGTTTCTTACAACAAAAAAACAAAACATTCCATATTGATTGATAAATTTGTTATAGAACGAATTAAGCATTAAGTGCGATCAAGATCGCATAGAATCGAAATGTTTGACCTTCATAATTTTCTGTTTATTTTTCTGTGTGATCTTTATTTAAAAATAAGAGGCGAAGACAATGCTCACGCTGATGCTGACATTGAAGTTAGAGATCGCGTTCTGCGCGTTTATACATATCTCAATAATTTATTAAAATTATTTTGAAACAGATTAAAATACGTGGCGCCCACTTAAATTAATTCTGAATTATTTTGACCTTTTCTTTTGAATGCTGCAAAAGTATCAGCCAATTAAACACGAATTTTTCGCCCCCATATTAAATCCATATTTTTACAATTTTAATTTTAATTAGTATATAAAGTGTTGGTTTTTAAAAAAGGCGGTTTTGGATTAAGATGAAATGTTAAGAAAACTAGCCGGAAATGTATGCCTATATGAGAAAATATATATGAAGAATAATTGTTTTAGGAAATGATTAGCCATAGAAAAAATACTAATTAGGAACATCGCTAAAAAAAATAGCTTGTGAAGAGACATTTTTTTATTTTTCAACGCTCTTAAACGATTATGACTATCCTTAAAACACAGTCGATAATGAAAATAAAAAAGAGGCTGTGATGCGACCCACACTGATAACTTTCCATCCCGTCTGTCGATTTGTATTGCTTAAAAGTTTGTAGGTTTTCGTGTTGGGTTAAAAAAATTGTTAGTTGAATTATTCTTAAAAATTTTAAAATTACAAACAATATTTTCCATGTAAAGAAATAGTTTACCAACTTTTGGTAAATTTTCTTTTAAGTTTTTATTGTTTGTAAAAAAAACCTTAAGTTCGATTTTCTCAAAATTTTACTGAATGTTGACAATAATATTTTTTAAAAGATAGTAGTTTTAAGCCAATATCTAAAAGTTTTTAAGCGATATTTGAATCGAAATTTTTACCATCTTTTATTAATTTTTTTTTGTAAAACAGCTGTCATTTCGATTTTTCTCAAACTGTTGAAAACAATATTTCTTAGAAATTAAAATTAGTTGGAGGCCATTATCTCAAATTTTTGAAAAGATATTTGAGTCGAAAAAAAACTGTCAATTCGATTTTTCTCAAAATTTTACCAGGTGTTAAAAATGTTATTTTTCGTTGCACAAAATTGGTTTGGTGATAAAATCATTTTGTATTCGTAAAATTGTCAGGTTTTTTGATTTATAAAAAAATCCTTAATTGGATTTTTTCTAAAAATATACTTGGTTAGTATCACGTTACAATAAATTATATAAAATTTAGTTCAAGTCTTTACTGTTTTGGATTCGTAAGATATTTTGGGTTAACCAACATTTCCACCTTTTTTGAACTGCTATGAAAAAAAAACACCCACGCAATTTTCTTGAGAAATTCGATATCTTTCAAAATTTTACTGAGTTTAAGTAATATATTTTTGGTTTTTATTATTTGTAAAAAAAATGTAACCCCCTTTTTTAATTGCTATGGTAGAAAACCAACCAATCAATTTTTTGAGAGTCTGTGTTATTTTTTGTATAACAACATTTATTTTAAGTCGATATCTCTGTAGTTGTTCTTGAGATACACTGTCACACAAATTAAAGTGCAAAATCAATGTATGCTTTGCTTTTTTATATCACTTTTAATAAAGATTTGCCTCAACTTCATTGAACGCGGAACAGTTGCCAGTTTAAAAAGTTCTTGTGAAAGGAATAGAAATACCCCAGAAATTGATGTCGACATGAATTAAAATTGAGGCTCAAAAAACCCTTTATTTTCTGCCTGAAACATAAAGGAATAAATATATAGCACCAAGGACGTTACAAAGGTGACGCCATGAAAGTGGTTTAAAAAAAAAAACTTTTTTTAAGAGAAAAGCCATTGCTTCGTCCGATTAATATTTGAAAACGGCTAGCTTTTGCAAGAATGTTTATGGCAAAGCAGAAAGCATTTTAGGAGAGCAACATTTGGATAGATGAGTCTCAAAAGTCAGATAGCGAGTTTGGTGCAAACTATCTGAAAGACTCAGCCCTAAGTGCATTTAACAACCGTGAAGCACGGAGGTGGTTCGGTGATTGTCTAGGGTTATTTTTCCTCTAGTGGCGTTCGCAATATCGCCAAAATCATTATTATAAGAGAAAACTTAGTTTCTTCTGCTTTAGCAGATACAAAGTAATCAGTTTTTGCCCAAAATAATATTGACGTACTAGAATGGCCACCGCAATTTCCATAATTTAACCCAATTTAATTTTAATGACTGGAGTCCATTTATAAAGAGCGTCGCAATCTACCATCTTTTGGGGAGCCTTAAAACGAATGGGAGAGAACTTCAGCTGACATTCTAAAAAACTTGGTCTGCAGCATGCCAAAACATCTTCTTGCAGTTATTCAAAATAAAGGAAGAGCCACTATCTATTAAGTTTTTGTCATTTGTAAAATGTTTGTATGAAATTGTTATACTCGTATTTTTAATTTACACTTTATTATGTCTTGTCAAACTCTTGTACACTCACACAGACACCTTTTTAAAAATCTTTTATTAACTTCCCATAGGAAGTTATTGTAATGGGTCCGATTTGCCAAGACCAGAAGAGATATCGACTTCAAATAAATGTTGTTATACAAATAATAAGCCAGAAAGATGCATTAAGTGCCCTCCAGAAAATTGCGTGATTGGTTTTTTTACCATAGCAGTTTAAAAAAAATTGAACATTTTGCTTAACCCTAAATATCTTACGAACCAAAAACTCTAGAGATTTGAATTACATTTTATATAATAAATACTGTAAGTTAATACCAAACAAGTATATTGTTTTTGAAAAATATCCAATTAACGTTTTTTTATAAATTAAACAAAAAAATTTGTCACCTCGAAAACTTTACGAATACAAAACAATTTTAGCACCAAAACAATTGTGTGCAAAAGCAATTACGTTTTTAACATTTGGTGAAATTTTGAGAAATATCGAATTTACAATTTTTTTTTACAAAAAATAAAAACCTAAACAAAAAATTAATAAAAGTTTGTAAAAATAGAATTTCGACTCAAATATCTTTTCAAACCTTTGAGATATTGGCTTTAAACTACTTGTATCTTTTAAAAAATATTGTTATTAACATTCAGAAAAATTTTGTGAAAAATCGAATTGACAGTTTTAAAAAACAAAAATAAAAACCTTAAAAAGACATTACTCAAAGTTGGTAAAAATTGAATTTAGACTCAAATATCTTTTCAAAAAATGAGATTATGAAAAATCGAATTGATAGTTTTCTTACAAAAATTAAAACCTAAACACAAAAATTAATAAAAGTTGGTAAAAATTGATTTTCGACTCAAATATCTTTTCAAAACCTTGAGATATTGGCTTTAATCTACTTGTATCTTTTAAACATTATTGTTATTAACATTCAGTAAAATTTTGAGAACAATCTCATTGACAGGTTTCTTACAAAAAATAAAAACCTAACAAAAAAACAATACTTAAACTTAAGTAGCTTTTCAAAAATTAAAAATATTGTCTTCAAACTTTTTTTATTTCACAGAAAATTTTTGATATTCAGTAGTTTTTTTTTATAAAAATTCAACAGTCCATTTTTTCATAAAAAAATACAATCTACAACAAATAGTACGCAAATTTGGTAAAAATGTATGTTTGGTTCTATGCTATGCTATTTAAATTGGTAAAAATTTGTTTTCGACTAAAAATCTATTTAATAAAACTAGATTTTCAAACTAAACAATTTCTTTAAATGAAAAAAATTGTTGGTAATTTTAAAATTTTTTAAGAATAGTTCAACTGACAATTTTCTTAACCCAAACCGAAAACCAACAAACGCAAGACAAATCGACAGACCGGATGAGAAATTATGAGTGTGGGTCGCATCCCCTCCTCTTTTTTAGATTCTAGGGACCTTAAAACGTCGAGAAATGTCAAAATGTTCAATTCGACAAATCGGACCGATTACAATAACTCCCAATGGGAAGTCAATATGTCCACCCATTATAAGACAAAAAAGTTAAGTATCGAATTAAATATAATTATATTTTAAAAATTGTCGTTAAGAATAATATTTATGACCTAAAATTACACCGAGACCATAAGATTATAATATTTATAATCCATAGATCAAAAATAGTTATTACAATTGGAAAATATATCAATTCATCTACATTTCATTTTACACCCAATTCTTCAAACAATAATTATCCAATATATTGCTAAAACTTCTCCATACAACTATAGATTGTTTTTCTTTTTTGTTTAAATTGAATGTACTGCACATGCTAGCTACTTGAGTATTTTATACTCCTATCATTGCTTAACTATAATACTCGTGTAAGTCTGTAGCCCTGAATGAATTGAATGAAAAAACTCACAGAGAGATACATACTCGTACATACCTAGTAATATTTTCCTGTTTTCAATTTATGTTGGCTGCTGTCGAAAGGTATGTAAGTACCTATGTATGTTGTATAATCAGAGTTAAAATATGAATCAGTCACATCTGTGCGAAAAATTGACTATATTATCACACAAATACGATATATCGGTTTGCCTTTTAAATAATTATATTTGCAAAAGTCCAAAACAAGTGTTTGCATCTTTTTAACGCCTCTATACTGCAAGTCTGAGATGAAATGACGTCATCATCATATTCTTAAGCCCACTAATTCATCACCTTACATTATACGACTTTAATAAAGCTATGTCGTATGTATCAAAATATATCTGACGGTTTGTCGGACTTTTAAGATGCGCGGTTGGTATAAGTCAGCATTTGTGAACGGCCTCAACTAAAGAGGGCGCGAGAGAAAGGAAGAATGGAAATACTCTTCATACCTACTTCAATCAATAAAAATACATCAATGTACAACCGATCGATACCAAGATTTGCCAGGTAAAGGCCTTAGGTTGCACTGTTACGCTACTGTACATCTACAGAAAAGCAAGATGCAGTTCTTATTGATGAGTAGGCAAGACTATGACATCATAGCTTGCAAGGCGCGTCTTCTTAAAATTTCCGAAAATTTGGATTGTAGTAACTTTTTCAAGGAAAACATATAAAACCCAAAGAGAAAGACAGTTTGACCACTTAAAAAAGGCACCCATTTGTCAATCAACACTAACAGCCTCAGTTAAGGCGTAATGTTAATTCTTTTAGTAGCTGTGCCTTTTTCTTTCTCCACTTCTTTTTCCACTTATGTATGGACTTGTATTATAATGTACAATTGTACCTCATTGTTAAAACTTGAAAGTGACTTCATTGTAGACTTCGCTTTTCTTTTGTTGTGCATTTTAGAGAAAAGTATTTGACAAATTCACATTTCGGTCAGACGTCAGAGATCAGCATGAGTGAATCATGATTTTTCGATTCGTTTAGATATTTAAATAAAATCGAAACGGAACGAACGGGTGGCCGGTAGCCATGGATGGCGGTGGCATGGCGCGGTTCTAAATAAAGATGATTGAGAATTTTAAGTCATTTTGTTTTGCATGCGGTCGATGATTAATAGTATAAAGTATTTTAAAGATTTAGATCTTTATAGTTCATACATAATAAGTAGGGCGAACGCGCATAGAAGACTCGTTTTGTTTGCCAAATTTTAGGTTTAAAAGCTTTTGGCGGTTAGGTAGTTTGGTACATACATATGTGTGGAAAGAAAAAAACACTAACCAAACAAACACACAAGAGTAATTTTAAAAAAAGTTGAAAGTTTGCCAATTTTAAGACCAAGTGTCGAAATTTATTGGATGACTTTCTGCTATTTAAAAATATACGTTTTCATTTTTGGCTTTACGATGAAAGATATCAAGAGCATGTTTTTTCCTCATAAATAATATTCTTGATTTTTTCGTCTATACGAATACAATACACAATTTTACTTCGTGTTTATAAAGTAAACATATTAGAAATGACGTTATTTGGTCAAGTTTTAGCAATGTAAAAAGAATTCAGAGATACAGCAAGTTCATAGGTTGGTCGTCGAGCAAGTTACATCTATCCGTCTAAATAGTTGCCACAATCACACAAAGCAATGGCGAATTAAGAAGGGCGGTTGTAGCCTCATAGGAGTCATGCAATTTTTATGAGCGCCTATATATTTTTATATACGAAAAAAGAATTTGTATTTTCTACTTTAAAATTAGTAGCTAAAGGCATTACTGAAGACTGGACCAAGAACATAATATAAACCGGAAATCCAGGCCTATTCAAATCGCGCAACACTAACTCGTGAATTTTGGACCAATGGTTGATCCAGAGGGGTCATATAATGACCAATAAAGCTAACACAGTTAAGTTGTATAAGTTATAAAAGACTTCATTACAATTTAAAATATGGAAAAACTTTAGTAAGTCTTAAAATTACTTTCATAAAAAAGAGCAGATATTCAGGTTCTTGAGAAGAAACCTTGAATAAAAAATCGATAAGTTTTCTTTAAATTCCTGAAACTCGTTTTGTATTCCATGAAATCTATTTTTTTAAATGAATTTTGCTGTGGTGAACTACAACTGAGATTTAAAAACGAATTTCAAGAACATAAATGTCCCAAAAGCAGCAAAAGTAACACTCTCATTAAACTAATGGCTAATTGAAAAACATAATAAACGTTTCATATCTATTAATTTAATACAAGAACTTTTTTTTTAATAATACACACACTCAAGGAAGAGGAGAGAGGGTTTTAAAAGGAGATGTAGGTGCACATTGGTCTTGAATTCCTGAATATTGCAATGACTAGGAAAGACAGAGTGTGGTAAGGCATTCCACATTCGCGTAGTACGGCTAAAGAACGAATATCTGTATTTGATAGTACGGCCGAGGGTATACTGATGAGCATTGCTAGAAGCGCGCGAGTATTACGGTTGAACTGTTTAATGGGAGGAATGCAACTGGCTATTTCACTAGAGCATAAGCCGTTAAAATAACGGTAAAAAATGGTCAGACAGGAGATCTTACGACGATGTTCAAGGGAATTAAATGAACTTATGATGATGTTATAATCTATCAATTTAAATGCTCTAAGTTCAATACTATACAAGAGGCTTATGTAAGTTGCAGGAGCACCAGCCTAGAGATGGGAGTTATACTCAACCTTTGGACGTATGTTAGTCTTGTTGATAACAGCCAGATCAGAGGGGAAGACAAACTTTTTGCATCGCCTAAGGAAACCCAAACACCTTGCGGCGTTTTTGCGAAATCGTGTATGTGATCATTCCACAAGAGGTGGTTGGTGACACACATACCGAGAATATCGAGGTGTTCAGTCTCATTGATGCAAGTGCCATCCATGGATAATGGCAATGGGGGTATATCTCGCTTTAACGATACAAAACAGCATTGCTTTTTTGAAACATTAAATTCCACGTGGTTTTTTAATCCCCATCGAACAATGCTGTTAATGTCGGAATTTAATGAGCTTATCATATTTTGTTGTTGCAGTTCCACATCCGAAGAAGAGGGATGTGAGTCTGAAAACGAATATCAAAAACTAAAAGTACTATCGTCAGCGAAACAATATATTGGATTAGATGTTGCAGACAGGAGATTATTAATAAAAATGAGAAAGAACCCTGTGGCAAACCAGCATTTATTTTATGGTTTTTACACTTGAATTCAACCAATTGAATTAAACTATCCGAAAGGTAATTACTAATCCAATAAAGCAGGGATACATGAAAACCGAAAGCAGGCATTTTCTATAAGAGAGCTTTTGAATTATCAAGTGCAATAATCTTACTTTCTCCAAAGTGATGTAAAGATTTGCTCCACTGTTTGGTGAGATGAATCATGAGATCACCAGTGGACCTATTGCTTCGAAAGTAGTACTGCCGGTCATTAAGAAGCTTTCGATCTTCAAGATATTTCTTGAACTTATAATTAATCATCTTTTCCATGACCTTGAAGAGAAGGGACGTAAGTGCAATCGGTCGGTAATTAGAGGGTGAGGAAGATTCGCTTTTTTTGGGGATGGGCTGGACAAATGCAGCTTTCTGTCCTCTCCGAACGGGACTTAAGAAGTAGGACAGATGAAAAAGCTTACGCAATGGTTTTGAAGAACACCTCTTTAGAACAATAGCGGGGATACCATCCGGACCAACGGATTTATGTGTGCTTAGATCTCTAAGGACTCTTGCCACAGTACGAGTGCGAAAAAAGATTTTTCCCATAGAATCACTAACTCGCTCAGGTACAGGCGGAGTCATAACACTCACTGACAGCGTAGAATTGGCGGCGAACTGCCTAGCAAAGAGATTAGCTTTCTTTAAAGAGCTAACAAAATGAGTGTCATTGACAACGAGCGTAGGAACCGATGAAGAGGAAGAATTCCTGATGTTTTTTTTTTTACAAATGACCAACAATTCTAATGCCTTTGGGACAAGCGAGAAGAGATTCTGAATTTGTGAGTGACTTACTAAAAATTTATGTTTTTAGAGAAATTATGTACTTAAAAGCACATTTTTCCCTTAAATTAAAAATACGAAAATAAAACTATTGTATTTGATCTCTTAAATATTGCATATTTAGAATCCTTTTGGATTGTTGGAATGCTTTTGAACATTAAAGAACATTTTTAAGCGGTGCTAAAAAACTAGTCTGATTAAAAGTCTGGACCCACCCTTGCACACGAATGAGCTATATAATATGTTTGAACTGTACCGTAAATTATTTTAAAATAAACATTGCATTATTTTAGTAAAAGAAAATAAACTACACTTGGGTTTCAAGGAAGGTTTAATGGCTGTAACACAAAAATGTTTCAGCTTCGGCTTTTCCTGACGTTTACGAGTTCAGCCATAGGAATTCAATGCATGCTATCACAATGGCTGCGTTTAATTTCAGACAGATAAGCATCTTTCACACGAGACGGTTTCATCCATACGGTTAAAATCGGTACGGTTTTTATCCATGAGCAATTAATCGTCACGTGTGAAAGAGGTCATAGGGTATCCGGATACATTTTGTTAGTGTTTTACGTGTAAAATAATAGCTATTCAAAAACAGCTGAAATGAAAAGGAATCCAAAGAAATCCAAAGGTATCCAAGAATTTCTGGGGTATGTAAGTATTTGACAGAACAACTGATTCAACATATGGTTGAATTTCAAGAAACAAGAAAATTGGTTTTAGCTTTTTTGAATTGTTGGTAAACAAAAAGGTACAAAATCTTAGCTAAAGTTGTATTTGAGGATGTTCTTTACATATGTAATAGACGATGAAGAAGATATTTGCCTCCGAATTTTAAAAAGTAATTATGATCTATTTAATTAAACTTCAAAATTGACGTATTTTGTTCTCGTTTTGTAGATGACCAATTTGCTAGGTCAGTTGAATTATCCATGAATTGGTTTATTCTAACAACAATTTTGACTTCGAAGCTTAAATGTTTCTCTGCTTTTTGTGAACAGCTAAAAGTTGTTTCTATTTTTTTACAGCTATCTCAATACAGCTATCCAAGTCGTTTGACAAAGTATCTAAAAATCCTCAACTTTTGCTTTGTCTGACAGCTCCACAGTTGAAAAAAAAAATCAACAAACAAAATGCGTTTGTTTTTGGAGTTATTCCCATTGGTTATTATAGAAATGTCATTCAGAGTAACCTCGAAGCAGGCCCATCGACGCAGACGAAGCTGAAGTGTGTTTGTGTTTCAGCCATACAAAAATTTGTGAACACAAATAAGAATTAAAATATTTATAGAAGAAAACATTTAATTCAATAAACTCTGAGTTTGAAGCATACAAAAGGATACAATGTTAAGTATCTTAATAAGAACAATTTTAAATCAACAAGATAAATAACAATAGAAACAAAACTTTTCTACGCCATTTAATTATATTGTTTATGGTTTTAAGTATTTAAACAAAGACCGGATGCTGAATTGGTTAGGTTTTATTTTGTTTAAATCTTATGTATTTTTTCTTACAAACAAAAAACTTCTTCAACTGGAACTTGTAAACAAATTTACAAATAAGGAAAAAGACCAGATACAAAAAAAACTCACATTAGGTACTAAAATAGCCGTTCGCCCATGCATGAAATTTCAAATACGGACCTACATACCGCCACCATAAAATAATTACAAGAACAACCAGTTTACACAATTTAAAGAAAAAATAAAAATCTTTTCCTCAAAATGCAATAATTTGTGAACAATTTATCACTGAAAAATCTAAAGTGTGTGGGCAGGGAGTGTGGATAAACGGCAAATAAATCAACATCAAATCTGTTACCGGAAAATACTTTTCCCCTCCGAAAGGGGGATTTTTTTGAAATGATAACCATAGATACTCTTCTCTATTATGGCCAACAAATGTTAACCACATTTTGTTCATATTCTCTCATTCGATAGTTTGCCAAAAAATTAATATTTTGTTGCACACTTGTCTGCATTTGCAGTACCACAAGTTGTGTACGAGTATTGCCGCACGAACGACCTTTTGACGTTCTAAGATTTCATTTCAAAAATAGAACGACTTAATTGTGGCGTTGCGTCAAGGACGCTGGGTAATGTAATGTGAGATAACTTAATCAGTAACGCAACACTGGCATCAAGCTACACCAGCAAACGACCCACAAACCCCTCTATAACAGTGTTGCATGTATCTACGCCTTTGTAATTCAATTAAACCGCAAATAAAGTCTCCATTGACATTAGAATTCCGGCTCATGTCACACATATGTACGTAACTTTGGATATTAAATTAAGTTTAGCGCAGATCAGAAATCTTAAAATGTATCCATAAATTCTATTATTATCAACAAAAATCTGGGAAAATTTTTACCAAAAAAATATGTTTTTTAAATACATATGTATAAGGTCCTTAGCTATTGAATACACAAATGAACAGGCAAACTTTGTGATCACTTTAAAAAAGAAACTTTAATCTAGGTAGTTGTAGTCTCATTCAAAAACTTGCTTCCGTTAAAATTGTTAATAAATTTATTAATATCTTCATTTTAAAAGCTATTTCAATAAAACGTCTTTAATAATGTTTCGGAGTAGATACATATGTATCTATGAAATGATATTACTCGAAGTTTAATTTATTCCGAATAGAGAGATTTAGTTGATTTTAAAATCAAAAATATTAATTTGAAGTTGAAGTTAATTCAAAAATAAAAAAAAATACTCACTCATTAGTGCTTGTGCTTCGATGAAATCCATCGAGAGTATTGGAGCGCTTCAATGGGTCATTGTAGTAGTTTTGATATCCATTAGAGGCCACTGTTTGTTTGTCGCTAATTGAGTACTTTTCGCTCATGACTTTTTCGCGACGCTCACGAAGCATTTCCTCAAAATCGGGCTTCCGCAACGTGTTGTAGGTAGACTCGCTAGAAACACCACCGCCAAATGTCTTACGCACCAGCATGGGACTGGTGAGTCCCGATTGAGCCTTTATCATTCTAGGATCCTTTTGAAGATTGTCCGGATCGTTGACGTCGTTCAAATGTACACCGTTAGAAGGAAGGTTGCCGTAGGTAAACGGTTGAGAGTGTTCACGCGCGTGATACGGAATATTATCTTCGTCTTCAGAGGTGATCGGATTTGTTTCCTTAGACGTCCGCACTACTCGCTGATATGTCGCTGACTGATGTTGCGAATTTTTCTGCGGCGTCATTTGGCCGTGTTGCAAAGGCATTGTTGATGCAGTATTTGTTTCGCGTCGCGGAGGTGGCGGCTGCTGTTGTTGACGCGATTGTTGGACCAACGATATGTTGCTGGTGCTGCTATGGTAACCGCCGCCGAACAGGTTTGGTGTATCGCGACCACTTTCACTTGGTGGCGGTGTTAGCGTGGTTGTTGTACTAGCTGTGTCGTACGGATCGAACCGATCTTGCTTGTTGTATGAATTCGAATTGGAGTGGCGTTGCACGTTTTCCTGCGACACATATGAATGCGAGTTGTGTATTAGTTCGCGATTGGTGTTGTGCGCGGGCGTGTTTGGTATTGGTAACGTGTACACGGGGGATGATGCGGGGGTGGTACCAGAAACGTGCGACACGACACTTTGACTACGATCGTATTGGTTAATCGAATGCGTACTTGATTTACGATTTTGGAAGTCAGGTATGTCTTGAACTGTTAATAGCATGTCACTCAGAATGTCATCAAGTTCACGATGACGATCTTCTGAAAATAGATTAAAAAACAAAAAATTAATACAAAATATGCACATTGCACTTGAGTGAATAATAAGTAAATATGAATCATTGTGCATAAACAAACATATGTTATGGTTGTTTTTTTTTTTCAATGGAAATTTATTCGTAAAGTTATAATCTGTGATGGAAACTTATTGAAAATAGAATAAGCAAGGCTAGAGGTTGATTCTAAAATAACATGCTTGCTTTATTTTATAAAATTGAGGTAATGTTTGACGAATTAATCATTTTTAGATATTGCAGCATATTATATTGAAAATTGAAAACTAAAAATGGCTTACGTCTGCAATTCTTTCGAACTTATCATTTTAGAAGCATAGATAGAAATAGAAGGCACATTTTTTAACATTACTAAAAAATTAATTTATTAGCTGAAGGGACTCCGATTGTTTGTGAAAGAAATAGTTACAACTTAAATTTGAGCTTATACAAATATAACAACGTGAAATTTGTGTGTTGATATAAATAAATGTCTGATTACTAGGATGTTTTGACTTGCGACACATAGGAACAGCCAAACGACAATCAATATGAGGAGTGGATGCAACTACTAAACTTAGAGTGTTTGATACAACCATTAAAACATGCATGTGCTATGCAAATGAAGTGTTTGGCTATCAAAATTTAGGAGAGTTTGAAGTAATTCAACGCTTTTTTTCCAAGCGCATCTTTAAACTGGATAACTCAACACCTACATATGCAATCCATACTGAATCCGGTAATGCTGATTTTATAATAAAAGTTATGAAAAGGCCTGATTCAAATCTTCAAAAACAGATATTAAAATATGCACTTAGGCATCAAATATCGCCTTTCAAAGAATGGAATGATCAAGCTTTTAGACACAGCGGAGACTTCTACCTCAATAATACAGCCCATACCAATTGGCGGGACTTATTCTACAGTTGTATAGCTAAAATAGATGATTCCCTGTATTTGCAATGCCTGAGCAGAGCGCAAACATCGACAACTAGGCTTGTATATAAAGAATTAAACTACACACTTTTTATTCGAAATTATTTTAACGAAAAACTCACTCTTAATCAAATGAGTGTTATCTTTGAAGTAAGGACTGGAATGCTTTGTTTAAATTATAGACCTCATAGAACTGACCTCCGCCCGATATGTAGTTTGTGCAACCGGAATGAAACCGAAAACGTGTATGATTTTCTAGCTGTGTGCCCGATCTTACAAGAAATCCGCAGGATTTACTTCTCAAAGAGTTTCGTTACACTTGAAGATACAAAGGATCTTTTAAATGGTTGCTCAGGTTGAAACATTCTTTGTCTCTAGGTGAATCATGCTTTAAGTTACCATAACAGTTTCATCGATCGAATTTTAAACTAATTTAAATGATGATTAATTAAAATGTAAATCTCTTTTCCTGTTAAAACATGTTCTTAATTTTTTATTTTTTTTCTTTATTTAAAATTTATTAAATCTGATATAATAATTTAATACTTATGTACATATTTTAGTAAATATTATATGATTTTGTATATGTATTTATAACTTTAACCTTTTACTTCTTTTTGCTAAAAACTCGAAATAAGTAAATTAGACTTAAATGATGCTTAAATCAACAAAATGTAAACAATTATCAAGAAATAAAGAATGTATTAATAATAATAACTATAAACATAGGAATTAAATATATGTCGAATTTTGCATTCGTAAAAAAAATTCGAACCTAATGACATTAAGATGGTAGAGAAGCTGAAAAAAGTGGGTAACCCGAATTAGTCCGTCTGCCTATCTATCCTGGCCAAAAAGCATTGGTGCAGTTGACTTCAAATTTGGAAATAAAGGTTTTGAGTCGATTCGTGTTGGGCATTTTTTAATACTTGTACGACTAAAATAAACAGTTATCCCCATACAAATGTGTTGGTTAAAAATCGAAAATTATATTTTTTCTATTTGACTTTTTTCAACATAAACAAATATGTTTGCATTGCTTCAAAGTCATATATATTTTGAAAAAGCCCTTATACTGTCTTAATACGATTAAATGAAATATGGAATGATCAAAAATATCAATTTTTACTTAATTTTTTTTTAAATATTAAAAAAAGTTCTTAATTTGATATCTCAAAATTGGGTGGTTAGTTTTTTACGAAATTTAAGTGTAAAACTTATTATAATAAGTTAAATAACTGCAAAAATATTTTTAAACTAAAACAGAAAAATGAAATATATAGAAAATTAGTTTAAAAAAACCGCTTTAACGTTTTTAAAACAAACATTTTAAAAAATTAGGGTTTTTTTTTAATCAAATGGTTTTTGCATTTTTATTTTAAAATACAGGAAATATTTTTAAATAAACTCATGAGCTAGTTTGTTTGACCCATTTTATTTATTTAAATGTTTGTAATATTTATGCGCATATACTAACGCTAATTTCAACGCTTTATTCTAATCGTGGTCGACATGGTTTTTTAATGTTAATATTACAACCCGTACCCGTGGCATGATGGTTAGTGCGTTGGACTGTCATGCAAGGGTTCTTGGGTTCAATCCCTGCCTGTGCCACCTTAATTTAAAAAAAAAAAAAAAATTCGCGGGTACTGCCTCTTGCGAGGAATTGACAAATCCTTCAAGAGTAATTCTTGTCATGAAAAAGTGCTTTCTCAAAAAAACTAGCCGTTCGGAATCGGCCTAAAATTGTAGGTCCCTTCCATTCCTGACAACAGTACTCGCACACAGGAATGGTTGAGAGTTGTAAGTCACTAGGCCCTGGTTCACAACGGACTGTTGCGCCACCCCATTTGATTTGATTTTGACTGACTCCTGCGAGTAAATGCCAGGAGTAATTGTTGTGATAAAAACTGCTTTCTCAAATTATCCGATCGGATTCAGCATTAAAGTGTAGGGTCCCTCAATCCCTAACATTTCTCCAACACAGGAATGGTTGAGAGTTGTAAGTCACTATGCCTTGGTTTCTCTAAGGACCATTGCACCAACTAATTTATTATTTTTATTTCAACCAAACTTTTTTAATTTTACTTGAATTTGTTCGTATTCAAGAACCTGCTTAGTTTAATAATTGTTAATTGTTACTTTGTTGTACTTTTTATTTAAAAAAGTGCAAACATGATTATTCTACACCAATGGAATTGCTCAAAAATATGTCTGCTTGCTAGATAGATAATGATCAGAAACATTTAAGCCGCGCGATAAAAGAATGGTTCTGGGTCAATGTGGTTTATAATGTCTAACAACTCTGTCTTAAATGATAATGAAAACTTTTTGGGAGGAATTAGAAAACAAGCATGACAGCCAATCAACTAATTATAAAATTAGTCAGCCTTATCATAATTAAAGTGCCGTGAAATAGTCAAGTGTTTATCTCACCGAACTGTGAAACAAATCTTTACATCGTTTTGGAGAAAGTAAGATTATTGCACTTGATATTTCAAAGGCATTTGATAGAGTCATGGCGTCAAGCTCTCTATTCGAAAATGCGTGACATTGGTATTGATGAATCTCTTTTTTTTATTGGACATTACCTTTGGGACCGTTCAATTCAAGTAGTATTGGACGGGTTCAAGTTTGATATCCATAAAATAAACGCTGGTGTGCCCATTTTGTCTCCGAAACTTTTTTTTTATAAATGGTCTTTTGTCTGAAACTTCTAACTCACTGAATTGTTTCGCTGATGACAGTATCCACACCTTTTAATATTCGGTTTTAGATTTTCATCCGTGTTCTTCGGCTATAGATTACCAACGGAAGCGTATGCTATGCTCATATAATTCTTATCATTCCATTGTACAATGGGGAATTAAAAACCGTGTAGAATTTAAAACTTCGAAAGCTCAAGGCTGTCTTCTGTCGCAAAAACTTTACCCTCCCTCAATGCCACTATCAATGGGTGGTACATGCATCGTGGAGCTTAAACAGCTTTCAGACTCTAGGCACGTGCATCAAAAACCACTTGTTGTGAAGGGATCACATATTCGACATCGCCAAAAATGCTGCTAAGTGGTTAGGTTTTCTCCAAACTTTTTACCCCTTCTGATCTGGCTATAATTTACAAAGATTTTATTCGTCCAAAACTCTAGTATAATTCTCATATTTAGGCTAGTACCCCAATAAGGAACTTGAGCCTTGGGATAGAAATGAAAAAAGTGCTCCAAAAATAATAAGAGATAGTTCTCTTACCGAGACATTGGATTATATGCAAAAAGATGAGTGCAAGCTCTTTCCTCACTTTTCGGAGAACTTTCTTAGAGTGGTATGCAAAAAAATACAGAGACCGAAATCGATCTCAAGCTGTGAGTTCGAACTCAAAGTGTTGAGATCTATTTCTCGACCAAAGCTCTTTGTGAGAATTTTCTAGTTTTGATATGCAAAAACATGAGCAAACGATCGATTGCATGAGATCGATCGCACCAATTGTTGAGGATGGGCTTTCTCTTACTCAGTTGATAAACAACTATCAAAATGGACGAGTTTCTGAATAACTTCGATACAAATCATGTTTATACAAATAGAAGATGTCTAATTGGTAAAGGTTTTCCAAAATTGTATAGATTAAGTGAAAAAGGTGTGCATTTATTGACAGATGAGTTTTTGGTCCCAATCCTGGAAACACGCAGTGGTGCTTTGACTCATCAAGAAAAAATGAGGATTTTTCTGCGTTATGTGGGAGATCCTGGATTTCAAAGCGGTGTTGGTGACGGTATTTGTGTCAATCAATAAACAGCCACAACAAAAATTGCAAGCCGTGCAACTTATTGGATCATATTCGTACACACTACTGAAGAAATAGAAGAAGCGCAAAGGTTATGGAGCAGTAAGTATAAGTTTCCTCACGCCATGGCCATTTGGCGCGCCATTTGTGCTCTGGATTGTAAACATGTGCGTATAAGGAAACCATTCTATCACAACGAGGAGTACGTTAACCGCAAAGGATAGTACTTAATGTACAGGCTACGTGCAACGCGGATGAAAAATTAACAAGCATCAAAATAAGCAATTTTTTTTCCCAGTTCTTAAGAATTATTTTCTTATTTCCAGTTTTTTAAGCAGGACTTCATATTTGACACTTTTTTAGTAATTTTTTTTTCACTTATGTCCCCGCCAAATTTGTTTTAAAATGCTTCTATGATTTTGAGCATGGCATTTGTTTTTCTTGCATTTAAAACTGGTAACTGCGACTTCTCCAGTAGTTTAGTTTCAGTTACTAGAGATTCACTAAGATGATCAGCATTATTGTTTATAATAACACTATTATTTTGGCTTTCAGAAGACATTTTCCCTTCTTGACTCGACTGAACGCACATAAACTACTGTTTAGAGATCGTTTTCATTTCATTGAGTCAGAACTATAGAAAGTGAACTCGGTTTTTTGCATATGAAACAGAGTCTGCTCGATCGATCTCACATGCGAGTTTAAGCTCACTTTTTCATCTTTTAGCATAGGACCCATTTTCTTCTATTGAACACAGACGAAAGGACAGTTCAACCGCAATACCCGTACTTCTGGGAATGCTCATCAGTATACCCTAGAGCCCAATTTCTTACGTACTGTTAAGTACATGGATTATTTCTTTAGCCGCACTGCAGGAAAGTGGAATGCTTTACCACGCTCAATATTTCCCACTCTTTACAATATACAGACATTCAAAACCAATCATCAATTTCTTCTATCTTTCTTTCCTAATGGCTAGTGTCTAACCATTATAATCATCATTAAATCGTTCCACACTAAATGTATGGGAAAAATGATATTCTTCATTATTTTTTTTCGGGAATATTTCGGAAATTTTCGTTTGAATTCTTCGTGCTTAGCCAGAAACAAGTCTGCATTTTTATTAGTGTATATTTTTGAAGTTGCACAAACCTAAAACTGTAAAATACTTAGTTTTGAAAACTAAAAAAAATGGATTTGTATTTCGTCTTAACAATTTTTATAACATCAAAATAGTTATTATAATATTGTTCTTCGTTCTTGATGGTAATTTATTTTATTGTTTCCTTTTTTATCAGAGCTCTGAAATATACTCCAAAAGTTCTAAGATAACTTATAGACCAATACAATTGTCTACCTCTATCAACACACCTTACACTTGCATGGGTATGTGTAATGCGTATGTATTAAACATGTTTATTTGTGTATGATAAATAATGTATTAATTTATTGTTTTTATTTCAACTTTATTTATTTACCTTGTGGGCTCACTTGACTAGGAAAACTTGATGGCGATACACTTGATGCTAAAGTGGGTCCTGTAAAGATTTGTTGGTTTCATTTTTTATTAACAAAAATAATCTTGTTCAGATTGTTGCTTCAATACGACAATTTCTACAAAAAGTTGTTGTTAGTAAAAACATTAATGAATTTTAAAGCTTGTTAGAGATTATGCTCGAGAATAGCCACACAACTGAAAACACACAAAATCAAATTATTTGCTAATAAAGCCAAACTATCTGATACGCTTAGTAACTACATTTTAGCTACGAAAGGACACAGTGTTTAAACTTTTATTGTATATCAAATAAAACACCAATATTTTCTGAAAAATTACAAAAATGGATAGAAATCTTCCCAAACTAAAAACCTCTCACAGAACCTTACGTTATCGGATTTTTACTTTAAAGAACCACCAACAATATTATGGTTGACGAGAAGCGTTATTAATGTGGTATTAATAGCACAATTCCGATTCCGCTGATTTCTGTGCAAGGGTTTGATTATTAGCACAAACAAAAAAGAAAAGACCAGACGCGTATACATTTACTTACTACTTAATACGCCGCCGCTGCTTGAGATTCCTGAATCCATTGATAGCGTAAGTGGACTGCGAACAAATTCTCTTGAGCCATTTTGGCTGGTTCGATTATTGCTATCGGGGGTTTGGATAACTACAGCGTTGTGTTTTTGGTGATGCAACAATGTAGTTTTTGGATTTCCCGAATGATGACGAAAACTCGATTGTGATGTTCCAGGGCGATTATTATCTAACTGAGTGTTATAATCAGAACGAGTTGGCAACGGGGCCGATGTTTCCCGAAAAGACTGTCTTTCGGAAGTGATATCCGAACGAGATGATACTTTGATTGGGGTGCTTGTTTTTATTGTTTTATTATTATTCAATGAATCAAAGTTTGTATCGTAACTGGCGATAGATTTTATAGATTCGTCATGGATGTAATTAGGACAATGTGATGACTTTGGTGATTTCAGAATTGTTGCATATAGAGAACCATCCAATGGACCTTGGGTATGACAAGAGTCTATAGAGGTGGAGAAAATTTGAAGAGCTTAGTTACTACTTTGAACTTATAGGTATATATTTAACATGGTGTTGGAAACCTTTACTTTTAATAAATTTAATAACTTCAACATTTTTAGAAAATATAAATTTTTATAGAAAAAACACTTTTAAAAAACAGTTTCATTTTTATATTTTTAGAGAAAGCCAATTGCTGCAAAAATGCAACTTTCGATTTACAGAAGTTTCAAAAATGCGTTTTGTTACGGTTTACTTCTTATGTACATTTCCGAAAATAGATAGCTTTTCTATCGCACAGTGTTAAAACCTACTACAAAAATCGTAATTTTTTTCACAGCGGCATATCGTGCTTTTAGAGGAGATTATGGTTTACTTTGGTCTTTGTAATTGGACCTTACTTCTTCGAACACGACGATGGAAAGACTGTCATCGACAATTCGGAGCGTTATGGTCTTATGAGAACCAACTTTTTATTGCCTGCTATTGCTGCTATTGAAGAAGTCAAGTTATGGCTGAGATACGAGAAGGCCCAATATGTATCAAAAAGTGGTCGAAAATTACATCAGAAGAATCGCTGCTTGCAACAATTCGCGTTTTGGTCACTTAAATGATACAGTGTTTCACACATAATTTCAACGTTCAAATTTTATAACAAAAAAATATCATGAAAAATATATTAAATACGTGTCTTATTTACGGTTTTTAAACAGGATAAACGAGGACAGTACGATAACTCAGGCTATAAGATATTATAATGAATAGTTTTTGAAAAAAATTGTTTTAAACTCAAAATTTGTGCAAAAAAAAATTATTAAATTAAAATATTTTTGTTTGGTAATTTTCAATTTTCTCAAAAACTAAAAGACATAACTTCATCTACTTTTCAGTTTTTGATCAAAACCAAATAAAAGCAATCAATTCTAAAAAACAATAGTAGATAATCTTGAAGTATTGAAAAATTGCACTTTAAACATTTTTTAAAACTTTTTTTACTCAACACATAGTTTTGAATTGATTTCAAAATTAGAACAAAATGTTGGCTTTTTTAAAAAATGTATAATACTTAGTTGTAAGTATCACCGTTATTTTGTAACTATTTTTTTTATTTTAAGAAATAATTTTGTTGAATTGCCCCTACCGCCTGCCCTACTGCCTAAACGGAGACAGATAGGCCCCCACCCATAGTAAAAAATGCTTGTTTTTAACCGTTCTTAAAAAATCCGTAATAATATCTTGTCGCGTGAGTTATCGTTATTTTGCCGCATAAAAAATTCGTTCAAAAAGTGAAACTATACTTAACAAGAAATGAAATAGAACATTAAGAAATTCGCACCCAAGTTTTTATGGGAAAAATATGACCTTACGTCAGGCATCTCAGGCAATGACCTCGGATCAAATTTCTTTGGAAAATAATTTTAACTTAGGATATAAACTATTAATTTTACGTTCCAAAAATTGACTTTTTAAAATAAAGGACACCATAGTGTACATACAGACATATAAACAAGTGTTTCGAAAAGTATGTCAATACAGAATAAAATTTACTGGCTTCAATTAAAAATCGATTTAAAAAACACGTGAAGGCTAATTTAATATCACATGAATGGTTTGCAAAATTTTTTAAAATAGGCCCAAAACGCAAAGTGTGGGAAGTTTATTCTTCAGTTATATTTCATAACGTATTCACTTGATACACACATTAAAAAGTTAGTGACATCACTTTACAAAAATCATAGGCATATTTTTTTAATAATAATTATTGAAAACTAAAAAACAGTCAAACTTTTGTAAACGGAGTAAGTCCAGGGCACATTTAATAATTGCTGATAAAAAAAATCAAACAATATACGTGGAACCATTTCTCAATTTTAGTTAAATAGTTTTAAATGCAATTAACAAAATTCACTTGTGGTATCCTAATTTAATTGTATATAAGGTTTTCCGTTTTGCTATACTCACATCAAAATTATTACACTTCCGAACGAAAACTAAAAATAATTTTGAATACTACTATTAAAACACTTTAATGTTCATCAACTTGACTTTGAAGTTTTTTCCGTCGTTATAAATCCTTGATCATTGAAATAATCAGCATCAATGATGCATAAAATTCAAAAAACTCAACTGGCCCGAATGATGTTCTCTTAAATTTTATCGTCTATTTTTTTCCAAAGAAACTAAATAAATAAAGAAAACTATTGAGTAAAAGCTACACAAAAAATATTACGAAGCTTTGAGTTGAGACTTTTTTGATAGAATTTGTTTTTAGATATCATCAGAGTGTCTACACCAAAAATTGGTTCAAGCGTTTTGACTTTTTGGATACACTATCTGCGCTGACGTGGAAATAGATTTCAATTAACATTTACATTTTACAAAAATAATTTCCACTACAAAACCATTGAAATAATTAAATTATATACCAAAACCCAGCAACACACGGGACTCTTGAAATTTCGGTCAAGAAAAACTAAATAATTTTGTTACAATTTTCTACAAATCAAGTAAGCCATAATGTTTTTCTTATTTGTTTCGTTCTATTTTTAAAAATAGAAGAATAAAACTTTTCTTGGGGCAAAAGTTTGTGGTTGAATATATGTATGCACGTATATTTGCGCCAAAAAGAAAATAAGTTTTCTCAATTTTATTTAATTTTAAATTTTTGTTTTTCATAAATTTATGACCACTTTCATCTTCATCTTGACGTTGAAGCGCCAGTCGGCGATGCCATCTTAAAATGTATATATTATCACAATAATATATTTTTATAAATAATAATAATCTTGTATAAAGTAGCATGTGTACCAGATTAAAAGATGGAAATCCTTGCAAATTATAATTTTATTACACTCCGCTTGAACTGAATACCCGCAAGCATTTTTAAAAATACTCTGTGAGTTGCTTCCCAAAAATGAGGGTTTTCATGGAGTCTGTTGATGCTATCTAGTTCTTAAAGATGTTAAGAAAAATAAATTAAACAAAATTATCCAAATTAAGCTGCAAGTTTTGTTTACGAACACTTATAAAGTGATTCATATGCAAAGTAGTTTTTTTTTAGTGAAGTGAATAGGTACATCAACAATTTTATTGTTGTTAATGTCGTTTTCAAGTGTTGGACAGTTTAAATCAACACTTTTAATGAAATTAAATTTATAATATAAAATTCTAATAATGCCTTTGCAGTGTTTCAAAACATAAAATCGATTTTTTTTAGACACCAGGGAATAACCGGACGTGCAGCAGCTGATACAATTGACCGAATTTTTAAAAATAAAGATTCGTACAGAAAAATCACAAAAAAGGCAAACAAAAACCTCAATAACAGCAACTTGAAAAGAGCGTTAACGCAAGTTGCTCAACAGTTTTCAGAGTTATTAAAAATTTGAGTCATCTTAAACAAATCAGAACAAAGAGCTTGGGATGCGACCCACACTGATAACGTCCCATCCCGTCTGTCGATTTGTCTTGCTTACAAATTTTTACATTTTGATGTTAACCCAACAAAAAGTTGTTAGTTGAATAATTTTTAAAAATTTTAAAATTACCAATAAAATTTTGTATATAAAGAAATAGGTGAGTTTGAAAATCTAGTTTTATTAAATAGATTTTTAGTCGGAAACTAATTTTTACCAATTTAAGTAACGTTTCTTTAATTTTTACAAATTGGATTAAAGAAATTAATTTGAGAGATATCAAGAACCGAAAATCAATTTTTATCAAAATCGCGTTATATTTCTTGTAGATCTTATTTTTTATGAAAAAACGAACTGTTGGATTTTTGAAAAAAAACTTATGAATATCGAAAATAATATTTTCTGTGAAATAATAAAAGTTTGAAGACATTCTTTTGAATTTTTTGAAAAGCTATTTGAGTCGAAATTAAATTTGAACCGAGTTGTAGTATTGTTTTTTTGTTAGGTTTTTTTTTTGATTTTTCTCCAAATTTGACTGAATGTTGACAACAACATTTTTTAAAATTGAAAGTAGTTTAAAGCCAGTATCTCAAAGTTTTGAAAAGATATTTGAGACGAAAATCAGTTTTTACTAACTTTTATTAATTTGTTTAATTAATTTAATTAGAAGACAAAAACATCATTCTTCGTTTTACAAAATTGTTTTGGAGATGAAATCATATTTTAGTCGTAAAATTTTAGAGGCGACAAATTTTTATTTTCAGAATTTTTGATTTATAAAAAAGCGGTTGATAGGTTCATGTGATATTTAGGGTTAACCAAAATGTTCACCTCTTTATTTAATCTTTTTTTTTTATTATCTGTATAACAAAAATTTGTTTGAAGTCGATATCTCTTCTGGGTCTTGAGCTATGGACGATAAAAAAACGTCGCGAACGTACGGAAATAGGTACGAACGTACGTACACAAGTACGGACAGACATCTTTCTAAAAAAAATGTATTTTTACTCTAGGAACCTTGAATTGTCGAGAAATGTCAAAATTTTCAATTTGACAAATCGGACCCATTACAATAATTTCCTATGGGAAAGGAAAGGTATGCGACTACACAAATAAGCAGGAATTATTTAGTTTCGATGGCCCTGATGGGTCCAACTTTTATTTTCACGGTTTTAGAAAATGAAAAGGTTTTTAAAGCTTCGAAATAGCCTGAACGATGTGTTGTGATATGCCGAGCTATCAGTTATTATGGAACGGTTGACATAAATAGTCTTTCATTTTTTCACACATTTTAATATCTTACAAAAATGATCCTATCGGTGCGAAAAATAAAAGAGCAAAATGTGAACTTCAGTGGCTGCTTCACTCATCGCATCTAAAAATTATTAAATAATCTTATGGGAACGGTTCGTACCCAAATTTAATGAAGTTAGTGGTCAATTTGGCAACAAAGAATCTTTAATATCTGAAATTAAGTTAGCACTGAGCTATATTTCTTTGAGCTACATTAAAAGGTGAAAGTGATTGACAGCAAAGTGTTTTAATTTGTTTTATAATATAGAAACAAGAAATTAAAGCTATGTATATACATACATACATTTTTTAAAACGAAATAAAGCAAATACGATTTTTTTAAACTGACATAAAATTTACTTTATTCGAAAGATACTCTTATGGAAAAATGATTTGTGGCCTTATATTGTCAGGAACGCGGAGAACCTTGTCTTCCAGGTGGTCAATTGGACTCATCGACATAGAAAATCGATAAAGCACACCAAAACTTCTTTTTTTTTGTAGATGTAACGGTGTCTCAACAAACTCTTGGGGATTATCTTCGCTAAAAATAAGACGTATCTATGGGAGTGTTGCAATATTAGGTTTATGTTTTGTATGAGGGTTTTTGTTTGCAGCTTTCTCTTAAACTGTCTCATATAAACAAATATACATATATCGTTATACACATTATTAATTATAGTTGTAAAGGAATAATTGCATCTATCCTAAATCTCTAAAATACAAATGCTAAATTGTACAAATATCTGATTACTGCTACTGAATAAATAAATAAACAAAAAAAATAAGACGTATCCATTTAACTAAAAATTGGCTTCATCGCTAAACAAAATCCAATTATTTTGCATTTCAAACAACCTTGTTAGGGCGTCTGTCTATTCAGGTTGAAATGCCAAACCAAATGTAAAATAAATTAACTGACAGTTGAGAAAATGGTCGCCATTTAAAATAGTGTTGATACCTTAAAGTAACCTCTAAAAAAAACTTCCATTTCATTTTATTTTTTAAATATGAATAGTGATTGGGAGTCCAACAACTTATTGAAATCAGTGGTTGTTATTGTCGTTCTAACGTATGTTCTACACATCTATGCAACTATGTCGGCCAACCATTATTTATAAACAACAAATTATTAATTTCCCAAAATGGAGTAAAATAAAATCGAAATGTAAATTGAAAATCGAGTCACCAAACATCGGTAGGGAAAACCTCTGTTATCGAGGTATAGTTTCTTCAAAGTTTTTGAAAGAATGTTATTTTTGGCATAGAGAAGCAATGGTTTGTTGAAAAATCGTTTTAAACAATTTGTCCCTTCCATAAAATACGAAGTAGAAGCTACAAATTCTAACTAATCAAGTGCGATCAATTAAATACTTAAGGTTTATTTCCCTTAATTCAGTTCGAACTTAATGTGTTCGAATACAAATCTCTTGAAAATCGCAAAAAGCAACATATAGAACACGTAACTTCACTTCGTTTCAAGTTTGAAAAAAAATGAAATTTCAAAACATCAATTTCTATTTTCAATTGTTTTTAATTTTTTTTTTGAGAAAAAAAGTAAAACGATAATCGTTAGATCATAGCGCTTCGACGATAGTCTCACTTCACGTAAGACGATAATCGTCAAAGTGATATCGTCAAAATGATAGCGTTTGCACGATAGCTAAGTAGGTATCGTCTGCTATTACAATTTCAATTGATAACTAAGCAAATTTACAATTAAGAGATGAATAAGACATTCTATCTATTCTTACCCATATATAAGAATTTTTGTATTTGGAAAACATTAGTAATCTCTCTAAGTTGTTGTTAAATAATTAAACCAATTTTAGTTTTGGAATTGCAAAAGAGGACTTTACAATTATACTATAAACAATTAATTTGCCAGACGGTCGCCGTCTTAAAAACATAATGTATATATGTACCTTCAATATTAAAATTTGATGTAACTTTTGAACATTTGGGGTGGAGGAACATTGGTATATTTGACGGGCAAAGATTTTGGTATTGCTCTAATCCAAAGTAGTTTCTATGTTCCCTGTGGATAAAATGGAGTCTTCACTTCTTTCCCTTGGACAAAATTGGGTTTATTACTGCAACTAATTTACAAAACTATCATGACATTGAACAAACATTTTGAAATTATAGTTTTATCTTCGGCGGCAGCAAATGAAACACACAAAAAGTGACAATAACAATAAACATCACAAAATAGTTGGCATGTTTTATTAACAATAATTTTTTTTGCAAATTTTCAAATTTTCCCATAGAGATAAACCGAGTTTAATAACATTTTCCAGTTATTGAACAAGCATTATCTTTCGTTGAGATCATTTTGACATTTCAGCCATAGTATAAGAGTATTTGGAATATACCCAACGAACGTATGTATGTATACTGAAAACGGTTGAACGAGACGATAGTGATAAAGTTACGTAAAGCAAATTATTGACGATATCGTTAATGATAATACTTTTGACGATTATCGTTTCGGAAATAACGGAATGACTCCAATGTATTTTTCTATTTCACTGATTTTTATACATACGTTCCAATTTGACACAATTGCAATGACGGATTTCTGTCAGCAAAACATGTTTGGTGGATTTCAATGAGGAAATTTTGTTCAATGACAGAAATTTATAATGATCGACAGAAATTTCAATGATTTATTATTTAATAACGATTTTTTGAAATTTGCACATCTTTAATTAAGTTGAGATTTTTTCAAATCATTTATAGTTTGTTTTAAACTGTGCTATTATTATAAATAAATTTCATTATGAATGGTTTGCAAGCATGAGATTCTAAAATTCAGCATAATCCAAGGAAAAAAACTCAAGTAGATACCTACTCATATTTAATTTATTTGCTTTTTAGTTCAAAATAAAAAAAAGCTAAGGATTATTTTTCAAAACATAACACGATTCAAATATTATGACGCGATAATTGAAATATTTTATATTTTGATTGACAAGAAACATTAGTTTAATGAATCACTATGAACTTTATAATAAAGAAGCCTGAAAATGTTTTGAATCACACAATTCAAGCAAAATATATTATATTTTCTAGTGAGTGCAATGAAAATTATTTTATTAATATATACTTACTTAGGTCCAGATTTTCAATACTGTTGGCCTTTTCCACATCGTGTAATCGCTCGGTTCTTATAAGTGGGCTTTGGAACAAAAAATTGTTATTGTTACCAGAATTGAAATGAAATGAAACTTTGCAATCATTTGGGAATTGAGGCTCTGAAAAGAGTTTTTTTTTGTTGAATAAAACTTGAATTAAAAACTGCCAAAAATACCAACCATCAAAAGCACAATCCAAATCTTCTTTTACAAAAACGACATCATTGGTTTTAATGGCACACGTATGAAACTGAACCGAAAACATAAGTTTCTTAGATTCACTTTCGTAGCTACCACCAGAGGAACCGATTTGATAGCACCTGATTAATATATCACCTCGCAGACGCAAATTTCCAATTTGATAAAGAAATTGTCTAGTTGTAATTGGAATGATGTGTATATCTGGAATTAAATAATATATGTATTATAAAAACTGTGAAGGAAATGTGAATTCAAACTAACCAGAAGTATATACGCACTGTAATCCTTCGTAAATTTTTATGAAACTACTCCATTCACTTTTCGAAGACACACCATTGTATTGCAGGAAAGATGGTGGTGACTCAATGCTTATAGAGTTAAGATGCAATGGTGATGCGTTGAGTTTTATTTGTCCAGAAAGCAAACCGGAAAAGTATCGAATGTAACGCTTGTAAGACGGGATGCGTAGAGGTTCGATATTACCTTCAAGGAATTTCTTCATTGAGAACATATCGAGATTCATCCAGTTTCGGGCAATTGTATTCTGGACTTGAGCATCTTCGTTTAGGTTTATGTGACGTGTTTGATAGTTGGAAGCACATATTCTGAGGTATTCTAAAAAAGCAATAATAGTTGCACCCAAACGTTGGCAATCCTCTCTGTCAATGAAAGTAAAAAACAAAAATGTATTAATTTTGTGTTATTATTAAAAATATTATTCTTATAGTTCGTTACACACAAACGTTAACAATTCATACTTAAAATCTAAAACTTAAACTAGGGTGTTAAAAAACATTATAATTTGAATTTTATACTTTTTATATTATCATGATGGTGAATTAATACAAGAGTGAAATTTATTATTGATTATATAATCAATTAAATGATTTAAGGAGCTATGTAAAACATAGTTTGTTCACTAAAATTAGTATTCAATAGTTTCTGGAGTCTTATACTAGAAAGACTAAATCCAAAGCTTAAACTACCAAGAACTGATGGTGATGAAATTTTTCCATTTATTTTTCCATCAATAAAATAAAATTGCGTATACTTCCTATGATTTGTTAAAGAAGGAAGGTTTATAAGAGATAGTATATGGAAAGAATCGTAGACAGAAACGCAAAAATCTTTTTTGAATGGCTTCGAGTCTTGTGTCTGACTAGTCTCATGAATGAAACAAAATGTAATTTTAAAACATATGGATCATGGAAATCACGACTAAATATCTTATTGAAGACCAGAACTCTATTTGCTTTTTTGACTATGAAGTTAATATGTTCATTTGATGTTAGTTTAGGGTTTAAGGCAACATCTAAGTCAGAAAATACATATACTCTACTTAAAGGACAAAAATCAAACATGTAGCTAAAAACGATTGGAACTTTTTTGCGTGTGAAACTCATGGTTTTACATTTGTCAAAATTTGAAACAAGACGATTATGATTGCACTATTCCCTGAATAATATAATGTTTTTTGAAAATGAACAGACGAATTTTGAATGATCGAAACCAAATCATTTATAAATATAACCAATAGAATAGGACCAAGGTGACTACGCTGGGGACAACCAGAATTCACAACAAATGAATTGGAAACTCATTACGAAATTTAACGCTATAAAGTCTATCTTGCAGATATGAGGAGATCCAGTTTATGAAATAGTAGTTAAAACCTAGCTGCAATAGTTTTAAAAGTACCTAATGTTTTATGATAAAATTTGTCAAAGGCCTTGCTGAAATCAGTAAAAACTAAATCTACTTGTTTACGTATTTCAAAAACATCTAAACAAAAGGACGTAAAGTGAAAGCAATTAGTGCAAGTTGCACACTTTTTAACAATACAATGCTGGTTATCACAGATTATTGAACTACAGTGAAAAAAAGGATGCTACATACGATAGAATAGTTTGTCATAAGGTTATAAGGACAGTATCTTCACTTATAACGAAATTTGTAGAATTAAAGTGGGAGACATTTAAAACAGCAGTAGATGTGTTAGGAAAACTAATAGTATTATAATCTACAAAGCCGTTTTTGAAGTAGTTAGTATTAAATACTTCTGAGTAAACTGGAAAGCCAAATAAATTTAAGTATAAGAAAAGAGGTGCAAGAATAAAAATGAAACACCGAAAACCGCATGTAGATTATAATAGAACCTTTTAAAATAAAAAAAGAATTGAGATTCCAAATTCCGATAACCAGCAGACCATTGATCTTATTGTAATTCTCATATCAAATAAAAAAAATCTGGGATGCGGCCCACTCTGATAATTTCCCATCCCGTCTGTCGATTTGTAATGCCTAAAAATTTGTAGGGTTAGCTTAAAAAAGTTGTTAATTGAATTATTCTTAAAATTTTTTAAAATACCAACAATATTTTTCATAGATATAAAGAAATAAGAAAAATCTAGTTTTATTAAATAGAGTTTTAGTCGGAAACAAATAATTACCAATTTAAATAGCGTTTCTTAAATTTTTACAAATTGGATGAAAGAAATTAATTTGAGAGATATCAAGAACCGAACATCAATTTTTACAAATTTTGCGTAGGTACTATTTCTTGTAGATTTTATAAAAATTAATTTTTATAAAAAACTACTGAATTTTGAAAACAATATTTTCTGTAAAATAAAAAAAGTTTGAAGACAATACTTTTAATTTTGGAAAAGCTATTTGAGTCGAAAGTAATTTTTTACCAACTTTTATTAATTTTTTCGTTTAGGTTTTTATTTTTTGTAAAAAAACTGTCAATCTGATTTTTCTCAAAAATTTTCCGAATGTTAAAAACAGATATTTGAAGATATTTGACTCGAAAATTAATTTTTACCAACTTCTAGAAATATTTTTTTTAGGTTCTTATTTTTTATTAAAAAACCTGTCAATTGGATTTTTCTTTAAATCTTAAAAACGTTATGTTCACCTTAAAACCATCCACGCAATTTTCTTGAGAGCCCTTTCTTCACCTTTCTGCATTATTATCTGTATAACAATATTTATTTGAAGACGATATATCTACTGGTTCTTGAGCTATGGCCGACGAAAAAAACGTCGCGAACGTACAGACGTACAAACGAACGTACACACGCACGCACCTGTGTGCGTAAATATGGTTTTTAACTCTGGTTATCTGCCCTTAATCTCTGAAACGATTAAGTGTATTGGAAAATAAATATTGAGACAAACAATTCAGAAAATTGTATGTTTTACAATTTTAGCAAGGTGTTAACTCTATTGGGCCTACAGAAATGGAGATATAAATGGAAAAACCGTCTTTAGCGGTCCAAAACTTACGAACTTGGAAATGAGGTTTTATAAAAAAATTAAGGGAAGGTATGAACAAATTTTCAGTTTACCATCCCCTTCCCATCGTATTATTTTCAAGCGCGAATCCAGACTTTTAATTAGGGTTTAACACACTTACCATAAAGATTAGTTTTAGATCACCGCATGAAAACGTGCTTTAATGTTCTCTATATGAATTTTGTTCGTAGTAAAATGAAACAGAATATGTCATGAAGAATTATTGTTTGCCTTTTTTCGGACTCTATTTTCGGGAGACTATTATTACTATTGGCGTTTTTCTTTTTTAGTTCAGAGCAGAGCTCGAACTGTCAAAAAAAAATTGTGTTTCTTTTTGAGCTCGGATCGTTCAGAGCTTCAAAAGCTAATTGCAGACTCTACTCAGAACTCTACTCTACTCTCTTCGCTCAGACTCAGATCAGTGCTCAGCTCTACACTAAAAAAGAAAAACACCATATCATTATCAATATGCTTATTCGTAGATTAGAACAGATGCTAGAAGACAAATTTTAAAAAATTACTGCTTGGCGTGAACCTTTTGAAAATATTTTAATCTTAAACGAGTCAAGAAAACTTAAAAATCGTAAAATGAAAAATATTTGGTTCTTGGTTTTAGGAGAAAGGTGCATTGAAGTACATACAAAAAGTTCTCTAAAAATTAAATATAAATAAATAAAAATAAACAAAGCAAATTCACTCAGAAAAGTAGACTTCTTTAATTTTGTAAGATCTTAAAAATTATTTTTTAAATCAATTTTTAAAGAAAAAAAAACACTTACTATGAAATTGGCGATCCCTTATTCAAGGGTACTTCTAAGGAATCTAAATATTTGCTCTTTCTCTCATAAAGATCTTATGAAAATAATTTAAAGCATTCCTAAAGTTTTTCTAAATTCTAAACTTGAGTAAAAACAAAGATTTAAATTATTTTTGACAGTAAGCCGCAGTTTGGTGAATATCGTTGAATTACTAACAAATTTTCAGATGAAATCTTTACTTATACAACTTAACTGTATGAAATTTGAAGAGTTTGTGCTGGGCGATTGGATTGTTCTTTGTCCAATCTTTAGTTAAAAGTAGTATTTTTAGCAACAAGGTTTACATCAGTAAAACACAAATTGTATTTTCATGTATACAAAATAAATAGTAAAAATATAAGGGGGTTATATTTATTAACGCAATACGATAAGTTTTGAATTCAAAGTAATTTTTGCGAAAATTAAAAAAAAAGATTTCTAGCAAATCACAGATGAAAAGTTCGCTATCGATGCAAATGTTTTATGCCTGAAACATAAACAAGCTTCAGCTTCGTCTCACCTGACGTTTACGAGTTCAGCCATAGGAATTCAATGCATGCTGTCACAATGAAGCTTCGACCTCACGTTTCGTTTGACAATTGTAAGGAAGAGAACGTAATGTAACGTAATGTGACTCCAAACGGAAGCTCTAGTTCAATTATCTGAACATTTGCTTTGTCTGACAGATCAACAGCTTTAAACAAATGTCAACAAAAAAAATATTTGCTCTTTGGAGGGATGAAATAATAGAAATGTCATTCAAAGCAACCTCGAAGCAAGGCCACCGTAACGCAGACGAAGACGAAGCGAAAGCGTGTTTGTGATTCAGCCATAAAACATTTGCATCGAACGTGTAAGGCAATAATTGTCAACTGTTTTGATGATTAAATACTCAGCAATGTGAATAAACAACAAAGTTGATAGGCTAAATTGATACCCTTTCTATCACAAACGATTAGATCATCTTCTTTTCTTCTTTGTTCAAATTTCATTTTCTGTGCTTTTAATAAATCAATCGTAAAGATAGAAAACAATCTACTTTAAGCTGTGATCGATTCATGGGTATATTTAGTTTTCTTTAATGAGCATATAATTAATTATGTATAAAGTATAATGATTCAGTAGCGGTTTCTACAAACCACACGCACAAATATATGTAAATACGTAACGTATCGAATAATCAAAATTCGTTAATGATATTTTATTATTTAAATCGAAATATGATCATCGTTGAAAAATATAATAACTTCAATCGACCTTGATGCATGTCACGTTCACGGCCGAACGAACGTAAAACAAGTTATTTTTTGTATCTACCTAAATTTATGTTAACATGTGGAAGGAATACAAAAATTTAAATTAAATCTCATGGAAAGAGAAACACAAAAATTGCAAAATTTGGATAGCAGTAGATTTTTAATTTGTTTTTTATTTTTTTATAAAATCAACACCCTTAGGCTTTAATTCTGTTTGAAATCGTTAATTTGATCATCCTTTCAAAGTGAAAATAGGAATACAAATCAAAATTTTTTTTTTAAATATTTTAGTTGCTTTAAAGTTAATCATACAAAGCTTTCAATATGTACATATCTTCTATCAGGTGTTCGTTTTGGAGGTATGAAACTTTCGATAGTGATAACTGTCAAACTAGCTGTCGTACTTATAGGGCGTTTGATTATTTCGTAAGAATACTAGCTACGGGAAATCACGAACAGGTGTTGGTGATTTTCTAGTGATGAGACTCATTTCTGGATATGCAAAGAAGCAAAATTGTAATTTTAAAAGTGAACAGAATTAATTTATGTGGGTTGATATTTTTACTTTTTATATCTTTGCAAAATCAAAAATTAAAAAAGAGGCTGGGATTGAGACCCACAGTGATAACTTTCTATCCCGTCTGTCAATTTGTCTTGCTTAAAACTTTAACAAAACTTTTATAACAATATTTTGTCAATATCTTTCTTTCTTCTTTTAATACTTGAGTAGAAAACCATTTCATATCAGTTTTGTGTTGCTTTTGTAAAAAAACGTTGTCATTTGAATTTTTACTAAAAATATAATTAAAAATTACCAACAATATTTTACACATGATGAAATAGTTTGATTTCAAAATCTATTTTTGCTATCGCAATCTTTGGTGGAATACCAATTTTTGAAAGTTCTTCTATTATTTCTTATATAGGGTCCGCCATCTAACATTTTTTTTAACTAATGCTTATTTCGTGAATGTTAACACTGAGCTCATGTCTCATTTAAAAGATAATTAGTTTTATCCTTCCGTTGAACGAATATGGTTGCGTATACGCTTGAACAACGCTTAGAGAAGATGCGGATTATGTCAAAAAAATCATGTTTTCAGATGAAGGTCATTTTAATCTTGGGGTGTATGTAAACAAGAAAAAATTCTCGCATTTGTGGCACAGAAAACCATTTTTCTTCAAAAAAGAGCAAAGAGTGGCCGTTACAGTCAATGGCGATCGTTATGAGGCCCGTTTAAACGAATTTTTGTTTACAAAAATGTCAACAGGACGGCGGGCGGCGCTACGTGCAACACAGCCGGAGCTACACTCGATGTTTTTACAGCATTTTCAAAAAAAAAATAATTTGGCGGACCCTATATAAAAAAATGCATATTTTAATTTTAAATTAGCACGGAATGAATTTTTAAGTCAATACCTTTATTTATTTACATGTATGTTGTATTTGTATACAAATTTTCTGATTGTGGAAAATAATATTTTTAACTTCACATAGGAAGTTATTGTAATGGATCCGATTTGTCAAATTATAAATTTTGATATTTCTCGACATTTCTAGGTCCCTAGAGTCGAAATAAAAGATTTTTAGAAAGATGTCTGTGCGTGCGTGTATACATACGTTCGTACGTCTGTACGTCTCTACGTCCGTACGTCTGAACGTTCGCGACGTTTTTTCGTCGTCCATAGCTCAAGAACCAGAAGAGATATCGACCTCAAATAAATGTTGTTATACAGATAATAATGCAGAAAGATGAAGAAAGGGCTATCAAAAAAAATTGCGTATTTATTTCATCTCCAAAACAATTTTGCAAATTGGCAATTTTTATTTTAATTTTTTTTATTATAAAAAATGAAAACCTAAAAGGAATATTACTCAAATTTGGTAAATATTGAATTTAGATTCAAATATCTTTTTAAAAACTTGAGATTATGGTTTCATACTTATTTTATCTTTGCGAGGAATTGACAAATTCTTCAAGAGTAATTCTTGTCATGAAAAGTGCTTTCTCAAGTTAGAGGTTCGGATTCGGCATATAGACTGTAGGTCTCTTCCATCCCTGACAACATTACTCGCACACAGGAATGGTTGAGAGTTGTAAGTCACTAGGCCCTGGTTCTTCATAGACTGTTGCGCCACCTAATTTATTTATTTATTTTACTTATGTTATCTTATAAGAAATATAAGTGTTAATATTCTGAAAAATTTTGAGAGAAATCAAATTGAAGGTTTTTTTTTTTAAAAAATAAATACCTAAACAAAATAATTAATAAAACTTGATGAAAATTGATTTTCGACTTAAATATCTTTTCAAAACTTTGAGATATTGGCTTTAAACTTCTTTTATCTTCTAAAAAATATTGTTGTCAACACTCAGTAAAATTGTAAGGAAAATCGAATTGGCAGCTTGTTTTACAAGAATAAAAACCTAACTGAAAAAAAACAATACTAAAACTTGGCAAACATTTTCTTACGACTCCATAAGCTTTTTAAAATTAAAAAAAAATATTGTCTAAGAATTATTTTTCAATTACAGAAAATATTTTTTTTCGATATTCAGAATTTTTTTTATAAAAATCGAGCAGTCCGTTTTTTTTTTATAAAAAAAAATGAAATCTACAAAACATAGTACGCAAATTTGGTAAAAATTGATGTTCAGTTCTTGTTATCTCTCAAATTAATTTAATTCATCTAATTTGTAAAAATTAAAGAAATGCTACTAATTTGGTAAAACCAATTCGTACACTAAAAATCTTTTTTAAAACCAGATTTTCAAACTAAACTATTTCTTTATATGAAAAATATTGTTGGTTATTTTAAAATTTTGAAGAATAATTCAACTAACAACTTTTTAAACCCAACACGAAAAAATACAAACTTTTAAGCAAGACAAATCGACAGACGGGATGGGAAGTTATCAGTATGGTTCGCATCTCAGCCTCTTTTTTCAAAATTATAGTTAAGCAAATTGAAGTAAAAATGTTTCAATGTAATTTAAATAAATTTTTAATAATACTTAAACAATTACAGTAACAGTAAAAAGAAATTTGTTGCAAAGTGCAATTTTAATAACATTTTCAAGTTATCGAACAAGTATTATCTTTCGTTGAGTTCTTTCAGCATTCCAGTTATGGTATTAGAGTATCTGAAATATACTGATTGATCTTATGCTGAAAACGTTTGAATGGACGATAGTGATAAAGTTACATGAACAAATTTTTGGACGACTCCCCAGGTCTCCTAAGATGATGGTAAATAACGAATATTCCACTTATTTTGAAGGAGTCAAAATAGGTTATAAAATCATAAAATACGGTGGTGTAAAATTCTATTTTCAAAACGTTAGGTAGAACTCAGGATGAGTAGTAAGGAAATTATAGTAAAATGTAAATATGTTGCATCAGCAAAAACACCATCAACATTCTAATAACAATTCTATAGGTTAACTACAGGCGTCTAAAAAGGAGAACAAATAATTGCTGAATTTAAAATTGATCTAAATTAGCACTATCGGTTCTAAATTCTAGCTTACATACGCAATATTGCCCACATATTTTTTTTTTTGATTCTCACGTACAACCTTGTATAGCGGTCAAGTGTCGAGATGATATTTGGAATTTTAATATCTTTCTATAGGTTAAATGAATATTGTTGGAGTGGAAGTAGCGTCTCGTCGCGTCGCCGTTTTCGTTCCTCAGACCGACGGATAGTGATATCGATATTTTTTGGTTAGGTAATACCAATTACATACATATCTGTAGCGGTTGCAGTGTTTTGATGGTTGCTCTCTTAAAATAACTGTCAATAAAGTATGTTTGATCTCGAGTTTTAAAATTAAAAATGTTTGTGTTTTTTCCTCCACTCACCCTTAATTGAGTGAAATGATTTGTAAGTAAACCTCCAGTGTACAGGCGTATATTAAACTTAGTTTTTTGGTTTTATTTTTTTAAATTTTAAATAAGTCTATTTAAATATTCTTAATTGTCTGCGCGTGATGTTGACGCATGATCAACTAAAAAACATTTAAAATAACACCAAAGATCAAATGTTAAACGAAATTCCGCACTTGTTGAATGACATCAACCATTCATGAATTTTAAATAATTGATTTTGCAAACGAAATTGCCAAAATATAAATGTGGACGAGAACAAACTTTCGCGGGAGTAATGGCTAAAACTTTCTAAAAAAAATAAAATGTACGTACTAACTGCTTGGTATGTTGGGAAGCGACAATTTGTCATTTAATAGCCTCAGTCAATTTCACACGAAAAGTGTAACACAACAAAAATAAAAGGTTTTAATAAATAAACAAAACAAAAACAATAAGTAACAACTTACCTATCTTGCAGAACAACGACTTTCTCCTGACCACTCCCAAGCCATTTGTCTATGTGCTTGCACAATTCACAAATTCTTTCCAGGGTTATAACAGAAATACACGTTTCGAGGTTGAAGAGCTTATAGTTCTGTTAAAAGAAAATTAAAGACTTATACTAAAAATGTCCTTGGCGTTTTTCTTGTAGGTACTTACCTGACCATGTTTCTGTTCTAGCATAGGTATTACTTCTTTTTCGTATTGATCGTTTGCATCGAAATGATTGCCATTTTGGGCCGATGGTAGTATGTAGGCCAAAATTCGTTCAGTGACATAATGGATTCGTGGGCTAGGTAATGAAGCACTTTTCTTATGTTGTCCGGGAGCCGGTAGTGTTTGCGTGACCCACTAAAAAATAGATTTGTTAAATTAAATTAAATTTAAATTTTTGATATTTTTTCAGAAATTTTAAATTTTTTTTATATCTAACCTCCTTTTATTTAAATTATTAAAAAATAAAATTCATTAAAAGCAATACAAGGATCGGTAATTGGATTGTGTTTTGCATAATTTGTACAATAAAAATGAACATATACAAAATTTCCATCGCTAGGTCGTAAACTACGAGAAGTTACATACATATTAAACATTGATAGGAAAACCGAACATTCTATGTTAGAACTCAGAACATCGAAATCAAATAATACCGAATATATGTAGTTTTCTTATTAAAACTAGATGTTTTAAATCAATATGGAATATTTAAGTTCTCTAAAAATCTTTCGTAAAGCAATATTGTTAAAACTTTTCAAACCTATTGATACGTGATTGTGTAAAAGGATTGCACATAATGCAACAATATTCACGCAAAGGCCTAACAAGGGATAATTAAAGGTTTTTAAGAGTATAAGGATTTTCAAGAGACTTAGAATTTCTAAAATAAAACCCAACATCGAGTTAGCTCTTGAAATAACATCGTCAATTTGAAGCGAAAAACGCAATGATTTTCTGTTCTATATACCTACGTAGAAAATGATAAAATACTGCATTTTTAACTTCAAATAGGAAGTTATTGTAATAGTTCCAATTTGTCCAATTGAAAATTTTGACATTTCTCGACGTTTCAAGGTCCCTAAAGTCGAAATAAAATATTTTTAGAAAGATATTTCTGTGCGTGCGTGTACGTACACAGACAAAAAGGCAGGAAGATGCAGAAAGGGCTCTCATGAAAATTGCGTGGGTGGTTTTTTTACCATAGCAGTTTTAAAAAAAGATTAACATTTTCTTTAACCGTAAATATCTTTCGAACTAAAAACGCTAGAGACTTAAATTAATTTTTATATTATATATTGTAACGTGATATACAGTAGCGAGCAAAAAAAATGCAAACAGTCACACCAAAATCAATTATTATTGCTTTATCTTTCGTAACGGTAAAATTTTGTTTTTCCGTTTCGGATATGTGTACTCATTGTGTAGGCATTCTGTTTATAATAGCAATATGTAATTGGTCTCTGTCTAGTGTTTGCAAATTTACATTTAGTTAGAAAAACATAATTTTACTGAGAGCAAAAAAAATGCAAATGGCAAATATGACTAGGAAGGTAGGTACATAAAATTTATTCTTTGGTTTCAATTAATTAGAATATGCAATTAATAGAAGCAAATATCGATTGGATGCAAAAAAGCAATAATTAACGCTGCTAACAACGGAAGATTGATGCAGGATATCGCTTTGGAGTTTTGTGTAGCAACATCAACAATATCGCGTATTATATCCCGATATCGGGAACAAGGGGATATCAATCGTAAAGTGGGAAGTGGCCGTCCACGCAAAACAACTTCCAGATTAGATCGTGAGATCATAAGACAGGTTAAAGTTAATCCCTTTAAAACTGCAGTGGAAGTTACTCAGGACTTGAATGAACATTTTGATGTTAACGTAGGGGTACACACAGTTAGGCGAGGATTAGTGGAGTCAAAACTGTATGCAAGACGACCAGCTAGAAAACCATACATCAGTTCCATCAATAGGAAGAAACGGCTAGATTTTGCAAAGCGCCATATGCATTGGACAAGTGAGCAATGGACAAAAGTTTTATGGAGTGATGAGAGCAAGTTCAACTTGTTCTCGTCAGATGGCATTAGGTATGTGCGAAGGCCCCCGGGACAAAGGTACAGCCCTAGATATCAAGTTCCAACAATTAAACATGGGGGAGGGTCAGTAATGGTGTGGGTTAGCAATTTAAAATATTCATGAAATCAAATTTGTAGTTTGGCTTTTTCAAAGGCTCATTTTCTCGTCAAGGCGTGGGCCCGATTTGTCAAGTAAGCGGTCGGATGAATGCCCAAATGTATAAGGGCATTTTAGAAGACCATATGCTTCCACATTTGCGGACGAATATGCCTGAAAGCAGCTTATTTCAACACGACAACGACCCAAAACACACCAGCCGTTTGGTAAGAAACTTCTTAGAAGAGAAGAGGGTTCATGTTTTGAACTGGCCAGCACAATCTCCCGACCTCAATCCCATAGAGAATTTATGGAATCATGTAGATCGGGAGATAAGGAAGCGAAATCATTCAAATTGTACCGAGTTGATGGAACAAATAAGGACTGAATGGGAACAAATACCTGCGAGCTATTTGGTGTCGTTGATTGACTCAATGCCTAAAAGGTTACGCGCCATTATAGCCAATAAAGGTTTCGCAACAAAATATTAAAATATTTAAGTACAAAATTTCTTCAAAAAAGATGAATAAATCCGTTATTTTTAAATTTTTCCACGAATTTGCATTTTTTTTGCTTGGCGTAAAATCCAAGTTTAGGAACATTTTTTACAATTACTATTTTCATGGAGTAAGATTGGGTAAAATTCAAATCTGTTTAAAGAAAAAAATTAATTTGAACATTTTATGCTAAATTTCAAAGTATTATAATCTAAAATGACTTAGTTCTTGCTAAAGATTGTACCAACTTTTTCGGTTGCATTTTTTTTGCTCGGTACTGTATATATATATTTTTGAAAATCCAATTAACGGTTTTTTATAAATAAAAAAAATGAAAACAAAATTTGGCATATCGAAAATTTTACGAATACAAAATGATTTTATCTCCAAAACAATTTTGTGACACGGAAAATAAAGTTTTTAACATCTGGTAAAATTTTGAACAAAATCGAATTGACAGTTTTTTTTATAAAAAAATTAAAACTTAAAAAAAAACATTTCTCAAAGTTGGTAAAAATTTAATTTCGACTCAAATATCTTCTCAAAAACTTGAGATTATGGCTTTAAGAAATTTTATAAGAAACATTGTTTTCAACATTCTGAAAAATTTTGATAAAAATCGAATTGACAGTTTTTTTTTCAAAAATTAAACCTTAACAAAAAAATAAATAAAAGTTGGTAAAAATTGATTTTCGACTCAAATATCTTTTTAAAACATTGAGATATTGGCTTTACACTACTTTTATCTTTTAAAAAATATTGTCAACACACATTTACGACTAAAAAAGTTTTTAAAAATAAAAAATATTGTCTTCAAACTTTTTTTATTTCACAGAAAATATTGTTATCGATATTTAGTATTTTTTTTATAAAAATCCAACAGTCCTTTTTTCAATAAAACAAAAAAAAAAACAAAATCTTCAACGCAAATTTGATAAAAATTGATGTTCGATTCTTGATATCTCTCAAATTAATTTCATTCATCCAATTTGTAAAAATTTAAGAAATGCTACTAAAATTGGTAAACAAATTTGTTCCACTAAAAATCTTGTTGGTTATTTAAAAATTTTTAAGGATAATTCAACTAACACCTTTTTTAACCCAACACGAAAACCTACAAACTTTTAAGACAGACGGGATGGAAAGTTATCAGTGTGAGTCGATGCGACCCACCTCTTTTTTAATGTTTATCTTACTGACATCTAATAGAGATCTTACAAAACTTAAAATCTTGATATCATCGGCATTTAAAAGACACATTACAAATTAAATATAATTTGGCAAATTATCAATAAAAAAATGAAGAGGATTGGTCCAAGATGACTGCCTTGCGGTAAACCAGAAAAGTGTTTTATTTGACTTGATAATACATCACCAATTTTAACATATTGAAAACGTCCAAAGAAATAACTTTTAATCCAACTATAAATAGTTTAGAGTAAAACCCAAACAATGCAAGTTTGTTTGAAAGAACATTGTGTTTAGAGATCAAAAGCCTTTGAAAAAGCGGTATAAAAAACGTCTACTTGCGATCGATTTTCTAAACAACTAAGAAAATTCATTTTTAAATAAATTGGTTGCCTTAAAGCCATGCTGATGCTAGGAAATATAATTTCAAAATAAACTATAAAGGTTACTTTTAACAATTGCTTCAAATACTATAAGTCAAGATTTCAATATGCAAGAAAAACCTCTAGCGTTTAATGGAAACAAACATAAAAAGAAAACAGTAATTTCCAGATTGTATATTGATCTGAAATTCTCATTCACAAACATTTCGTGAAATGAATATAAATTTAAATTACCAGATATTCCCATTTTAATGACATCATTTCTATATTTTCAATGTGAGTTAATAAAAAATAAAGACATAACTTTTGTGTGGTGCAAAGCACATCATTGGTTCATGGCACAATAATTTCTCCTCATATATAATTTTAGCCAATAATTTGTATAAAGTATATTATTGAGTAGAAAAGTTGGGCGAGTTTTTACAAACAGGTTGGAAAAACAAATTGAAAAAATCAAAAAAGGATCTACAGAGGCTAGATTTCCATCAATTTTAAATATTTTGTTGAGCGTTCCACTTGTAATAATTCATTCATTATTCAACTCTTATTAAAGAATAATTTTGTACTAAACAAAGAAAATATTAATCATTACTCTTGCCTATCAAACGCATACAAAAATAAATCAGGTATTTTTGTATTTATGTAATTACTTGGAAGGACAAGCCCTTCATTATTAATGGAATCTAGCACCACAAACGTCGGAAAAATAAAATATTTTTATGAATATTCTTTCTGTTTTTAAATCTTAATGTTTACATCAACATTGCAAAGTAAAAATTCCAAATAAATATAACGGAACATTTTAAGAAATATGTAGATAAATATTTACAAGGAATGTTTCAACATTGAACTTTAAGTGCTTGATTTTTTCTAAATCTCCCCATGCTTCCATTAATATTTTGTGTAGAATAGTTTAATAGAAAAGTTTATCCATTAATTTCTAAAATGAATAAACAAATTTATTTGAGTTTATATTCTGTTCTGTTTCCTCCAATATCCAAATAAACGGAATACAAATTGCCAAGCTGCAGAGAATCCAATCAATAGAGAGTTTTCAATTGCTAAATTAATATATCTAGCCTTGAACTATATCTATCTTTTTTGATTGCAACAAATTTTAACTCATGTTCCCAAATCGCTTCACTTAATTTCTTAAAAGTAAATATGAAAAATTATTTCTCGCTAAGACGATCCGGCTGCAAATAACTCAGCGAAACATAATTTAGTGATTTTTTGTTGTTACCAAAACAAAGGCACACGTATCAACAGCATCTATAACCCTATAAATCTTCAATGAAATTTATAAATAAACTCACAGATACATGATTCATCAACAACATTATTTTCTACATGCAAAACTGCGTCACCATCACTTATTTTGCAAAAAAAGAGTTGAACAAAGAATTTGCTGAGATATTTTTGTAGAGAATTATTGAGGGGATGTTTGGTTATTTTTTGCAGCTTTTACAAATAAAAACATGATTGGGTATTGAAATATTTTGAGAATATTCGTTTTATATCCCGTAACAAATTAGGCAAAAATAACTTAAGAATGTTTTTTTTTTATTATAAAAGTTCTAATTCGTAAATTAGTTCTGGTATTAATCCTACTAACTTAATCGCAGAAATAAAGGATTCTATGTCTCTTAACTGACGACGGCTATCATAAACTGTGGGAACGAACTATCCTCAAGTATATTTATTGATGTTTAGATGAGTACCTACAGCAGTTATTGAAGCAAGTGCACATTTGTACCTTTTGTCCAAGCTTTTATTATGTGCACCGAGTGGCGAGTGCATGTTGGTGCACCAAGTTTAAAGGTAAAAAAATGTTAGATTATTTAGTATTTAGAACTTTTCTTTTACAAAATTTCCTTATACCCAGCTGCAGTAATTTTTGATGTCACGCCCTCAACCCTCACTATTCCATAATAAATGACAGCTTTCGATATAACAACACCTCCTCCACAGTTGTGATGAAGCTTTTAACACCTTTTTATTTTCTCAAATCGTGAAAACAAAAACTTGAAACAAAAACAGGTGATTCCAGATTATTTGAAAAACTCTTATAGCATAACTTTCCTTTGTTCGTTAAGTAGAGGTTTTTTTACTTAAGCTTAATTCATTTAAAATTTCTCGAATTTTAATAATTCTTAAATTTGTTGAGAGACTATTTGTGTTTACGCTAATCTGGTTATTTATTTTTGATCCAGGATCACAAGAATAGCATGCACACCTTAAAATTGCTTCTCTCCACGTTGTTTTTTGTACAGTCCTTTTTAACATCCTTTATTTCTTAAGTAAGAATACAAGCCATTAAGACTTCTGTCAATTTATTCAATTACTGAACGGGGAAAAAAGAAACCATGTTGTTGGGCTTTAGGGCTTAACTCGCTCAGAAGAGAGTGTAGCAACATGTCTGGATGTGGAGGGCTTCAGAGTGATTGTCTTTGCGGATGACATTGCTATATCGGCTTCAAGGAAGCATCTTTACACCCTAAAATAATCCTCACAAAATGTTCTAAATAAGCTAGAACGTTGGGCAGATATACTTTTACGAAAAAAGAGGCTGGGATGCGACCCACACTGATAACATTCAATCCCGTCTGTCGATTTGTCTTTCTTAAAAATTTGTCTATATGTATCAATTTTTACCAAATTTGGGTAGATCTTATTTTACTGAATATCGAAAATAATATTTTCTGTGAAATAAAATAAGTTTGAAACCAATATTTTGAATTTTTGAAAAGCTATTTGAGCCGATATAAATTTTTACCAATTTTTAGTATATTGTTTTTAGGTTTTTATTTTTTTTGTAAATAAAACTGTCTATTCGATTTTTCTCAAAATTGTATCAGATGACAAAAACATTATTTTCGACAAATTTGTGTTTAGTTTTTTTTTGATTTATAAAAAAACAGTTAATTGATTTTTTTTCCAAAAATGTACTTGTTTTGTATCACGTTACAATACATAATATAAAATTTAATTCAAGTCTCTAGCGTCACTAGTTTATGATATATTTATGGTTAACCAAAATGTTCACCTTTTTTTAAACTGCTATGGTAAAAAAAACACCCACGTAATTTTCTTGAGAGCCCTTTCTGCATCTTTCTGCCTTACTATCTGATTAACAAAATTTATTTGTATTCGATATCCCTTCCTGTTCTTGAGCTATTGACCACGAAACGTACGTATACGCTGGCACAGACGTCTTTCTAAAAATCTTTTATTTTGACTCTAGGGAACTTGAAACGTCGAGAAATGTCAAAATTTTCAATTTGACAAGTTGGACCCATTGCAATAACTTTCTATGGGAAGTTAACACAAATCTGCGTGCTTTGCTATTAGCATCAAAGCACACAGACTACATCATCCCTAAACTACAGTTCGATAGGAATTTCCAAATGTCTATATCTAGATCCTTTTGGGAGGATAAGGCATTACTTGAAGACAAATCAATTCACATTTATAAATATGAGTCAAAGATGAATGAAGAGGTTGGTGAAGGCTTGAAATCTAAACGACTATAACTGAGTTTCTAATTCCACCGAGTAACTTTAAAAAAAAGTATTTTCCTGGTTGAAAGGAAACATGATATCTACATTTGATATCCGGATTTTTTCAGATATTCAGGAGACTATTAAATCTCTTGACTATGTCTCTACAAACTTTCTATAACAATGCTGTATTGACGAATTCTTCACCGTCTCTGTTCCTGCCCTTTTCTTCTTCAAAAACGTAAGTTCCATCTCGGGAAACTCTTTTATAATGTTCTAAATGATCTCAAATTCACTTATATTATCATTTTTTTGTTTTAATCGAGCTCTGGAGAAAGCCTCAAGATGCGTTTGGTATCACAATGGTCAAAAACTGGCCGATTATTGCGCTGTTAAAGAAAACAATTTTTAAATAGAACATGTGCATATGTTAAATATGGTACAAATGGCCATTTTCAGTTTCTGATCTGTATAAATATATCATGATGTAAAAATAACATTTAATTTGAATGAAGAATTTGATCAAAGAAGTTTTGAAAAGTTATAGTTTAAAGATTTTCAATTGTGTACACAATATTTTAAAATCATTAATATGTGTTTTATATAATTTCAAAACTAAGTCCACAATAAGGAAAAAATAAACACATTCTTTCTTAACACTGTTTAAATAATATTTGATTATATCTGATTTTTTTTTTTGATTTTTAAAACATATTTTTCTTTTTTTGAATTCGATATTTTGAAACCAAATCAACGTTTGTGAAACTAATATTTTTATAATCAATAATAACTGCATTCTAAAATCGATTTTCGAAAAAAAGGTATTAAGGACTTTTTGATATGTCAATTTTTGAAAATAAACTTTCTTTTCACCCTTTTTTAAAATCTTAAAATGGAGATATTATTTTAAAAACGCAAGCTTTGCAGGAGCAAGTTCATGCGACTTAAACGTACATTTTGTTTTTAGTCTGATTTTTTAGTGTGTGAGTTGAAAGTATTAAATAATTTCCTTCAAACAATCTAACGAATCAAACGTTTTCATAATTAAATCAATCTTAGATAAAGGCCACCGTTTTTAATCAACAACTTAAATGTTTATTCTTATGATATGTGTACCTACATATACAGTGTACAATAAAATAAAAACAAATTAATATAAATTTCAATACTTACGGGTTGTGTTTCTAGTTTTGGTATTAGTTGTTGGCTAGAATCAACTCTGTCCTCGTTTGGTTTCTGGAAATAAGAAAAATAAACAAAGGTGTCAATAATTATGACGACAGATTTTCCATTTTTTGGATTGAAAAAAAAAAAAACACATGTTAATATAAACAATAAACAAAGCCCCCACCCTAGCCGTAGCACGATCTAGATAAAATCCCGCATAAAACAATGTAAACGCAATCCGGTATAAAAAGGTTGTTATTGAGCATCTTGGCTCGTCAGGATTATTGTGGTATAAGTTATCGTCATACATATTTACTCAAGGGCTTAAAGAACGACTATGGGTAGGAGACACACTTAGAGCCGAGACATCAAAACCAGTTAAAAATATAATACTTCACCCACTATACTATACTTTAAACATAGGTACTTGCAACAATTAGTTTAAATTGTTCAAAACCACTAGAAAACAATAGTTTTAATATGGAAAACCTTTTTTTGGTTAAATGTTTAACAGCAATTATGTTCGTTTTGTTTTCTCAAAATGCAGAATAATTCCCTGCGTTGGAAAACTATAAAACACGTAGGTTGATCTCATACGGAGAGAAAGTGGAATACTGCAGTGAACTTGCAAGTAGAAAATGTCTCTTTTTCATCATAGGCAGGAGCTAATTTGTGCTATGTTTCCAACAGGGGTATACAGAGCTGTGAAACAAAATATACTTGTAAATTAAATTTTTTTTAATAAAATCAACCTTAAAAATTAATGTACGAAATTTGTATTTTTTTATAATTAATCCTAATAAATAAAGTAGACATGAAAATCTTACTAAATTACCAAATAACTTTGAAAATCACAGTGGGAAAGAATAGACGAGTCTTGAATTCAAGGATGTAATGAAAATGATGTACCATGCAAAAAAAAACAAATATCTTCCTAGATTGTTTTTAAATTTAGTGGAATGTTGCGTTTTTTGGTACGGACGCACATACTTTTCAACTGATAAAAATAAATTAGGTGGTGCAACAGTCCATTGAAAACTAGAATGGCCTAGCGATTTACAACTCTCAACCATTCTTGTGTGCGGGTAATGTTGTCAGGGATAGAGATAGGATGACCTACAGTTTAAAGCCGACTCCGAACGGCTAATTTGAGAAAGCACTTTTCATAACAAGAATTAGTCTTAGAAGATTTGTCAATTCCTTGCAAGCAAGAGGCAGTACCCGTGCAAAAAAAACTTAAGATGGGACAAGCAGGGATCGAACCCAAGACTTCTGGCATGACAGTCCAACTCATCCCAAACCATCATGCCACAGATACTTTCCAGCTTAAACTATATATTTTACAATTTATACTTTACATTTGAATGCGCTTTTAATATAAGAGTATGTATAGGTAAAAAAACAAATAGATACAGAAGTTGAGTACAGAAAAACTATTTGCCTACGTAAACTTTTGTTTGGATGTCATTATAACTATAGACTTGAGAAAGGTAATCAATTTGATGTTATGTGTACTGATTTCTCATTTGATCGGGTTTAAAATGATTTAATACTTATAAATTACAAAAAATAGGTTGTCTCTGTAACTTTTTAAACTGGATACATGCATACTTAAAGGAATATGTTCGTATTGATAACCTCTTGCCGCAAGGAAGCCATCTCGGTACCCTTTTTTGTTTCTTATTGTTTATCAATGACATTCGCAACGTATTTTTAAGTTCAAAGTGCATAATAAAAGTTTTTGTTTTTCTCGAAATAGTTTTTTATAAAATAAACAATACATTTTTTTCAACAGTTACCTCTAAAAAGGACCTTTGTTTAATTTTCTTTTTAAGTAACTTTTATGTTGGCAATGATTAATATAATTTTTATTTTGTTTTTGCATCACATTATTATCAAGTTATCACTGAAGAATTCTAACTTTGTTCGACAAAATAAAAAAAAATGTCAAACAAAAAAAAAATATTTTAGCTACTTTTTATTTATTATTATTATCATTATTTTATGTAGTTGTTTTATACGAACACTAATTTTTCTATCTCTACTAAGAAAACGTATCCTTAAAACCTATAAATTTTCGGAATAAATCTTAGTGAAGGGTTTTAGATGAAATCATATTCATTGTATCTTAAATTGGTTTTTAGAGCAAGTTATCCGTTACAAATGACATTTTTCTTTTCTCATTACCTAGATTATTCCAAAAATACACATACAAAGTTGCGTCTAAAACTCTTTATAGAAACAACCAAATTAAATCATCATCTTAGTCCAAAAAAAAAAGAATAATACTACTAAAACAAGGTTATGTAGCTGGCAGGTTTTAGTTCGAATTCGACTTCTAAATCAATTTATCATGTTAGGTTTTTGCGATGCAACATTTTATAATTCGAAAAATTCCTCTCGTCGCTATGCAAATTCTTGAAGCAGGGATTATTTTCAAATCTACAATCTCTTTCATCAACATTCAATCTTTAATAATTGTTATTAGTCTTCTCCTGCCATGCATAAGCTATAATGCTAAGTCAATTATTATTAACAGAAAATACGCTATAAAAGCAATTTTTGTTCGTTCTACGAATTCTTTACAACACCAAGTTATTAAAATACGTACAAATAATATTGTATACGGTTATTGCTGAGTTTAAGCACATGTAGCAAAAACATAGAGCAATTTAACATTCAATGTTTTTTTAAAACTTCCGATAAATCAAATGAAAACGTGATCTAAAAGGAAAATTATGACGTAAGATTCCAATTCAGAATAAAAAATTACTTTAAAAAAGTAAAAATTAATTTGGTTGTGACCGTTGTTATAAATAAATGTTTGAGAAACAAGAATTAAAGCTGCTCTCATAAGAAGTTATATGTAAAAACATGATTTGTAAAATGTATTTATTATATTCTAATAAAAAATCTAATCTAAACTAATCATAATGATTTAAATTTATTTTTAAAAACCATTGTTTTTTTTTTTTAAATCGATTACATTTATCTTTCCGATCCAAACTATTTCTCCATCTAACAGACCATTCTTAGCAAAACGTAAAATGGCAAAACATTGAATGTAACAAGATATCAAACCACCTATAATGTGTGGAATTCTCGTTTCTGGGATTAGCTCAAAAACTGAACTAAACTCGAAATTCCTGTAATAGTAATGTAATATTGCATACAAATATGCAATATTTCCGCACCCAAAGAAAAATGTTTATTTTATCAAACAATTATTTTGATTCTTTGCTTTATTTTGATTCTTTGCTTTACAAAAATTGCCATTTTGAATGATGAAATTTGGTTGTTTTTTTTAAACTTGGTTCATTCAAAATAAATAAATTAAGTGGCGCAACAGTCCGTAGAGAACCAGGGCCTAGTGACATACAACTCTCAACCATTCCTGTGTGCGAGTACTGTTGTCAGGGAGGAAGGGGACCTACAGTTAACAGTTCAATCCGAGCGGCTAATTTAAGAAGCACTTTTCAAGACAAGAATTACTCTTGGAGAATTTGTCAATTCCTCGCAAGAGGCAGTAACCGTGATGGACTTTAGATGGCACGGGCTGGGATTAAACTCAAGACATCTAGCATGACAGCAACTTGGTAATCTGAATGCTATCCGTAAAATTATTCGTATTAGAGCTGTAGATGGAATGGTTTATGCAATAGTTGGGAATTCCAATTAATAGGATCGTTTAAGTTTAATTGCCTTATTTATTTTCAAGAACTGTCACTTTTTAGACATGTTTGTATGCTCGTTTTTGAATAAAAGCCAATAAGCAATTTACTAGTTACAAGAAGAAAGGTTTAAAATTTCGGACTCTCTAAGTAAAATGCTTAATACCTAGCAAATTGTTAACTAGTAAATAGTTTAAACATTAACAATAGGTTGTTTAAAGGTTTGAACCACTATTTTTTTAATCTCTTAGGAAAAATCAAAGTTATTTCAGAAAAAAAATTATAAAAATATTTTTGCACAGTAGTGCTCACCATGGACACTACACTTTGGCATCATACAATGAGTAAACTCTAAATAAAAAGGAAGCGTTTTCTCTCTCATGGCCTTTTTGGCACTTGAAGTTGGAATTTTGATTTTGAATAGAGCTATACGTACATATGTATATGAAACTTGTTCGTATGCCAGTTGGATTGTTGATTAAGGGTGTGTTTTTCTATATATGTATGTTGTTCAATATTATTGGCGCAGGAGTTGAAAATGAGAGATATGTTTTACCGGTACGTTCATTCGTTTAGTTCTTGAGCTTAAATGCATGCGGATGTTTGAGTATGTACATTCATTGTACATTGATGGTCAAGGTTAGAATATGTATGACCTAGATCTTATGTTAACTAGTCGTAGAAGAAGGAGTGGGGGTCTATGACTCAGTTAGATCTTGTTTTATTTTTATTTACTCGTTTGAAAATGTATCTTAGTTAAGAATTTAATCTTTCAATTTCGGGTGAAAAAGATAGGCTTCTGCACTGAGACTAGGTATTTTTTTAATTTTAGAGAGAAGGACGAAAATAGTTTGTCTGTTAAATAAACTTTATAACTTTTATTTAGTATTAAAAATAAATTAAAGCTAGTTTTAATGTCTACATGATTCTTAATCATAATGTTATTTCAACTTAGCTTACACCATAACGATAATCAAAACCACACAGTCTGTACAAAATAAAAGATTATGAACTTAACTTGCATCATGAGTTTCTGAATGTTCTTTATTTAATGGCATCCAAAAAAAAATGTTAATATTTGCTCACGATATCCCTATATTCCAGCTTGATGTATGCAAATTATAAAGCTTTGACCATGAAGAACTTGATTTGCACTCTAAAACAAGTTCCTATACTTTGCAATCTACTGACATATTTGACTGAATATGTCATTTTCGTTTAACGTTCCTTTGATGAAGTTGACCTTAAGTATTCGGATTTAACAGCCTTTGGTTTCACTTTTTTTTTTAAATGCTTTCAGCAAAAAATAACTTTTTTATGATAATAATTACCCTTATTGCTGCTGACAACATTGAATCAACTTTATCAGCACACATGGAACATGATTAATTGATAGACCTAACAGAGTTGAAAAACAATAATAATCAACACACAAACAGTTTTTCTGTTGATTAACTTGATTACACACCGGGCACAGAAGCAGTGTGTTATAACTAAAACTAGAAACTAATCGAAAATAGATGATGAAATCACCTTGCTTTTAATAACAAAGAACCCTACCTACCAAGTCCGGGCCCCGAAGCCAAGAGTCATTCAAAACGTGCTAAAAAACCCATTTGTATAAGGTTTTCAACTAGGTCGTTAAATTGGCAACTTTAAATTGAAGGGCTATAATTTAAACTTGGTTTTTGATCTTTTTATTTAGATACACATTATTCTTAGACTATTTTAATATTCATAGTAGGGCTTTAAAAATAATAATAAAAAAAACATTTCTGGAATTATATTCTTCTAAGGAATGCAACATAAATACCGCAAGTGCCTGCTTTTACAATTCGTTACTAAGACACTTGTACTTTGACTAAACTTAAAAAAAGACACGAAAAAACTACTCATCCATTACATTACGCTGTACCCGTGGCATAATAGTTAGTGCGTTGGACTGTTTAACGGTAGAAAGTTTGTTGTCAAAAGTGATAATGTAACTTCTACCACAACATTCTTAATTAAAAATGGTCTTCAACAGGAGCGTTGAAACGGCTATTTTACAGGGGTCGGCTTGACCCCAGAGTGAAGGTAATTTAGTTGTCTTATGTGGTTCAACGTTGCCCCTTCAGAGATAGAGAACTTTCGGGTGTTCGAGCGGCAGTGTTTAAGACGCTGTTTTGGCTTACATCGAACACCCGAATCTTCTTACGTGCATTACTATTCCAACAAGGTCCTATAAAACGGGGCTCGAATCAACAGAATTGACAATTGCGTGATAAAACTCGAGGTCATATTGCAAGAGCTATGTCTTCGACCAACAATATAAGGCGTTCTATCCGAACAAAAAGTAATTTGAGAGTGCACGCTTGAGCGGCTTCATTTCCACCAGAGGCATTCTTTTTTTAGATAGATGCGGTCTGATACAGGATAGATTGGCAGTTTCGCTAATCTACCACGTCAGAAGACGAACCGTGTATAGGCGACTCCTGTAGATTTGGGACGTCGTGGCACAAGGCGGAGCAGAGCTCCTTCGGTTCAGTAGGGTTGTGTCCGAACTGGACCGAACTGATATAGGGTGAAGCAAGAGAACCAGTTTTGGTGGCTTCAATCAGCGACTAGTGAGTAGTCGGGATGGTGTTTTGAAGCCTTTGCCGGCTTACATACTTGTTTTATAGCTTTAGGGATTAGTTTTAAGTAGAATAGGTATGGTGGCCAACAAAAATTGTTTACAAAAAAAACTACAAAATAAAAACATGGAAGGAAAAAAATTTAAAATGAAAAAACAAAAAAATTTAGATAAATAGATTTGCTGCTGTGGTTGTTCTAGTTTTAAGGTAAAATTGGTTCGTTTAAGTTAGTCTCAAGTTTTATTTTAAGGATCTAATTTTAAGTATTTTTAAAGTAGAAATATAAAAGCTATTGAAATTAGTTTTTTAAATTTTCTAATAAAAAAAATCAATAAAATGAATTACAGTAAAATATATCTTAGGGCCGAAAGGCATTAGAATTAAGTATTATTTTTGAACTTAGATTGGATTGTCATGCCAGAGGTCTTGGGGTCGATCCCTGCCATCTAAAGTTTTTTTTACGGGTAATGCCTCTTGCGATGAATTGACAAATCCTCCAAGAGTAATTTTTGTCATGAAAACGGGTTTCTCGTTCGCTTAAAACTATAGGTCCCCTCCATCCCGACAACAGTAGTCGCACACAGTAAATGGTTGAGAGTTTACAGTCACTAGGCCCTATTTCTTAATCAATTCGATTGACTCAAACATTTTATTTATTAAAATCCAAATAACTACAATAAGAAAGAAAAGAAATAAGTGACAACAAATTCAATACGCTCACTATCAAGACTAAGGAGCCAATATTTTACTTTTTTCATAAGTAGCAAATGACAAGACAGAAGCAAACGTACAAATTTCTAAATGCTGTTGTTCAATATAGAAACATGGTTTAAAAAATATCCACTTAAAATATGATTATCAATTATTCCAGAACCAAGATTATCTTAAAGAATATGTTTTGAACTTTATAACAATACATTTGTCGCACTAAAATAATTTTCAAATCCCTAAATAGTGGAAAACTAGGTTAAAGTCGAACTAATAGAGGTTGTATTTAGTTACAATATGAGTGAAAGAGGTCATAATAAATTTTAAGTAGCAGTTTGAAAGAACCAATTTTATACAAAAAGAAGAAGTTTCTAAAAATGCACAGAAAATAATGCCTAAGATTTTCTGTGTAGTTATAAAAACTTATTTAGAATCAGTTATTAATCCCAAATACTTAAATTCATTAACTATTTCTAATTTAAAACATTTATCACTACAGTTCATTTACTTCCCGTAAATGTTAGGGAAGTAACAGTTTGCTCTGCAAACCACATTGTTTACAAGCTGAGATCCCATTTTATATTAGATATTAGATCCAGACAACTTTCTGTACCCTAAGAAAAACCAACATCATCTGCCTAAGGGTTCTCTGACAGCCTTGGCAGATGATGTTGGCAAACTGAATAAAAAATTAATATATACCAATAAATAAAAGTATTGGTCCAAAAACCGAAGCTTGTGGAACTCCCAAATCAAATGCCTTTATACCACTTCTAATTCCATCAAAGTTCACTCTTTAAGATCTTATATAAAAATCGTAATCATAACCAATCACTAGTGAAACTTCGAAACCCAGCACTTTCAAGATTGCTTATCAAAATTTTGCGATTAACGATGTTAAATGCTGATTGGTATGTCAAAAAACAATGCAACTGTATTCTTTTTTCTATCAAGAACTGCACATATTTGTGAACAGACATGTAACAACTCATCTTCGGTTGATTTATTGGATTAAAAACCAAACTGAACATCACTGATGATCTCGTTAGAAAGCTCACCAATCTTATTTGAATAGCTTTTTTACAAATATAACTTCTTATGCGTTAAGGGAGTTAATCAAAGTTTAATACGTTTTTTTTTGCTAACAAGGTTTTTCTATAGAAAAGTTGAAGACTTTTCTCTCTTGAGCCAATAATTTCGAAAACATAATTATTAAAAAATATATGTGTATATTAAGGAATAGTCGGAATTTAAGAATCCTATCTTAAATAAGCCGTTCGGATTAAAACTGTAAGGTTATCTCCATCTCTGAGAGCAGCACTTGCTCAAAGGAATGGTTGAGAGTTGTAAGTCACTAAGCCCTAGTTCTGAATGGATTTTGAAACACTTAATTTATTTATTTATTGTCTATAAAATACTATAGTTATTTATAAAGCAATCGGTGATTTTTAAATGTAAAGCTTATACAAATATTAGGTTTCTCAACATTATTCTGACCGGTTTATGTGACTTAATAAACATCGCTATTGAAAGTATTTTCAGAAGTATATGGTTTGAAAAAGGAGTATCTGAAAGTGTAATACATTTCAAGTTTTTGACACAAGAACAACAACCTAGTTTCTGCATTAAAACGATATACTTTCTTCATAGACCAGACATGTGAGGGGATACCCAAAAAAAAACAATAAAATACCTTTAAACATTGTAGGTATATATTGCTTTTTTTACGAATCCCTAAGATACCCTAAAATTACCTTCACTGCAAATTAAAAAAGATGTCGAAAAGTAAACTAACTTCCTGGAAAAGATTGTTTATAAATATATGTATTTTTAGACATGAAAGGTGTGGTGTGTGTGTGTGGTTATTTTTTTGAGAACGAACACAAAATAAGAAAAAAATAGAAGATATGCTTACGAAAAAATACATATCTTGGGGTTGGGTGTACAACTGTACATATACTATATAGGAATGCAAACATTCTCCAAAGAATTATGATCTCACTTTTAAAGTTTCTTTGAAAAATATATGTACGTATCTTTAAACATCATGAAAAGATCAACGTCAGTAAATTACGTCATTTTATGCGCGCGGTGTCGATGAAAGCCACTTAAGTTTGAGGAAATTATCTACTTGATATTATGCAAATTAAGACAATTAAATATCAATAAAAAATAAAAACCGCACAGCAATATCTCAACTCAAGGCGACAAACAGAAGTATAGAAATATAATAATTCAAAATTTAACAACTGCAATTTATCTCCTGTTTCTCCTCCCCCTTGGAACAGATTGATTGAGAGCATTAATGCATATTCAAATTTTGCAGAATACAAAGACAATGTTGCGGTATACGATGTACCATATGTTGTTAAAAGTATTTTATGTCCATTTGCAGATTTCAGAAGGAACCTTTGTATTTTTCTTTTCTTTGTATTTTTATTTATATCGGATTCAATGATCAAGTTTCAAGGTAAACATAAGGACTGGCTCCTTGGGCAAGTTGTCTGATGGGAGATAATTATTTTGCCATATGTTACCTCTATGTTTTTTGGACACATACATTTATTTGTTTTTTTCTTTGTTAACAAAATTCAAAAAAAAACAACAAAAATGAGTCCTTACATACAGTTAAAGTTCTGTCCTTCGTTTCATAACTTAAATCAGATTATTTTTGCAGTCTTAAAAGTGTATGAAAAAGCATTTCATTAAAATTTTGAAAACTTACATAAAACATAATGACGCGTATTTATCGAAAATTACTAAAGTCGTGATTTCTTGATCTATAGTTTAAGGCTTGTTGATTAAATAAACACAGCTCTTATTCATAGTCAATTTTCCTATTTTAGTAAAACCCAAGTTGTCTTCTACTATAATTATACTTCAAATGACAGGTCAAAGCAAAAAAATACTGAAATATTTTCAAACTCGTTATTTTGTATTGTCATTCCTCTAATTGGATGTCGAAAAAGTAAGTATAAAGCCTAGTACGCAGCTGAAGTGAAACAAATTTTTTCGGCGTCCTCTGAGAAAAATGAAAACGACAACCACAGCGGAAAATTATATTTGTGGAGAGTTCTGTCAGCTGTCAAAAACAATTGACAATTTCTGACAGTCAGCAGCTTGTAAACAAAAGTGGAAAAGAACTTTTTTTTATTAACATTTTGTTGAGCAGAAAGTACATAGTTTTTTCCTTTCTGCAGCTATATTACTCCAGAGGCTCGAAACGGCTGAATTATTTTTGTGAAGCCTATGCTCTAACTTTCAAATAGCTTCACTGGCTTCGACCAACGTATAAGATCCTTTCTACCGTATTATGTGAACGTCTGAAGCCGTTCGTCATCAACCTGATAGGTCCTTATCATTGCGGCTTCAGACCAGAAAAGTCCACTATCGCCCAAATTTTCACACTACGGCAGATCTTGGAAAAAAACCAGGAGCTTCAAATCGATACACACCATCTATTTATCGATTTTAAATCCCCGTGTGGAAGCATCCATCCTGTCAAACTTATCCGTTGCATTTGATGTCAAAAAAGGTTTTTGACAAGGCGATGCACTGTCATGCGACTTCTTTAACATCGTTCCGGAAAGAATTGCAAAACTGAACAGTCAACACTGGAGGCACAATCTTCCAAAGGTCCATTCAGCTACTCGGATACGCAGATGATACTGACATAATTGGAAGACCAAAGTGTGATGTCAGTGGAGCATTATGACTCAAGCGAAGAAGATGGGTTGAGTGGTCAATGAGGGCAAGACCAAGCATAGGCTGTCATCAAAAAAGGACATTGAACAACTCGTCGCCCGAGAATTGGTTTGTTGTATACGCCAAAATGCACTTTTTTAAAGTGGGTATGCAGTTCTATGTTTTCGAAGGTCCTCTTTCTATTTCTGCAATCGGAATTGACCTATCATTTACCGTTGCTGAGATAATTAGTGTGAATTTTGTCGTATATCCACAAAAATAGCATACTCTTAATATTGGTTTGTCGTACACGCCAGTTTTTGGCAAATACGACAAAAATTCCATGTATTTTGAGCAATTTTTTGCTTATAAATTGTTTTGTCGTATGTCTATAGGCTTAAAACATACGACCAAAAATTTAAAATAAAATCTGAAAATTGTTTTGTCGTACGTGTATGCGATCCACAATGAAAGTAAGAATGATCATATACACATACATAATGTATCCTTAAATTCCGCGGTCCATACAAAGCACATAGAGCCCTTTAAAATGATCGATACGTAATCAGAGATATTGAAAATTGTTAGTTAACTCAAATTCCTTATGACGATGTAATTGAAGCCTCAAAACTGAGAGTTCAAATAAAATAACTAATATTTCTTAAGATTGATCTATAATTCTGACGTAGTTACTACGTCTTGGACAAAATGTCACCATGGACAGCTATTATTTTGAGGTAGTTAAGTTAAGCTCTACCTAGGCACCGCTATTAACACAGACAACGACACCAGCGCTGAAATCAAACGAAGAATAACTCTTGCAAATCGCTGCTTCTTTAGACTCAGAAGGCAATTGAAAAGTAAAGTCCTCTCTCGAGTATCTTAAATCACCTTCTATAAGACCATCATCATTCATTTATGGCGCCGATGCCTGGACCCTGTCAAAGAAAGATGAGAGCGTCTTAGGATGCTTCGAGAGAAAAATTCTTCGAGAATGGAGGAGAAGATATAAGGACGAACTGTACAGCGACACTGACCTAGTTAGCAGAATTAAAGTCCAACGACTTAGATGGCTGGGTCATGTAGAGCGAATGGACGTCAACGCTCCAGCCCGGAAGGTCTTCGAAGGTGGGTGAAGATCTTGGCGTGCGAAACTGGAGACAGCTAGCTAGGGACCGAGCTGGCTGGAGACGCATGTTGGTTGAGGCCCAGGTCCACCCGGACTGTAGCGCCACCTTAAGTAAGTAAGTAAACATTTTTGGTGTGTATTGTAAATTTTACATCAATTCAATAAAATCTGTATCTAACTATCTATCCATGTTCAGGAGATATGGACGACGAAAAAAGCCTTCATGTTAGACTTGGGTTCTTTCTCATATCTCATTATAATAATTGGAGACTACAAAATTGGAAATGTAGAGTTTTGTCGATTTATCCAAGTAACATTACTTAATTAGTTTCATATTATTAATTTAGTATGTCTTTTCTACTGTTCTTAACGAGATGAGATCTTTTGTGTGGTTAGAACTAAGCAAAGTCAAAAATGTCTGTTTTGCTAATCACTCAATTAAACACAAAAAAAGTAGACTTAAACTATTCGCAACATTGTACTCATCAGATATCGGTATTTTTATGAAAAAAGAAATTATCGTTTTTTGCAAAGAAAATGACATAAAAATATACAATTTTTTGTTAATATTAGCTATCTATAATATTACCTACTGTTTGGCTTGAGATTGAAACATGGAAATGTTAGGTACTTTTCAGAGATACATTTGGATTTTAAAAAAAATGAATGAGAGACAAATATTTAATCTTAATGTATTATTTCATCCGATTTCTTATCTGCTATAATCTAGAAAAAGTTGTTAAAGTCTCCACTCTCGACACTAATAATTATAAGCACTTACATATAGTAACTAAATATATAGGATACGATATGAATAGAATAGATTAGAGAATTCTTTTGGTTTATTTGGCTTCATATTGTCATAAGTCACCTGTAAATTTTAATACCGCCTTAAAATTATAGTATTGTGCAAAATCGTATTTTTTAAAGGAAACAATATTAATGACTAGAAAAAAGTATACAAGTTTTTTTTAGAAATGAAAGAATATTAAATTCAGAAGGTACCTCTTCCGCCAACATTAGTTGGGGTTGCCCAAGATCAAAGCCAAACGAAAAAACAGTTTTTTGCTTTACTTTTAATTTATTGGCGTTTCTAAACATAAAAATGCAAAACAAAATTATAGGTATAATCAAATACGCAAAAAAACTGTCCACTTTGAATTAGCCTTTATGGTGATGACGCCATTTCAAAAGTTTTTATTTACTCAATTCGTTTTTTTATTTTTGTATAGGTATCTACCGTCAACCTTGAAAGGCTGAACCTATATACATGTTATTAAGTTTGTGTCGTTAAAATGATCTGAAAAATATAATTGAAATTGTTGGAAGAATTATGTATGTGTACTAATATTGGAGATAAACGTAAACAGGAAACTATTGTAAATGTTGATCTTAGAAGTAATGTCTGGGGTTAGGTTAGACCACATCACAACATATTGATTTCAGATTTTCTTTAGAAGTTGGTATGTTTATTCATCTTGTAATATCTATTCTATGTCTTCATTTTATTTCATTTCAAGTTGTATTTTTTAGGTGTTCGTTTCTTTACATGATACGTTCGTATTCGTAAACTTATTTGTATGTTAAATATACATGATTGTAATCGCTTTTTAAATTATTATTTTTTTGATTTAGTTGTTATTTAATTTCTAATATTTTTATTGCATTTTTTAAATTAAAATGTCCCATTATAAAAACAAAATTATGAGAATTACTGCCTCTTGCGTGGAATTGAGAGTAATTCTTTTTATGAACACTGCTTTTTCAAATTAGTAGTTTGAACTGGACTTAAAACTGACAACATTACTTGCACACAGGAATAGTTAAGAGTAGTATGTAAGTCACTGGGCAGTAGTTTTCAACAGACTTTTGCACTTCCTAATTTAGTTATTTTTCAAAATAATTGCATTTTAAAAAATATATAAAAAAACAATCTTAATAATTCAATATTCAAAAATACATATATTAACTTCTATGAGACGTTTATATAAGGTATGTACATATATAAAAAAACTAACTAGTAAACTGTGAATTGCTGTCACTTTTCTAAATTTGACAAGTGCATTCTATATCATTGCTAAAAATGGAACAAACCATTTCTTTTTTTCCGTATCGTGGAACTTCGATAGCTCGAACTTAGATAACTCGAATTTTGTTTAATTAAAATAATGTGGAAACAGTCTTAAGATCTTTTCTTTCATACATATTAACTTTGATATCTCGAACTTTTTTGATTGTATATCTTGAATAAAAGTCTTCAAAGGCGGGATGAAAATGTCATCACTGCTAAAGACAAAATCCGTGATTTTACAAACGAAATTGAATTTTGGTCATGGTCTCTTAATCAAAACCACTTAGATTAATTTTTCTCGACATAATCTTTTGTTGTCGTCGTATGTGAGACAAATATCAAGGAATTTATACCTGGTATGAAAATGGTGTTAGAAAAGTTGAAAGAGGAAAAGTGTCATTACTTCTCAATGGAAGAGATATCGAAGATTATTGGGCCAAGGTGGATCCTTTATCCGTTTTTAAATGCAGCTGTAAATTAGGTAAAATTGGCAAGCAAGCAAGCCTGCTGGATGCTTTAATTAGTATTTGAGTCTTTTAATTTGGATACCTTTTAGTTAAAAAGGAAATTTGAATGTCCTGTAGTATTAACAGTAGAGGCTAGTGTTTGATTCCATTTGCCACCTCGTACCTGTGCGAGTTGACATTTGCGTCAATGGCTCAAAATTAAAAGTAAGGAAAGAAATTGCTTAAGTTTGGAAAACAATTTAATTCTCAATTTAGCGAAAACGGATCCACGTCGCATTAAGAATAACTTTTTGTTCTCATGGATTATTTTTATTTTTTGTTTATTTTACACAAATGAATATTTCCTTTAATTATAATTTTTCTTAATAAACGTTTTTTTACTTTATTAGTTTATTTAACTGCAATATTTTCTCAACCTTTTGGAATTCCTCGTAAGAATCTTCGCGACACTTCTAAAAAGGCTTCGTGACCCCCTAGGGGATCGCAACCCACACGTTGAAAAATACTGGTCTATATCAATGCTCTACCATCTCTTCAAGATTTTAAGACTGAAATTCTTTAAGTTATCGAGGACATTCAATCGTAAACGTAGTTTTATGAATTGGCCATAAAAATATTATAAAATAGGTATGGTGATTCAACAGTAGCCATGGCGCGTTTTTGCAAATACAGTTTAAATTGGCGTATCTTTTTCGATTGATTTAACAAAAAAAAAACAGCTTTTTAAATATTCCAAAAATATCCTGTTATAACAAGATTCCTAGTTATTATTGATCAGTATTCTTGCCTCTATCTAGATACACGTTTTTGCATAAAACAAAATAGGAAGGTAGGTAAAAACAAATTTTTTTTTCTGACAGTAAGTAAAACTTTTGAACTGATGACAACAACTATTTTTAACTGCCCATAGGAAGTTATTGTAATACGTCCGATTTGTCGAATTGAAAATTTTGACATTTTTCAAAGTATCAAGGTCCCTAGAGTCGGAATAAAATATTTTTAAAAAGATGTCTGTACGTGCGTGTGTAAGTACGTACGTTCGTACGACCGTACGTTTGCGACGTTTGCGTCGTCCATAGCTCAAGAACGAGAAGAGACATCGACTTCAAATAAATGTTTGTATAGAGATAATAATCCAGAAAGATGCAGAAAGCACTCTGAAGGAAATTGCGTGGTTTGTTTTTTTACCATAGCAGTTTAAAAAACAGGTGAACATTTTGGTTAAACCTAAATATCTCACGAACCAATGACGGTAGAGACTTGAATTAAATTAATTTTATATAATTTATTGTAACGTGATACTAAAGAAGTATATTTTTGGATAAAATCCAATAAACGGTTATTTTATAAGCCAAAAAAACTGAAAAAAATTTGTCGCCACAAAAATTTTACGAATAAAAACTGATTTTATCTCCAAAAACCTAAAAAAAAACATTACTCAAAGTTGGTAAAAATTGATTTTTGACTAAAATATGTTTTCAAAAACTTGAGATTATGGCTTCCAACTTATTTTATCTTATAAAAATTATTGTTTTCAACATTTGGTCAAATTTTGAGAAAAAATAAACTGACAGTATTTAAAAAAAATTAATAAAAGTTAGCAAAAATTGATTTTCGAATCAAATAACTTTTCAAAAGTTTGAAAAATTGAATGTAAACTAATTTTATTTTGTAAAAAATATTGTTTACAAAATTGAGTAACATTTTGAGAAAAATCGAATTGAAAGCTTTTTTACAAAAAATTAAAAACCTACAAAATAATTAGCAAAAGTAGGTAGAAATTGATCTCGACTTAAACATCTTTCCAAAACTTTTAGATTTTGGCTTCAATCTAATTTAATCTTATAAGAAATATTGTTCTGAAGATTCTGTAAAATATTTTGAAAAATCGAATTGACAGTTTTTTTAACAAAAAATAAAAATCTATTATAAAAACATTTCTAAAAGTTCGTAAAAGTAGATTTCGACTCAAATGTCTTTTCAAAAAATTTAAAATATTGGCTTCAAACTTATTTTATCTCACATAAAATGTTGTTTTCGACATTCAGTAAATTTTTGATAAAAATCCAACAGTCAGTTTTTGCTTAAGAAAATACCTATAACCTACAAAAAATAGTACACAAATTTTTTAAAAATTGATGTTTGGTTCTCGATATCTCGTAAATAATAGAAGACATTGACTTCAAATTATTGTCATTCATCCAATTTGTATTTGTTTATATAAGAAATACAAACTTTTAAGAAATGCTACTAAAATTGGTAAAAATTGTTTAATGACTAAAAAATATCGTTCACTAAAATCGATTTTGAAATCAAACTATTTCAACATATGGGAAATATTCTTCTTTATTAAAAAAAAAATAGAATACCTAATTCAATTGACAACTTTTTTAACAAAAAAAGGCAAATCGACAAACGGGATATGAAGTTATCAGTGTGGGTCGCATCCGCTCTTTTTCTTTTTTAAAATCGGTTTTCACTTGAAAATTCTCTTTTTACTTCAAATTCTGGATTAAATCTATTGAAACTATGAATTTTTTGATGGATACATTCCATACCTGAGCCTTAATTAATTAAGTACCTATTAACAGTTCACGATAGAACCAATGTGCATGACTTCCAAATATTCAATTTATAAAAACGCTATTCAAAATAGGTTTATAAATTGTATTAGGTGGCGCAACAGCTCGTAGAGAATCATCAGGGACTAGTGACTTACAAATGGCTTAGTGACTTACTCTTGGAGCATTTGTAGAGAGGCAGTAGGTACATACTCATACAAAAAATTAGGTTGCACAGGCTGGGATTGAGGTTCTACGCACTAGCCATCGAAAGGCGCGCACTACAAAGCCCACCCCTCCCCCTAAACAAATTTGTCTATTAAGCAAGTTGTTTCTCCAAGATCAGATAAAAGAACCTAAATGATCGCCGTGATTCACAAGTAATTCTTCAATACAACAATAGCGGTTGTTTAAACTTCACATACAATCGCTAATGAAAGTTTAAAAAGGCTTTTGTTAATATACAAAACCAAGCCGACTTTATCGTATACCTACCTATACCTACACCTATTGTATTTTAGGTACTTAAAAAAATTTTTTTTTTAAAAACTCACAATGAGTGGTGTAAATTTGATTACATTTTCAATGTAAAAATTAATTACCTTATTCAATGTGCTAGACAAGCTAAATGATTGCGAATTGACTCTTATCATTTTTTTATCACCAACTTCTATAACAGCAAACACTTTCTATGGATAAAACCTTAAATATTCCACAGTTTATATAACTGCCTCCGTGTACTGTATATACACCTATATGTTATCCAAATATGATGATGATATTATTATATTCCGATGATAAATAGAGATATCAAACTTATTTTTGATTAATAAAATCGATTAGAATTCACACATTTGAACAAAAAACTAGCATTATATTTGTATAATACTTTTTTTATCAATCACATAAGTATAGAGAGCTGAATTTATGATTTTTCCATTTAATTTAATTTATCACACTGACACTCCCGGGTAGGTAGTGAATTATTCACCTTATTTTGTTTTATTATTCCTCCCTATAAAAGTATCTATCCATCTCACTATAATATCAAACACCCATTAGTATATTCGCTCTTTTAAATTTCTATAAAATAAAATAAACAACAACAATAAGTAAGTTAAAAAAAAAAAACAATTTCAGATTTGAACTAACGATCAAGTTATTTCGTTTTGAGTAGATTCTTAGAATTGTGTGCAAAAAAGATTCAAATTAATCAAAAAATGGCCATAGAAACCGAGGAACCGAGAACACAAACACCACAATAAACCGTCAAAAATTAGAAACTTGTTTTCTTGTATCATTCCAGCAGCCGCCCGAAAAACAAAAAAACATTAACTTAATGAAATATGTGTTTTTTGTTGTTTTCAAATATAAATTTTTGAATTTATAGGCAGGTTTTTCCTTTTAATTTTCTATGTAGGTATATTGAAATAATAAAAAAAAACACTTTATTTTCGAATCGATATCGTGCATCCGAAAGTTTGCGTCATTTTTATAATTATGAACGTATCTATCATAAAAATACAAAAGTTCTATTCTAGAACTCTTAAGTAGCACACACACACCACAACTTTACCGTTTCAGTTAAGCAGATTTTAAATTGAAAAACAAAAAAAATACAAACGATCTTTGATCGTTTAAATCTATCCCTAGTTATGGTGGAATACCATAAAGTTATCTATCACAATAAAAGATTTAATACACAATCAATTTAGAAAACAAAATATGAAGAAAATAGAAAACTTCCGAAAATCGAGCAAAATAAGTTCGCGCTTTCATGAAACCGACGACGAGCGACGACGACGATCGCTAAGTGCTAAGAGAAAAAGACTCAGTGGTGGAGGCAGCAGACTACGAAATACTGTGACACTAAGCGCCAAAAGCTAAACGCGAGCAGTTTAGACGGAACACCATTTTGACTATGACCACATTCACACACAGATACTCCAACTCGACGTCGACGACGTCGACGAAGAAATTATTAAAGGAAAAAAGCAACTAAACAGAAACATCGGCAAACAGCAAAATATCGAGTTTATAGTGCACACATGTCTTATCGTCGGTCGCGTTGTCGTAGCTTCGTCGCGTCGTCGTCGAATTCATCGGCTCGGGACGGGATCGGTCTCTCGGTCTTGACTGTGCTGTGATGATGTACAAAAATCAGCGAGCAAAAAACATACGAACTACACTCTTCGATAGACCCCAACGTACAAACCCGATGTTAACGTAAAGCTATTATGGCTTTTCTCCTAAAGAGACTCCACACGCCACACTGCCGTCGCTTCGTTTGCCTCGTATCGCCTTGCTACGGCTTGCTATATCCATACATTCATACATAGGGCTAGAACCAAACCATGGGATGAGAAGTATCTAGCGAATATAAAATTTATACACAAAGCCCCAATCAAATGAGCCACCTTCGTCTTAGAGAGAAGTAACAAAAACAACAAACTTAACCACAAACCAGACAACAGAAAACACTCTCAATTTGCGGATTACAGTATTGTTCAATGGCAAACGGACAGATGGACATAAGATGATGCTCTTGTTTTGTTGATGTTGACTTTAAAATGCCAAAAGCTTCACAATAATCAATTCAAGTGCACCATACAAGCAGCGCAAAGGAAGGGGAATGGGAAAGACATCGGCATCGGAATCCGCACAGCAGCTGCGAAGGCGACGACGGAGACTCACAGCGGAATATTATCTTCGGTTTTGTGGAAAGAAATCAAATAGATATTTCATTGATATTCATAAATATATCATTCAAAACTGATTTTTCGATTATATGTAGGAAGTCAAATCAGAAATGTTATGAGAAAATTTTCAATTAAAAAAAAAACGTGACCATTATAGTAACTTTCAATGGGAAATTAATACCCATGTTTTGTTGGCAAATCTATCAACAGTATAGTAAGATTTTACACGATTAACAAAAACAATATCCTTAGTATGAATACTACCGATAAAAGTTAAAGTAGAATCTTACTACGGATGGGTTTTTGAAATTTATCGAAACTTGAAAGGATCTTATGTGATTTCGTTCTCTAATGTTGGTACGTTCGTTGGTTAGTTGTGCATTCGGAATCATGTGTTTTCCGTTGGCGAAAAACAAAATCATTTTGTTACTATTGATATTATTTAGTTTTGTTAATGAAAATGGGATAACTGGGCTAATTTTGCAAGAACAGAAAAGATAATTAAGTTCTGCTATGTTTCCACTAAAGGTTTATCTCAGTTTAGATTAAATGTATCTTTTTGGTGTTTCCACCCCACAAAAAGACTTAAAAATGAATAAGTTTGACAGCACTTTTTAAAATGCAAATGGTGTTTTGATGTTTCTTATGAAGTGCAAGTGAGATAGTTGGATTCGTGTCAAACAATGAAGAACTGAATAGTTCAGCAACATATAAGAATACGCTACATACTCTAATGCAATTTTTAGAACATAATAATTATGTGTTAAACCAACTCCTCCACAAGGGTTTTTTCACAAATTATGAATCGAATTCGATCCCCGACCGAAATATAGTCAAATCAAGCCCATTTCAACTCGATTCAGTTATATAAAGAATTGAGACGAGCTTAAAGCTCGCTTCAACACAACATGTTACTGTAGTAGTCCACGAACAAACCCCCTTCTTAAATTTTTTTTATTTTATATCAAAGCTGCAATTGTTAAATGAACTTTTTTTTATAGAATCTCAATTTCCAGATGTTTTCTTAACATTTCTTCTTGAAAATTGTCCATCTTATTAGTTTTAGCTAGTTTTTTTTACTGCTTTGATTTTCACAAAACTTTATTCTATTTGTGTGTTTTTTTATTATTATTCTGAGAGATCTTCTTTTAGTTGTACCAATTTTTAAATACATAGATCTGGCTGCTGCCGATGCGTTTTCTTGGGAATTTGCTACTACACTATTTATAGAATGCCAAAAAAACACGGGTTATAGGTCGGTGGATACAAAAAAGATGTCATTCTTGAAGTTATGGTAAGTTGTGTGGTTTTTACTTTCCATAGCAATCGGTCCGATTTGTCGAATTGAAAAATTTCCCTAGTCTCAATAAAAGATTTTGTATAGACATGTCTGTGCGTGCATGTGTATGGACATACGTACGTGCGTTCTGGAAGCTTTTTCCGTCGTACATAGTTCTTCAAATAAATTTTGTTATACAAATAATAATGCAGGCATTTATGGAGAAAGGATTCTCAAAAGAATTGATTAGGTTTTTTTTTAAATAGAAACTTTAAAAAAAAGTAAAATTTGGTTAACCTAAAATATCTCACGAACCAATAATGCTTAAGACTTTAATTAAGTTTATTATAAGATATTGTGAAGTCATACCAAACTAAAAAATAAAAAAAACAAGAAACGGTTTTTGTATAAATCAAAACAAAAACTGAAAAAAAATGTTTGTCACTAAAAAAAATGATTTTATCTTCAAAGTAATTTTATGATTTTGATATCTTAACAAAATTTTGAAAAAGCGAATTGACAGTTTTATCACAAAAAAAAACTTTAATAAAACTTGGCAAAAATTGAATTGCGATTTAAATATTTTTAAAAATTAAAAATATTGGCTTAAAACTAATTTCTTCTTAGAAAAAACAATTGTCTTTAAGATGGGGCATTTTTTTTTTATAAAAATGCAATCTGTATTTGTTTATTAAAGGAATACAAGAAATGGTTTTTGACTCATGTAAAGAGAAGAAAGAAAGATATGGACTATTTATCTCACACAAAATATTGTTATGAATATTTTGTTCAAATTTGTAAGGCAAATCGACAGACAGGATGGGAAGTTATCAGTGTGGTTCGCACCCTAGTCTCTTTTTTAATAAATATAAGTATAGAAGGCTACACAACGATTTAGATATTTTCATTGAACTAAAACGATGGGCCTTAACAAAGGCTACGTGGGAGAGAAGAATGACAAAAAACTAGCACAGCTTTATTCGTAGCTTATAACAATAACGAAATTCAAAACACTACCAATACCCCTTTTCCCAACTTTAAATCTTGAGAACATATTTTTTATAGTTATGGTTAAAACCTATGACACTTTTTTGTTGCCATTTATAGTATACGAATATCCTCCGAGGAGAATTTTCCAATCAAAATATACTAATAAGTACTCAAATATTTCGTTTATAACATTGTTAAATTTTATTTATAAATATTGTTGTAAGGTCTAAAGGAAGGGTATAAAGACAAATACACCAAAATATTCACATGAAATTCACAATCAAATAAAAAAAATCCCATAAGATGTAAAAAGTAAACAGAACTTTATTTCCCCAGCCGAAGAACCTGAATCTGAAATTACCAATTTATGTATAATATCACAAAAAGAAATAAATTTAAATATTTTGCAAAAGATACATTAAGCAATTTATATTTGACCACAAAACCAAACATTTTCCGTCACTGTGCCAAAAACGCACGGCAACGATGATTACAAATTTTATTTTTTTCTTAAAGATACTCGTACTTTAAAGGTTGTTGTATGCGTTCAGGAGTGGATTTGCTTCATTCTTTTGGCTTTAAGTAAGCATAGAAATGTGCAAATATACTTGAACTACTTTTAACAGTGGGGTCTGATAGAACAAAAATGATATTAAATTAGTCGTTCAAAAAATAAGGATAGTAACTGTGTGTAATTAATTTTTTGAATCAAAAAATGTGTAACTTTAACAAAAATTTGATTTTTAGAATAAATTTGTATGTATTTAAAAATAAGGGCACATTAAAATTATAAGAACAACATTTTAAAATACAACAATTTTACGCTAAAAAGCAGCATTTAATTGAGGAATTGAATCCTCTACTAAATAGTCACACGTTTTAAATTAAAAATCAAGTATGGTTCACATATTATATCTTTAATATGTGGGTGATCATTTTTTGTGGTCAATAAAACTCCATATTTAAGAGAAGTGAATTCTCGTGGTAGTTATTTAAGAAGAAAAATGATGCTGGTAATTGAAGACTCAATAAAGGTATGTTAATTTTTAAAAACTCTGTGTTGTTGTTTTTTCTAGACAAAAAAATGCATGTAGATTAAAAAACTTGATTAAATCAATTTATTTATTTTTGGAAATTTGAAAAGTTATTCAAAACTTTGTTGTTCGTAGCATACAACTATTCTGTAATAATGAAAAAATAAAACAGTATATATGTAATAGAAAGCGGTTAAAAATACTGTTAACTTCAGAACTCTGTACGATCAAATTTCTGGGTTGGGGTTAAAATACTGTATACATCATAACACTGTACTTAAAATTCTGTATCTCAAAACATTATATTTACAAAAAACTGTATGATCAGAATACCGTATCTCAAAATTCTGTGTGTACAGAATAATTTTTCTAAAGGCAACAGCACACACATTTTTCTTTAGGACATTGTTCTTATAAACTTCCCTTAAACAATAATATAGATACGCATATATGGCAATTAATAATTCTTACATACAGTATTATGACCATTCAGTATCGTACAAATTTTGACCATACAACCCGTCAACTAAATATATTTATGATACTATTATGACCATTCAGTATCGTACAAATTTTGACCATACAACCCGTCAACTAAATATATGTATGTATTTCTTAAATTATATATTAAAAACACTGTAAACTTAAAAAAATGTATACCAAAATGCTGCATGAATTTCCGAATTTCTCATCAAACAATGCCGTATCCCTAACAAAGTGTGTTCTTGATAGTTTTTATTTTTATTTTTTAAATCGGTGGAAAAAAAGCCAGCACTTGGTTTTACTCAAAGAAAGTTAAAACATATTATTGTTTTAAAATGTTTTGTGAAGTAAAGTAACTGAAAAATTGTTATTAAAAATGCTGAACTTCGACATGATGAAAATCGATTAAAAAGTGTGTATTTCTTACATCATCAACATGATTTTTTCTTTTTAACTATTTGCAGCATTTTAAAATACAAAATTTTGACGAACCAGAAATGTGTGCTTCATGATTTTAAATATAAAATTTGTTTGTTTAAATTGAATTTTTCATACAAATTGTGACCCATACTTTAAATGCAATATAATAACTCATGCAGTATGTCGATACAATCCCATATAATAAACATAACATAACATTTAATCCATGTTGTATAAGTAAAAAAAACATTTTACATAATCATTTGTTTATAAAAAAAAACCTTTTAAATTTCGGTTTTTAATAAAAATATAATTAATTCACACCACTAGCTTACTAATTAACTACACTGTTTTATATAAAAAAAACAAATACTCGGTCAATTTGCTTGAATGTCAGTCTTTTCAAATGGTTGAGTTCGTTAAGTGGTGGGCAAATCTGGTTGTCGTTCGATTGCTGCCCGTCCAGCAGTCCGTTCCGTATTGGTAATAGCATCTATCCACATCTGGGAGGCACATACAATCCAGTCGTCAATGGACAAATGAATAGAGGTTACCTTACTTATAGTTTTCCTTCTTCTTAGGTCCTGGTTACAGTGTGTGTATCTGCATGCGTGAATTTAGAACATGAAGCTTAATTTTTCATCATTTTAATTTTTCAGAAATTTAAAATAAAAATCTTTTGTGAAAAAGAGAATTTTTGATTCAAAAAACTAAAGAATTGGTAGATATTTGTATATTTGCAAGTTTCAACCGGTGCGTTGGACAGCGCGGGCGCGGTGCCACAGCAGCGCAGCACGGCTTTGCTGTTTGCCTTGTTGTTGTTTTTCGATAGCTGCATGCGCCCTGAGATGAGATCATGGAGTTAATTATATAGCTTGGAGTGCATGAGAGGCAGCCAGATCAATGTTTTTCGTCTGTCAGTTTTGTGTCGAATTTTTCAACCTATAGTAGATACCTATGTATAGAGAGAATCAAAGTAAAAACAGCAAGAATGGGCAGCAGCGCATTATCATCATCCGCTTTCGCATCGTCATTAAGGTTGACGGTGGCGGTAGCGGTGGCAATGGCGGGCGGAGCAGTGGAGTTTGGCATCTGACTGCATCAAGAAGAAGTATCTGAATGTACAGCACAGACACAGACTGTGTCTGAATTCTGAGAGCAGCAAAGTATCCATGAAATTATGTATCCAGACGTTTGTTGTTTACTATCTATGTGTGTGGAATCGAGAATTGTATCTGTAGATAGGTATATCGTAAATGTGCAGATACTAATATACACCGCCAGCTAAATGCGAACGTGTATCTTTTTTGTTTACAAATTTGAGTTTATTTTGAGAACTTTTAAAATTATGTTAATGTGTGATCTGCTTCTATTTAATTATTTTTACTCACAAACAAAAAGAACAGAACAACATTTCAAAATGCGAAAAATTAAGAGCAGAGATTTTTTTAGATAGGTACATACATTTTTTATTGGGTATTAATAAAAGGAGTCAAATCAATTATTTTATTTCTCGCAGTGGGTTGCCATTTACTTATAGAAACAACAGAAAAAAATAAACAAAGCTATTAATAAAAAATGGGCCACACCTATATATTGTGTCACGCGAGACTGAAAGAAAAAAAAATAAGAAGGCTAAACGGTCAAGTGGCTTATTTTGGTTTCAATTAAATTAAAGATTTTAACGGAATGGCTACATATAGTTACAAATGGGTGTGAGATAGGGCAGTTATTGATTTTCAAAAACCTACCCACCTATAATGTTTTTATTTGATGAACTTGAAGATTGGAACTATTTTAACTACGCAGTTGAATTTTAGGGACTGCTTTAAAAATACCATTTGATAAACGTTGCATTTGAGGAGGCGATTTTTAGACTGATTGAGGAGGTTCTGCAGGTCTCATACCTATGCAGTTTAATAAATTGAATTGATTGAATTTCAAACGGCTTTGAACTTTGACTGCAGTAGTCATTTTATACAAAGTAAAGTATTTTTGTCAAAGGATCTACCTACCTATTCGAAACGTTAAATCCATTCAGAAGTATTTCTAAGTCTTAATTTTGCGTAAAAAAACACTGTAAATTTATTTTTTAAGAATGTTGCCATTTGCAAACAAAAAAAGGCTAATAACTTCCTATCCCGCAAAATATTCAAAACAATATTTTTGCGAATTGTAGAAAAAAATCTTAATATTCTTTGAAGGAATGTTGCTTAACGCATGCGGATTATCAATTTTTGGTTAGAAAAACGGAATTTTTAAAGAAACAAAATAGGATAAACTCAGTGCATTAGGACTTCTCCTTAACTTCAGAACCAATAAAGTCAAAAACTTAAAGTTTGGAATGTAAGCTAAGTTTTTGAAGATCATAGACGGCACAAATTTAATTTTACTGAGAAACTCTTGAAGAGAATATTAAAATATCCGTCCTATGAACGTAGGAAAAAATCCGACCACTTTATCAATTAAAATAATTTTAGCAAGTAAGATTGCCTAAGTATATTTTAAGAAAAAACAGTCGGAAACCTATGATTTTCTGCCCAAGGGAGCGTGGCATCGACTCAGTTGTTCTAAATATATATAGCAAAAACCGGTGTTGCAAAAAAGAGAAGTGTTTTCTCTTATTTGATTTAAGTAACTAGCAGAACGAATACATTTCTCACTAATTTCCAGCCATGAAAGTATAATGTGACCTTGTTTCTATAAAAATTAATCAGAATTGAACTTTTGCCAAAATATGTCCTGCTTAATTGTTAAACTACTTCAACACTTGAAAACAACAAAATTGGAGTCCTCAAACTTGATTCGGATTGTTTAAATCAGTAAACCCTCCTTTTTGTATTATCAGAAGGAATTTCAACGCCTGTAGATTCTATCAAAAATAAGTCGCACCTATGTATGTATGTTTGTGAGGGGTTGAGGTCATAACACTTATACCTATGTATGTTCTCATTTGATGAACCAAGTTGAAACCAAATTGCTAATATTTAATGCACAAACTAAGAGTGTGAAAAGTTCTAATTCAAAGGAATAGACTAAACGCAACACACTTTTTCGACTGACAAATGCGGAAACTTTGCTGCCATCAAAGACACGGACGCGTTCGCGTTCGCATTCACGTTCGCCGTAACGTTTGCGTTCCTCTTATCCAGTTGACGACCTTTAGAAATATTTCCCTTTTTTGTAGTTATTTTGCCACATTACCAACCATTTTGTAAACTTGCAGGCATTCCTATGGTGAAACGCTGCGCTGCTAAGCTAACTTCCAAGTCTGAAAGTCTCTGTGTCTATACGCGATACGCGAACTGCAGATAGGTACGTACAAGGAAAGACCGGTGCGCGGTGGGCCGAACGAACACCTCCTCTATACTTAAAGCATATAACAACCTTTAGTTTGGCATAGCAGTAGCACGGCAATAGCAATAGAAAGAGACTTTACTCGCCTGAGTTTTCCACGAACTGTGCAAATCTCCTAATATCACACAGTTGTGGCAAGACACGGATGTTGGACGTATAAGTCGTCTGCCGATGCCAATGCCGGTCGTAGCCTGGCTGCTGTTTACTGATCTACGTTCGATTCTTCTGCTTTGGATTGCGGCTCTATAGCTGATGCTACTGATGCAGCTTCTGTTGCAAATCCATAGCTGTTAGATTCCCTTTTTTGGGAACTGTGACTTTTCTGGCTTTGGGAGATCGCTCTCTAGTATGGATATACTCGTACGTTGTACGTACTTGAATGACATAGATGTTTTGTACTCCTGGTTGGTTTGATGATCCATGATGGTAGTACTTTACTATTTTCTAACAGTTAATTCTTCTTTTCTCGCATATTTAAGAAAGATCCATTGGCGAGATGGTAAATGGGAGAAGGAATAACTGTGAGTTTTTCAGTTTTCTGTTTTGTCTTATTTTTGCAACCGCATTCTGGAACAACAACAACAACAACAACATCAACACAAATACTTATCGCTAAAGTGATGCTTCTTTAAACTGCATACATATGAATAAAAAGTGTTAAAGATACACAATGTCGGTCAGGTGGCACTTCCAAGTGTTTCTCAGAATTAAGATAATTGAAATAAACAAAATTAGTCTAAAATGTTTATATCAAATCAAATCATTTAAATATGTCTTTTGTAAATACTACTTTTCGACAGCAATTTGGTAAATTGAAATATTGATATCCTGGATATCGCAAATTCGTTCTAGTAAAGGTGACGCACGATCAGTAAAAAAGTTATTATAGCTAATTAACGTTTATGGAGTTCTTTCGTATTAAAGTTAGAAATATTTCACAATTTTGGCTGTTAAAGAAAAAAGGTCCAAACTTTTTATCAAAGGCGTGTAAATAATGATTAAAGAATTGTCCATCAACTCAATTGGCCATCTTTACTTAACTTTTTCGTTATAAGTTTAGTTTGTGTGAAATTTTATAATTTAAACGAAAAATCCTTTAAACATAGTATACAAGTAAGTAAAATCGTTTATAGAGGTAAAGCGAGTACATTCGCAAAATGTACGGCTTTGCAATTGAAAATTTGAGGAAAATTATGTGATGGACCAAACGCGTTTGGGAAACCCAACTGCAATATCGGTAGGTGATCACGAATTGAAATTGGTCCAATTGATTAACTCATTCATACAATTTGTGAACGAAGACAGCGGGGAACACCATGCCTATGCTGGAAGGATGGCGTAGACCAGGACGCATCAAATATTGGGGTGCGCAACTGGCAAGCAACCGCAGTCATAACTACAATTTGGCTCATTTCCATTCCTAATGATATACCTTCCTTTTTATAGGGTGATTTTTAAAAGCTTTAGGAAAGTTTTTCCAAATAAAACACGTACAATTCAGAAAAATGCATGAAATCATAATTTGAATCGATAGTACGGTGCATATAATTTAATTTATGAAGATTATTTTATGCAAATGTTGACCTTGACTGTATGCTTCAAATGGTCCATCTGCTTAGTCCAATGTTTTCATACTCTTTCCAACATTTCGGCCGGTATCAAACGAAAACATGCATCAATGTTGTCTTCCAATGCGTCAATTGAATCGATCTTGTATGTATAGATATGAGCTTTAACTTAGCCCCACAAAAAAAAGTCTCAAGGCGTTAAAGAGTACGAACTAGGCGGTCAATTGACCGGTCCGGACGTGAAATAAAATGTTCACCGAACTCGCCTCTCAATAAGTTAATTGTTGCGCGTGCTGTGCGGCATGTGGCATCATCTTGTTGAAACCACATGTCATGCAATTCAAGCTCTTGCATTTTGGGCAAAAAAAGTTGGATATCATCTCACGGTAGCGCCCACCATTCATAGTTACTTTAGTATTCGCATCATCTTTGAAGAAGTACGGTTTACTGTGGTTCATTTTCTCCCGAAAAAAAGAAAGGACATCTCCAAAACGTCAAATCTTGGGTCGATAACTCTTCTTTCGAGCATAAGCAAAGTTTCCGAGAAGATCGTTAATAGGGCTCTGGACGGCAAAATAATTCCTGATAAACAGTTCGAAGGCATGCCACAGTTCAGGCTGTGTCTAAACTCGTTTCTAATATCCAATAGAATACATTTAAAAAAATGCGAAGGTGCTGTTCTATGTGTTTTGGAAAAGGATTTCGTACAGTATAGTTAGAGGGCCTTTATCTGAAACTAAGATGTAAGATTCTCAGCACATGGCATGCAATCCCTCCTTACTATGCACCATGAAAGCAAAATGCTATGGTTGCGCAAAAAAAAGCCAGGAAAGCCTGCAACGCCCATATTCGACGGACCAAATTTTTACATGACCAAAAATTACGGCAAAAAATACTGCAATGTCCCAAAGGCAGTAAAAATTTTTGGTCATTTGTAAAAAATATGAGGAATTCTTCCTCTTCCTCGGTCCCTACGCTCGTTGTGAATGACACTCCATTTGTTAGCTCCTTAGAGAAAGCAAATCTCTTTGCTAGGCAGTTCGCCGCCAATTCAACTCTGCCAGTGAGTGTTATGACTCCGCCTGTACTTGAGCGAGTTAATGATTCTATGGGGCACTCGTACCGTAGCGAGGGTCCTAAAAGATCTTAACATACACAAATCTGCTGGTCCGGATGGTATCCCCGCTATTGTTCTGAAGAGGTGTTCTTCATCGCTGGCAAAACCACTGCGTAAGCTTTTTCATCTGTCCTACTCCTCAGGTCTCGTTCCGAGCGGATGGAAAACCGCATTTGTCCAGCCTATTCCCAAAAAAGGCGAATCTTCCTCACCGTCTAATTATCGACCGATTGCACTTACGTCCCTTCTTTCCAAGGTCATGGAAACGCTGATTAATTATCAGCTCAAGAAATATCTTGAAGAACGGAAGCTTCTTAATGACCGACAGTATGGCTTTCGTAGCAATAGGTCCACTGGTGATCTTATGGTTCATCTCACCGAACAGTGGAACAAATCTTTACATAGCTTTGGAGAAAGTAAGATTATTGCACTTGATATTTCAAAAGCATTTGATAGGGTTTGGCATCAGGCTCTCTTATCGAAAATGCGTGCTTTCGGTTTGCATGAATCCCTCCTTCATTGGATTAGTAATTACCTTTCGAATCGTTCAATACAAGTTGTATTGGATGGATTCAAGTCTCAAAACCACAAAATAAATGCTGGTGTGCCCCAGGGCTCTGTTCTATCTCCAACACTCTTTCTCATTTTTATTAATGATCTCCTGTCTGCAACATCTAATCCAATACATTGTTTCGCTGACGATAGTACTCTTAGCTTTTCATATTCGTTTTCAGATTCACACCCCTCTTTTTCGGATGTGGAACTGCAACGACAAAATATGATAAGCTCATTAAATTCCGACCTAAACAGCATTGTACAATGGGGAATAAGAAACCGCGTGGAATTTAATGCTTCGAAAACGCAATGCTGTCTTGTATCGTTAAAGCGAAATATAACCCCGCTGCCATTATCCATAAATGGCACTTGCATCGAGGAAACTGAACATCTGGATATTCTTGGTATGTGTATCACCAACCACCTTTTGTGGAACGATCACATACGCGATGTCGCCAAAAATGCCGCAAGATGTTTGGGTTTTCTAAAGCGATGCAAGAAGTTTTTCTCCCCCTCTGATCTGGCTGTTATTTACAAGTCTTATATACGTCCAAAGCTTGAGTATAACTCCCATATCTGGGCTGGTGCTCCTGCAACTTACTTAAGCCTCTTGGATAGTATTGAACGTAGAGCATTTAGATTGATTGGTGATATTACCATCATAACATCATTTACGTCACTTGAACATCGTCGAAATGTTTCTTGTCTCACCCTGTTTTACCGTTATTTTAATGGTTTATGCTCTAGAGAAATAGCCAGCTGCATTCCTCCCCTTAAACAGTTCAACCGTAATACTCGCGCTTCTAGGAATGCTCATCAATATACCCTCGAGCCCATCTTCGGTCGTACTGTCAAGTATAGAGATTCGTTCTTTAGCCGTACTATGCGAATGTGGAATGCCTTACCACACTCTGTCTTTCCCAGCTATTGCAATATTCAGGAATTCAAAACCAATGTACACCGACATCTCCTTTCAACCCCTCTCTCCCTTTCCTAGTGCTCACACTGTGTCTACATAATAAGGGTAATATATCCCCTTGAGTGTGCGCTTATTATAAAAAAAAAAAAATAAAAAAAAAAAAAAATTGAAACAAAGAGAAGCTTATAACCTTATAAGAAGGTAAGGGACGGAAATCACGACTGAATCTCCTTATGAATCCTATTATTTTATTCTTTTGAAAAGCTTAATTCCAACAGCACAAATAAGGACGGACGAATTTTGAATGATCGAATCCCAGTCATTTATAAATAAAATTGGACCTAAATGGCTCACCTGAGGTTCTCCAGAATTTACACCAAGTTGTTCCAAATGCTCATTACGAAATGCAACACTATAATATGTACTATTTTTAAATACGATGAAATCCAATTAAAGAAGTTGTTGGTAATACTTTATTATTTTTGCTTTGAAATTAATGTATTGTGACACAATTTATCAAAGGCTTTACTAAAATCAGTAAATACATAATCGACTTGTCCATGTTTTTCAAAAACATTTAAACAAAAGGAATAAGTTGAAGGACAATAAAGGGAAATAACATAACATACAATTAACTCCAAAAGATTCGGTATCACAGATAATTTAGATATGTGTCTTTAGGTCAATACTTCATTTTTAGGACCTTTCTTGTGCACAGGTATGGAAATCAACACATTTTTTCAAGATATATCACATCCAGCACTAAACCACTTATCCAATCTTGTGATAATCTGCTCAACAATTACTTCGTTTATTTCAAAATTAATTGAATTTAAGTGAGGCACATTTATTTCAGAAGACGAGGAATAAGAACTGTAAGTTGTCATCGTTTCTAGCTGTGAAAGCTTTTTTGAAGAAGTTTGCAAACCTTAAGCTTAGGACTAGTTGACGACTATTTTGTCAAAGAGTTTTCTTTCACAACTAGTCTTTTTACAATTTACGAGTTTCCAGAAACTCTCTGAATTAGATATAAGCTCACTTTCTATTTTAGAAATAAAACTTTCATATAAGGAATAAGAATACTCTATAAACAGTCGTTTTAGAATTTAAAAAAAAATTTAGAATCTTCATCAGCTTTTGTCCTATTATATTTTAACCAGGCTTTGTTTCCTTTATTTTGCATGTTTTTGAGATGTAAATCAAACCATGTTGATACATAGAAGTTACTACGAACCTTTTTAAGAGAAATTGTTTTGTAAACACAGCCTAAGAGTGTATTATAAAAAATGTTAGACAAATCATTGATATTGCAATAAAAAAATATTGATTTCAGTCAATGGTAAATAACAAATTAAAAAGTTCTGTAAAATTACACTTACTGAAATTAAATTCAAGTTATGATACGAAGAAGTTAAGCAATATCGAATTCGAGATCATTGATCTTCATCTATTAGTTTAACAGCTGAAGGTAATACTGCAGTTTCAGCGCTCACGGTATCAGAGAAGGATACTTGATGAAGTATTCGGTCAAAAATATTTTTGATTCCATCAAACCAGGTCAATTCACAATAAGACATACCATCAATTAATTAGAGTTAAATATTGATTGTCGCATTAACAGAAACACAGAAGTTCTCATCATCAATTTTGACTCAATTCAGGTAGGTTAAAGTCACCTACGATGACAATTTCATCTTATGGTTCTAAAAGAACATAAATACTTTCTAAACGTCGTTATTAGAACTCGAAGCTGAACTCTTATGTAAGCTGATATAATTATTAGATGCCCAGACTCCAGCTTAATTTGCATGCATAGAACTAGAACGTTGGTGGACCTAAAGCTGTCGATCATGAGCAAATAATATACTGTTTTTGATCGCTAAAACAATTCCACCTCCTATAGTGTTGAAGTAATCAATATGGTGAAGATCACGTCTAAGGATTTAAAAGGACGTATCAAAAAACTCACAGTCAAGAGTAGAGCTGTTCAGCCAAGTTTCTGTCAGTATAATGACATCGTGAGGAAGATTGTTTGCATTTTTATAGCCCATATTAGACTTTAATATATTTATATCTAATTAAACTGCTTTGAAATTGTTTAAACGTTGTCCGATTTCAGTGCAAAGGATTCTGACTTGTAACATGTTGTTCGTTCTATTCACAAAATCATGATTGATGATTGAGACACCAACGGAACAAAAATTCGAAGATGTCGAATTTAGTAAATAGGAAACAAAACCGGGGGCACGTATTTTAAAAGATTGAGAGGTGTTTTAATGAATTTTAGTGGGTAACTTGTAAAATTTTTAATTCAATTTCTTGCAGATCTCTAACTTTACTTAATTAAGCACCTTATTTGACTTAAATGTAAAATGACAGCTATTTTGTTAAAAAACTCGTTGTAACGTAGTTGTTGACGTTGCATGTACATACAAATTGTAGGTAAGTACGATCTTTAGAGGGTAAATTTGTTATGCGTTAATAATATGTGACTCCAAAAACAATCATAAGACGTTCAATTTTACTTTTAATTTTAATTAATACTTAAAAACTACCTTTTTGTTTAATAAATTGATTAATTTTGTTAGTGTGAATCAGTTCGAAATATGTACCTAAACTTTAACTTTACAGGAAGAAAAAAACTATGTTAAATGCAAAAATATTGAAATGTTTGTTATTGTTGGTAAAAGTTAAAAGTTCCCTTGTAAATGCTTTAATATGTTTTTCTCTTTTTGGGTTTTATAAATATTTAAGACTAAGTTTGAAGTTCTAAAACTTGGAGGAGTTCATCATTAAAAGAAAGAACTTACCTGTTGTGGACTGCTAGATTCAAAGACCGATAAATTATCCATTTCACTTGCTCGGTCACTGGCAAAATAATTTGACGATGAAACACTAGTTGCACTTCGCACACTACTTCGTAAAGAAGTTCCTCTTCCAATAGCTGCATAAGATGGAGAGTCTGCAAGTGAATACGATTCTGAAGAAGCGCTTTCATCACTTGTACACGAAATCTGCCTCTCCATAAGAGTACTCCTTAATTTATCCTTATCACTAATTACAGGTACGGATTCTTTGGTATCCTTCACATCACATGGTTCAGTTATAATAAGTCTTGAACTTCTTTGAAGCCCTGATAGCGGTCGTGGCTCTGAGTGCACATCCACAGCAGTGAAATCCGTTTGAGATTGTTGGTTTTGAGATTCCGTTCCTTGGTCTACCGCAATGATATCATAGCAACTGCTTTGTGATCCAAAATCATTGTCTGACTCATCAGCACTCGTCTCAGTTTGCCCTGACGACTGTTTCTGGGTTCCATGCTTTTCTGCTTCAATAATGCGTAGTTTGTCGCGATGACTTTGTTGTTGGTGAACCCTTGCAACATCATCGCTTGCTTCAACGCGAATGCTGATTTTATTTTCGCTTGCACGCGAACTCAGCCCATCGATATCGCCGCCGTCGACACCGTCACCGCCACCTCTATCTTTCTCGTGTTTAATACCATTGACTTTGGTTGCTATAAATCGTTCAGTGACGTTATCTGCAGCGTTTGTATTTGTATTTGTTGGCTTGCGTTTTTCTAATGAACGTGTTCGACGTCGTGATTTTCGCTTATTTCGGTTAACCGCATCTTGATCTATGCGTTTTTCCATTTGATTCGAGTACGTACATTCACTGTCAGTGAGGTAGTAGTCGGGCTTTGTGATTTTATCATCGGTCTTTACGCTCGTTAGAACGTATTTGTGGATGGTGGGAAAGGCCAATTCATCCTCGGCACGTAACCACTTGCGATAAATTATAAAAGATGTATCATGATAACGAACACTAGGCTGAAATTGTTTAATGGCATTTTTAAGGATCAAATTTTATTTTGTTTATGTATCTATAAAAAACCATTAAAATGTTTTGTTCTATGTGCGGGCTATAGAAATAAGTATTTCTCTTGGTTTTTCTTGAGAAAAGCTAATTAAGTTTAAAGAACTATTTTATTGTTTAGCTAAAAAAATAAAAAATGTTTAAAACCAAATAAAACCTATTTAATATTTTGTTACATTAATATTATATTTAAAATCTTTTTCACATAGAGGTACCTAGTATTTTTTTTTAAATTTAATTTAATAATTTATTGAAAAGTACATTTTTCTAAAATCATATTATACGTCTCAAGGTAAGAATACAAATGATGTTTATAGTTCAGATTTTCCAACAAATAATACCATTACACAATTGAATCATTTACCATAGAGATTGAGCGACCTAGCTGAGTGCCCTGAGTTTATTTTATCTTGACCATTAAAGCTTTAATAATAATCAATCAATACCATTTCCGCCACTTAACGCACCAGATACTAACCCACAAAACATCTATAGGTATTGGATACATCATTTTTTCCAAAGCTCCATTCAATTCAACTCACTTAGATGAACTGAACTTTTGAAGGCAAACATGATGTCATCAAAAAGCTTATAATGATGGTGATCAAGAATGTTGGAACATGAAATAAATATTTTTGTAACATATTGTTAGGCGCACATCATCATCAGTATCAGCTTCAGCAGTCAAAGAAACGAACTTATATCTATGTATGTAGGATTTTAAACAATTTAGTAATATCATTGAATAACTTCTTGTAATTATTCAATGGAATTATGTTAAATTCATTTTTAAAAATTTAATAAACTTTAAAGATGATTTATGAATGGCTCTTTTAACTTTTAGCAATTTGCTAAATCCATATGACATCTGTACATCTTATAAAAGCAGTGGACGGAATGGTCCAGTTAACAGTTGAGAATTTGAATTAATAGAACTGGTCCAGTTGAAATGATCTTGATTTGACTCGATTCCGGTCGGGGATCGGAGATTCAGAATTTGTGAGGAATTATCTGTGTGGAGGAGTTGGTTTTACAGATAATGCATTATGGACTGTTTGTTTGCATGTTTGTGTACAAAAGTATAGTTTTGTTTCAATCAAATTAAAAAAAAAGTTGCACATAGAGTATGTATTGTATTCTTATATTTAGAAAGTGCTGTAAAACTTAATCATTTTTTTTTAAATCTTTTTGTGCGGTGGAAACACCAAAAAAATGCATTTAATCTAAACTGAGATAAACTTTTAGTGCAAACATAGCAAAACTTAATTATCTTTTCTTTTCCTGCAAAATAATCCCAGTTAGTCCATTTTCATCTACACAACTAAATAGTATCAACAGTAACAGATTGATTTTTTTTCGCCAATGAAAACACATGAATCCAAATGAACAACAACTCAACGAACACTGCCATCGAGATACGAATGCAATATCAATCGTACCAACATTTGAGAACAAAATCACTTAAGATCCATTCGAGACTCGTATAAATATCAAGAACTTTTATCGGTAGTATTCATATTACGGATATCGTTTTTGTTAGTCGTGTTAAATCCTACCATACTATTGATAGATTTTCCAACAAAATACTGGTATTGTGCACTGATGTAATTGTGCATAAAGTTTAATTTTTGTTTAAAACAAGCAGCACATGCACAAAATATTGCTGTTGGAAAATGTCGAAATATAAAAAAAAAATTAAATACAACTTCTTAGTTCTTTATTTATTTACTTAGTTTTTGTTTAATGATACTCATTCGAATAATATTTTTTCTAATCAAGTTTAGTCCAAATAGCAAAAAGGGTTTTTTTAAATGACTAAATTTTCGAAAACAATTTAAACCCATATTTTTAGTTATTCGTTTTTAGAAATAAGTTATTATTATTTTATGTTTAGTTTATTTTTATAGTTCCTTTCATTATATTAAACTCAAAAAAAGAATTGTATTTAGAATCATAGTATTGAACGTAACATAAAGTACTCAAGATTTCTATGATCCGGTCCATACAACTTCTGAAAATGAATTTTAGAACACGAGATATCAAGCACCTTGAGAACTAGCCAAACGTGGTAGAATGAGTAATGTTGTACAAATTTTAGCGAGTTTTCAATTTCCTGGAATGACTCTTTAGCCTGATACCCATCAAAGGTGAATGTTGAACTGCTGTGCATGTAGACGATCGACGGTTATATAGTTTATAGAGACAACGCAACGCTGAACAACAACCCGTCCGTACTCAAGAAAGGAGACCCTTTGAATTGCAGCAACTACAGAGCCATCAGTCCCCTGAACATCGCATGTAAGATCCTTTCTACCGTATTATGTGAACGTCTGAAGCCATTCGTCAATAACCTGATAGGTTTATACCAGTGTGGCTTCAGACGAGAAAAGCCCACCATTAACCAAATAGTCATATTACGGCATGTCTTGAATCGATGACTATCATCCCTTTATCGATGTTAAAGCCGCGTATGACAGCATCTATAGGTAAGAGCTTTACAGAGCATTGATTAGTTTTGTACAGAATGAAGATGGAGAATAAACGCTGCGGGTAATATCTCACCGATCGTTTAATCAATGAGGGCGAGACTAATCATATGATGTAATCAAAAAAAGACATTGAACGACGTCTTGAACAAAACGTTACCATGGACTTTGACGTAGTTTAGGACTTTGTCTGCCTAGGTAATGCTATTAATTCAGACAACGACACCAGCGTTGAAATATAACTAAGAAAAGGGGTTGGGATGCGACCCACACTGATAATTTCATATCCCGTCTGTCGATTTATCTTGCTTAAAAGGTTTGTAGATTTTCGTGTTTTACCGACAATACTTAGCAAAAATTGACATTTTTTGATTTCAAAATTTATATTTGTTAACGAGATTTTTAGTCGAAAACCAATTATAGTAGCATTTTTCAAAAGTTTGTATTTTTAATATAAACAGATACAAATTGGATGAATGGAATTAATTTGAAGTCATTATCTTCTGTTGTTCACGAGGTATCGAGAACCGAACATCAATTTTTTTTTATGAACAAACTGTCTGTTGAAAATTACTGAATGTCGAAAACACTATTTTATGTCAGATACAACTAGTTTGAATCCAATATTTTAAATTTTTGAAAAGATAATTTTTAACAACTTTTATTATTTTTTTAGATTTTTACCGAATGGTGAAAACAATATTAATTATAAAATAAAATTAGTTTGAAACCAATGTCTTAAAGTTTTGAAAAGTTATTTGAGTCGAAATTAAATTTGTACCAACTTTGAGTAATATTTTTTTAGTTTTTTATTTTTTATAAACAAAACTATCAATTCTATTTTAATCAAAATTTTAATAGATGTTATTTGTAAAATGTTCAAGGTGACAATTTGTTTTATTTATAAGAAAACCGTTAATTGAATTTTTTCGAAAAATATACCTGTTTGGTATCACGTTACTTAAGCATTATTGGTTCGTGAGATACTTAGGGTTTAACAAAATTGTCACCTTTTTTTAAATTGCTACGGTAAGAAAACCACCTTTGAACGACGAAAAAAACGTCGCGAACGTACGGACGTATAGACGTATGTACACACGTACTCACAGACATCTGTCTAAAAATCTTTTATTTCGACTCTAGGGACCTTCAAACGTCGACCAATGTCAAAATTTTCAATTCGACAAATCGGTTCTATTACAATAACTTCCTATGGGAAGTTAATAATCTTGCAAATCGCTGATTCTTTAATAGAATTAGAAGGCAATTGAGTAGTAAAGTCTCTCTAGTGCATCTTAGGTCACCATCTTTATGGCTCTGAGGCTTGGACTCTGTCATAGAAAGAAGAGATCGTCTTAGGATGCTTCGAGAGAAAAAAATCAGATGATTTTTGGCCCGCCTGCAAAGTAAAGAAGAAGAAACAACGACTGCGACTCAGGTGGCGTCCGGAGGTGGGACAGGACCTCAACTAAAGTGCCGTGGTAAATTAGAGACAGATTGCTAAGGACCGAGCTGGTTGGAGACGCATGTTAGATCATTGTTTGAGGCCCAGGTTTGTCGGTTACTGTAGGGCCATCTAAGTAAGTAAGTAAGTAAGCCCTATTATAACCAATGGCTTTCTTGAGCTCAGCTGGAATTATTCCAATTGGTCCATCTATATTTGTATGGCTCTGCATGCTATGAATTTCATCATCTTTTTCAACTACCTGTCTCCAAAACAGTAATATGAATTAACAGGATTTTTTTTAAGTTATCAATTTTTGTGTTCAATCAATTTCAATTATACTAAGTCTTAAAAGTTGTTCCCAAAAGTATATTTTTTTATTTAGAAAAATTTAACTTAAATTAAAAAAAATCAACACAAAACTTGGAAGACAATGTATTTCACTGTTTTCAATATATTGATGTCAAAATTAATTTTTTAGATTTTTTTTGGTGTAAGTTTTGATTTTACCGTCAATAGGATATTTATATAATTACATAATAATAATGTTTTGTATGAGATCAAACAAAATTAAAGTCATTAACTTTATTTATATTCTCGAGATATTCGAGTTAAAAATCATTTTTTCCGATTTCAATGCCAGTCCTAGGTAAATTAGGTAAATTAGAAAATGCTAATTACAATTTTTGTATAGAATTAATTTAATTCGAAGGCAATACCTGTAATTGTTGGCAAGATATTAGAGTCGTACGACTCAGTGCTTACCAATTTTTAAAAGGATTCTTTTTTAAGTTTCCAAGTTTCCCAAAAGACTTTCAATTGGATTTTTTTTCTAAATTTTTCCAATCTAAAATGTTATTTTTCAATGCATACAATTTATAACAAGAAACTATATGGCAAGTTTTGAATTCGTACAAAAATTCGAACTCTAGATTTTAATCAAACGTGACATTACGATTTTAGAGAATTCAAAAAAAGTGGGTCCCCCAATTCACCTGTCTGCCTGTCTTGGACCCTACAGCTCAAAGCATTGAGTTGGCTGACTTCATATTTCGATATTAAGGTTTTGCGTCAATAAGACGAAAAATATCAGTTATCATCCAAATTTGTTTGGGATAACATCGAAAATATTAGTCGCCTCAAAAACAAAACGATATATTTTTTTTTAATTTTCGCTAACATTTGTTTTCTTAATTTGGCTTCTATCAATATAAAAAAATATTTTGTATTGCTCCAGAAGGGTATTCCCCTTGAACCATTATTTTGTTTTTAAGTTTTTATTAAGAACTAATCAACCGATTTCAATAATTTGTTATCTTCACAAGCTCTCATACTGTCTCAATAATATTTGATGGTCAAAAATGTCATTGCTTCTTTGTTAGATTTTCAAAAAATTCGAAATTCGATGTCTTGAAAATGGGTCAACACGTATATTAATAAGCTCTAAATAACTAATAAATAATATTTGCAAATTAAAATTGAAAAAATTTGAATGGAAGAAATTAATTTAAAAAAAAAAACGACTTCAAACGATTTTCAAATAAAAATTTCGAAAAATACATTTGTGAGAACAAACATTTTTAGCGAATATATTTTTAAATCTTAAAATTCAGGAAATATTTTTAAACTTCTTGGATACATAAGCAAATTCGTACGACCCTGTATTGCACCTTCCTACGTCTCTCTCAAAGCCTTCTTAGATAGGGACCTACAAACAGAGAGATATCAACATTTTCAATTTGACAAATCGGAGCGATTACAATAACTTCCTTTGGGAAGGTAAAAACGATTGAAACGTAAAAGTAGTCAAAAACTAGTTTTTTGAGATGACTTATCATAAAATGATGCACACAGTCTGATTTATTGAATTCGTAAAACAAAGTAAAGGTAGAACTTAAGACTAATATTTAATTATATTTAGATTTATAGATTTACAGTGCTTGAAGCAATTTGCAAAAAAAAGCTAAGCTAAAGTTTTGAACAAATGTACTTTAAATGTTTTATTTTAAAATCACCGCTTAGGAAATATACTAAAAAGTAATACTTGTTGTAAACTGGGACTGTTTTCACCATAGTTCGATCTGCTTGATATAGGACGTAAAGGAACTTGTCTTCTAATACTTAAACGGCTATAAATAACGTTTAATTGTTCCAAAGTTGTTGGTGATATGACTGACCCATTAATTAATTTTATAATAAAGCACAGCTGAATGCACTCTCTGTGTTTAGAAAGCGATGTAAAATTTATGAGCACGGTGGAAGTTCGAGTCTAACGGAGGCAGAAGCGCATGAATCTTCTTTGTACTCCTTGAACAAAAGGGAGCCCATGTTATGCAGCCATATTCAAATATTGGTCTTACAAATGATATATAAAGACGTTTAGGAATATAAGGGTAGCGAAAATCATGTGAAAACCGTTTTATAAATCTGAGTGTCTTATTTGCTTTTTAAATAATATAGTCATAATGATTTGTAAAAGTTAATTTTGAGTCAAGAATAATACCTTATTCAGAGAAAGTAGAGAGTTTAGTCAAATAAGAAGAGTCTAATTGATAATTGAAAGTCAAAACATTTTGTTTGCGTGTAAAACACATTGATTTACAATTGTCTATGTTTAGTAAAAGCTTATTTAAAAAACACTATTCGCAAAAACGATTAAGATCATCTTGTAGGAGTGAAAAGTCTCCAAGTGAGTCAATACGTTTGAAAATTTCAGCGTAAATTAAAACAGATGAGTGTTTTAAAATAGAAGGTAAGTCTTTAACGTACAAAATAAACAGTAAAGGTCCTAAGTGGCTACTTTGTGGTACGCCAGAGTTGGTATAAAAATTTGATGACCGCTCAATTCTTAAAACTACGCTGTATGATCTATTATACAAGTACAACGAAACCCAACTAACAAATCTATCGTTAAAGCCTTGGGATTAAAGTTTGGAAGTTAATGTTTTATGGCAAAATTTATCTGAAGTCTGTGAAGACGCACTCAACCGTTTTTCAAACGAATCTAAACAAAATGAACTGAAATGAAAGAGGTTAGTAACTGTTGACTTATTTTGAACAAAACCATGTTGACTCTCACAAATTGTAGACTTACAATTAAACGATATGACTTTACAAATAATGGACCCAAATAACTTAGGGATAACGGACAGTTTTGCAATGGGACGATAATTTTGTATTTCTTTTTTACTACCCTTTTTATTTATTGGTGTTATGTACGAAAATTTTACGAAAAATTGAAGATTTGAGCAATTCATTAAAAAGAATATGAAGAGGATAGGACAAATAGGATGTGCATTTTTCCAAAATATAAGAAGGTACACCATCTGGACCAGGGCTATAACTTTCATCTTCAGAGATCCAAAGACTAATTGAATTCAAATGAGGGAAATTTTGTGAGAGGGCCAATAACTGAGGCGTTTGTTAGGAGTTTGCTACTCCGAAAGCATCTTTGAAAAAATTCGCAAACATATTTGAATTTTTTTCTGAGTCATGGCTAAGTTCGTTGTTGAAGGACATGCAGTTTGGATACCCGTTAGTATTTCTCTTACTATTAACATAGCTACAAAAGTTTTTTGGGTTGGTTTTTATGTCGGTTTTAGTATTTAAAATAAAGTCATTATACAGAATATCTAAATAGTCAATAAACGTATTTTTTAGCTCATTGTATATTACCAAGTCAGCTTTTGTTTTATTATATTTAACACAGGCCTTGTTTATTTTATTTTTTAAGTTTTTTAGGCAAGAGTCAGATTTAGAAACATTTCGCGGCTTTCTCAATGGTGAGGTCTCATAAAAAAAGTTAAAGAGAACACAGTAGAGTTTTTAGCACATAGCGTTAATGTCACAGTTCTTAAACAAATGATTTCAGTTAACATTACATAACAGGTTAAAAAGTTCCTTAAGTCTTTATTTTATAAACTCAAGATTTTCTTTGGAGCAATTAGGAACATTACATACATTTAAATTAAAAGATAGGACTAATGCTGGGTGATGTCCGAGAAATATATAAATAAAAATATTTTGTTAAAGTTGTTGGCAATTGGCTTAGTCCACATGAGGAAAGACAATCAATTTGTCAAGAATTCGTTGGCAGAGGATGTTGTAATAGGAGATAGATAGTTCTCATGCGTCTGTTTAGTCCAGATCAAGTTTGGAAGATAGAAATAAGACTAGTATCTTGTCTTGTGGCTCAATATGATCGTTTATTTTGTCTAGGCATTTAATTGAGAGAGCTTGGAGGTATATATGTGGCGATAATGTATAGCAGTCCTATCTCAGTTTTAACTTTTATGCAAATCATTTCTACATTAGATTGATAAAAGTCATCAACCAAAATGCATATCAAGCAATTTTTTTACGTACCTACAATATCTATTAGGTGCCTTCAAATATACATAATTTGTAATTAATTTAATACCTCAGTAGCACAGTGTTATTGACTAAAAATATCTACCTTTACTTTTCTGTAATCAGGAAAAAATTTCGTCAAAAAATTGGCTCATACAGTGCACTAGTATAAACACTTTGTAGCGAACATAAAATGTAGTAAATACATAAGCATTCAACGTTATTTTGACTTACATTTTTGTTCAAGAAACAGTCAATTGAATAATGTCTTGATGTTGTTCTGTTGAATTCAATTTTAAACAGCATCGCAAAAAAAGCCGTACTTAGTAATTTGATTACTCAACCTATACGCATGCAGAAACCAAATAACCACAACTGCATACAAGCACATTCACTCCTTATTGCAAGATGATATATCTACCTATCTACTTATATAGGAACCACAGAATCACTGGGAAGATATTATGTACATATACATATATGTGTTATGCTAAACAGTATATCTTCGGTGCCCTTCTTTAACAAATCCAACTCCATCGTTTATTACCCCAGAAAAATGTCTTTATAGGTATATGTATCTGTATGAATGTAAATAAATAACCTCAAGTACTCCAGCTAAAGTATATGGTATGATTCAATAACAATCAATTAAATAATGAACACAAAATATAAAAAAGTCATCGTACTCTGACGTGAGTACAAAGGCATAAACCGCAAACCAAATGCACTACAGATATGTACTTATACTAGTAGTTAGTATTTATAAGATAAATCACCACTTTTCTTATAGCTCACACTTAAAACAAGCATTTCATGATTTAAAATAGATACTTTATATAGATATAAGTTGCAAATATATATGTAATACAATTCTAACTTCGATTAAAAAAAGTTTGTCTTACCATTCTATAAAGCCTGTATAAATAATCCTTTGGTAGTTCCATTGCTGAAACAATTACTTTTTGTTTTTATTATTTATTTCTCCGCAAGCATTTTCAAACGCACAGGCACAATTTATGTATATATTATATATGTAGGTAAGTTCTATGATGCAGGATCTAGAATTCGTTGCACTTTGTGCGATTGCATCTCCACGTTCGCATTTGCACTCGCACTCGCTTTCGCACTTGCACTCAGAAACACAGATTTTATAATATATTTGAATAATTCCTAAAAATAAAACCACTGAAATATATTTATGTGTATATATATAGATAGTAGGTGTAAGCTATTAGTTGGCATAGAAAGATGCTTTAGCGCATCGCGTATATCTAGAAGGATGCTATCCGGCAAAAAACGAACAACTCAAATCATCCACATTCCGCTTGCACATTCTTGTTTATTAATTTTTGTTTTATTTTATTTTGCTTCTCAAACCGAAACCGACTCAACAGAGTATCTTTTAGCAAAGGCAATATAATTTGCAAGCGTTTTCGCCGCCTTTATGTTGCACATGCGAAAGCGTCAAAAATCCGACTGCAGCTCTTTCGCACGCGATTTGCGCGTTACTACCATCAGTTCTGGGTAGGTAGGTACTTGTATTAAAAATATGATGATGACGACGACTACGACTAAGACGATGACGGTGGATTCAGATGTGAGATACAAGCTATGTAAAAACTGACCACAAAAAAAGCTATTCGATTGGAGCTGGTACCGGGACTAGAGACAGAGTCTAGCAGAATTGTGGCTACATCAGACGCTGCAACATCATGATTATAACCACCAACGCCACCGCAGCGCAGTACCAAAACACTTTAAGCATATAGAACTATGCTTCAAAAACTGATGGTGCTAGAGGCGCACTCCAAAAAATAAAAATAAAAGCGATATACAACAATGAGAATTCATAGAAGAAAGAACCATTTGCTGAATGGTGTGGCAAAGGCAAAGGCAAAGGCAGAGGCAAAGTGTGAATGTCGCTGCCATTTGTACCATATATTGGATAAAGCCCACTCGCATACAAAAATGTACCATATAATGTTTTGTTTATTTAGATTAGATTAATTTTTACTTGTTGATTATTGATAGTATGAACTTTCTTTTAGTTTTTCCTATAAGTTTAAGTGAACTTATTCATGGGTCTGATCTGATATGGTCGGAAGAAAGCATGCCCAATGAGTGGAATCTCAGCATAGTTTGGCCGATATATAAAAAAGGAGACCCTCTAAATTGCGACAACTACAGAGGCATCAGTCTCCTTAACATTGCATATAAGATCCTTTCTGCCGTTTCATGTGAACGTCTGAAGCCGTTCGTCAACAACCTGATAGGTCCTTATCAGTGTGGTTTCAGACCAGGAAAGTAAAGTCCACTATCGACCAAATATTCACACTACGGCCGATACCCACCACTTCTTCATCGATTTTAAAGCCGCGTACAACAGCATCCATAGGGAAGAGCTCTACAGAGCAATGTCTAGTTTTGGCATTTCTGCCAAACTTATCCGTTTGTGCAGAATGACGATGGAGAATGCACGCTGCTCTATCAAGGTCGGAAAACATCTCACCGATGCATTGTCATGTGGCTTCTTTGATATCGTTCTGGAAAGAATTGTGCAAAACTTAACCGTCAACACTAGAGAGAAAAACGACGTGTTGGACAAAACGTTAAGAAAAGACCTTGATTTTCTCAACAAGTTTTTGTCTAGACATTATATTATGAATACTGAATCAAATATAAAAGAGAATTCGAAATCTTTTTGGATATTTCTGAACTCTAAAAGAAATTGTTCATCTTTTCCTCAAGGTATGGAATACAATTAACTTACATCTAATGATATTCAGTCCTCATGTGACCTCAATTCTTTCAAACTTCTTATAATTAAACAAATATCAGCAGCTTGTATCCTGATATAACTCCTTTGATTGATTTTAGACTACAGAGTTTTTTAGAAAAAGATGTTCCGGATACCTTAAAAAAATGTATGTGTCAAAAAAAACCTGGCTTGATATGATTCCTCCTATTCTTTTGTCAAAATGTTCGTATTCACTTTGTAGTGTTTTAACCCTTATTTTTAATAAATCTTTACAAACTGGTGTTTTTCTTAATAAATGTAAAATATCTTATATAGATCCTATTTATAAGAGTGGTCTTAAGCACTTAGTAAAAAATTATAGACCAATATCAAACCCAAACTTTTTGAAAAAATGGTCACCCAAAAACTTTATTTTGCTGTCAAGAATTTCTCGTCTCAAAAATAACATAGTTTTGGGAAGGATAGATCAACGTGTATTGAAGTCTATTTGCAAATTATTGTTATAATCACGTTGAAAAGGGTAGACAAGTTGATGTAATATATACTGATTTTGTTAAAGCCTTTGACCGCGTGCATCATGGTCTTCTCCTACAAAGGCTTAAGATGTTAGGATTGAATGCTTCATTTTTACAGTGGTTAGGTTCATAGCTTACTGATAGAAAACAAGCTGTTAAAATAGATGATTGTGTTTCAAATCTTATAGACGTGTTGTCGGGTCTTCCACAAGGCAGCCATTTGGTTCCACTTCTTTTTATAATCTTTATAAATGGTTTACATCTTATCATTGCTTATCAATGCGGTTGGATATAAACAATATTCTTACTCGAAGTGTTAAATTTTTAGTGTATCTAAGTCTTTTCCAGATTATAAATAAAGGTACGCTCTATTGCCTTAAAAAAGCTTAAATGTCGGAGACAAGTCTTAAGTGTTCATTAAGATATTATTGATAACAGAATAAATTCTCTTGATTTTCATGCCCCATCACTAGTTTTTCGCAACATAAATTAATTATATTATCCTCCTCTTCATAGGACTAATTATTGTCTAAATGAACCAATAGCGTATTCTGTGTATCTATTTAATATGGTTTATAATGAAATTGACGTTTGTATGAATAGATATAGTTTTAAGAAAAAAATTCTTGAAATATGTAATTGATTAATTATTTGTTATCTAAAATTCCTTGTAAATATGTATACATATATCTTATTAGCTTTATTATTTTGTAGTAATTTTGTAATCAGCAGATCTTCGAGCAATTGATAAAATAAAGAAATAATCCTGAAAAAACTAAAGCTCTTCCGATATGGAATATAAAACTCAAAGCTATGAAAACTTCCCTTCCTTTATATTGAATAATTACATAACTGATTTTATTACACAAGCCAAAAACTTAGGATTGATCTTTAACAATGGACTAAATTGGGATACATTCGAAAAATACTGTTGTGTCAAAGATTTATGCTTCGCTCTAGGACTATCTATTATTAGATCAATTCTACTCACTCATACTAAATTGCGTATGGGTGTAAGCTTTTGTAAACATTGACTCTCATTCGGCTCAGAAGGTAAAGGTAGCATTTTAATGCCACTGTTCGATTTTTTTTAACCTGCGTATATTTTATTATGTCTCGTTTCAAGCTCGTCAACGTTTTAGCTCTAACTTAAAAGCTTTCTTCGATTATTGGTATTGTATCTTGCTTTTCAATGTTGATGATAAAAAGACTCCAAGTTAACCATCTAACAGACTTTCTGAAGTCATTTAGACTATCTTTCCAGTCATATGAAGTTTAGAAACGAAAACTGGGGCCTTACTATGTAACTCGATTCTACTTTTAATTCTATTCCAAATTCATTTCCGACTCTACTTTCAAATCGTACTACGTATGAAAGTAGAATCGGATGCCGGTTATACCAACTTGTTTTCAAAAAAAATTGTACTTTCGAACGAGTATCGAGTTGTTTAAAGGTTTATCGCATCTGATGACCATCAATTATTAATTTGTCGCCGTTCGCAGCAATTGGGGCTCTGTAACTCAGCAACGTGGAAAATTTTGCGGAAGGTTTTAGGTGTGATGCCTTTCAAAATACTGCTGGTGCAGGAATTGAAGCCGAACGACCTACTGCAACGTAAAACTTTTGGTGAATGGGCTCTTGGAAAGTTGGCCGAAGATCCGCCTTTTTACCAAAAAATTGTGTTCAGCAAAGCTTATTTTTTGCTCAATTGGTTTGTAAATAAGCCGAATTGTCGATTTTGGAGTGAATATCACAGTTTGGTACGGTTTATGGGCTGTTTGCATTATTGGACCGTACTTCATCAAAGATGATGGGAATTTTTTAAACAGAATGGAAGCGCTTGACTTTCATGAAGCATGACACGTGGTTTCAACAAGATGCTCAATTGGCCGCCTAGACCGTGTGATTTAACGCGTTTATACTGTTGTTTGTGCAGCTATGTTAAAGTTCATGTCTATACAGAGAAGTTCACTTTAATTGACGCATTGGAATACAATATTGAATTTATTCGTGAGATATCGGCCGAAATGTTGGAAAGAGTATGCCCAAATTGTACTAAGAGGATTTACCATTTGAGGAGCAGTCAAGGTCGACATTTGCATGAAATAATCTTCAAACATTTAATTATATGGACCGTACCATCGATTTAAATAAAGATGTCATGCATTTTTTTTGAATTTTATGTGTTTTTAAAAAACTTTCTTATATCTTTTAAAAAATCACCCTTTATATACGGAAGAGTTTTTGAATGCATTCTTAATGAAAAATATATACATTTGTTTAAGTTTTGTTAAGTACTATCGTCTTTCTAAAGGCGGATTTATTTTCTACCTTAACACCATATCATCCGACATGACTACTCGTAGAAGACAAAATGCTGTTCCGATTATTATTAAGTTATCAGCAGGATTGAATTCTTTGGCAACAGGAGGTTACCAAAACCCAATCGGTGGTGACAAGAACGCTGGACAGCAAACCAAGTCAAAAATAATTGCCGAAGTTTTGACTTCAATCGAAAGAGTCATGTGTCCGCTGATGATAAATTTTAAAATAAATAAGGAAGAGAAACGAAAGTCTAATTTCTTTTTTTTTACAACAATCACGAATTCCCGGTGTAATTAGGGTGGTAGATGGAACTCATATTCTACATTTGACTTACACTTTGACAAAAAAAACTTCGCTCCTGTTTTGAGTTCTAATTTCGAGTTACGTAGTTCCTCGTTTATTCGAAAGCTCATAAGAATTGGCACTACTAGAACTATTCGATTCTCGTTGGGTCGAAAGTAGTCAAATAGATACATTGTATCAATTTTTCAAATTTGAGCAATTTTATTTTAGAATCGAGTTACATAGTAGGGCCCCAGAAAATTAGCAAAATATTTATTTTAAATATTTCACAAACTTGAACTGGAATACACTTTTTAAAATAGGTATACTCATTTTTAATTCTTTTGCGTCAATTTTAATTTGTTTTATTTAATTTTTGTAATCTTCTTTAAATTTGTAAGCTATGTATATAAATTTCATAATCTTATTTATAATTAATTAATTGAATGTAATACAATTTTACTTGATGTACATCTGCTTCATAAATAAATGAAAAAAATCTCAAATCTCATATTCATGTTTTTTAAATTTCATCTGTAATTGGAAAGGAAAATAAAGTGAACATTTTCATAATCCTTATCGATAAGGTAATCACGAATCTAATTTGAATGTCATTGGGATCTATTCTGCTCTCAACTAATCAACTATTGAAATTATCACATAGGAACCAGATTTCCGAATAATCGAAGGACGAACACTCTCCTATTGTAATGTTGAATTTTAACACCAACGATCATGTGTTGCTTATATAGAAGCAGAAGTTTTGTAGAGACTTTGAGATTTTGCTTAGGAATTTTCTATTAATTTTGTTTATATTTATATTATTACTTTTATTTAAAATGCAATAAGTTAAACGCATTTTTTTTTAAATTGCATTATAGGTTAAATTTGTTCCACCGAACCTTATGAGAGAGTTGTATTTAAAAATTCACAAGAAATAACTCAATCAAGAAATAACTCAATCAATCATAATCATTTTGATTACAATACAATTTATACAAATCGGAAGTGTAAGGCTTACAAATTTTTTAATGTTTTCAGGATAGTAGCAGGTTTTATTTAATTAGTTTTAAATAGCTATTCAATTATTTTTTTTGTTTAACTTTCATGCTTTTATCCCTGTGACCATGTCTTGTTGCTCGGGATAAAACACTGGTATAAAATAGTTAAATAGATAAAGTAAAGAAATCCACTTTATGCTTTACTTATTAGTATGTTTAAAATATACATTATTTTCTCTCATAAGGTTAATTTTAATAATTCTAATTAATTAGTGTATCAAGCTTGAGTACAATTTTTACGCCCGCAAAAGAATTGCTTTTTTTATTATATCAAGTGGTTTGGCTTTGAAAACATTATGTCATTCTATTTTCATTGTAATGAGTATTGTAATGATCTCTTCATATATTATTTATATATTACATTGTAGTGGGTTTTATGGGAATTATATAATCTTGTAGACCATTTTTAAGAAACGTATTATTTATTATTATTTTTATTATAGTTGCTTAACGAACATTCCTTCGTATTTTTTTTTGTATTAGTAAAGCGACCCATAGAAACCACACTTGTGTGCACATTGGTGTACTGACCGGTGTAGCCTTGCACACATGACACACCAATCGTACTAAACATTAGTTGTGAAAGAGATCTCAAAGAGGAGTGATTAGAATGAGTAACGTTGAAGCTTAAGGCTTGTATTGGAACAACCTGCGACGCACCGCACTCAACAATAATTCAGATGCACCTGAAAAGTAAATGTGCGTGCTCATCCCTATACAATATACATATCACACCGATAGACACCGACCCAGAAAAATCAAAAACTTTTGATTTAACTCGCTCCGTGTTTAACACTGAAAATCGGTGTCTATTCCAGCCCATACACAGCACAAAATTCTGCACTCCGATACAAGTGTGGTGACTATGGGCCGTTTAAGAGAGTGGCATGTAGCTCCTTTCTTTATTCGTTGTACTTAAGTTGTTTAAAAGAAAATGTATACTTATTAAGTTTAAAAGAATTATAACTATGTCCTTTTACAGATAATTAGACGACATAAGGTATGTTTTAGTATCTGATTGGCCATTGACTGGAACGTGAAAACTCCATTTAGTTTCTGATTTATTGAATTTGTGTATAATGCCAAAATGTATATATTTTATTTGACAACTTTACTACCAAACAAATTAATTTATTTCTACCTTATGTAAGGAGATTTTTTTGTGTAATAACAACTAAACCTTTGGTATTTTCTGTGCCTTTGAAACAAAAGACAGATATTTTATGACTTACGCTACTCAACAATAGATACATAGATATAGATTTTAACTTTAATTTTTGTTTGTTTTCGTCACACTGTTGCTAAATCTCAAAGAAAATAAAGCAACTGTCTTAATTAGAAGCCACATGTCTTAACCCAACAATATTTTAGTAGTGCTACGTCAAAGTATCTAAAGAAATACTTATGTATGTACAATGTAGGTTGCTGATAAAGTTTTGTTTTTTTTTCATATAACAAATGTTTACTAATATTATCTTAGTAACATAGATAACTTTGACATTTCAATCCAAAACAGTGAAGAATACACAAACAATTAGTGAAGTACATTTCTATGTATATCTACATATACCTACATTCCATTAAAAATGTTAAATAAACGAAATTTAGTTTTCTAAATTAAGAATACCTTACACTGGCTTGTGTTTATTATTTCAACCTTGAGACAATTTAGTCTGAATAAAATGTAGGCATATAGACACACCACACAGCCCAGCAGCAAAAAATATAAAAATAAATAAATATAATTAAAAACTCTCTCATTTGAATTTATTACAACGACTTTGAATATGACTATGACTATGCCAGAGACACTCCATAGAACACACAAGGGTGAGAAAGTAAAAGATAGATTGCGATTGCGATGAACAGAAATAACCTCCCACTTCCCACATATACATACATTTAATTTATTTGTAACAAACAAATGTCAAATAACTGACAGATGGCAAGAAATCAAATTCAACTTGAAACTCAGTTAGAATGACAACACAACTACGAGCGACGTTACGCCCATTTATATGGGATATTCATAGAATGTAAAAGATTGATATTAAACAAACAAAACTCGTCAATCAAAAAAGAAAAAAAAAAAGTTTAAAACAATAACGTTATCAAAATGCAACTTTAATTAGATATGCGTTACGTTTATGTAAACCAAATGCACTCATCTTTGTGTGGCATACTAATTTTTGTTACTTTGAATAATGGACATGTTATTAAAAAGCTTCATTACAAATAATTCGCACATGAAAAAAGTTTGTTTTTTCTGCCTCAAGTTCATTATGAATTCCAAGATGAGACGGAAGCACATTTTTGAAACGAGTTTGAGTTTGATTATTTTGTTTGTATCTATTGCTGATTTCATAGCCGTAGTCAGAGAGGAGGAAATTTCGTTGAAGGGTAATCACTTTAATAAATCTCGATACTTAATTAATTAAAATGGTCTCAGCATAACGTGCATATGAATATGATATCTCATATGCAAACATTACATACATTTTAACTATCTGACTAATGTGACGCGTGGTTTGCAATCTTTTGACAGGTGTCACTTAATTTATGCTAAGTTTGGTTTGTCATTTCACAATGAATAAAACTAATTTGTAATTCGTACAAATTGGTACGTTCAAGTGACGCATTAATTTATTGAAAGAAACTTTTGGTGAGCGATTTATTTGGGCTTTGGGGGCTTCGCCGTGACTGGACTATTTTTTGTGGGCTTACGTGAAGTTGTTTGTCTACGCAGGTTAGCTGTTGACGATTGACGCATTTGAAGAGAATATTCGGTGATTCGGTAAGTTATTACTGACATACCATCGCCAAATGTGGACCCCCTATTACTACATTATGAATTTGGTGTCTTGTAGGAAAGATTCAGATCAAACAGGACCTCTTGTGATGGTAGTTGCGTAGGAGTGTCATGCAAGAGTTCTTGGGTTCGATCCCGGTCTATGACACTTAAGGTTTTGTTTTCACGGGTTCTGCCTCTTGCGAGGAATTCACTCCTCCAGGAGTACTTCTTGTCATGAAAAGTGCTTGTGGGTCACCTCTTTCACAACTCGAACACAGGAATGGCTGACAGTTGTACAAGGCTCTAGTTCTCAACGGACTGTCGAGCCACATAATAATCACCCTTCACGAAGGAACAAAAATCCGTCATGGGATCTTTGTGCCACATCCATATACAAAATATTGAATGCCATGTACATTAAGGATCATATTTAAACTCGATAATTATTTTCGGTTTAAGGGAATTAAAATATCAGTCCAGAGAATATAGAACAAAATCTCCAATAAAGATACAGCTCACTCGCTCAAATATTCCACCTTAGAGCACCACCTTCACAAGCTACGGCCTTGGCTGTGTCCGATCTATGATATCATTCTACACATTGACTAATTGCAATAAATTGATTTTTCATCGAAATTCACCACACTTTATTTTATAAACCATACGATAACGACAATTGGCGAAAGGTGTTTAGCAAAATCAAAATTTGTTTTTATTCGCAAAAAAAGAACACAAAGAACCATGGAAGCAAGCAAGAAATGATAAAAATAAAACAAAAATTAAAGTTATAAAACATATCTATACGAATCGAAATTTTGTATACACTAACACTGAAGTAAACGAAGTGCCAACAACAAAGTGGTGAATTAAAAGCTGTCATTAACTGACGGTAATTACTTCGAATTCCTTATTTCTTTCACTGAGGTTGGAAGGTGTTCTTAAAAACAACAACATTAAATAACATCGACACGTGCAAATATAAACAAAAGATTTTAAGCGGAATGTGGTACGTAAATTAAAGGAAGGTGTGTGTGGTAAGTTGCAGCACTTGCACCGCATCGCATATACAACTAGACATCTACGCAGCGTAGATACTTTTTCTATAAGTGTTTCGAGTGATTTTCAAATGTAAACAAAACGCACAAAACTTCTTGCCGAGGATCGCGCCCAATTAATTACAAACTTCACATTTGCTCGAATACAAGCATAACGAAGAGCATATATACAAAACAACCAACCTACACTATATACGCTAAGGCTTTACGTTGAAAGTTGAAGATGTTGCGGCGCGGCGCACTTCGTATTCTTCAATCTTCAAAACAATTTTACGATACGCACGTACATATTTGTCTGTAGAAAACAAAACCGATGAGCGTTTAAAACGATCTAAATGCCAGTTGGCGACTGATCTAACAAAATTGGAAGACTCAATATGGAAGTTAACAATTTTTTTTTCTTTCACATGCTTTTCCATACAAAATGTAGTCTTCTCAATGTGTTCAGTTTTAGTATCTATAAGAGAAGCAAGCACAAGCATTCCATGAAGATTGTGGAACACAAAACGTGAACGTGAAAGAAAGCGACCGAGAATTGGAAAGAAAACGACAATGACGTGACGCCAACGAGCGCCAATGCCAAAGGCTCCACGCTCCAACCTCCACATCAGGGCCGAACTAACGGTTGCACTGTGCATCCGCAAAGAGGGCGAAATATACTAAATATTGAATCTATATCTATATATATTTTCATGGTCTTGAAGAAGGCAGTTTTGGAAGCTAGAAACTTACATTTTTATACTTATATTATTTAAGCCTGTTTGTAATTTTAGTACATACTACAAGATCGTTACAACAGAAGATATCTTAAGGCGCTTCAGTTTTTCACGGACAACTTAAGTTTTTCTTAATTTGGTATACGTTCACTTTTTTGTGTAATATTATTAACTTGTGCTTTCTTTCAATTTGTGGTAAAATAATGTTAAATATAGAAATAAAAACTTGTTGATAGAGACAAATAATCAAAATAAAGAAAATCTAGATGAATGCAGATGATAGGAAGTACCTTAGTGCAGATAAAGATAAATGGGCTGGAAATTGGTGTAATTATTGTCAGACTCAGATCAATGTAGAATTCTTTTGATACCTTGAAAGATATAATACATCCCTAAAAAAGGAAGTACAAAATTCAAGTTCATTTATAAATACAATTTTTTCAAAGGCTTAACTAAATGCTTTTGGCATGGCTTTGCCGTTTGCCTGATTGACAATTTTTAAACAAGGTTCTAAATTGAAGTTTAAATTTTTATTTATAAAATAAAACCGTAGATATTATCTTTGGATTGAAAGCGATCTTAAAATAATTTCTTTTACTAAGATTTAGTTCAAGAATGACATACTTGGCTCTTTGTACTGAAGAAGTTACTTGTGCCATACATTCGAGTCTACATTTTCCTACATTCTTCAACAATTTCGGCAATGAGATTATGCAAGGAATCTTTGACTTTCCTTTCCATTGAAGCCGGTAAGAATAAAATCCATTCAACACTAATCTGCTAATTCCCTCAACTTCTCCAACCGAAGATTTTGTTCATTGTAATCATTTTAGGTAATGTGTCATCACATCAGCCTTATAAAAAACTCTTTAAAGAAGAAGATGTGCAGGCCAAGTGTTCTGAGGAAAAACGGTGATACCCGGTTTTAATAATTAACACGTTTGGTGTATTTTTTGGAAGTTGGAAACATCTTTTTGAGTAGAATCTTAAAAGATTTTCTACCGATTCATATTTACTGTGGCCCCAAAGACTATGATTCTATGAGTTGTCATTTAAAAGATCTTTCGTTTACAATGCAGGTTATAGGCGAACATATAAACGTTCGGCTAAAGGAATGCACACTCTTTTGAATATTCTGTTTGTTTGGCAAGTTTCTATTCCGGTCTAGTTGTCTTTAAAATTCAAAATGCAATTAAGTTCTCAACGGACTGTTCAGTCCCTTCTTAATTTGTTTGATGTTTTTAAACTTCATAAAATTAAAGGACATTGTAAGACTGTTTTAAAATATCAACTTATTTGAAGATTCGAGAGACTCAAAGATTGTGTTTTTCTTTTTTTCAGTTCATAGTGCGCCCCTGGCCACGTAGCTCTCGGTCTCGACCACAAGTAGATAGTTTTTCGCTCTTATTCGTTTTGTGTATTACTATTTTTGTTGTTGTTGTTTTTGTGCGATTAGGGGGCAGATGAGGCGGAAAGCACAATCTCACACAAATACACTTAGATACCTACATACATACATATACTCAATGTCTTTAAGTTTTAGTTTGATCACCGATTGGTGCCGCAGCGGCTTTGGCAGGGTGAGAAAAAGAGTACAAAGGCGATGACGATGCAGAATAAATAGCAAAATAAAACAAAATAAAAAGAAAACAAAACAAAACAATAATATACCTACATATGTAATATAGGTACTATACACAAGAAGAAGAAGAGTACGTATCGTTCTTGAATATTAAATAGGGTGCTTAGTTGATTCTTTATTGGAAATTATTTTAAGATTTGTTTTTAAGTGAAAGATACATTAAATAAGTACTGTTTTAAGTATTAATGGTTGTGTTGAGTCATGGGATTTACATAATGGACCAAAAAGAAATTGGAGTGTTTTAGTTTCGAAAATATTAATATCTGTAAATGAATTGTAAGTTCCGCATTTTTGAGCAAAGGTTAATTAAGAAAACCCCATAACCAAAGAAGTCATAGGTCAGTAAATTGAAAAAAAAATATATATCTTACAGGTAGTATAACTCGTATTTTAATAGAATATACATTTTTTTATATTTGCTAACAAAAACAACTAAATACGTAAAAGAACAATTTAGGTATATTATAAGAGGACTTTGGGTCCTTATGCTCTTATGCCTCAAGTAGATACATTTGTATCTATATTACTATTTTTGTTTCTATCAATTTTTCTTTCGGTTCGGATTGTTAAAAATAATAGCGAATGTTAAACTAAGAGTGGAAATTGGTCAAATTGAATTAAATAGCACTCAGTTTTGATATAACAAAATATTTTGTATTTTTTTTCGACTAACTCTATATACTATGCAGCAAAAACTTATAAGGTTTTTGGAATGTAATTACAAGGATGGCATGTAATCCATTGCTTTGGTGTTTTAAGCGGGATACCGACATAATACCCAAGTTCAAAATTTCCAAAAACAAAATCCCCACATTTTAAGAAATACACAAATTAGTTATCCCCAAGCGTTAAGTCCCCAAAAACAAAATCCCCAGGATTTAAATCTTTATGCACATAATCCACAAACGAAATCCGCAAATCTAAAATTCCCAATCGCCGCCGCTGTCTAAAACTATTGGTTTTCATTATTTGTGTGAAGGCCTTGATACTGTGGTGTGCATTTTCTTAAAAATAATTTTAATTTTAACGAAGTAGATTTACCTGGGTATAAAATATACTTCACTTTTCAAGCTCTACTTCTTGTATTGAACAAAATAGTCCATCAATACATGGAAATACAACAGATAAACTACAGTGAATGGGTAAAAGATAGTACTACTGTTTCGAACAAACTTTAAACGTCATTAATTACGATCTGAAAAAATTTACTTTTTTCGCTTATAAAGCATTAGTTTAAAATTGGGATTAAATAGCTCTAATTTAAGGAAAGTAACATTGTCTTATAAACTTACCTTTTCTAAAATGATCTGCTCAGTTTTTTTTTTTAATTTTCAATCAGAAGTCCGAACCCTGGTCATCGGAAGTCTTTAAGCACGGATTCACCATATTGCAAGTATATCTAAGAAATTATTTTTTGCGCCAAACATAGTTTTTTAGATACTCGAAATATGATGGATCTGTACTTACGGATTTTGATTTTTAAGATTTTAAATTTGGGAATTTTGGTTTTGGGGATTTTGGTTATTGATATTTTAGATTTGGGGATTTTTGCTTAGGGGCTAGAGCTGTTTTAAGCCACAGTTTGTGTCTGTTGTTGAACAAATGAAAACTATGGCTAAAGTTTCTTTCAAGGATAATAATACGATATATTTATTTGTTCATGATAATCATGAATTTGGAAGATTGGTCCATCTCTAAATTCCAAGAAAAATCACCCCTCACATAATGGTATCGTATTTAACTGTTTTGTGTGAATAATAAAAGTGAAACTTCTTTCCTCGATAATAAATAAATGCCCTGCCTTAAAAATTAAACAATATTTTAAATTCTTATAAAAAGAAAATTAAAATTGTTCAAACAAAATTGTCATCAACATTAAATACGGCTCTAAAATTTTTAACTTTCTATTGAAAGTTATTGCAGTCTTTCTTATTTGTCGAATTGGAAATTTTGCCATTTCTCAACGTTTCAAGGTCCCTAAAGTGCGTACATTGGGCAAGCTATTTTCATTGTCAAAATTCAGTAGAGATATCAGCTTCATATAAATTTTGTTATACCGATATTAATGCAGAAAGACGCAGAAAGGACCCTTAAAAAAATCAGTGGGTGTTTTTTGTTTGTTAACTCAAATATCTCAAACAAACCAATAACGCTAGCGACTTTCTATGTCACATATAGTGACGGGAAACCAAACTTTATTTTTTTATCTCCAAAATAATTGTATGGAACGTGTTCGAAATTTGGTAAATAGCATTACAAAAAGTTGTTAAAAATTGATTTCAACTCAAACATTACTTAAAAAATGTAAGACATTGACTTCAAACTGATTCATTTTAATGAAATATTGATTAGACATTTTTTTCCAAAAAAAAAGAACATATAAAAAAACACGACTCAAAAATTTAAGATATTGGCTTCAAATTAATTTCAAGTTATACTATGTCATAAAAAATTAAATTTCATTCTGTGCAAAATTTTCTAAAAAATCCATCTGCATTCATTTATATAAGAAATAAAAACATAACAAAATTGGCTTTCTTAAACTCTCCTTAAAAATGTGCAACATATTGTTAACTTTTATTAATTTTTTTAGAAAAATTAAATTGACAACTTTTTTAACAAATCACAAAAATCTAAAAAACCAACAGGAAACTGATTAGAAATGGTTTTCGACTTAAGTATTAGGACAATAAAGGAATTTACATTATTTATCTGACACACATTTAAAATAAATATTTTGTTAAAGTTTTAGGTTAAACAAATCGACAGACAGGATGGGATGGGATGGTGTCTTATCCCAGCCTCTTTTTATTTTCAATTTTCAAGTTTTCAATTGTTGATTTCAAAAACCTTTTTTATTTTTTTTAATAATACGGCTGAAGTTTTGTTAGCAGTTTAAAAAAAAAATATTTTTTTTTAATTTTAACCAACATCAATTACGAAAGCTGTTTAAAATACAAATTTTATTTTATTGGAAATACTGACTTAATTTTGCCTCAAGCTGGTGGGTTTGTATTAAACCTTGGTTCTTTGTCCTGCTTCAAACTAACTCAAATGCCTAGAAAAGACTTGTATTTAATGCTTATCCGAGTTTAAAATTGTTAAAAAAAGGAATTAATATTATTTATATTTATTCCCTATGTATTTCAACAATGTCTGTTAGAAATTGACTTTGTGTTCTTCACGTGACCTTTTCTTTTCTAAAAGAAATATGTAAATCATACAATTTTGTCTTAGTGCAATTTTTTAAACTCAAACCCACTGACAAAATAACTTCAAAATTAAATTCATAGCTAAGATCACAGCACAAAATGCTAGTATGAAGGACGATGGACATATTTGTATATTAGCTGAGTGTAAAACCAGCAGAATTGAAATAAGTACCAAAAGAACCAAACTAAGATAATTTCATTCTGTAGCTACAAGTCTCGAAACCACCAGCCTATTAAACTGTTGCACGTGTTTGTATACAATGTCGATTTATGTACCTTATAAAGGGTCTGCAACATTTATGTATAAATTGAAAGGTATTTTTGCCATAAATCTACAAAAGCTAAAAGAACTAAGTATTTTCCCGATATAGAAAAAAAAACAGTTCTTTGAGAATATAATGCTTTTTAGGCTTAGAAGTCCAAAATTTTGATCGATAGTGGAAATTATTGATTATTATTAAAAATACATAATTGTGTAAAGAACATGCAAAGAACAGATACAATAGTTAGTTCGTTTGATAGGGGAAGATTTGTACATTTCATCCATAGACTCTTGACAATTGACGAGTCAATAATAATAAATTCATTACACATAACTGTGGTTTGAAAAAGGTTCAAAAAACAGTGTTACTGAATAACAAACAAACCAAGAAACTTCTTTCATTCGCCAAAGGAAATTTATCTTTGTAACTTTCTTTGGCAGTCGGCTAAAAGTGTTCAAAAATTGTAATGCCTTCGTTTAACAGCAAGTAAGAAACTTCTATTATTTACCATTTGGTACCTATTTCAATTCAGTTGGCTGTACGCCCGAAATAAACATTGTCCTTTAAACTTTACCTCCATTCATCCAAGAAATACTTCTTCAATTTTTTTTAAAGTAACCCTCAAATATTATTTGATAAACAAACAATTTCTCATATACGAGTAAATGCGGGCAAGTATATACACACTATAGATACATATATTTATATTAACATTTTTTAGATACTTTATCCATCGAACATTGAAGAATTGCGTTCTCAAATAAATCTTTATCACTCATCAAAAATATTTCGTTATAAATAATAACCTATGCTTGCATACTATGTATGTTTACTATACTAGAACCTACATTATACAAACATATCTATGTACATGTGCGTTGTACAGTACATAATTAAAGTTATATCATATCGATTGTCGGTATAGACTATTGTGCAACTACCCAGCCCTTTTAAATTGGAATTGTCCGTCATTTAAGTGCACAAGACTTATGATTCCGTATTGATTCAATGAATTAAACTAAAGATTGTTTCAGACTTTCAAAGGGGCAAATACAAATTTAAGAAGTGGTGATTATGGGGGAGTAGGTTAAATAAAATAAATTGAGATCTTTTTCTATCACCCTAGAGGAAAAGGGGATTATTTTTAGACAGACAAACATATTAAAGGTCGAGAAGATCAGAATTATGGATAACTATGGGCAATAGTCCATAAAACGCTATTTAAAAGGTTGAAGTTGATAATTGAATTAAGTTTATACAATTTATTGTATTTTATAAAAATTACCATGGCAACAATTGGCAAAGTATCAAGATATAAACTGATGGGTTCATATAAGAAACATGTTTTGAAAATGTATCCAATATGTCTTATAACTTTTGTGTTTAAATGTGCGAATATTCAAAAGCCATGCAAAATATTTAACACAAGTAAATACTGTCATGTTTGAGGTCTTGCATTCGATTCCTGCCTGGGCATTTAAAAGTAAAGTGTCTTTTCAAATTAGCAGTTCGAATTCGGTTTACAATCCTGCTAACATTACTCGCACACAGGAATGGTTGAGAGTTGTGAGCCACTAGGCCCTAGTTCTTAACGGATTGCACCACCTAATGTATTAGCTTCCCATGGGAAGGTATTGTAATCGGTTCAATTTGTCGAATTGAAAATGTGGTTATTTCTCAAAATTTCAAGGTCCCTAGAACCTAAATAAAAGATTTTTAGAGAGATGTTTGTGCGTACATGTATTCGTACGTTCGTACATCCGTGGGTTGGGGAAGCTTTTTTGTCGTCCACGTCTCAACAACAGGTAGACATATCGACTTCAAATAAATGTTGTTATACAGAAGGATTATAAAAAATTGAGTGGGTGGTTTGTTAACCATGGCAATTTTTAAAAAAAGGTAAAAATATTAGTTAACCCAAAATATCTCATGTATCAATAGCGCTACCAACTTGAAACTGATAAAAGAGGCTTTAATTCACACACACTCCCCACCCGTCTGTCAATTTGTTTTGCTTATAATTTGTAAAATCTCTTAAAACTGAAACAGATGTTCCACAAGGCTGTATATTGAGTCCGCTGATGTTCGCTCTTTTTATCAATGATATTGAAAATACATTACTGGGAGGCGTTTTTTATGGCGATTTATCTTTAAAAATTTTGCTCTATGCTGATGACGTGGTGGTATTCTCTGATAACCCAGTGACATTGAAGCTTCAGATAAATAAACTTAAACAATGTTTGCGATTCGTGGGACAATCAACGTTTCTAAATCTAAAATTATGAGGATTATTGAAATAAATTTTCAAAAGAATCTTCCGGCTGCTCCGTAGAACGTCTAATTACGCCAAATATGTTGAGTCCGGGCTTCCGCAAATATATGTTAGAAATTCAAAGGCCAACGCTGACTATCTTATTAAAGCTATGCATAGACCTGATAGTAATCTGCACAAGCAAATCCTGCTTATATCACTCCATTGTGAATATTCTCCTTTTAGAAATTAGCATTCTCTTGCCACAGCACATAATTCAGCAATGAATCTAAACGCACACAAAAAAGAAGAATGGAGAAATACTTTATACAAATGCATTTCGATGGTTGATGAGGAAATGAATACAACTAAAGGGCTAGGAAATCGCTTTATAGAGCAACCAATAACCGCCTTAATTTAACTTTGGGTGATTTTATTTATTTCTGTGAGGACCTTTCTGCTTCTAATATACGTTTGATATTCAAAATACGGACTCAAACTCTTGAGCTCACCTACAGGCCACATAGAACTGACAAAGATGCAATTTGTTCACTCTGCACTCAAACTAAAACGAAGATGCTTACCATTTTTTAGCAACTTGTCCTATTTTACAAGAAATCCGTAGACTTCATTTTGATAAAAGCTTCCTCGTGTTTTAAACGAGGAGTTCGATTGAAAGTTGCTGGTACGCTATGTCTCACATGCAAATAATTACAGACAAAAAATCCACATTCTCAGAAACTTTTCCACTTCTTCACCATCTTCGGTTTTTTAGTTAAAAAAAATATTAAACTAAAATATTTTGAACAACCATTTAAAGTACCTAATTGTTAATTGTTTTCTTATTTTAATAGTAACACATACATATTTATTGTTGACGTTTCTTTTTCTTCTTTAAATTACTTTGCCACTTTAACAAAACAACATTTAAAACGTTAATCACATTTTTGTAATATTATTGATATATGTATGTTTTTTATTTTATATTCCATAATATTGTATACTCTTTTTTCTCAATGTAAATTTCTTAATGAACAAAGATTTATCTATCAATCTATATTATGACTTTAACAAAATGTTTATACAAATATTTTTGATATTAATAATTTAAAGTCAATATTTTTCTTTGTTTTCTTGTATTCGCCTTTTTTTAAACGAGTTTTCAGTTGACTTTTTATAACAAAATAACTAAAAATTACCAAAAATGTTTTATATGTAGTGAAATAGTTTTATTTCAAAATCTATTTTTGTTAACGAGATTCTTAGCCGAAACCCACAGATTGAAACGATTTAAAAGTATGTAAATACCTTTATTAATTCACAAGATATCAATACGTACGAAGGTGCAAACTTACGTGCACACGCATGCCCGAACATCTCTTTAAGAATCTTTTATTTGGACTCTAGGGACCTTGAAACGTCGAGAACTGTCATAATTTTCAATTCGACAAATCGGATCATTACAATCACTTCCTGTGGGAAGTTAAAAAATAGTCACAATAGCTTTGAACTTTTCCAAAAGTCTCACAGTTGGGCCAGACATCAAACTTATTTTAAATTTTTATTCAAGCAAAACTCAAAATAAATAAATTGAATACCTAGGCAAAAATTATTAAAATGCATTTCTATACAAATTACGTATACGCCCGTGTGTACCTAAAAGAACTTTTCAAAGTTTAGGAAAAGTACATTTAAATTTAAATGAAGATTGTAAAATGGAGATTGTAAAATGAAATTTTGAGAACACGTCACACTTGTCATATACAAAATAATAGTATAAAAAAGAACAAAAGGTCAAATGTGTTTTTTTTTAAGAATTTACCCGTATAGTGTCTATCTCACATCAGGCTCCTTTTATGTTTAAATATCTGCACTTTTATTTTTCTAAACATACACAAAGTCATTAACCACAATAAAAGTGTATAAACTCGATGATGATTGAAATCGTTCAGGCTTTACTTTTGTATAAATGCATATCAATTCCATTAAGCAAATCGCCGTCAGGACGTGGTTAGAGGGTTTTTGCATGTCTTCCTTTTGATTCAAATCGTTCACGTTCGTTCGTCTTGAGTCTTTTTTCAGATATTATAATCATAAAGATACTTTTGCGAGATTATGTTACTTAGGCTGATGTTGGCGTCGAATCATGTTTGGTTGCTTTTTTTTTGTTGCAAGCTATCATATAAAGTTATAAACCCAGAGGAAATGATGCAAGAAAAAGTAATAGACTTTCAAAAGCATGACCACAATATTTATTATCTTTGTATGTGACATGGGAAACAAATAAAACAGTGAAGTAAATAAAAGCCTTATGCTTTATAGCAAGCTTATAATAAGAAACATATGGCTTGAAGATAGGCAGCAAATAAGGAACAAACAATATGCAGTGATCTCATTTATAAGTTTTGTATAAGTGCGAGATCGTTGAAAGATATCAATGGAATTTGAATTAGATCTTAAATGGTGATAGAAAAGAATTGGCGCTTCGGTTATGGGAAGGTAATAAATTTATATTCGACAATGTGGTTAGATATAAATCAATTTAGATATAGTGATTTTTCTTCCTATCAATTCTTAATCACTAAAATTCTTGGGATAAAGATAAGAAAAAGAACATAACATAATACTTTTTAAGAATCTACTCCGATTTTAAGCCCTAAAGTTTTTTAATGTCAAATACAAAACTGCTACTAGCTCATAATTTTATAATAGAACCGTTGTTTTTAGTTTTACTTTTCAGATTACTTATAAGCCAAATTGTTTCTAAAAATGTAAATGTGTATGTTCTAAATTAAGAAATACTAACGGCCAATTCCTTGAAAAAGTTCTGTGTGCTCTAAAACTCGGATTATTGAAAAATTGGAACTTGGTTCAGTTCGAACTCATATTTTCATTAAGTTCTGGAGCGTTAGAACTCTGATATAGATCTCAGTCTGAGATAAAACTTCGATTTGTTTAGGTTATTAGAATTTGGCATAGCAATGTTTTTAACTCATTGAACGATTTAATGATCAGGTATAATAGTTGTAATACATTTGAAGTCAGCAATAACAAAACACGGACGGGAATAAGTCAAGTTCACAGTAACTTTCAGACAAATAATTTATAATGTATGTAGGTTTTTATTGGTAAGCTTCTGAACACTACAGAACATAAACACCGTGGACAATTTATGAAGAAATAACTTTAAATCTCAAACGTGCAATATGTCAATAGGTTGACAATTTGTTTGTTAAAAGGCGTCGGCTGTGTGGACACCTTTTAAGAATCTGTAATATTTGTTTAGTTATATGTACTTAACATTGAAAAACGATATTCAAGTGAAACCTATGATACTCTAATTATTAACAACGAACGTGCCCCTTTCAATTCTATGAACTTTCCAAAAAAGGCATAAGGTTCGTAGACCCCGTTTCCATATCTGTAACCTTTAGGTCCATGGAAATTCTAACCACAGATATTATGTTAATCAATAATGCCATAGGTTTAGTCCAGCGAGCACTTTTAAAACCAAAAAATTCAAAACAATATTGAAAATACAACAAACCTTTTAAACGACATTGGTTGACACAAAAATAAAAATGAAAATCAATTAAAATCGACAATTTATTTTATAGACTGAAATCAATAACAAAATTGTTTACCGCCCAATCAAAACTGACAAAGATTCAATATTCTTACTCGATAGAATGTCAGAAATGTATGTCAAAAAATTCTACCTACCGTGTGCTGTGAAAGTAGTTTATTATTCGTTAGAACACTGTTAGAACCAAGATTTAAGTCAAAAAAAGTGTATAGTAAATTTATAGGAAAATATAGAAAGTGAAGAAATATTCGAGTTCTAAAAATGTTTAAAACTAAATTTTAAAGATAAACCGAGAGTTATTAGATCAAGTTTTAAATTGATTTTAGAACTTTGTCAGGAAATTTGTTGTTAATAATACGCAGAAGAATGTATTTTCGGGCTTTTAAATTCGACACAAGTTTGCAAAAATATTAAACCGTACTTAAAGTTGTTTATTCTTTACTTTGTCATTAATTTTCTTTTCAAATATTTTGAACAGCGATAAGTCCTGAATTTCGATTAATGGCTGAAACACAAACACACTTTAGGTTCATGATTCTCAACCTTCCATGGTTTTATTCGACTTTTGTTTTCTTCGACGAATACCCATTCTGATCTGGCTATAATTTACAAGGCTTTTATTCGTCCTAGTATAACTCTCATATTTGGGCTGGTGCCCAATAACGTATGTACTTGAGTCTTTTGGATAGAATTAAAAAAGAGCTCTAAAATGATAGAAGATCGTTCTCTTACCGAGACATTTGCTTCTCTTGAACACCGCCGCCGCAAGGTCTTATGCCTGTCATTGTTATTTAGTTATTTTTATAAACAACGCTCTAGTGAAACAGCCATTTGTATTCCTCCCCTTTAACAATTCAACCGTAAAACCCGTACTGCTAGGAATGCCCATCAATTTACCCTTTATTCTAATTTCGGACGTACTATTGAGTATAGAGATTCTTTCTTTAGCCGCACTACGTGAATGTGGAATGCTGTAACAGGCTCAACATTTCATACTCATAGTCATAACAATGTCTAGACATTCAAAACCAATGTGCATCGATTTCTCTTTTCTATTCCTATCCACCTTTCCTAATTGCTAGCACTGTGTTAAATCATTTTCAGGTTATTCATAACCCCTTTAGTGCAAAAAAAAAAAAAAGCTGGTATTCTTCCAATATTGAAACTATTAATGAACAAATCTTTGAAAATAAAATACTTAATACCTAATACATTACTATTATTCAGATATGACATACAAAATAGAGAAAGAAAAAGAATTAAAAATATGTTTTAATTCTAATACTTTTTTTCTCTACTTTGTATGTATGTATTACCTGAAATAAAAAAAATAACATCGAATCACTTGGCTTAAACAATTTAGTCTTATTGCAGCACTGATTGTCACCCCACATCAGTTTTTAATTTATGTAAATTTAAATTCGCTATATATCATTCGACACTAGCTTAAAGTCTAAAGGATGGTAACTATTATTTATTCTTTATTTATTTTAAAAACTTTATTAACTACATAGTTGTAAAATGAAACTGAATGAATGAAATCTATTTATAATTTTATTCTGTTCTGTTAATATTGTTTTGTATTTATTTATTATTTTGACTATTAATTAATTTAGTTATTGTTTTTTGAATTGTTTGCTTATTTATTTACTATTGTTGTTATTTATTTATGTAATTTTTTATTATTACTTTCTTATTAACTTGTTTTCTATTTATTTCATATCTTTTTTTATTGTTTATTTATGTCTTTTCATGCATCCTTATACTTATGTTATTTTTGTAAGCTTACAAATGTGTGTTTCGAAATAATAATAAAAAAAAGTTGTTACCCGAGAACCGGTATGGTTCGGGATAAACAAGTTCCCAAATTCGGAAATGTCCATGATCTGGCCTGTCACTATATTTAATTTGGACCATTCTTTACGGGATAGTCTTAAGCTGTTCGGATTCTACAAAAAAGACTGTGGGTCCCATCTTTGTTATCTAGATATTTTTTGTAGAACGTCCAGAGAAGACATTCATGGAGAAATCCATTTACAGTCGGGAGACTTACATATGTTATAATTTAAAACAGACAAAAATAGAGAAAGACAATAGTGAATTAACGAAAGTCTAAGTGAGTGAGGAAAACACATTTGTTTCAAGGAATATTTATATAACAACGTACCTACAATGTTGATGGGATATGCTTTGTGTTTGTGTTTTGGTTTGGTTATATTTCTTGGTTACATACGCAAAACGGTAGTCTTTCTATACAAAGATGATAAGACAAAAGCAGGTGTAGTTTTCATACAAAGGTCCTATCTATCCCTGAAATTACTCGCATACAGGAATGGTTGAGAGTTGTGAATCACTAGGTGCCGTTGCTCTATGAGCTGTTACGCCACTTAATGCATTAGTTATTTACTTATCAACCAGATATGTTATATTACTATTTTAATTAAGCTTAATTCTAAGCCATAAAATTACATGCGTTTTATTTCTTCTTCAAAACTATAAATCTAAAAAAACATTGTTTACAATAGTCGTAATCTAAAATGCATTTGCATTTCTTATTTATACCTACAAATAAATTAAAATCGTGTACCATAATGTGAAAAGTGTTAATCTGATCTTCAATTTATTTATTTATAAATTTAATTTTATTATTTTTAATTCATATTTTCTGTTTTTTCTTGTTGTTGACCTGTCATCATTAACTTTACCTTGAGTGATTTCACATCTTTGGTCGTTTAAAGTAAGTTTTTCTGTTGGATTTAAAGGTTTCTTATTTATCTGACAAATGTTTAGTTCTTTAATTTATTAAAAACAAACAATTCAATATTATAAATCGCCATTATTTGGTACTTACCTTCTGATTTTAATGTCAAGTATATTTTTTTTAATATTACAAAAACTTAATGGCGCGTATTCATAAAGAATTACAAAATTCGTGATTTCTTGATCTATAGTTTAAGGCTTGTTAAATAAACACAGTTCTTATTCAAACTTATCACAGTCAGAGAAAGAACTTTGTAGCGAAAAATGCCAAACAGAAGAGCTACACCAGCAAGTTTACGTACAATTTGTATAAACTCTGGACGTGCTTAGTAACGACTTAGTTACATAGGGGGCTAGGGGCATATTCATAGTCATATTTTAAACCCGGGTCTAGTTGAGCTGAAGTCTAAGTTTAACATATAGGTTAGACACAGCTGCTTTTCATAAAGAATTTGCCAGCTCAGTTTAGTAAGAAACAGGTTTAAGGCATATTCTACTACAATTTTGAAAAAATACACTTAAACCTATAAAAAATGGCTTATAGAGGGTAACAAAATAAATTGCGTTAGCTGGAGAGCCAAAATCTTTGAAACCCTTTAAACTATTTTGTTTGCTGTCGGTTGAGATCTATAATATTTAGAAGGTCAATCATAAACTTGATAGTTTTTTTTCTCGAATCGATACCTTTAATACAAATCGTCTTCATCTTTTTCAAAGGGGTCCAATTTTTTTTAAATGTTCAAATACAATGTCTAGTCACTTAATTTACTCAATCAGTTTGTTTATTTTTCAGGTTTAATAGATTTAGAAACAGATTAAACAAAGGTTCCGTCGTACTTATTTTTAGACTCCAGATTATACGAGTTGGGAATGGGCTTAAACTGTCTATGAATAACATAAACTGAAGTTTAATTTAGCAAAGACAGAATCAGAACTTATATGGGAACTATAAATATGACCCATAGAGTTTAGCAAATATCTACATATGAATATGTCCCAATTACTTTAACAAAAAGTATTCAAAGGATCTAAGTACATAATTAACATGCATCAACTTCGTACTCTCATGAGCAGAAAACTTTAGAGCGACCCGTTGCTGACGTTGGCGCTAGTATCGAAAGTGGAGAAATTCAGCGGAAGCGAGAGACAACAGACAAATATTATTTCCAATCCCATAAGCAGCCAACAGAGACAGCTAATTTAGCAGCCAAAAAGTCAACAGAATTTCCTTCATTCATATACAAAGTTATATGTACTCGTATGTATTTGATTTGTTTACATATTTAAAAAGAATTAATAAGAGAGGTGAAAATGTCTCCAAAAATAATAATAAAATATTTCATCCAAAAACCACTCACCATTATCTTAGGCACACACCAGTGGTGACAAACGAAATCGCAACATCGACATTTCACCACGGACTTTGATACATTGAAAGCAGACGCATGGCAAACCTGGCACAGTTTCCCCTTCGCTGGATTCCAGGCTATGAAATCATGTACATCAGCGCCAGCTCTGTCATTATGTTGCTTTTGATAGTACAGTGGTAAGTCTCCCGCTGATGACCCATTGACAAGAAACTCTCCACTCCTTGGTTTTCTCAATGACATGTTGGAAAGTTGCGTTCGCTGCAACACTTTACCGCGCTGAATAGTTTGACTGGAAACAGTGTTCTTGGGATGTAGTGTCAATACTCGGTTTATAGCTGTTTCATAGTTGTTGTTATCCCCCTCATTGATTAAAAGGTGCGTTCCATGTTTCTCCACGATGCTGACTACGTCTTCTTCATCAATGAATGGAATAGTATTTGCGTCGTGGTGGTCGTTATTGCCGCCAGCACCACCTGTTGCGTTCTGATTGCCTTTGTAGTAATGTTGGTCATGGGTTTGTGGGACTTGAGGCTGTTGGCCGACGTGATTTGCATTTGTCCGTTGCAAGAATCCATTTCCAATTGGACAGGGGCTTGGTGACGATTTGTCAAAGGGCAATCTGTCATAATGGCCGGTGTTATTTAAATCATGATTTTGTTTTGGAACGTGCAATGTCGTCGTCGATTCGGAAGGTATCGTCTTCAGGTTGTTTGTTGACAAAATACCTGCTGATGGCGCCGCCGCGGTAGACTTGTTTACTTGACTGTGTTCCAATACCAGCTGACTGTAGGTTGTATCGTCTTCCTCCGAATCATGATGTTGATTAGCATTTAAAGATGCGTTTCCATTGAGGTCAATTGTTTTATTGTTGATGAAATTAAAAGAATTAGTTGGATGCGAGTGTTGTTGGTTGTTGCCATTTTGAAATTTTGCGTTTGGTTCTTTGGCATTTTTGACATTTTTCTTGGAACGTTGTTGTTTTTGCTGCTTTGAAGCAGACTTTATGTGCAACTTGCTATCATCGCGAAAATGATTGTTTGAAACAATTTCGACAACTTGATTGCTGGAATTTCTTTGGAAAGATGGGACAGTGATTTTCTTTGAATGGCCAACATTGGATGAGGTTTGAATTATTTTTGCACTACCATCTCGCTGAAAGGAAAAAGATACATGATAATTATTGTAATTTATAAATAATTGTGAAAAGTTGATGAGGAGAAGAAATGTTTGACTTTTTTTCTTAGCAGGCATCAGGTTATCTGTATTAAGTAGCTGCTCAATTGTTGGGCAATAATTTAACACAGTATTTCAAGCAAAATATGTATTTACTCATATTGAGGGTATAGACAATGTGATTGTTATTCATATCGTGCTTGACACGTTAACATCGATTGTAATTAAGGCCTGCTTTATTATGCGGTATGCGGTATAGGCAACACATATACACACATATGTATAGCTACACAGGTATTTTACTTTCAAAACAATTGAGCTTTAGCTAAACACTTAACTAAACAACTATGTGAGTTAATTGATTCGTAAGAAGGTTAGGTAGGTATAGCATATTGAAAAACGAATTAGAAATTTCGAAGGTGTTCATTTTCTTTTTTTAATTCATATAACAACTAAGGTGTTATAATTTAAATAGGAATATGTAGGTAGAAGGACAAAATTTGAAATTTAATAAAATAGGTATTTATTTTCTATTTCACTTTCAACTATTTAGGTTGATTTGATTCTAAAATAGTAGATATCTTTTATCTTTGTAGTTGAAACCCGACCTTGATATTGAAGTTCTATGCATATGTATACTTACATATGAAAACATTTAAAAAGATGGAATTAAATAGAATGTAGATATTTTTTGTTGTCATTCTGTTATTTGTAAATCAACTATCTTACTTACTCTGCTCCTATCGTCCCGTGAATCTCTCCATTTCGCGACACTTCCTCCAAAAATGTGGAACCTGGTCGCCCTAAAAGCTTCTGGTCATGAGAGTACTATGGTCTTCATGTAAAAATTTTTTTTTACTGAAACTAGACTATTTTTGCTTGGAATGGCACGGAAAAATATGAAATTAAATAGTCTTTATTTTTCGTTAACCATCTTTCGTTCATAAACATAAATTTAAAACAATTATTAATTTATTAAAAAAAAATCATTTCAATGTTGATATATCGCCAGTTCAAAGAATTTTGAGGAACACGATGAAGTAAATTACATTAAAATTAAAAATGCATGTTAGAAATGAAATGACATGTGAAAAAAATTTCTGTCATCGAGCTATTAACTCTACAGTACTAAAAATTCTTTGTTTAATTATTCTGGGAATACCGCGCCTCAAGAATAACTAAAACAAAGAAAAATAAAAAAAGGCTCGAGAATTTTCCGCGCCATGTTTTGATCAGAAATATGTACACAGTCTGAGTAGATGGCGCAGTTTAGGATTAAAATTAAGAATTCATACCTACCTACCTATGTAAGTTTTTCTTATAATTTCCTTTTTTCTTTAAAATCAAAATTGTTATTTTTATAAAATAAAAACAACTTAATTAATTTGGACAAAAACGGTTTTCGTTTTGGAAAGAATTTGTTATTTTTTCACCAAAATCGGCGCGCAGACAATTACTGAATGTAGAAAACAATATTTTTTAAAAGTTGAAATCAGTTTTAATTCCACTAAATATATTTTAGTTGAAAATCATTTTTTACCAACTTTTATTGATGCTTTTTTTAGGTTTTTATTTTTTGTAAGACAGTACTGTCAATTCGATTTCTTTCCAAATTTTACTGAATGTTGAAAATAATATTTTTTTTATAAGACGAAATTAGTTTGAAACCAATATCTTTAATTTTTGAAAAGATATTTAAGTCAAAAACCAATATTTGCAAAACTTTTAGTAGGGTAAAACTGGGTAATACCGGTCATTTTAAGAAAAACTCAAACAAAACTTAATAAGTTATTTAACTCTCTTCTATAGGCACAAATCGCATATGTATCCAGATGGACTGTCCCAACATGAACATTTAGCATGAACGCAGTCTGCACATCGTGGACCTATACCACAGTTCGTTGTTGCGGCCAAATTCTCCATTAATAAAGCATTTGTTGCTATCGCTACCATCTACTATGGAGTCATCAGAGTTATCATCGGCAATCCCTTCAGCAGTTTCATCACACTCGGATGTGGATTCTTAAAGAATCTTTTTTGTCACCTTTGCGAATCGCTTTTCTCTTGTTCTCCGGTACTTGCAACACCTTGTTTTTCTTCTTTTTTTTGGCTGCTCTTTTTAGTTCTTTTTCTTCCAAATTTTGTTTCATAGGTGTTGATGTTAGCAGAGTAGCATGTTGTTTATCCCCACACTTGCTTTTACGATTAACGACAGATTTTTTGGCACTGGGAGAAGGGTTTTTATACTTTCGTTCAAGACAGCAGATGAAGTCGAAGGGGCCGATGTGGGCAAATTTTCCGTGGATTGCAAAACAGGGTTTGGAGTTTGTTCTCTTACTGATTCGACTAATTCTGTAACTTCTTCTGTTTGGTCAAGAAGCGCTTCAGATCGAAGGAAGTCACAAAAGACTCCCGGATTAATCGGGAAAATTCCAGTTGCCCTAAGCCCAGATTCTCCTTTGGCAACAGACGCAACGCTGGCAAGAGCTTTTCGAAAAAGGTGAGCGAAATCCTGCGGTGTTATCTTTTGGCCAAAATAAGACTTCATGTGCAAATTGCATTCGTGTCTATAAGCTGCTTTCAGTGAACCATAAAAAACCACGTCTAGTGGCTACATCCTATGCAAGCTATGTGGTGCGATTGAGAGCATAACAATATTGTTTTTGCGACTTCGTATGCTTGAAGTGTTATGTGACTAGAATGATTCTCCAGGATGAGCAGAACTTTTTCTTCGTTTGTTGGCTTGGCATGGATGACGAAGTGCTCTAGCCAATCTGCAAAAAGATCTTCTGTTATCCATCTATTTTTCCAGCATTTGTAGAGAGCCCCTGGTTGCCCACCATGTTCAAGGCTAGGAGAGGAAAAATGAACATTGGTGGAATGAAACTACCGGCAGCGCTCATAGCACATAATGCCGTTATATTGCGCCCTCTCTCCCACACTCTTTTTGACCAGTTTTTGCTTGAACTTTTCCAGGATCCTGAACGGTGGAAAACCCAGTTTCATTCGCATTGTCAATGTTTCTCGGTTGAAATTTATATTTCTCCATCACATCTCCCAGCAATTAGTAAAATAAATCTACCTCTTTTCGATTAAATGCAGTTGGTCTGCTCAGGCTAGTTTCTTCGGCTTTTGCTACCATATTTACTACGCTATATTACTCATTACCACATCCAAGTTTCCATTAGAATGGAAGAGGGGCAAAATTATTGCCGTCCCTAAAAAGCAAACAGTTACTGCTACAGAATATCAGCCCATTTGCAATTCTCCCGTTTCTTTCAAAGGCATTCGAAAAGACTATTTTAAAGCAGATACAAAAATACCTAACAATCAACATCCTGCTAAGTTCCTATCAATCTGGTTTTCGACCAAAGCCCTACTGTAAGCCTGTTCTTCTTCCTTTCTCAATATCTTAGCTGGAGTGCCTCAGGGATCTATCCTCAGACCAATCCTATTCCCACTATATGTACACGAGCTTCCACATGTTGTTAACAATTGTCTGATTCATCTTTATGCTGATGATGTATACAGCTCCTCATAATCAATCCTTTGTATAGTAAAAAACGATGCCGTAGATTAAATAAATGAAGACCTGCTCCTCATTCTACAATTGTCCAAAAAGAACCATCTTTGCTTAAATCCTCTCAATCAACAGCTCTTCTGATCTATCGCAAAACCTTGAATTTTTTGGTCCTAAACCCCTTAAAGCTTGAAGTCGAAGTCATTGACTATGTCAGAACTGCAAGAAATTTAGGGATCATTTTTAATCGTACCCTTACATGGAATGACCACACTAATATGGAATGAGTATATGTATCGAACTTTGGATTAGACGTGTCTCTCCCTCTCAATTTCGAGTTAAATTTACGCAAGTTTCTTTTTTAAGTTGTGTGCCATTTCTATGCCAATGAAGTTTTCTGAACAATAAGACCCGAAAAAATATAAAAAGTGATCAAATTGGATAGAATTAAACAAGTAAACCAATATATTGTGAAGATCATTGAAAGTTAAAACTTTGTTATTTTTGTATTTCTTTGTTTGATTTATCATACCGAACATTGAGTGTTTTAATTTAAATCTTACCGTGCATACATGTCCAGGCAAAAACGGGGTAGAACGAATTCCACAATTGATGATCAAAATATTAAAAACTCACCTCGAACATCAATTGATTCTCCTTACCAACTGAGTAAAAAAATGGCCGTGGACGATAAAAGCTTATTTAACAAAATGAACCAAAATATGAAAAAACAAAGTGAGTTAATTATTTCACAACTCTCAAATAAAATTGAAGAAAATCACCAAGACCTCACGCAAAAAATTGACCATAAATTTGATGAGCTTCAAAAATCTATTGATCTAATAAACACTAAAATCGCGCAACTCGAAAAACAACAGACCGCGGCGGATAATGACATAAGTTTGCTTAAAAATGAACTCAAAGAAATAAACACAAGACTTTCAAACACAAACATTGATCTAACAAACAAGCTTTCCGAGCTATCATCTTTGAGTAGTGAACTAGCCCAAATAAAATTAACGCAAGAAAATATTGATAATAAAAACGTTTCGTGTGATGCTGTTCTTTTCGGAATACCATATTTAGAAAATGAAAACATCAAAACGTATATCAATCACTTATGCCACGACTTAAATATTCTACCACCAAAATTAATTAACTCGTTTCGAATACGCACTTCACAAAACGTCAACTCTTCGATAATCCTAAAATTTCAGTCCGCATACGATAGAAACTTTACTTTGACATCTATTGCACGTTACCGAAAGCAACATAAAAAGCAATTAAATTTGAGTAATTTCGGACTAGATTCTGAAACGACTGTGTACTTACGCGAATGTCTGACAAAAAAAAATAATAACATTCTCCATGCCGCACTACATTTCAAGAAACAAAAACAACTTTTCTACGTGTTTACAATGCGTGGATTGGTATATATTAAACGTCACTCAAATGATGCACCAGCCAAGGTTGAGAACATTGGTGAATTGAATAGCATTGCCAGCCTCCAAACATGATTGCAGCTTTAACAAACCAAACTATTTTCGAACATTGTTATTTAAATTTTTATATTATTTTCCTTTATTTTGAATTGTCTATGTTGAATTTCCTTATTATTAAAACACTTTGCTTTTTAAATTTATAATATTATTTCTTATTTTAATTTAATTTCAAATTTTCTTTATAAACTTTTGTCGGTCTATTTATTTGAATTTTCTTTTTTTCAGTTTTGTTGTGTATAATGAATAACTCAAGTAATTTGCATTCTATGGTTAGGGTCCTGAGTAAGCAGAAATGTGGTCTTAGGGTTTGTCATATAAATGCTCAAAGTTTGTTACCGAAAATTGACGAGTTTCGTGACATTTTTATTAATTCAGATGTAGGTGTTATTTGTGTTACTGAAACATGGTTAAGAGATGATATTGGTGACGAGTTGTGTTTTGTTGGGGGCTACCGTATTTTTAGGAACAATAGAGCAGATCGTGTTGGTGGTGGTGTGGCAATATATATAAAATCTTCTATAAAATCTAAACTAAAGTTTTCTTCTGAGAGAGGTAGTCCTATTGAATATTTATTCGTTGAGGTTTTTGGAAGCGAAAGCAATCTACTTTTAGGAGCAATTTATAGGCCAAATAAGCATATAGAACTTTCACAATTTTCTGAACTTTTAGAAGAAATCTCTCTGGGCTTTCCAAATATAGTTTTATGTGGAGATTTTAATTGCAATCTACTAAGCCCAAACATTTTAATTCATAACATGCGTGCACTCAATCTTAGCCCAGTTAATACTGTGACTCCGACTCACTTCTTTGACGGGGGCGCGACACTGCTTGACTTATTTTTGGTTAGTGAGATTAGGGATGTGGTTTTGTATGATCAACTTTCCGCACCGGCTTTTTCAAGGCATGACTTAATATTTTTGACAATAAAGTTTAATCTTATATATGCCGTCAAACAGATTTCATATCGTGATTTTAAGAATATTAATGTTCTGCACTTGGAGGAAGATACAAGAGCCATCAATTGGGATAACATTTTTTACATGCCTTCTTCCAATGAACAAGTTCAATTTTTAACGAACAAGATAAATCTTCTCTACGACACTCATGTTCCCTTGAAAACAAAAATTTTGAAACAAAATGATAAACCCTGGTTTACAAATAATATAAGATCGTTAATGCAAAAACGGGATCATGCATTTAATAATTGGAAGCGGTATCGATTGCCCGAGTTACGACTCGCATTTTGTTCTCTTCGGAACAGAGTTATTGCAGAAATTCGTACAGCTAAATCTCAAATTTTCTCTAAGCATTTAAATGTTTCACTGAATGGGCGACAACTATGGAGAAACTTGCGAAACGTTGGCATTGGAAAGTTGAGAAATGCGACTGCTGTAGGTCTTGATGTAAACACACTTGTCTCACGACCGTCACTTTCGCCTTTGCCAATCACTTCTGGGGGTGTCTCGTTTGCGGAAGACTCAGATCATCCTGGTTTCGGTTTTCGAGCAGTAGATTCTACTGATGTTGTAGAAAGCTTACTCTCAATCAAGTCTAATGCTATTGGTCTGGACGGAATTGATCCAAAATTTATAAAAATGATTCTGCCATTTTTGCTGCCCTACATCACGTTTACATTTAACTCCATTTTAATGTCTGGAGTTTATCCTGACATTTGGAAGGTGGCAAAAATCTTACCACTTCCTAAAAATGCTAAAGGAACCGAATTCAGACCTATTTCAATTCTTTCTTATTTATCTAAAGTTTTTGAGAAAATTTTGCAGAAACAAATCAACGCTTTTCTTACGACTAACTCCATGCTTACCTCGCAACAATCTGGTTTCCGCAAAAAGCACAGTTGTATAACTGCGCTTTTGAACGTAACTGAAGACATAAGGCAATCGTTGGATAAGGATGATGTAACTTTTTTGGTTTTACTTGATTTCTCCAAGGCATTTGACACAGTTAATCATGTCATACTTTGTAACAAGCTTATGCAGCAGTTTAATTTTTCAACAGGCGCCACAAAGCTCATATATTCATATTTAAACAATAGAAAGCAAGCAGTCCAAGCTGGTGACAGTTTGTCCAATTTTTTACCAACGTTATCTGGCGTTCCTCAAGGATCGATACTGGGTCCTTTACTATTCTCAATTTATGTAAATGAACTACCATCTTTGATCGATAATAGTTCCTGCCACTTGTATGCCGATGACGTCCAACTATATCTAAGCTGCCCTCTCGGACTTATTGACAATGGAGTCTCCAATGTCAATGAGGACCTTGAGAAAATTTTAAATTGGTCCCATTTAAATGGTCTTTTTTTGAATCCGAAGAAATCTAAATGCTTAGTTATCTCAAGAAAGAACTTAGATCTTGTTTACTTTCCTCAAATTATGTTAAGTAATGGTCCAATCGAATACGTACAGACTGCAAAGAACCTTGGCGTTACATTTAATCGATATTTGACTTGGGACGATCACATAAACGGACTTGTCGGCAAAATGTATGGTGCTCTACGTACACTTTGAGTAACCCAGTATTTTACGCCAGTAAAAACACGAATACTGCTAGCAAAGACCTTGCTTATACCTATTTTGATTTATGGATGTGAGTTATATTGCAACTGTAGATATGATAGTAAACGCAAACTTAATACTGCTTTTAATAATATCGTTCGCTATGCTTTTGGTTTACGTAGGTATGACAGAATATCTAATTATTCTTCCCTGTTATTAAATATGCCCTTGGAAAATTATGTAAAACTTCGTTGTTTAATCCTCTTCTCCGATATATTGCACACACAACAACCACAATATTGTTTTGACAGAATATGTTTCCCCACCTCTAACAGGACTCGTCAACTAGTTCACCCTCGCTATACATGCTTAACTTCTGAGCGTCAATATTTTGTAAATTCAGTTCGCCTCTGGAACTCCCTTCCACGCTTTATTAAAGAAAATCAAAACACAACAAGACTTAAAAAGGACTTAATAAATTACTTTTCAATTTAAAATTATATTACATACTTACATAGACCGTATAGAAAGTTATTAAACTTTTCATATTATAATAATAATCATAATATAAATAATTGAAATGTCATTTAATTATAATAATTACATTGTCATTCTCATTTATAAGCTTGTTACTACCTTATAAGATATTGTATCTTACAGTTACTAAGCGTTCAAAATAAAAATAAATAAATAAAATAAATAATAGTGCCATTGGAAAATTCTATGGTAGTCTTCGTGCTCTTCAGTTCACTGGAAGTTTCATCCCTACAATAACTAAATTGCTACCTGTTATGTTATATGCATGTGAAGCTTTTTGCAACTTGAACTCTACCACTAGCCGCAAATTAAATGTTGCATATAATAACATAACCCGCTACGTCTTTAATCTGGGACGGTATGACTATGTAGTCTTGACAGTTTATTGAACTTCCGATCGGTGAACTATCTGCATGAAATCATTCAAACTCAACAACCGGATTATCTACATAAGAGGCTGAACATCCCTAGTACATCAAGGTCTTTTGTCCTTATACGACCTCGATTTATTACTGACCGTCAATTTGTTATCCATGGATCTTCCTGCCCACCGCGATAAGAAGAATAATAAGCGCGAATAGGTTTAAATATTTCGTTTTAAATTATTTGGCAAATCGATGACAACATTTATTAGGTAAGTCCTCATCTTTCTCATTTTTATTTTTTTTCAATTTTTTATATTTTCATATTTCAATTATATGTACATATATATAAGTGTAAATGAATGTAAGTGTAAATGTATGTAAGTGTAAATAGAACCTCTTTTTTTCTCTTTTTTTTGTTTAATTAAAATTCAAATTCCTAAACTTTTTTAAAGGGTGCACAACTTAATAAGACTTATATCCTACTTTGTAAGAGATTTTGAAATAATTAAATACAAAATACAAAGCGGCGAAGATTGCAGTTACTTTCTATGGGAATTTTCATAATTTATGATGCAAATTTAAAAATTTATTTGTGATTCTGAAACTTATTTGAATTGAAACTTTATAATTCATCAAATTAAGAACTAAACCTAAAGGTATCAAAAAGTATTTCTATAATATTTATTTCCTTATACTTATATAAAATTAAAAAAAAATGCTCTAATAATAATCCATTAACTAATAAAACCTTATACATAGGTATAGGGATAAGCTTTGATTCAAATTTAAATATAATTTAAGCAATTTAAAGCAAAACAAGAAATATAAGGAGTAATAACAAAAGATTACTTATTACAAAACACACCATCATTTAAAAATTGGCCTTTCATTCATCATTTCTATATCCTATCCCAACAATTATAAGTTTATAAGAATTGACCAGTAATAAAATGCACATCGGCCGCTCTTTCACTTAAGACCGGATGCATCGCATGTATACACGTCTTTATTCAAAGGGAACAGGGTATTTTCTTTGATTCCGAATTTGAACGGAACCTATTGATCAACAGCAGCTGCTTTCTGGCACTTATTGCTCTCCGAAGTGCACTTTTTATCTAAGATCCTTTGCCGCTCAAGCATTGTGGCTTAAGGCATTGTAACTCCAATATAAAACTATATTCTCCGATCGATCCGATATCATATGCCTTGTTATGTTTCAGAGTCAAACTACTGCTGCTGGTCCTGCGCCTGCTGTTTGCACAGAGTGCATCAGCATCATGATGGCACACTATTGATACCACCACCGACCGGACGGGACCGCACCGGACCGCTTCTCTGATTCAAAAGCTGATACGGTTGTAAGGTATTTCGCACAACAAATGTTACTTAGCCGTTTACTGGCCTCAACAAAAACAAGCAAAACAACGAAAACTCTTAAATTCAGTGCTAAAGAGGTAGGTAAAAGGTACGAGTATACGGGTTAGGCGGGCGTGCCACATAAAATACACAAAGATATTATCGTTTAGGGAATTTTGTTCGCTTGACACAGAGACACAGAGTAATTAATTCGCATGGGTAGTTAACTCGTGACTTTGGTGGTTAAGTTGCTGAAGCATAGGAATGCTTGTTATTGTTTTGTTGTTGTCTTTTTTGTAAGCTGGGAATTAACAGAGCATGAGCTGATGGATCCAGGAAATGGCTACAAAAAACGTACATATTGTTCTCAACAACTCCTATTAATATGAGGTATGTAGTAAAAAAGAGGTTATTATCAAGTGTCAAGGTATTGCGTGCTTAATTAAAACAATGATAGGTAAATAATTCCAGCATCATATCACTTTTTTTTTAAATAAAAAGGAGCTCATTCAAGCGCCATAATAACACATTTGTTGCTGTCTGAAAGAATGATTAAAGATTAGGATAGAATTGTTTCTGTTCGAAGAATTTGTTTAAAAAATTTAATGAGATTTTATGTAGTACTTTAATACTTGAGTTTAAAACAATTTTGTTGGAGTAAGGCCATATGGTGTGGAAATTAGCACAATACCTTGCCTATGCAGTGGATGTATTTTCTTAACGTCAATCTGGCAATAGATTTTGTCGGATTGGGTCTTTTTGGCAGCTCTCAATTAATTTAAGCTCAGTTTGGTTTATTATTTTATAACGAATACAATTATTTCTGAACAACCTTTACAAACCGTGACATAATTATCGGTTAGCTCTACATGTCACAAAATCAATAAAACAGTTAATTCATTGACGAAAACTTTTGGCGAACGCATAATTTTGCGTATTCGCAGAAAGTGGTATAAAGATGGGACTCTCGGCTAGAATTTATTGGAGAATTTTATTACTTTCCCAAAGGAATTTATTGTAATCGATACGACTTGTCAAATTGAAAATTTTGACATTTATCAACGTTTCAAGGTTCCTAGAGTCTAAATAATAGATTTTTAAAGAGATGTCAGTGCGTGCGTGTGTACGTACGTTCGCGACGTTTTTTTCGTCCATTCATATCTCAAGAACCAGTAGAGATATCGACTTCAATTAATGTTGTTGTATAAAAATATTAATGCAGAAAGATGCGGAAAGGACTCTCAAAAATATTGAATGGGTAGTTTTTTTAACATAACAATTTAAAATAAATGTGAACATTTTAGCTAACCTAAAATATCTAAGGGAAACCAAACTCATAAATTAAAAAAAAAGAGGCTGCGAACCACACTGATAACTTCCCATCCCTACTGTCGATTTGTCTTCCTTAAAAGTTTGTATGGTTTCGTGTTGGGTTAAGAAACTTGGCAGTTGAATTATTCTTAAAAAAATTTAAACTACCAACAATATTTTCATTTAAAGAAATAGTTTAGTTTGAAAATCTAGTTCTGTTAAAAAAATTTTTAGTAGAAAACGAATTTTTAACAATTTTAGTAACATTGCTTAAATTTTTACAAATTCGATGAATGAAATTTATTTAAGTGATAATAGGAACCGAACATAAATTTTAATTTATGTCTCTAGCGTTTTTGGTTCGTGAGATATTTAGGGTAACCAAAATGTTCACCTTTTTTTTAAACTGCTATAGTAAAAAAAAAAATACCCACGATGTTTTCTTAAGAGCCCTTTCTGCATCTTTCTGCCTTATTATCTGTATAGCACAATTTATTTGAAGTGGATATCTCTTCTGGTTCTTGAGCTGTGGACGACGAAAAAACGTCACGAACGTACGGACGTACGAACGTAAGAACGTACGTACACACGCACGCACAGATATCTTCATACAAATCTTTTGTTTCGGCTCTAGGGACCTTGAAACATCGAGACATGTCAAAATTTTCAAAATTTCATTTTTAAATAAAAAAAAAGTAAAACTGAATATTTTCAAACAAAAAATGATTTTATCTCCAAAATAACTTTATGTAACGAAGAATAACTTTTTTTTTTTTGAAAAAAACGAGTTGACGGTTTTCTTACGAAAAATAAAACATATAAAAAACATTACTAAAAATTGATTTTCGCCTAAAAATTTGTTTTTAAAAATTCAGGAAATTGTCTTCAAACTAATTTCATCTTTTAAGAAACATTTTTTTAACATTGAGTAAAATTTTGAGGAAAATCCAACTGTCAGTTTTTTAATAAAAATTAAAATTTACACAAAATTGGTAAAAATTCTCGATATCTCGTGAATAAATGGTATTGAATTCAAAATCATTTCATTAAACAAATTTAATCTGTATTTGTTTATATAACAAAAATAAAACTTTCAAAAAATGCTGCCAACAGTTCTAAAAATTGGTTTTCGACTAAAAATAGATTTTGAAATCAAATTATTTCATCATATGCAAAGCATTGTTGGTAATTCAACTGACAACTTTTTTAACAAAACACGAAAGCCTACAAAAACAACAAAAAACTGATAAGGTTTTTCACTCAAGTATTAGGAGAATAAACTCACGCAAAATATTATTGCAGATCGCATCGCATCCTCTTTTATTTGAAATATAATTCTATGCTTCCATCAACAAAACCAAGTCTAAAATAAACTTTGTTTTGGAATTCGTGAACTCGTGTTGTCTGTTACGGAAATCTCCTTAAAATGTTACACTTTATATAGTTTCACGTTCGGAACGAGTAGGAATTAATTAAACCAAAGTCACGATTTAGGATGGGTATAGTGATAAATTTTGAATTATAGCATTTTTTTACAACTAAGAAGATAGGAAAAAAATACTAAATCAACATAATAAAACGAACGCTTTTTAAGCTGTGAAATGGTTTCTTAATTTCAATACTAAAGCGTTGTGCACAAAATTAAAGGTATTGGGCAATTCTATTGCGCGAGCTATAATATATTTATTTATAAAGCATATCAATCCATACTGCACACATAGAAAGTTCCAATGGTGTAAGTCAAAATGTAGACATTTGTAAATTGGGCGCTCTATGTTTAACATTTATATATTCATATAAATATTGCACCTAGCCTCTTACCAGTGAAACATTTTTGTGCATTTGAGTTTGTTTCCCTACAGTTTGAGCTGTAACCTAAATAAAGTAACCAATTTTCTTTAAATTTTGTAAAAATTGGAATACCGATAAAAGATGTTGATATTTTATCTTATAAAAACCATTGACGCAAAATTATAAGCAACCTATTGTTAAGTCCGCCAAATAACTTTGTTTTTGAAAATGCTATAAAAACATCGATTGCCACGCCGAGCCATCCTGTTAAAACCAAGTGGTGCCAATATCCTCCTCTTCATTTTGTGTGGAAAAAACTCCGTTCAAACAGGCCCGATAATGATTGCCATTCATTGTAACCACCACTCCTTGCTTATTTTCGAAAAAAATGGCCCCATAATGGATCTGGACCAAAATCCGCACTAAACAGTGACTCGTTTTGGGTTTATCGGCTTTTTAATTATGCGTGCGGGTTTTCTGTGCCCCAAATGTGAAAATTTTGCTTGTTTACATACCCGCCAAGATTAAAATGAGCTTCATCTGAAAAGATTTTTTTTCTGTTGGCAAAGTAGACATCTTCTCTAAGCTTTGTTCCCAGCGTTTTTCAAGCGTATACACAACCAAATTCGTTCAGCGAAAGGAAAAAACTAATTATCTGTCAAATCAGCCTTGAGCTTAGTGTTACCATTCACGAAATAAGCACTTGTTGAAAGAAAACGTTAGATGGCGGACCCGATAGAAATAAAAAAGGTTTTGACTTAAACTAAGGTAATTTTTTTTTAGAAATCTCCAATTAGTCGGTTAGAGACTAAAATATTTTAAAGACAAAAGCACGTATCAAACTTATTTTATCATAAGCAAACTGTTTTATTTTTTACACAAAACGTTGTGATTTATGTTTATAAAACTTTTAGAAATATCGACTGACGGGAACCGGAATTTGTCTTTAATATAAACATAAGTTGAATAAATATTCTTATGGGCTATATTTTTTATTTCCGTTTTCTTATGTTGTTTAATTAAAAAAAAAACTATTGAATGAACTCATTCAAAAAAATATTTTGGTTGTAAAGTTAAATTTACAAAAGCCAGCCACTTGACCGTGTTCCTTAAATAAAAACTTCTTATACACCAAAAATAAACAATTCAAACTAAAAATAGTGCACTATTATATTTTCGTCATCCCAATGATTTTCTTGAAACGCTAAGGAAAAGAAGATTAATTTGGTGAATTCAATCACATTTATATAAAGAACAAAACGTACATTATTCTTATGATCGAAAAACTTGCACTAAGCCTTGAAAGCCTTCAATATATGTACGAGTATATCTTAGTCATTTAAAAATATTGAATAAATATCCATAGCACTTGAAAATCGATTAGTACAATATTGATCCATGTTTTTTTTGTTTTTATCAAAATCGTGTGCGATTGAACTTTGGGGGAACATGTGTTTTTTAATACCATTGACGTAAGGGCGGACGCCAAAGAAGGAACATAAAAACTATAATTGTTGGGACGCATGGATTATAAATAGACTTTAATTATCTTATACACTGCGGTCGTGATGCTTGAATGTGATAGATGGAATAATAATGCGTTAGTGATAATTGAACCGGGTATAGTGTTGGATTTTCGAATAGGGGAAATAAGTTTCTTTTTAATTTATCATTTTGGGGATAGATTTAGTGCTAAGTTATCAGAATGATTATAGGTATGCATTTGTATGAATCTGTGTAGTGCTGTTATTTAAGTTAATTTTGTTTAAGGCCACAGATGTCTTTTTTATATAAAAATCTTTTGTTTTTGTTGGGGAGAAATAATATAACTAATATTGGATTTTTAGATACTTGAATATTATTTATTGAACTCTAATCTCTAAAAAATGTCATTTTGTATAGCGACTGAATTAATAAACAAGCAATTTAAAAAACAATCAAACCTTATATAGATTGACTGTGGTATATTTTGAATTTTTGTGGGATTTTCTACGAACATTTCTTTCTATACTTGGGAAATTGTCCCCAGACTACATTTAATATTGTTAAAATTACGTTAGACAAAATCATGCATTATTTGACATTACTTAAAGGTGATTCTGGTATAGATGGAATTCCCCCAGTTGTCTTAAAAAAAATGTAAGTCAGTAGTGGCTTCTCCACTTCTTCGCATATGTAAACTATCTCTAAGCTGGTGTAAATTCCCAACAATATTGAAGAAGCCATTTATTACACCAGTCTTTAAAAAAGGGTAACAAGTTTGACATTAGTAATTACAGACCAATCTTCTAAACTGTCCTGTATCCCCAAGTTGTTTCTGATACTTTAAATTTTAACTGCAAGAATATTATATGTAATCAACAACATTGTTTTATGGAACATTGTTCGAGCAAGGCTCGACTATATTTACACTGATTATTCCAAAGCTTTTGACCAAATTTCTAATGGCATCATCACATTTAAGCTTGAGGCAATGGGGTTTTCTCCTCAGTTTATCACATGGATTTCATGAACAACCAATCCCCCCCCCCCTTAAAAGATATTTTTTTTTGTATTTTTGTAGAAATTCCTTTCAAATCAAAAGTAATCGTATGGAGTTAATGGATATGACAATTGAATAATTTATTTTTTTATATGAAAACTAAAAGTACCACTTTTAACTGAGGAATGGAGCAAGAACATAATATCAAACACAAATTCAGCCTCATTCCAGAATCGTTGCACAACTATATCATCCAGGGGGGCATTTCTCGACGTTTCAAGGTCCCTAGAGTCGATATAAATGATTTTTAGAAAAATGTCTGAACGTTCGCAACGTTTTTTTCGTTGTCTATAGCTCAAGAACCAGAAGAGATATCGACATCAAATAAATTTTGTTATTCAGATAATAAGGCAGAAAGATGCAGAAAGGGCTCTCAAGAAAATTGCGAGGGCGATGTTTTTACCATATAGCAGTTTAAAAAAAGGTAAACATTTTGGTTAATCCCCTAAATAAGATTCGAACCAACTTAAATTTAATTTTATATTATATATTGTAACGTGATACCAAACAAGTTTATTTTTTGAAAAAAATACAAGTAACTTTTTTTTTATAAATCAAAATAATTGAAAAAAAAATGTGTCCCCTCGAAAATTTTACGAATACAAAATGATTTTATCTCCAAAACGATTTTGTGCAAAAAAATAAAGTTTTTAACATCTCGTAATATTTTGAGAAAAATCGGCAGTTTTTTTTTACAAAAAATAAAAACCTAACAAAAAAACAATACTAAAACTTGGTAAAAATTTTCTTACGACTCAATAAGCTTTTAAAAATTAAAAATACTGTCTAAATAAATAAATTGGGTGGCGCAACAGTCCGTTTAAGAACTAGAGCCTAGTGACTGACAACTCTCAAGCATTCCTGTGTGCGAGTACTGTTGTGAGGGATGGAAGGGACCTACAGTTTTAAGCCAAATCCGAACGGCAAATTTGAGAAAGAACTTTTCATGACAAGAATTATTCTTGGAGAATTTGCCAATTCTTCGCAAGAGGCAGTACCCGTGAAAAAACTTTAGGTGGCACAGGCAGGGATCGAACCCAAGACCTCTCGCATGACAGTTCAACGCACTAACCATCATGCCACGGGTACTACAAAACTTTGAGATATTGGCTTTTTACTTCTTTTATCTTTTAAAAAATATTGTTTTTAACATTCGGTACAATTTTGAAAAAAATCGAATTGACAGTTTTTTTACAAAAAAAATAACAAAAGTTGGTAAACATAGATTTTTGACTCAAATATCTTTTCAAAACTTTGAGATATTGGCTTTAAACTCCTTTTATCTTTTAAAAAGTATTCTTGTCAACACTCAGTTAAATTTTGAGAAACTTCTAAGTGACAGTTTAAAAAAAAATGGAAACCTATTAAAAAAAACAATACTTAAACTTATTTATAACGCTTTTCAAAAATTAAAAATATTGTCTTCAAACTTTTTTTATTTCACGGAAAATATTGTTTTTAATATTCAGTAGTAGAAGTAGCAGAGTAGTACGCAAATTTGGTAAAAATTGATGTTCGGTTCTTTTTTTAATTCGGCTTCTTTTTATAAGAAAAATATATTTTGGAATAGCTCCAAAAGGGTACGAATCATTTTTAAGTTTTCTCAAGAACTAATCCACCGATTTCAATAAAAACTAAAGCTGTCACTTTAGCCCTTGAAATGTGTACATATGTATTTAAAGTTTGCTAGTTTTACAGAACAAGAACATTTTTAAGCGGTGATTTAAAACTAGTTTATATATGGTAATCGTGTGAATGGAGCATATTAATTCGATCCTTAGTAAAGCCAGCGTTGGGAATTGTTAAACATTAGTCTAAAGAATTTCAGGACTTCTATGTTACTCTCGCTCTATTTAATACTTTGGTCCGCTTCCAGCTTGAGTATACATCCCAGATATGGTTTCCTTTTTACGAGGTCTACAAGATTATGATGGAATCTGTTCAACGAATCTTCATACGTTTCGCCTAAAGAGGGCCACCATGGTCCAATCTTTATAACTTTTCTCCTTATGAACATCGGATTAAGCTTCTTCAAATGAAATATCTATATCGCAAATTAGGGTTAATAATAATATTGTCCTCTTTCATAAATTTTTAACTGGTGTAATTAATATATGTAAATCCTTACAAGTATAATATTGGTATGCCACCCCATAAGCTTCTACCTAAATAACCCACAAATTTATAATTGTTTTATAATTCTTTAACTGTTTACTATTTTTAGACTAGAGATTCAATATAGATTAATTTTTTTTTTAAATCCATAACGGAAACATACGCATACTGCACGTTTAACAGGCATAATATAAATATATTGAAATCTGAAAGTAATTACAAGATTTATTCATATCACATTTTTTTCATCACTATAAATAATCAATTAGATGTCTAATTTAGGTTTCACGAACGCAACTATAAGCCTATAATCCCATGTGCCTACTTTAATGACCCTTCCAGTCTATACATGCTCATACCTCAACCTCACAAAAACTAAAAGTGGAAACAATTAAGCACGGAAGTTCATACTCAAACATTATTAATGATCCGAAATGACTGTATGCTTAAAATTAATTCAAAACATACAAAAAGCAAAACCCCACATCACTTCATAAATTATCATGCTCATCCTCCATTTATTACAACATCATGTTTCCATATTATGAAAAGTCTATCTTTTACTTTCTTTTCTTTAAAACTATTCAGTTCAAAATTCAGATTCAACCTCAACATAAAAACATAAATATATACATATATGTACTGTACATAATATTTCTCACAAGTATCTATTAGTACTGATTAAAATAATGCTTATACATACATACATACATACATAGGTGAACGATTTGTTTGCATTTAGCACGTCGCGGTCGTGGTCGTCGGCGTAGCGTCGATCGCGCTGCTGGTCGCGTCGATGAACGTTGAGCTGATAGAAATCGTATTTGCGGTCAAATGTTAAACAACGACAGCAAAGGGTATGAAATAGACTGTTTAAGATAGATATATACAGTATCTATCAACATGTAAAGCTCTATACATTTACATGGCATGCATTGCTATTACTGCGATAAGAAGAAATTCACTAGAATACGCAGCTTTTCATACTGAGTACTGACTGTGAATGGCCGGCATTTAATTGGCGCTGATGTCAGTTTCGGTCTATTTAGTTCAAGTATAGAGCGAAAATACTTTGATAAGCGGTTTTCTTAGATTTATTTAGCTTAAGCTTTTAGTAAAGCAAATAAATCGAAGCGTTTTGATGGAACATGGTCTCACAAAAAAAAAGGTTTAAGAACTTGAATCTATAGAAGATGTAAGTGCATGTATCTTTATATAGATGTATTCATGTGTCAGTGGCGGATTCACTTTTAACTTTAAAAGTGAATTGAGTTTAAAGTAATATTTTTTTTTTGATAAAATATTACAAGCTTATTGATGTCCTTAAAATGACAAGACCAACTCAGCCTTAATATTTTATTCACTCAAATAGCGTTTTTCTGTCTGTTGAAATTTCTAAAATTTTTAAATATTAATAACAAGATACTCAAGTTTTTTGTACAAAAAAAGTTGTAGATGTATTTTTTCTTAAAAAATAACACAATTTTAACCACAAAATTTTTTTATTTCCGAGGTATTTTAGTCGAAAACCAATTTTCGTTATTGATTCGAAATATATTTAAAGTCGACCAAATTGTGTACTTTTTTAAATTGAACGTGTTTTCTGCATCTTTCGATGCTGTCATCTGTAAAACAAAATTTATTTAAAGTCAATAAACTACTGGAGGTGGTTACTTACAAACACAGATATCTGGTTGATATTGTTGACCAAAAAAGGTGAAAGTACGCAACCAGGAAACTTTTGACGCAATTAAACCATAATTAGTTCTTTTGAGTTTCTTGTTGAATCTGCAAACTTCCTTGAGATAGTTGATATATTTTTTTCCAGTTTGGCCATGATAACCTTTCAGAATTTATTAACTTTCTTATAGAAAGTTATTGTAATCAGTCTGATGTGTCAAATTGACAATTGAAGTTTTGATATTTCTCGACGTTTTATTGTATCTAGACTTTAAAAATAGGATTTTTTGAGTGATCTCTGTGAGTGCGTGTGTACGTCTGTACGTTCGGAAAGCTTTTTTCGTCGTACTGGTTCTTAAGCAGTACAGACATCAACATCAAATAAATTTAGTTATACAGATAATAATACAGAAAGATGCAGAAAGGGCTCACAAAACAAAATGAGGGTGGTTTGGTTATTCTAAAATATCTTACGGACCAAGTCGCTAGCTATGACTTGAATTAAATTTTATATTTTATATTGTGGCGTGATACCAAACTGATATAATTTTGAAAAAAAAAAAGTTTTTATAAATCAATAAAACTGAAAAAAAAAAAAAAATTGTCACCTAGAATATTTTACGAAGAAAAGATAATTGTATCTCCAAAATAATTTAAGAATAACATTTTTGAAGTCTGGTAAATTTTGAGAAAAATCGAATTGACAGTAAAAAGACCTAAAAAACATTACTAAAAGTTGATAAAAATTGATTTTCTACTTGAATATCTTTTTTAAAATTAAAGATATTGGCTTCAAACTCATTTTATCTTATATAGAAAACATTGTATTGGACGTTCAGTGATTTTTTTTTTTAATCTAAGAATCAGTTTTTTTATAAAATTAAAACCTACAAAAAAAATATGCAAAATTGTTAAAAATTGATATTCAGTTCTCGATAACTCGTAATTAAATGAAGGTATTGGCTTCAAAATTATTTAATTCTGCGCTAAATTTTGTTAATAACGCAAGATAATGTTCTTAGAAAAAAAATCCAATCTGTATTTGTTTATATAAGAAATACAAACTTTCAAAAAATGGAACTAAAATTGGTAAAAATTGTTTTTATAATAAAATAAAATAAAATAAAATAATTAAACTTACTTTTAAACTTCAAACTTTTTTGTGGAGCCAAAACTTTATCTGACCTGTATCTTCGACATATTCAGTTTGGACCGTCCTATTAGGTAGACCCATTATATTAATTAATAATAATATTGTAAACATATACCGCCAGATGGGCCCTGTAAAAAGTATTTCGAGGTTTAGGTATAATCCTCTACTGGCTTGAGTGGTGCAGTATAATGAATGGTTTATTTGTTCTTGATATTGTTTATATTACTTGCAAATGCACATTACACATGCCTCCAATTCTTAGTATATACATGTACTTTCTTTGAGAGGAAACATTTTCAATTAAATTAATCATTAGCGCTTTGGTTCAATTAGAATTCAAATATGGGAACAAGAAATGACAGATGGTTTACTTTTACTTAATGGTGTCTGTTAAGGTCGATTATCTTTGTCATAGTAAGTAATTTATGACGTCAATGATTGATTTATTTATATTTTGTTTTAATTAAAACGGAACTTACTTTAGATAAAATAAATAAATTAAGCCTAAAATATAAATCAATCATATAAATCAAATCATCAATAACAAAGTTTATAAAAGATTTACATAAACATAAGTTATAGGGATAATACAATGCCAAAAATAGAAAAGCGTTAACTGCCAAATATTAAAAACTATAGAATTTTGAATTAAAATTTTGTATATCAAACACACAAAAAATTAGAATAAATAATTTGATTTTTGTACGTCAATAAAGTCCGTGCAGTTCATACCAATTCGATAGGGAATGTAGGATGTTGATGCAAGGGAGTAATAAGGAAATTATTTTGGAACTTTAATCATCAATCAATTTAGTCAAAACAAAAATTTCCGAAGCTGACAGTAGTAGAATGCTCCTACTTAAATGAGCATCTAAGAATATAATTGAAAACTATAGAGGATTTTCCAAGCTATCAGCAATTCTATAACATTTAAAAGTGTTTATTTTGAGGATATGCGATTTAAACCCGTCCAATACTACTTGAATTGAATGGTCTCAAAGGTAATTTCTAACCCAACAAAAAAGCTGTTCAGTCACTTGTAAAGAAGTGACGTAATTGTGATTGGACAATATGTAATTAGAAGGTGAGAAGAATTCGCCTTCTTTGGGTACAGGTTGGACAAATGCTATTTTCCATCTATTCGGAAAGAGACATGTAGAATAGGATAGATGGAAAAGCTTACGTAGTGACTTTTCCAGCGTTAAAGGACACCACTTAAGAACAATAGGATGATAGCGTCTAGTTACCAGCTGCAAGCAAATTTGCTTTATGAATCGAGCTTACATGCATAGGAGTGTCATTGTTGCGTTAGAACCGAGAGGATGACGTGGTGTTTCGTACATTGATTACACATGACCTGAAATGTGTACTACCTCTAGGATATTGTAGTATTTTTTGCCGTATAATTGTATGTGTCAAATATGTCTGTTTTAGGTATTTCTAGTTTTCTTTTTTTAACTTATTCCGTTTTTTTCAGTGAGGTTGGCTTTCTAAATTTGGAAACTTACATTTTTGTTCTTTATAACTTCCTTTCAACTTGATTCAAGCTTGGTTATCCTTTGGTTTCATAGATTTTTTTCCCCATTCGGAATAATTGTAATTGAGAAAGCATAGTGACCAGTTAAAGTTGCTGAGGAAGTCAATGAGACCTTCTTAGTTAGGTTTTGCTACTATAACAGTTTTCTTGGCATTAGAAATTAACAGATGTGACACAATGGTCTGATGTGCCTAGAGGCGATAATACACTGACCGCATATTTATTAGGATTAAAGGTAAGAAAAAAGTCTTGAGTGTTGGCGGATTGGCCTGTTACATCAGGAAACCGACTTGAATCGTCAACTAACTGAGTCAGGTGGTTAAACTCAGCAAAAATCTCGGGTGTTGTCTGAACAGAATACCGAAGCCACGAAGAATTGTGTAAATTGCAATCGCCCGTAACAACAATCTCAATGTCCGGAAAATGGGATACAATTCTCTATATCTGCATGCATATGTGCGCATGGACGTTCTAAAAGTATTTGTAGCTATGGTGTTCTTCAGGGCAACTATTTGAGACCAATATACTCGTATTTAAAAATTATATTTCATCTTTAGTTAAATATTCACAGTGTCTTCTGTATGCTGATAATCTTGAACTATTTTCAGAAGTTTCTGTAACTCAGAAGATTGCTACTTTTTTTTTATTTTATCAAAATCTTAAAGCTAGACAAAGGAGCATGTTCTAAATTTCGATCAAAAGTGAATTGAAATCACTTTTCAATTTCACGTGAAATGAAATTGCATGTTCTTCGATTCTATCGATTTCGAAAACTTCTAAAATTCCTTCGTCAGAATTGAAGGATCATCCATTTTTATTTTGTTTCTGATGTAATTTTTTTGCTGTTTTGAAGATGTATGCATTATTATTGTCAACTTTAAGTGAAAAATGGAAACAAAATACAAGAGAAAAAATAAGAAGACGAATTTTGCGAGACAAATCAAATATATTGAATTCAATTCACAAAAATGAAAAATGTGATTTGAATACGAAATACAGAACATCCATTTGCGTGTTCGAAAATCAAATTCACGGTAATTAATTGTGGAACACTCAAACTCACTTTCGCAAAGAGTATTCACATTAAGTGAAATGGAGAACATTCTTAAATAACTAGCGTACATTTCAAAAACTTAATTTACCATCTTCAATCTGATATAAACCGTATAATAAAATGGCGTATTATTCTTTTTTAAGACAGATACTCGCATTTTTGATAACAAATTGAGACTGAGCCGCTCACGCACTTAGATTAAATAAAGGAAAAATAGATCTCACAAGGCCAAGGATAGCAAGACTGTAAATTGATGATACATTGTTTGTGATGAATATTTCATGTTATCATATAAGCTTATCCCTACTACAATATTTAAAAAAGATACAACAAGCTAATGGCATTGGCATTGAGCTTAGTATTTCTAGAAATTTTTTTAAACAAATCTATTTCTGATATTTAAATTCTGATTTTATTTGCTTCCTTTTAAATATTTAAATTACTATTTCATAACATGTTTGTCAAAAAAGCTTGTCAATGTAATTAAGTAGGCAAATATAGGATATAAATTATCTAATGCTCATAATCTTTGAGTTATCACACTATTTCACCGCATTGTTGTTTCAATGTGAAGAAAAAAAGAAAAATTAAATATTTATGTTAAAAACCAACGTCAACAAAGCGTCAATTAACAATTATCTATCTTTAAGGGCAGAAATTCACCAATCAACAAGTTCATTGACTTAAGTACCTTAACAGTCACATAAAACGGAAATATGACCGCGTTCTTCGTGCCTACTGTGAATCCTCTTAAAGTAATCATCCACAAACAAAAAAGAAAAAGAAACACGCTAAAGCACTTTACGCATAAAGTTTATTGCTGCTTTGCTGTCCAAAAAAAAATAATCAACAGCGTTGTATTTAAACGGTATTGGGTCATGTCGTCAACTTTATATAGGTACTTTACGTAAAGGAATATAGAATGTTTTCATAAACACTGTGATTTACTTTTTGTCATGATTCATGCTTCACCCACCCAAGTGAGTTGGAAAACAACATTAACATAGACATAAACTAGAGCACGTGCTATGGTCCTTTCAAATTACCAAAGTCCAAGAAGAACAACAAAATCCTATTATGAAAAAACCGAAAAAGTAAGCGCCAAAAGTGTTTACATTTGCGTCACATCTGACATTAAAACAATTCTTCTGGTCGGTCGATCCCACATCTTATTTATAATTCCAGTCAACATAGCAAATAATAGTTCTCTTGTCTGCATCGCATGTATAAGTTGTAAGCATTTTAAACCGAACTCAGTTCAATGAAAGTAGGTAAAGAATCCAGGACTGGATTTGTTTAGTTTTTTTTTTATAACAGGCGCACACTCAAGGGAATATTACTACCCTTATTATGCAGAGACACAGTGTGAGCACTGTGAAGAAGAGAGAGGGTTTTAAAGGAGATGTCGGTGCACATTGGTTTTGAATTCCTGAATATTGCAATGGCTTGGAAAAACAGAGTGTGGTAAAACATTTTACATTCGAGTATTACGGTTGAACTGTTTAAGGGGAGAATTGCAGCGTATGTGATCGTTCCACAAGAGGTGGTTGGTGACACACATACCGACAATATCGAGATGTTTATTCTCACTGATGCAAGTGCCATGCATTTATAATGGCAAAGGGGGTATATCTCGCGTTAACGATACAAGACACCATTGGGTTTTTGAGGCATTAAATTCCACACGGGTTTTTATTCCAAAATGCTGTTTAGTACGGAATTTAATGAGCTTATCATATTTTTTCGTTGAAGTTCCACATCCCAAGAAGAGGGATGTGAATCTGAAAACGAATATGAAAAGCTAAGAGTACTATCGCCAGCGAAACAATATATTGGATTAGAAGTTGCAGTTTGGAGATCATTAATAAAAATGAGAAAGAGTGTTGGAGATAGAACAGAGCCTTGGGACATTTTGAGGTTTTCAGACTTGAATCCATCCAATACTACTCGTATTGAACGATCAAAAAGGTAATTACTAATCCAATGAAGCAGGTATTCATGAAAACTTTCATGATTTACATTTAATTGCGATCATTTACATGTCTAGGTCCACAACACTTGAATATACAAACTTGCCATAAATACTTTAACTGCGTTAAAAGGAGATGCCGGATTAAGTCCAGTGATCTGAAAATAATTAACATTCTGTAAAATCCTTAGCTTTCTGCACTATATTGTTCTTATTCATATAACTCAGTCCGGCCCTGAGAGTATCTAGCCTATGATTTTCTTAGCTTACTTAAATACAACCCGTCCGCCCACCTGTTTATTGCCACATAAGTGCATTGGTGACTTACGGATTTTCAGCTGTGCGAGACATACAACTTACGAGTACTTTCGTAGACAACTTTAATATTGGCAACATCCAACAGTACGGCACTGGGAGCAATGTTCGATTTAGTTTCATGTCTTGAGGGACTGTAATAATTTTTGTTGTTATTGTTGTTGTTGTTGTTGTAAGATGTAACCTACGTGGTTTTGCATTTATCGATGACGCTTAATTGATTGGCATTCTATGCAAATCTACAAAGACAATTATTTTTGCTGATAAAATGAAGATAGAAGATCCTTGCAACACGATAATTTTTGATGTTGCAAAGAGAATTATAGGCCCAGTATAATCGAGTAAGAGCGAACGGTGGCAGCGCGCTGCTGCGGAGCGGTGTGCCCTGTGCATTTTCTATGCTTTACTAATAATATACGATATTTCCAAGTATCGGAGCTATCTGGTTAAAATTCCATGAGGGTATTTTATATGCGGTGGCAATATTCTGAGCATGGTATCCAGGAAGTCTAAGAAATGGAATTCTATTTGTGGTTATTGACGTTGTTTGGGTAGGTTGTCTGCACTTATAGTTCTCTATGAGTATACGAAATGAACAAGCATTTCGGCGTGCACAAAAAGTGTACGGTTATTAAGAGGTGCAACCGCGACAGGCTACACTGACATTAGTTGTAAAAATATATGTTTTGTATGCATTCGATTTGCAGAAGAAACGGGTGCAACAATTTCGTGCAATTTTAATCGTTTAAAGAAGAATTGAATTTAAGCAAAAAATACAATTTTTGTATATTAAAGATTCTATTTATTCATTAATATGTGGATTTGCAAATTCTTGAAAAAATATTTTATATTTACATCCTAAAGTGTCGCAAAATATGGAAATCAGCTAAATATTTCGTGTATGCAGTTCGTTGTTAAGGGAATTGGTTTACACGTAATTGTTACAGATTAATTACGTTAGTTTCCTTAGAGACGTCTCAAACTATTTTCTTGTGAAATAAGCGCACACTCAAGAGGATATTTTTACCCACATTCGCGTAGTCCGACTAAAGAATGAATCTCTGTACTTGACAGTTAAGGCGAATTTGGTCTCGAGGGTATACTAATTAGGATTCCCAGAAGCGGGAGTATTACTCAGCATTAAGTGCCAAAAGATGTGAGTTATAATCAAGCTTACAAGCTTAAGTATACAAGTCTTGTAAATAACAGCCAGATCAGAAGGAGATAGCAATTTCTGCATCGCCTTAGAAAACCAAACCATCTTATGGCATTTTTTGGCTATAGTGCTGGTTAGATTTAAATTTAATGAGCTTATTATTTTGCGTGAGTCTGAAAACGAATATGTATTATGGATTTGGATTAAAAGTTGCATACAGGAGATCATTATTAAAAGTGGAAAAAGTGTTGGAGATTGAACCGAGCCTTGGGGTACACCAGCATTTATTTTATAATTTTCAGACCTGCAAATATTACTTGAATTGATCAAATATTACTTGAATTAACCGATCTGAATTATTAATCCAATGAAGGGGGAGTTTATGAAAACCGAAAACACGCATTTTCGATTAGAGATCCTGATGCCAAATCCTATCGAATGCTTTTAAAACATTAAGTGCAAGAATCTTACTTTCTCCAAAACGATGTAAAGATTGGATTCACGGATCACTGATAATGATTATTCAGCGTTTCCATTGCCTTGAAAGGAATGAACAGTAGGTAGAGAATGAATGATTTTTAGCTTGGCATTTTAATTTCTTTTTGTTTTTGGATCCATGTAAGGCGTGAACATGGATACACATTGTATTAGTGTGGCATTTTCCCAAACAAAAATAGAACTAAATTTATCCATATGTGTTTAATGCAGAATACTTTTGAAATTGCTCATTTGTCCTTATGTTTAAGGTTTTTATTTTTACAAATTCATCATTGTGTAAGAACTATTTAAAGTTCTATATCCGCGTTGAAAGGCACAATTTGGAATACATCTTCAATTAGTCAGAATCTATATTTACTCAACATGTTTTTAGTGATATTAAATTTAAATATTTAAAATGCATGATACGGTTGCATGTATTTGCTTTTATAGTTGATGGTTTGTAATTTTGCAAGTTAATGGTTTCATATTAATGGTTTCATATTAAAGACAATAAAAAAGTCTCCCAAAAAACAAGAAGATATAAAAAACAAAGTTTCAAACCCTAACATACGATCGTTACATTTGAGAACACCCTTAGTTCACATCTCAATATCGCCACCTACTATCGATGCAAAATTGAAATCTTTCGTAGATAAATGGTTTCTAGAGGTCTATGGAATGTGTTCAAGGTAATAAGTGAGCATCAGAGAATGTCTCTACTCCAGAAGACGCCGAAAGTTGACATTTCTACTAAACCTTATACTAATACTGGATTACTTGTTGTCAAAATACAATAGATGAAGATGGATTTTTTCAGTATAAATACACCTAAAGTCTCTGTTATTCGAATCCGTATTCTGTAATATTTTCAGGTATAGAGGAGACCTACAATTTTAAGCCGAATATGAAACCATAATTAAAAAAAGCAATTTTCTCTTTGAGCATTTGTTAGTTCCTCGCAAGATGCAGTCAACCATATAGCGTCACGGGTACTGCATGTATATTGCATAGATTGATAAAGCTCTTATGGATTTTAGAACTTCACCTGTTTCTTTCACATTTAAAAATCACAAAAAGTGTTTGGATTTCAAGTTTTACTTTGAAATGATCCTGATAATGTATGTTTGTTTTTTTTTTCTTAGGTTGTAAGGTGGAGAGCTAATAATATGCAGAATATATATGCCTATGTATATATTTTTTAATGAGCTGTTAATTTGAACAAAATACATAAGGTACCTATATTAAACAAAACAGATTCCCTTACTCACATCTTAACAAATATTGAAGTATAATGACCCCGATTTTCTTCAACAACTAAAGCATTCTTAACTCGTCAATGCAACTTCACTTCAAAAAGCCACGAAAAATCTAGATCAAGCATTTCTAAGTGCGACATGATTCAAAATGAATTAATAAAAAAAAAAGTCACACACAATGCTTTCATAGAAAATGAACCCAAAGCTGCGCCTATATTCAAGTTATGTAGTGAACAAGTGCTTCGATTGTTCAACCCTTCATGCGGTTAGGTAATTCTTTTATGATGAGTGACTTGCTGAATTGTCCTTCAACAAAGTATGCACGCCTTTATGATGATATGCATGCATTTATCGAATGCAGTCTTTTTTTTAATATGGATTTAATATGTAGGTATAAACTTTTCTTATTTTCAATTCAAAGCATTCCCCGGACAAAAAATTCTCAGACTCACTATGTTAAGTCTTGATGTGGAGCTATTCGTCTATTGAACCCAAAACTCTTGGCCCAACCGTTAAGGCCACAAAAGACGAACGGGCCACCAGCAAACATTAAATGGATGCAGTATCGCATCACATCTTTGTCGTCATTGCTGGCGAAGAACCCTTTTTACTCAGTGATACCTTAGGCTTTGTAAAAATGTGGGTACATGCAGTGCCTTATATAAAGCAGAAATTACAATGGACCACATTTTTCTCAAAAACTTTTCAAAATAGAATCATGAATAAAGTTTTGTATTAGTCAAAAAATGTTCTAACGAAAAACAATATGATTTACTCTTGTTTGTAGCTTACTCTCACTCCCAAAAAAAAGGTTTGTTTTTGAAAACTACTTAAAAATATTCTTTAATGTTCCGCAAAAGAGCCTGACAAAATTTAAATGCTGGGATGCAACCCACTCTAATAACTTCCCATCCCGTGTGTCGATTTGTGTTCCTTAAAAGTTTGTAGGTCAATTTTAAAACTACCAACAATATATTTCATATAAATAAATAGTTTAGTTTGAAAATTTAGTTTCGTTAAATAGATTTATAGTCGAAAAAAATAAATGTTTGCCAATCTATGTAGCATTTCTTAAATTTTTACAAAGTAGATGAATGCAATTAATTTAAGAGTTATCAAGAACCGAACATCAATTTTACCAAATTTACGTACTATTTTTTGTAAATTTTATTTTTTTTTTATGAAAAAACGGACTGTTGGTTTGGTTTATAAAAAAAACTACTAAATGTCGAAAACATTTTATCTGTGAAATAAAAAAAAGGTTTGAAGACAATATTTTTAATTTTTGAAAAAACCTTTAGTATTGTTTTTTTTGTAAGGTTTTTATTGTTTGTAGAAAAACTGTTAATTCGATTTTTCTCAAAATTTTACTTAATGATGAGGACAATATATTTAAAAAATAAAAGTAGTTTAAAGCCAATATCTCAAATTTTTGAAAATCAATTTTTACCATCTTTTATTAATTTTTGTATGCAGGTTTTTTTTGTAAAAAAAACTGTCCATTAGATTTTTCCAAAATTTGTCTGAATGTTGAAAACAATATTTCTTATGAGTTAAAATTAGTTCAAAGCCATAATTTCAAATGTTTGAAACGATATTTGTGTTGAAAACCAATTTTTACTACATTTTGTTAATTTTTTTAAGTTTTTAGTTTTTGTAAAAAAAACTGTCAATTCGATATTTTTCAAAATTTTACTGAATTTTAAAAACAGTATTTTTTAAAAGATAAAAGTAGTTAAAAGCCAAGATCTCAAAGTTTTGAAAAGATATTTGAGTCGAAAATCAATTTTTACCAACTTTGTGTAGTGTTTTTTTAGGTTTTTATTTTCAATTATTTTCAAAATTTGACCAGATGTTGAAAACGTCATGATTCTTTGCACAAAATTGTTTTGGTGATAAAATCGTTTTGTATTCGTAAAATTTTCGAGGTGAGACATTTTTTTTTAATTTTTTTTTTTTATAAAAAACCGTTAATTGGATTAATATAAAATTTATTTAGGGTTAACCAAAATATTCACCTTTTTTTAAACTGCTATGGGAAAAAAAAACACCAACTCAATTTTCTGGAGCTCTTTCTTCATCTTTCTGCCTTTTTATCTGTATAACAAAATTTATTTGAAGTCGATATCACTTCTGGTTCTTGAGTTATGGCCGACGAAAAAACTTTGCGAACGTACAGACGTACGGACGTTCGAACGTCCATATACACTCACGCACAGACATCTTTCTAAAAATCCTTTATTTCGACTCTAAGGATTGTGAAAATTGAACCGATTACAATAAGTTCTTATGGGAAGTTAAGAAGTTGTTACCAACGGGCCGTGTCAAGTAAAATGTTGTTCAACATAAATGACCACGCATTTCCATTCGCTGTTCCAAGAAACATGGTCTTTTGCAAAATTCATTAGATACTTTTTGAGTACTTCCCTCAAAACAGGTTTATTTTTAAAATTCCTTCTCTGGGTAGTTTCACTTTTTTGTATTAATCGTTGAACCGTTGTTATTCTGGCTTATAATCAGCTTTTGGCCCTTATTTGAGTCGCTGGTAGAGTGGAATTGGAGACAAGACGTAGAATTAATTGTTGTTCCTGCCTAGTACGCTTTTTTAAAAGTTTTGTGGAGCAGCAATATGATTGCTTACAACTTTCTTGCCTAGTTAATCTCCTTGCTTTTTCACATCTTGAGAGTCATATGGCTGAATCACAAACACGCTTCAGCTTCGGCTTCACGTGACGTTTACGAGTTCAGCCATAGGAATTCAAAGCATGCTATCACAAAGGAACTTCGATTTCACGTTACATTTGACAATCGTAAGGAAAAGATCGTAATGTGACTCCAAACGGAAGCTCTAGTTCAATTATCTGAACAAAAAAAAAAAATTGCTTTGTCTGACAGCTCAACAGCTGTAAAAAAATCCCAACAAACAATTCAAAGGAATTTGTATTTGTAATTCAAAATACAATTCAAATGAACAACAAAAAATGTCCCTTTTAAGCTTTAATCTGAGAATGAAATTAGCTATTAGGTATTTTAGTAAATTTATTTTTTTCTAAAAATGCTTTAAGAAATCATGAGGGGTTCTTAATTTCTCTCCCTCCGTCTCCAATCTCGAATCCTTAAAAAAGTAAAAGTATCTACCAACGTACATTCATAACATAAATATGTACCTGTATACATTTTTTAATTATAATTTGTATTTTTTCCCACTCTTTATTAAAATTGTTCCACTGTTTAATGTTGAAAGTTTTGCGTATATTCACCTATAGAAATACCTTTTTTATATCTTCTAGTCAAACGCTGTGCTGATCTCTCAATGGCACACGAAGAATAACTCCGACTCTGCGACTGGGATTAGGACTGGGACGCGACTTTATTCGTGCTGATTGTGGCTGCTTTGTTAGAGGAAATAAATGGTGGTGATTGTGCGGCGCTATCTGAAGAGCACACTATTGTCAGTGAACCGGCGCGCAATCCCACCCACGATTTTTGGCTCAGTGAACCCTCGAACGCGAACGCGAACGCCAAAGCGAACCCGAACGAAGAGTCGCCAGCTCTAAATAAAAACCACAAAAAGTCTCTACTGAAGGCACACATAAATACATACCTACGGATTTATACGTATGTATGCATCGTTCAGCAAGGTACGTAGTTATTTAGGTGAAGCATTATAAAGTTACCTATAGAACGAACTAATATGGATATATCGGCAACATACCGTGTCGATTTTCCTTCCACTTCACCCAGGTCAAAACAAAACGGCCTGGGCCGGGTGGGGCTGGCCGGCAGAACGAGTGTTTTTCTTCCGAACAATAAACACGGAAGTTGTACACACAGAATGTGACTTCAAATTATCTTCAAGATTGGATGTGGCTTCTACGCTCATACATATAAAATGGTTATGTATCTTCTTCTGTTTTGATGGTTCTAGAAAATATGAAGATACCATGAGACACGACTTAAACGTTACCTAAGTGACAAATGGTCCGGCTTAAGAGTGTATTTTGAGAATCAAGATTTAAGAATTCTGAAAATTGGCAGAAATAAGTAAGTGAATACTAATAAAAACACTATTTGAATTATTCTGAGTGATATGTGGCTTTTATCGATTTGAAGATGTAAGTTATGTTTTAAACATGTTAAAAGTAAGCTTAAATAATGCGTATTGTGTAAAGTTATATTAACTTGGAAGCTAAAAAGGAACACAATATATGCGTCAAATTGTCACTATTTTTTAATGGCAATAAATTATTCGTGAAATTGTATCTAAAAAATTTCCATGGAACAGTTTTCGGTTGCTTGTTTTGACAAAATTTAACTGATTTGGACATGTTTCCCTAAGGTCACAGTATACAATGTCAACCACAAGGATGAGGCCATACATTTTGAAATAAATGCTCGCTTCTTATAGCTGGTAGCTGATGTTGTACCCGAAAACGTTTACTACCCGTGAAAAGGTACATATTTCACAATTACAGAATCATTAAATTGGAAGGGCAAATTAGAATCGAGTGTTAGAATTTACTGATATCAAATAATTAGCTACTAAAAAGCTCATAAAAAAGTGCTTCACTTGGATGAGAACATGGCGAACATTTCCATGCAGAGTTTACAAGTGCGATCTTTTGAAAAGTTTTTATAGAATATCCAAAAAATTGTTGTTTATTTCAATTTAAATCATGGGCTCCGGAAAGGCTCAAGGTATATATCAAGACGGGAGATAGCAAGGAGAGTTAACATAGGCAAGAAAGTTGTAAGCAATCATATTGCTTATCCACGAAAATATAAAAAAGCGTACAAGGCAGAAATAACAACATCGTTAGAAAAGTGATTAATTTTACGACTTGTCTCAAATTCCACTCTACTAGCGAAGCGACTAAAATAAGGGCCAAAAACTGATAATCAGCCAGAATAACAAAGGATTATACAAAAAAGTGAAGCTACCCAGAGAAGGAAACTAGAAACTAAACCTGTTTTGAAGGAACTACTCAAGAAGTATCTAACAAATTTTGCAAAGGCCATGTTGCTTGAAACAATAAATTGAAACAAGTAGTCTTTTCTGGTGAAAAAAAAGTTTTACCTTGACACAGCCCATTGGTAACAACGTGTTAACTTCCCATAGGAAGTTATTGTAAACGGTTCGATTTTCAAGGTCCCTAGAGTCGAAATAAAAGATTTTTAGTAAGATGTCTGTGCGTGCGTTCGTTTGCACGTACGTTCGTACGTCCGTATGTTCGCGACGTTTTTTCGTTGTCCATAGCTCAAGAACCAGAAGAGATACCGACCTCAAATAAATTATAAGTTATACAGATCTCAAGAAAATTGCGGGGGTGGTTTTTTGTACCATAGCAGTTTAAAAAAAAAGGTGAACATTTTGGTTATCCCTAAATACCTTATGAACCAATAACTCTAAGAACTTGAATTAAATTTTATATACTATATTGTAACGTGACACCAAACAAGTTTATTTTTTGAAAAAAATCCAATTAACGTTTTTTTTATAGATCGAAAAATCTGGAAAAAAAACTTTGTCGCGTCGAAAATTTTACGAATACAAAATGATTTTATGTCCAGAACAATTTTGTGCAACGAAAAATAACGTTTTTAACATCTGGTACAGTTTTGAGGAAAATCGATTCAACAATTTTTTTTTTATAAAAAATAAAAACCAAAAAAAACATTACTCAAAGTTGGTAAAAAATTGATTTTCGACTCAAATATCTTTTCAAAACCTTGGCTTTAAACTACTATTTTTATCTTTTAAAAAATATTATTGCCAACATTCAGTAGAATTTTGAGAAAAATCGAATTCACAGTTTTTTGACAAAAAATAAAATATCTAAAAAAAAATATCACTAAAACTTGTTTTTGGTGTTCAGTAGTTTTTTTTTATGAACATTTTTTCGTTTTTTTCATACAAAAATAAAATCTACAAAAAATAGTACAAAACTTTGGTAAAAATTGATATTAGGTTCTTGATACCTCTCAAATTAATTTCATTCATCCAATTTGTAAAAATGTAAGAAATGCTACTTAAATTGGTAAAAATTTCTTTTCGACTAAAAATCTATTTAACAAAACTAGATTTTCATTTCTAGGTAACAAAAATTGATTTTGAAATCAAACAACTTCATCATATGCAACATATTGTTGGTAGTTGTTAGTTAATTTTTTAAAAATAATCAACTAACAACTTTTTTTCACAAAACACTAGAACCTACAAAAACAACAAAAAACTGATCAGAAATCATCATACAATTCTTAATTTTAATAACATAAATACTGATTCAGTAGAAAGATGTAATGTATCTATCTTATATCAAATCTCTGTATATGTAAACTGTGCGATAGCCTATCAAATGTAATTCAAATACGAAAATAAAAAATCTATCTAGAAATAATTACTGAGGTATCAGAAAAACAAAGAAATATATTGACTTCAAATTATTCATCTCACACAAAATATTGTTATGAATATTTTGTTCAAGTCTTAAGTAAGACAAATCGACAGACGGGGTGGGAAATTATCAGTGTGGGTCACATCACAGCCTCTTTTTTATTTAAGTTTTTCAAATTTAAATACAGAAATAAATTAATAAATTGTTTTAGAAGCTAAGTCATAATTTTTCGAGCAACATTATTGTCTTCTTGTTGTTGTTAAGCTTATTTTACAAACAAAAACTGAAAAACTGAATTTTATAAACCAACTCTTTACATTCGAACAGCTGGCTTTGAATTGTATTGTTTCACTAAGGTCAAAGCAAGTTGCATTAAAAAACAAAGACGATTTTCTCCATCAGTCTAATATACGTTTTATATGTACATATATAACAATATTTTTTTTTAACCTTTTTGTAATATTTCTGAAGCTTATCCCCATTTACTGATAATGATTTGTTTGACTAGTTGTTGCTAGCCGAAGTTTATATTTATAAGACCATAACTGCATAGCGCCTCTAGCAAAATTAACTTCTAGATCTAAACTAAAAAACACATAGGTGGCGCAACAGTCCGTTGAGGACTAGGGCCTACCTAGTGACTTACAACTCTCGACAGTTGCTGTGTACGAGTAACGGAGGGGACCTACAGTTTTTAACCGAACGGTTAATTTGAGAAAGCCCTTTTCATGACAAGAATCACTTTTAGAGCATTTGTAAATTCCTCGCAAAAGGTAGGTTATCCCGTCAGGATAACTTAAGTTTTCACTAACGATCACGTCACAGGTACTACTGATATAAATAATTTAGTTTGAATCATAAAGACATTAAAAATAAAATAATCAAATAAAAAACAAATCATAATATTGCATTCTTCGACTTATTAGAATAGTCGACCCAAGTTTTTTGAGTTACTTAAGTCTTAATAGGAAAAAACGACTATACTCGATTGACGATGTACTGACATTTAAGGAAACACGCTCTAATTCAATATTAAAGACGAAAAGATCTTGAATCACTCATTAAACAGTGTGAAGAAACACCAAAAGAGGTGAGATTGTTTAAAAAAAAACTAAAGCAAGTTAATATTACACAAAGACTTAAAGTTAGTAGTTCTGTAGTGTATGAAACTTGATTCAATTTTCGTTCAGCTTGTATGATTTTGTCACCAATAGGGTATTTTTATCAACACAAGTATCGTGTTATAAGTTGCCAAACATTAAAGGACAGACACTTAACATAAAACAATTTGATGTTTGATTTCTTTGTAAATGCTACAGGTTTTATTTATTCATAACTGGTTAGGTTGATAAGAAGTTATTGACAAATTTTAATTTGCTAATGGTTGTGATTAATATTCTTTGTCTGATTTTAACGAACAATTTTCAAGAACAGTTCGGTACAACACAATCATTTCTTTTTACAATAAATTACAACTCTGAACCATTATTTTGTTGTAATCTTATCATTGTTTCATTCAAAAGTGATCCAAAATCAACTGTATTTGTTTAGTTGGAGTTATAGAATATAACCTTGAACCTTTTATTTAAACGAAAACCGATTTCATAACACGTGGTAACCCGGGGTTGCAGCAATTTTCGGTTGGACAACCCTTTGCCAGCAGACGGATATTTGGATGCGCTTTTATTTTAAACAAAAACCGACTCAATAATAACAATTTTCTAGCTTACCAAGTGTTCAAATTAAGAAAAACAGTCACCCCTAGGTTAGGCTAACTTTAGGTAAAGCAATTCTTTACTAATAGACAGATAATTTAATAACCTGCCATTTTACCGAAAAACCGACTAAATAACACATGGTATACATTTTCTACACTTACCAAAGACTTAACACTTGACATGAAGGCAACAATGGGTTATTCCAGGTTTTGGTTAGGCCACCCTATATTGTTCGAGCGAGAGTTAAATTACCTTTAATTTGACACCAAACTTAAATACAAACAGATAACTGAATATTTACTCCGTAGAGCCACCTCTTTAATCCAGGCAACCTTCCAATAAAGCCAGGGTATAAGTAGGCAAGCCTAGTTTTTTTTTGTCATCTTTAGGTTATGGACTTTTGTCATATATTTGATTTTTAACTTCCCATAGAAAGTTATAGTAATTGTTCCGATTTGTCGAATTGAAAATTTTGACATTTATCGACGTTTCAAGGTCCCTAGAGTCGAAATAAAAGACTTTTAGAAAGATGTCTGTACTTTTTTTTCGTCGTCCATAGCTCAAGAACCAGAAGAGATATCGACTTCAAATGAAATTGTGTTATACAGACAATAAGGCAGAAAGATGCAGAAAGGGCTCTCAAGAAAATTGCGTGCGTGGTTTTCTTACCATAGCAGTTTAAAAAAAGGTGAAAATGTTGGTAACCCTAAATATCTCATGAACCAATGACGCTAGAGACTTAAATTGAATTTTATATTTTATTTTGCAACGTGATACCAAACAAGTATATTTTTGGATAAAAAATCCAATTAACGGTTTTTTATAAACTGAAAAAAAAATGTATCACCTCGAAAATTTTACGAATAAGAAACGATTTTATCTCCAAAACAATTTCGTGCAAAGAAGAATATCTTTTTTTATATTTGGAAAAATTTTGAGAAAAATCGAATTGACAGTTTTTTTTAATAAAAAATAAAAACCTAAAAAAAACACTACTCAAAGTTGACTCAAATACCTTTTAAAAAAATTGAGATTATGGCTTTCAATTTATTTTATCTTATAAGCAATATTGTTTTCAATATTTGGTAACATTTTGAGATACATCGAATTGACAGTTTTTTTTTTTACAAAAAATAAAAATATACACAAAAAATTAATAAAAGTTCGTAAAACTTGATTTTCGACTCAAATATGTTTTCAAAAATTTAAGAAGGCTTCAAATTAATTCTATTTTTTAAAAAATATTGTTTTCAACATTTAATAATTTTTTATAAAAATCTAACAGTCATAATAAATTAAAATCTACAAAAAATAGTACGCCAAATTGGTAAAAATTAATGTTCGGTTCTCAATATCTCGTGAATAATAGAAAACATTGACTTCAAAATAATTTCATTCATCCAATTTGTATTTGTTTATATTAGAAATACAAAAATAAATAAATAAATACGCAAAATATTGTTGGATAATTTAACATTTTAGGGTAGGATACGCCTTCTACGTACCTAAGCCATAGAGGAACTATATGGCAAGTTTTGAATTCGTTGAAAATTTAGAACTGGAGATTTTAATCGTCGCCATAGTAGAAAAGTCGAAAAAGTGGGTCGGGATTCCGTCCTTCTGTCTATATGTCTGTCATTGCCCTTACAGTCCAACTCATTGGGTCGATTGACTTCAAAATAGGAAATAAATGTTTAGCCGATTCACGTAAGGTTTTTTTTTCATTTTTTTAAGACTAAAAATAAGAGTAGTTTTTGGTCAAAAGTCGAAAATTAATTTTCTCCAAAATATAACCGATATTTTACTTTTATCTATCAACCGATTCAAATAATTTTTTGTCTACATAAGCTCTTATATTGTCTCAATAATATTTGATTACGTCATCATTTTTTATGAAATTGAAATGAGAAACGTTTTATTTTATTAAAAAGCTCTAAGTAACGCCATACAAAAAAATGTATAAACGCAAATTGAAAAATTTATAGACATACAAAAAATTAGTTTTTTGTAAGTATTTTCGATTTTTTTCCATGAAAAATCGTTGCATTTCTAAGCAAATGCTCAGTTGCCCACAAGCTGTAAAAGTTGTATAGCAAAGGTAGTGTAAGAGATGTACTATGTACACAAATAAATATTTATTAAAAATAGTAAGATTATAAATTACATTCTAAGAGTTAGAATTAAATAATTCAGATAACTTCTCAACGACCTTAATATTCCAAACGCTGATAGCGTATCGCTAAACATTAGAAAACACAATAATGTAAATTGAAACACGTATTTTCTTAACTTCATATAACTATTATAGTAATTCATTTCTCTTATGCCTATAGCATGCAGGTTGAAGAAATTTGTAATTACTTTAGCTGAAACAAAAATGTCACACGTGTTTGTGTTTTATTTTTGAAAAGAACTTTAACATTCAATACACTAGTATTTTAAACCATTATCCCTTATCCGATATATTTTACTATTATTTTTACAGCTATAACATTAATTAAACAATGTACAAACCCTTGAAAGAAACGCCAGGCGGAACCGATCATCACATCAGGTTAACCTAAAATCATTTAATTTTTAAAAACAACAAAAATTAAGGGAATAGCTCTAAGTCATGCCACTAATAATGAACCCATACCACGAGGTTCGGCTACTAAAAACAAACAAAAATCATACGAAACATCCCCCTTATAATCTAATTTCAAAACCAACACATTATTGCAGGGCCTAAATTATATAGTACGAAGAGTAGAGTTGCATTAAAGAAATCAAGTTTTATTTACTTTAAAGCATCATCAGTTTCTCTTGGCTTATGTTGCCATAAACTCAAAGCTGTCCATCAAGTAAGATTTTTAGGATATTCTACTTTCGAGTTTAAATTAAATTACGCTGCAATACTTTGCTACAATAATATACACAGGTGTGTACTTTGAAACTGTTTAACTTAAAACTTGACATAAAATATCTCGTTCGTCAGTTCCATTCAAACCAAATTAATTTAAGCAAAATTAAACATTGTCCAAAATTGTTGACTTTTTATCTTCCACCAAAAACGAGACCGTCTAAACTCGTTAATTTGACATTTAAAATATAATACTTGTTTCTGAATTGTATGTTTGTACAATGTACATAGATATAAAATTAAAAATGGAAATTTCAGAAAAAAAACATACATTCATAAACTATAAGAATCCAGCAGTTGAATTTAATTTTGAAATTGCACGATATGGCGCACGTTTCAATATAATATTGAAGAGAGTTTGATGCCACACCACATGAGGATGAGGAACCGAGACACCCTCTGTCTGTCCTAATTATAGGAAGTGCCCTCTGTATTTTTGGGTTTTCCTTTATTATAGGTATGACTTTTAATCGATGGTGTTGATCAATGTGGGAGCGGCAGGCATGTCCACTCATCGCCGCGCCGGCCGGCTGTGTTAAGGCCTAGCTAAATTGGACTCTTGTTTCACATTATTTGTTTGTTCTCCCCTTCATTTAAGTATGTCTATAGATATTTACTTATCATGACATAATGTTATGTAGTACCTTTTTGGTCATTTAAGTTAACATTAATGAACAAAAAATCGATTTGGAAATTGTTTTTAGTGCAAATAAATGTTAAACTACTTTTCCTACTACATTTTATTTGTGGCTGACGATTTACTTCAGTTTTTTTAAAAGCTATGACAAATGTATTAACACCCACTTCTGAAAAGATATGAACTCGCTAGAAGGAAATCTGTACCCTCTCATCTCAAGTTCCAAAACCTACGCTTTACAAATCTGTTACTAAATTTACATTTAAAAGTCTGTCTCATCGTAAAGGGCAATGGGCATTTTAATCCCCGCTGAACTCTGAAATCTAAGTACATTTGGAGACATATGTACTCGGGTTGTATACCTGTCAACCCCGATGCCACGGTCGTCCGTTCAGTGCGTATTGCGCTCGTGACGACCTTTCGCTGATGTTTAAGTTTTCTCTGTTATTTTCATTCTTGAACCCTGCGACCCTACTGGACTCTGTTACTCACTGTAAACGTTATCATCTGCTAAAACACTGGATTGATTGCTTTGCTACTCAAAATGGAACATGAAAATCGTAACTGTGTGATGTGTCGGTGACGCCTGTACCACAGGAAGATACCAACGCCACTTATTGACAGACGATCTGTCAAGAGATTTGACTAATATAGGGTCTGACAAATAACCGCCGCGCCCGTTCTGTTGAAACCAAATGTTGCCAATATTCTCCTCCTCCTTTCGTGAACAAAATTTCCTTTAACATGGCCCGATAACGCTCGCCATTGGCGGTAACGGCCACTCCTTGCTCATTTTCGAAGAAAAATGTCCCAAACATGCCTCTGCTCCGGACCGAATCCGCACAAAACAGTGACTCGTTTTGGGTGTATCGGCTTTTCAATGCATTCGTGCGGATTTTCTGTGTCCCAAATGCGACAATTTTGATTGTTTATATACCCAGCATTGTTCAAGCGTATACACAACCATATTTGCTCAGCGGAAGGATAAATCTAATTATCTGTCAAATCAGACATGAGCTAAATAAGCACTAGTTGAAAAAAACGTTAGATGGTGTACCCTGTAGTATTATTTTTATTAGTAGGTCCTACCGTATTTTTGTCTTTAAACGAAGCTTTGTGTGTATGCCTGTTTAAGGTGGGAAGGGTATGATTGCTACCAGGGCTAGATTTAGAGGTCCAGAGGCCTCGGGGCAATAAAGGATCGAAGGCCCCTTCACCCCAAATTATTTTAAAAATAAAGTAAACCATTTTATTGTGAAACCAAGTAGATTCCTTTAGTGTTGAAAAAAAAATGTATATATAAATATAAACGGAAAAAAGAATTATCTGAAATTAAATTTTAGGGCTAACGAACGTAACCTTTCGAGCTTTTTTCGCCAAAAAATTGTTGATCAATGCTCAGGAGAGAAAGCTTCGATATACGGTCTTGTCCCATCGTGGTTCGAAGCCTTTTTTTATAATTTTCATTTTTGAAAATGAGCGCTCTCCAGTGCAATTTGTTACCATCAAAACGAAATACGTTCATATTGCAATTTCGAGGTTTGGAAATGTAGCTCTGAAATTTTGATTTTCGAGAATTTGGTAGTAAAATAGTTCCAGCGATTGATCTGTTCCGTTGTTCTTTTCCTTTTTGTATGAGTCATTCAAAGACACAAATTGAACCAAATCATTACCAGGACTAGGCTTTCGGATACACTTTCTATAATGCCTTTGCTGCAGCGTGCAAATTTTCAGCATCGAATCGAATACCCAACGTCCGAGCTTGCGAGAAAGTACCATCCCACTCAGTCGCTAAGAGATTGGGGTACTCCCTCAGGATGGGCAGTGAATTGAAAGTGCTTCTTATCAGGGCCATTTGAGATATTAATATTTCACTGATTGCCATATTGGAATGAACAAATATAATAGATCAATGATTTCTGTAATTTAAGATTAATATAATTAAATAATCATTTATGTACAAAGTATTGTAGGCTGCAGGTAAGGGTAAGAAAAGCAAAACAAAAATACATATCAAAGGAAAAGATTTTTACTAGTTTGAATAGTGGGGTACCCATTTGTGGAGGCCCCGAGGCCCGGTTGCCCTCCCCTCAACCCGGCCCAGATTGCTATGAGAAAAGTCTGTTCTGTATTAAATAAAAATGTTAAAAAGTGCTTGAGTAGCCAGAGGTTTTGATCCTTAAGCTGCCTTCCTCGATACCATTATCATAGATAACTATAGTTAAGTGTTTTTTTCTTTTTGTATATATTTAACTGTAGGTCTGTATAAAACTATAGGTCCCCTCCTTCCCTGAGAACATAACTCGCACACAGAAATGGTTGAGAGTTATAAGCCACTAGGCCCTAGTGTTCAACGTTGCGCCACCTAATTTATTTAATTATTTTACATATTTAACCTTGTATATATACTATATATATATGATGTATTTTCTTAAAACAGTTATAACCTAATCTAAAACATGTTGATTTAGCATTCTGCTGAGGTAGAAGGAGAGGGGGTTGTAGTTGGTTATTACTACAAGCATAAAACCTGATCAGAAATGAAAAACTAGTGTATTTATACTATAACTCTCAAACACTTATTACTTCTATATTGTCCGTTCGGCGGCTTCAGTAAGCAAGTTCTGAGGAGGAATAACTCCTTAAAATATAGCTAATCCAGACAACCGCCACAATAGGCGTGAATGTACGTCAAAATGCCTTTCTAATGATATGCGACTCATCAAAATTGAAACGGATCATACAAAAATGCCCACTCTCCTCTGTAATTGTATCAGGAAGTTCATAAGAGGACATTTTAAACTCATTCGTTGGGACTAAATGTTATGTTCTTGCACTTGAAATTGCAACTGATTGGAAAGATACAGAAACATTTAAAGTCCCTATAAGATTTTTACCTACATTAGAAAGATAATATTATAATGTATGCCCAAGGGCGGATCCAGACTTTTAATTAGGAGGGTTCACACCCAACATAAAGATAATTTTTTGAGCACCGCTTAAAAATGGTCTTTAATGTTCTCTAGGTTGAACAAATTAAAATAACATAATGTGTATCTTAACCTTATTTATATATTTCGAGGTCTAAAGTGACAACTTTATCCATGCGATTATTTTAGAACACTGTTCTTGAGCAACATATGGTCTAACTATTTAATTTGGGCGGATCCCTGCATATGAAAACGTTCTAAGACTCCGACAGTTTTCTAAATATGCAAATGTTAGAGCTAAAATAAAATAGTTTATAGGGTTTTTGGTACATTTCAGGCACAAGTGGTAGAAATTGTGTTGAAATGTAGTTTTTTATAAAAACTATATATTTTGTTCTTGTTGGCATTTTTATATATGCGAATAAAGCAAATGAAAGAAATATAGATGCAAAAACCGAACAAATAAGAAAGTTTGACAGAAAAACGTAATCTTTTTTCGTAGAAAAATAAAACAGGAAACAACACTTAGATTGGAGCAGATGGTAGAAAACAAATTCTAAAAAATTACTGTTTTGCGTCAACCTTTCCAGAATATATTAAAAAAATCTATCGGTTTGTCGATTTTTTACCAACAAATTTGCTTTTATTTTTAGCCTTAAACAAAAATGAAAAAATACCTAACGCGAATCGACTCAAAATTTTAATTTCCAAATTTGAAGTCACAATGCTTTGTGCTGTATGGGTCAGAACAGACAGACGGACATACGGAATCGGGTGACCTGCTCGTTCGACTTTTCTACCATCCTAATGTCATGTTTGACTAAAATCTTCGAATTTTTTTACAATTGCTTTATAGTTCTTATAGGTCGCAAGATGGAATTGAAGAGTTTTAGGAATTTAAAGGCAACTTAATATTATTCAAGGTTTCTTTCTATGAACCTGAATATTTGATATTTCTCTCAGAATCTTATGAAAATAAATTAAAGCATTACTTAATTTTTTTCAAATTCTTAATTGTGTGGAAATACACATTTTAGTTTATTTTGACAGCAAACTGCGTTTTGGTTAATGTCGTTAAATTACTAAATCTTTCAATTACTAACAAATCTGGATGAAATCTTTACTTAAACTTTATGGCTCATGTGATCCCTTCCCTGGATCGTCCATTGGTCAAAAGATAATGCTTTTGTGCTGCGTGATTGGAATAGGGTTTGATTTCCGATTCATATTATATTCTTGGCCTAGCGTTCATTTAAAAGTAGTGCTTTTACAACCAAAGTTTAAAGCAGTACAAATTTTATTTTTATATGGAAAAAATAAGTTATTACAAATATTATATGTGTTATATCCATTAATACGATAAATTTTGAATTCAAGGGAATTCCTACGAAATGTAGAAAAAATAATCTCACGACACTTACGATCCCCTCCCTAGATTCGCCATTGTGTAAGAAAACAAAGGTAAAGATGTTTATCTTCATATTTATATGGACCATCATATTTCCTACAATCTGCTTTTAAGTGGGCAGGTTCAGACGACATTATGGACTTGAAAGTAAGGAAAGTTTCTGGCAACGCATTTGCCATCTGCCAAAAAATTGTCTTCAAATTAAGACAACTTAATTGGAAAGTCGACTGAAAAGTTTGTCAAGAATAATGGGCAAGTTCATGCAACATAAGGGACTTAATTTGCAGTCAACTTCACTCTTTGAACGTACATTTTGACCAAGGCAACTAGTTAGTTTTTCATGAATTTCAAAATCAGAACTTTACTTCACAAAATTCTACTTTAAGTTCATAGTGCAAAAACTATTTTTGTAGACGATTATGTTTTTGGTAGAGATTAACTGAAGGTAAATTAAGTGAAGCAAAATTCCAAGTTTGAAGTTTATGACACTTGAAAAACTAACTAGTTACAGTCAACATTCTAGAATGCAGTTGACTCCAAATGAAGTCCCTTATGTTGTCTGAACCTGCCCAGTGTCTTTTCAACGAATGTGAATTCTACATTTTATAGGTACAGACGTATTTTTTTATTGAAAAAAAAACAACTCGTTTTCTATACTTAACAACATTTTAAAATAATATTTACTACATGACCTATGTCTAAAGGTTTATATATTTATTTACTTTAAGAGTACAAGAGCCTAAAGTGAATATGCAAGTACGAGTAAGAGGAGCGACATTATCTCGTATAACATTTCTTAAACTTTCATTGTGAAAACGAGCTAAAAGATTATACCTATTATTTTACAATTTTCTTTTCGAATTTCTTTTAATTGTAGTACCTACCAAGTACCTCCAAACTACTCAGTCGAAATAGACCTAAAAATACATATATCATCATTTAGCTCAGTCAATGTCACTGCTGTGGTTTTTGTGTTAGGTAGGTTAGGCATGTAGTTAGGTGCCTCTTAAATTACAAAAATAGTTTTGCAACAGACCTGGATAAATATGCTTTATATAAATAGCTGCATACATTTATGTGCAATATGGGTTTAAGGTATGTACTTATATAATTGAGTAAAGACATTACTGGTTTAAAGTTTGACTTTCCCATTTTTAAAGAAGTATAAATGTTAGTGGTTAGTGAATTGGACTGTAATGCCAGAGGTCTAGGGTTTGATCCCTGCCTATGCCATTTAAAGTTATTTTCACGGGTACTGCCTCTTGCGAGAAATTGTCATATTCTCCAAGAGTAATTCTTGTCATGTAAAGTGCTTTCTTAAAATTAGGCGTTCGGATTCGGCTTATAACTGTAGGACTCCTCCATCTCTGACAACAGTACTCACACACAGGAATGGTTGAGAGTGGTAAGTAGGACCTAGTTCTCAACGGACTGTTGGGCCACCCAATTTAATTTTAACTTAATAAATGTTTATGTGAGTTTTTTCGATTTGGTAAAATTTATGATTTCTTTTTAAGAGATGTTTTAAGCTCAACTACAACGATTGACAACGCGTATCAAGTTTAAATATCCTTTTTTCAACCGCACATCAAGAATGTTATGGAAAAGATAAGGATAAGATAAATCTTAATTATTAATTAATTAAAAACGATACATAATAATATTATCAAGACATTTACATTAAGAAAAAAGAATATACAATAAATATGGAATATAAAATAAAGAAAAAAGACTATACTTCACAAGAATGGTATCTAACTTTTTTTTCATCCCATTTCAAAAGTCAGAACTTTAAGACTAATGTTGCGTCGGTTCCTCCCTTTAACCATAACCCTTTAAGGATTTGCAAATTATATATATATGTGAGTACATTTAAAACAAAAAAAAACGAAATAATAATACAAAAGTATGTATATTTATTAATATTATTATTTTTAATTACAATAAAATCATCAAAGCAGAGTCTAACTATTAAATCCATCACATTATTCCAAATCACGTTCAAGCCAAATTGTAATTGCAAATGTCCACAACCTACAGCTAGTTCCTAAACGACAAAGAGTCACACACGCAATCGGCTACTGTTGACTACTGTCCTATTTTCATGATCATTGAATCTGATTTTGCTTTGCGCTTTTACAACTTAAAAATTGCGTCTAATTGTAAACTTCCGTTGCTGTAGCGAGTACCGCGCAACCAACATTGACAGAAGGGAACATTTACATTATAAATTCATACGCGGTACTTATGGGAAACCGCTAGACTGGGAGTTGTTAAGGTAGTAGGTACGCATTATCGGCAAATTGTGACATAAATTCTAAAATCCTAACATGGCAAAGAAAAAGATTTATTTATTGAATTTTTATATCTAATAATTTAATTATATTATGGGATTGGAGTCTGTACTATCGGCAAAAGCTTTTGAATTGACACAAAGGAAACTATTGAATTTAAAAAAAGTTAATATTTATAAAATTAATAAATTCCTTTTGTTATTTTTTAAAGTCATAATATAGGTGGACAGTAAGGAAAGGAAAAATACTGTTTATGTACAATTTTAATATTAAGTGTTGAAGGTAGTTAAGGAGGGAGGTAGTCCAATGTATTTGATTTGATTATAATTTCATAATGCGTTAAAAAACCGTGTTTTTGAACTTGTCTTCATTTTATTTTTACATTTTATACAACCCGTATAAAGTGAATTTAATTTTCTCATTTTTCTTAGAATCAATTTAAGTAAACCTAGGGCGGGTTTATTCACTGTAGATCATCTTTTATCCATGATTATTTTTTATATAAAGCCTAGATTAAAGGGGTGATGAATGCCCTTATAATGATTAGACACAGTGCGAGCAATTAGGTAAAAAGAATAGGGTTAGAAAGGAGATTGGTTTTTAATGTCTGCACATTGTAATGAGTAAGAAATATTGCGCCTACTGAAGTATTTCACATTCGTGTTGTGCGCCTAAAGAAATAATCCTTGTACTTAACAGTGCGCCTACTGAAGCATTTCACATTCGTGTTGAGCGCCTAAAGAAATAATCCTTGTACTTAACAGTACGTCCGAAATTTGGCTCAAGGGTAAATTGATAAACTTTCCTAGAAGTACAGGTATTACGGTTGAAATGTTTAGGGGAGGAACACAACATTTTGTATAAAAATAGCGACAAAACAATTAAAGGCATGAGACCTTGCGGTGGTTTTTAAGAGAATAAAATGTCTCGGTATCATTTTAGAGCTCTCTTTTCAATTCTATACAAAAGATTCAAGCACGTTATTTTGGCACCGGACCACATTGTACTCTAGTTTTAAACGAAAAAACCTTTGAAAACTACTAAAAGATCAGAAGGAGTAATACTTTTCTTACTTCGTCGAAGAAAACCTTAACACTTAGTACAATCTTTTGTGATGGATTGATAGAGAATTATACTTTTGAGACAGTAGACAGCATTGAGTTTTCGAAGCATTAAATTCCAAACTGTTTTTGATTCCCCATTGCACAATGCTGTCAAGATCAGAATTTAATGATCTTTTTAAACGCTGCCGTTATTAGTCAACATCCAAGGGATTCGAATCTAAAAGCGAATATGCAAAGCTGAGGGTATTGTCATCAGCGAAACAATTTAGTGGGTTAGAAGTTTCAGACAAAATATCATTTATAAAAATAAGAAAGAGTGTCGAAGACAAAACGGAACCCTGTAGTTCACCTGCGTTTAATTTGTCGATACCAGTTTCAACAATACTACTTGAATTTAACGATCTGAAAGGTAATTTCTTACCCAGCAAAGAAGAGATTCATCAATACCAAATGTACGCTTTTTCGATAAGAGAGCTTGATGCCAAACTCTATCAAATGCCTTTGAAATATCAAGTCTAATTAACTTACTTTCTTCACAACGATATAAAAATTTGTTCATATGTTCAGTAAGACAAAACATGCGATCTCCAGTGAACCTTTTGCTATGAAAGCCATAGTGCCGGTTATTAAGAAGCTTTCGTTCTTCAATATATTTCGTAAGCTCGACATTAATCAGATTGACAAATGCTTTAGATGGACTACAGTAGGATAGATGAAAAAAGCTTACGCAGTGGTTTTTCCAGCTATGAAGAACAACTCCGTAGAATAATAGAAGTGATGCTATGTATCTGGTCTAGTGGATTTGTGAATATCGAGCTTACAAAAGGAGTGTCATTAAAAACAAGTGCAGAAACCGCCCATGACAAAGTGTTGTGCACGTATTTTACAGCTTATATCCTTAAACATACTTGTACATTTTTTATGAAGGAATCCATAGTTTGAGACATTAAATTCAATGGCCAACGAGGTTATTTAGATGCCATTCAAATTTTATTTTTTCTAAGGTTTTTGACGGCTCTAATTCCGACTTTCAAAATCAATTGTTAAGGTCCCTGAGGATGTGTACATTTATAAATTCGTAACAATTTATGTTTAAAATATGATGTCATGGACAAATTTTAAGGCGCAATTCGGATTCAGGACATTTCAATCCTTTGAAGAAATATATGAAGAAAAAAAACAAATGTTATTAGTTTATTAAAAACATACTTACTGTACACAAAGTGGCACCAAAGCCATTTTAACTTTGAAAGACAACAAATTGGAACAAATGCTTAGGTAATTTGTCAAACCGAAAATCAATTGTAACATCAAAAATATATCTGAGTTGAAAGGTTGTATTTGGGAATGGTCAGATGTGAGGCAATTGCAATTACATGCCAAGTTTTTTTGTTTGTCATAGCACACCAACTAAAAAACACATCTGTATTTGTAATTTTAATTATTGTACATTATTTTTCCGGTGCTCTTCTTTTAGTTTTCGTAACAATCACTGTTAGATTATTTAAACAAAACTAATTAATAGAATATGTTGACACATACAGAGTTACATGTGTATTGCCTAATAAACTCAACAGATACATTACAAGCTTCTTTGCGCTTCTACTGATAACGATAAGAACCTAAAGATGTTTTTCCCAAAATACAAACATAACATAAACAAAACGTGGGTCGAAACTGGACCTAGGTCAATTTTTTAAAATAAAAAAAAGAAAAGGAAGAAGATACATACATAAACATATGTATGCACATACATTGTACTTACATTTAAAATCGGAGCACTTATCTCAAGCTTGTGTCTTTCTTTATCCGAGCTGCATAAACAGTTCCAAGGCATTTTACGTAACCAATTGATGATTGTATAATCCTAAATATTTGTATTCGCGATATTTCTTCTTAACTTTGAAATTGATACACATTTTTGTCGAAAACAAATGCATGTATCTTAATTCACTTCACATCACATCACAATCACATCCAACATTCGACATCGTGAACTATCAATCAATCAAATAAATTGATGATGAATCGCATTGCATCTCGTATAATTTACACGTCAATCGTTTTGTGACTTTGGTTGGATTTAATTTTATAATTCACTTACTATTGACAAGTTGAGATAAGAACACAGAATTCAAAACATTAATGGTACGAGTAGGTTAAATTCACAAGACTGCTTTCGACTAAGCGATGTCGAAGGATAATAGGCTTGAGGCACACCAAGTTCTATACCTATCTATCTACGTTCAGATACTAAGAGCAACTATTTGTCGTTCTCGTTCAATAATTGAAAGAAACCACCAGCTGCTGCTACCTCATAGCCGGCGTCAACTCTGCGAATCTACCACAAAAATAAATGTATACCAACAATAATATACAAAACATGTACCCTCTACGTACCATAACAGCACCAGCAAAGCAACAGTACTGCCAGGCAGCGCAGGGGCAATGGGCAATTTTGTTAAGAGTTGAATTGTAGTAGTCTAGGAAGTAACGTTGGAAATCATTGATTTCACCTCAGCTATAGTTTTCACGGGTAAGGGTTATATGAAATTGATAAATCTTGATTGAGAGTTAATGGAATTCAAATTTGTTTCAATATACTCCAAAATTCGGCCCGAAGTTGAAATTTTACAATTTTTTGAAAAGCTATTTAAAGTTTTAAGAATATATTTTAGTTGCAAAAAAACGTAAAACTTAAAGAGTCTGGGATGCGACCCTCCCTGATAACTTCTCATTTCGTCTGTCGATTGGTTTTGCTTAAAACTTAAATGTTAATAACAACACTTTGTGCGAGATAAATAATTTGGAGTCAATTTAAAGTTGAAAACCATTTTATCAGTTTTTGTAAAAAAATGTGTCAACTGAATTAAAAAAAAATTAACTAAAAACTACTATTAATATTTTAGTTAACAAGATTTTTATTCGAAAATTAATTTATGTATACCAATTTTAGTAATATTTTTTGAAACAAATACAGATTAATTAACTTCATTTGTTCACGAGATATGGATTAGATATCGAATATGAGCACTATTTTTTGTAGATTTTTATTTTTATGAACAAATCACAGACTGTTGGATTTTTATAAACATTTTACTGAATGTTGAAAACAATATTTTCTATTAGATGCCATTAGTTTGAAGCCATTATTTTTAATTTTGGAAAAAAAGACATTTGAATCGAAAATCGATTTTTACCAAGTTTTAGTAATGTTTTTGTTACGTTAGTTTGATTTTTCCCAAAATTTGAATGCATGTTGAAAACTTTATTTTTATAAGATGAAATTGATTTAAAATAAAACATCTTTAGTTTTTAAATAGATGTTTAAGTCGACAATCAACTTCTACCAACTTTTAAAATTTTGTTTCAACTTCTCATAGGATTTGTCAAATTGAAAATTTTCACTTTTCTCGACGTTTCAAGGTCCCTAGAGTCGAAATAAAAGATTTTTAAAAAAGATATCTCTGCGTGCGTGTGTAAGTAAGTTCGTAAGTCCGTTTCGCGAAGTTTTTTCGTCGTCCATAGCTCAAGAACCAGAAGAGATATCGACTTCAAATAATTTTGTTATACAGATAATAAGGCAAAAAGATGCAGAAAGGGCTCTCAAGAAAATTGCATGCGTGGTTTTTTACCATAGCAGTTTAAAAAAAAGGGGAACATTTTGGTTAACCCTAAATATCTCATGAACTAATGACGCTAGATTTTAAATAAATTGTATATAATATATTGTAATGTGATACAAAACAAGTACATTTTTGGAGAAAAATCCAATTAACCGTTTTTTTATAAATCAAAAACACCTGGAAAATTTTACACCTAAAATATATATAATATATTTTATTTTATAAGAAATATTGTTTTCAAACTTATTTTATTTCACAGAAAATATTATTTTCGATATCAATAAAATAAAATCTACGAAAAATAGTACGCAAATTTGGTAAAAATTGCTACATATAGACAAATTTGTAAGCAAGACAAATCTACAGACGGGATAGGAAGTTGTCAGTGTTGGTCGCATCCCATCCTCTTTATTGTCTCGGTTTGTTATTTTTGTAAACATCCCAATTGATGATTGTAATCGCATTCAACATCCGACATCGTGAACTAAAAATTTAACCAGGTGTACAAAACTGTATTCTCCGTTCCATAAAATTATTTTGAAGATGAAATAATTTTATGTTCGTAAAATATTCGAGGTGAGAATTATTTTTTTGATAAAAAATATAAAATAATTGAATTTCTTTCAAAATTATATCCATTGAGTATCACGTCAAATTATAATATACATTTTATTACTAGTCGCTAGTGTTATTAGTTCGTGAAATATTGTTTTAAAAAGAAAAGGTTTCCAAAGCATGGTAGGTAGGTAGAAATGGCGATCTCAAGGCAACCTAGCCTGAGATGCAATTAGCGCTGTAGTGCGCCGTTTTGATGCCAAAAACTCGTTAGACCTTTGATTGAAAGGGATAGATTGATAGAGAAGCTTCATAGCGATTATGTTAGAGCTATTTTTTCGCATTGAGAAAAAAGATTAGGTCTCTAAACTTTGTCTCAGATAGCTCATCGAGTTCTTGAAAGAATACTTTTCCAAAACATTTCATTCTGGTGTTTGCCAAAGCAGGACATTTGCAGAGGAAATGGATTATGGTTTCAATTTCTCTTTGGTCACTTCAGCTACGACAAAAGGTGTTATAAGAGATTCCCAACTTCTCTGCATGAACTCCTATAGGCCAATGTCCGGTACAAACCGCAACAATCCTGGCTATGTCTTGCCTTGGCCTTCATAGAAGATCGTTAGTACGGGTTTTGTTCTAGGTGGGCCATATCTTCCTAGATATAATGCAGTTGGATAAATTGCTCTACCTTCGGTTTGATTCAGTTTGGTAGATAGAAAAGATTTTACTCTTCATAGCACCAAGAGGAATGTTAAATATTTCCGCAAGTGAGCTATGATCCTTGCCTGGTTAGCTCGTCAGTCCGTTCATTTCCCACGATACCACTATGGCCCGGAACCCAGATCAGGGTGACAACGAGGTTAATATTCAGGTTCGCAAGCTCATCGCGACATTGCTGGACCAATTTAGATGAGGATATGGCCGAGTTAATGGCTTTGACAGACACTTTTCGGTTTTGGTTTGGGTTTTGTTTAAATATCTTACATGCCTCCCTTATTGCCAGCAGTTCAGCCTGAAAGACGCTAGCAAAGTCCGGAAGCCTAAAGGATTTGGCTAGATTTAGGGACTCAGAAAAGATCCCAGAACCAACTCCGCACTCCATCTTTGAGCCGTCAGTAAAGATGGTTGTGGCGAAACCTATCGACACGATGTCATCCTCCCAATCTTCTCTCGATGGGAAAATAACCTTAAAACCCTTACTAAGGTTCAAAGTAGGAGTGCAGTAGTCAGTGTCTACCGAGATAATATCTGAGGGAATTAATTTCGGAGTGTTGCTGTGACCATAAGGTTTTGACAACCAGCTATTTGATTCCTTCGGCCTAATAGCGATGCAGGAAACTATGTATTTAATAAAAAGGTCGATTGGTAGAAGATCCAGAATAACGATTAAGGCGTCCGTTGGGCAAGTACGCATGGCCCCTGTGGTGCCCACGCAAGCTGTTCTCTGAACGTTCTTTAGCTTATTAATGTTATAGGCTTTGCTAAGAGCAGGCCACCACACAATCGAACCATATGTTAAGATAGGGCGTACTACGGCTGTGTACGTCCATAAAATCATCTTCGACTGAAGTCCCCACTTTTTGCCGAAAGTTTTGCTGCAGGCGTAGAAGGCAACACAGGCCTTCTTAACCCGTACTTCAATATTTAGTTTCCAGTTTAGTTTAGGGTCGAGTAACTTTCTTCAAAGCTGACTCCGTGATTTCACTAATCAAAGAGGTGTACTTTCCTGACACTAATAGCACCAAATCATCCACGTAGGCTACCGCCTTCACTCCACATCTCTCTAATTTAACGAGAATTGTATCCATGACCAGAAGTAATAGAAGAGGCGAAAGAACACCACCCTGGGGTGTTCCCCTACTCACGTGTTTTGTTGCGATTGTATTGCCTAGAGAGGCTCGAATCTTCCTACCACTGAGCATGGAAATAATCCATTCTCGAATGAAGTCTTCTACACCGAACTTAACGAGCGATTCTTCTATGGATTCTGTAAGGACGTTGTTAAAAGCATACAAAATCTCCCCTTAAAGTGATTTATTTATAATATACATTTTTTGTTTAAAGAAACTTAGGTTGATAAAACATAAAATCGAGTTTCTCTATTTTTTTTCAGAGCCTACAGAATTGCTAGATGACATCTTTTTATCAATATGATAAAAGCTTTTGGCGTGGTAAATCACGATTTATTGCTTAATAAATTGTATGATGCGGGATTTAGAGGCACAATTTTCCAATGGCTGGAGTCATAGTTGAAAGATAGAGTTCGAAGGTTTAATGCCAACGGAAACAAAAGTTCAACAAGAATTTGTTCTTGGTCCCATGTTCTTCTAAGTATATATTAACTCATTCTTTTCGCTTTCGTTGAATGGTCTTTAAATAGCTTTTGCAGATGATATCTTCTTTACCTAAGAATCTTATTCCGAACTTGACTGTATCACGAGAATTGAAGAGGATCTTGTTCATAAATTGATTATAACCGAAAAAATTTAATTAATGAAGTTTAAAATGTTCTTATAATTTAAATAGCCCTAATTGTAAAAAAAAATTAGTTTTCCTTAACATTATTGTGGCGAACACAATGTCGTACATAGCAATTCGTAATCACTTTTAAATTGATACAGTAAAAACTTAAGGTATTTGGTTGTAACAATATCGATAATAGGAAAAATCATATTAGTAGGTTAAAAAAAGTATCTTATGGTTGTTACTAGAAAAATGCATCTCTTTAAGCCATTCTGTTCATAAAATTATTGACATTAATATATTACTCTCTTGTGCACTCTAAACTACAATACGGCTTGTCCAGCTGGGATGGTTCATACGCAAATACTTTAACACCCTTGTTGAACGCTCAAATACATTTAATTCGAATATATTGTAACAAAAACCGCTTTAACGAAAGTTGGCCCTTTTACATGGAATTGCGCATTCTCTAGTAACAGACGTCTTTAAAGTGCTAAAAGAATTTTTTAAACAGAGTGGTAATATTCCAAGTAGAAATTCACAACTGTAGAATGTATGAGTTACAAGTTACATCTTTTCACTTCTCAAACTCTTTTACTGTAAAATCACTGCGATATTTTAACAAACTGCCTATGGTAATCACATCAACAAATGTTGAATATATACAAAGTAAAAATCTGGCTTTTCATTATTGATTTAAATTATATTGAATTTTTTAATTAAATTCTATTATCTTGTTCTTTAAAATGTGTTCATATTACAATTGCAATTTATGTTCTTTCAGTCAGTCTTCTTATCTAGTTATCTGTATATACAGATTAAACAAAACAAAAACAAAAATTCAATATCAAATTGTAACTAAGCTAAATATATAAAATTTGAATAAAATTAAACCCAGAAAAGTTTTGCAAGTTAAACAATGGACACTATTATTTATTCTATTGTAAGTCCTTAGAACCTAAATGAATGATTAAACATTTTTCTAATCTAATTCCAAAAAATCTGAACATCAACACCAAGTTGGGTAAGATCAGTGCATATCTATTAGGTTAATGCATGGATAATTTTTCTTTTCTTAGAACTGTTCGTAACTTGTATCTAATTTTGTTTGTATTATATAATTCATACAAATTTAAGTATTTATTATTTGTAACAAAGGTTTTTTAAACGAGTTTTTTCAAAAGTACTCTCAGTAGAAATCTTACAAATTATTGTTTTACCATATTTATTATTATTGGTACAACTGAAAAAAGACCTATCAGAAAGCATCTAGAAATTAAAATGAAGAAACATCGAAAGACCATTTGCTTTTTAGAAGTGCTGTCAAAATTAATCACATTTAAATCTTCTTGTGGGGTGGAAACACCAAAAAAGATTTATTTAATCTAAACTGAGATAAACCTTTGGTGGAAACATAACAAAACTTAATTATTTTTTCTGTTGTATTCTCTTGCAAAATAGGTCCAGTTAGTCCATTTTCATTAATAAAACTAAATAATATTAACAGCAACAGATTGATTTTTTCCCCAATGTAAAAAAAATGATTCCAAGTGCACAACTACTCAACGGACACGGCCATCGATATAAAAATGCAATATCAATCGTACCAACATTTGAGAACGAAATCACATAAGATCTATTCGAGACTCGTATGAATGTCAAAACCCATCCGTAGTAAGATTCTACTTTAACTTTTATCGGTAGTATTCATACTGCAGAAATTGTTTTTGATATTCGTTTAAAATCCTACTAAACAACAAAACACGGGTATTGTCATATGTGTACTTTGTTGACGTAGATTGAAAGAGCTTGGAGACTGATTAGTTAATTTTCAATTATTACTATCCAAAAACGTTAAAGCTATTTTTAGAAATTTACTAAACTTAAGAAATGATTTACCCAATTTTGAACATGGTTTCGTTTTGCAAACTGGTAATATTTTCCGGATACCGCATTTTTGAAAACGAAAATCGCTCTGAAAACTTTTGAAACCTCGGTGATTGTTATGATAAAAAAAAACTGACTTTATATATTAGAAAACTGTTTTGAAACTATGCTAGAATGACTAGTCAAAACGAAAGTGTGTTACATTTAAAATATAGCCCATGTTTAGCCCTGTCGACCCCTGCTCATAATCTCAGGGTTAGCTACTTTCTTATAGAAGTTGAAGATAAGTTTTCAAGAATAATAATCAATTGTATTCAAATTCCCTGCTGTCCTCCTTGAGCTTATATCGATAAATGCAGCAAATGTTTAATTTTTTATGAAAGTAATACAAATGGATATTTGGGACATTAAATGAATGTCAGGCAAAGCTAAAAACTCTGGCGGTCAAATTCTTTCATAAATGTGTTCACCATAAACGTCAGCAACAGTCATTTTGGATAGCCATTGATAAAACTTTAAATGCTGTTGCCGTTTCAAGGTGTTGTAGTAAAATTGCATCATCTTGTTTCAGTTAATTGAGTAGTTCAATATAATGGTCTCTGCTTAAAGATGAACTTGATTCATTGTGGCCTCCAAAGGACAACTCCTGTTTTCCAAGAAAGCATGTTAAATTTAATAGACATTTTAACACCGCACAATTATCTTGAATGTTATGTTATGTTGAAAACTTAAAGCTCCGTCTTTCGTAGTCTGACCAAAGGTAGCTTATTAAATTACATATTGCAAATGGGAGGCACTTAGTTTGCGTTTTCTTGGAAATGTGGTTAGAGTGTTCATACTGTCCACATCCGAGGAACTCCATGCGGATAGCTATTGGTAATATTATATATTAAATCATGATTTTTGCTAAAGGTTCGACTGTACTTTCTGTTCCTATACTTGGGTGTTGATTTCAAATCTGTAGGAAGCTTATTATTAACTATTAAAAACTTCTCCGAAAACGACATTGTTTAAAATGGTTTCTCTAATAATTCTTAAATTATGGTGTTTGCTTGAGAAGTATTGGAGATTCCATTTTAATTCATATTAAAATAAAAGTCCCTACTGTTAGACCAAGATCATGAAAATAAGGTATCTATTTTACAACGACTTATCTCATAGGTTAGGTTAGGTTGGAGTGGCTGTCCAGATGTCATTGACGCACGTAGACCTTAAGGGTATATTGTGATACCACTAATGAGGTTAATCATGGGAGAGTAATGAACTTAAACAAACCATTTTGTACTTTTAATAAAGTTAGAGAGACGTTTTGTGTCAATCGTTGCCAGTTCACTGAATGACTGAAGAGTGCTGGACATGTACATAGAAGGTGTTGGACCGTTTCCTCTTCCTCCTCGTCCATGCAGCTTCTGCAAAAGTCATTTGTGTAGACACCTAGCCTCAGAGCATGTCTTCCTATGAGGCAGTGTCCCGTTATTACTCCAATTGTAGAGCTTATACTTTGTCTGCTCAGTGATATCAAGCCTTTTGACCGTTTTAAGTCAATTCTTGGCCATATTTGCTTGGTTGCTAGGCAGGTGGTACTTTGCGACCATCTAGCATTTGTTGTTTCTAGAGCATATTGCTTGAAAAGATATTTGCATGTAGCAAGTGGTGTTCCTATGTTATGTTTTGTCTGACATGAGGAAGAAGTGTTCCGTTTTTGGTGAGCTCATCGGCTTTACAATTTCCTGGAATGTCTCTGTGGCCCGGCACCCAAATGAGGTGAATGTTAAACTGTTCCGTCATCTCATTCAGAGATGATCGACAATCGTGGACTGTTTGAGAGACGAGAGAGAATTAAGAGCGGCTTGGCTGTCTGAGAAGATTCGTATATCCTTACAAGATACATATAACGTTTTCTTTGAGCCAGGATAGTGCTTCTTTAATCGCCATTACTTCGGCCTGGAATACACTACATTGATTGGGAAGTCTGTAGGATAGACTGAGATTCAGTTGTTCTGAAAAGATACCACTTCCAACTCCGTGATCGGTCTTTGAACCGTCAGTATAGAAGTGTACCGCATCGTCTTCCAGAGGTCTCTCTTCCTCCCAGTAGGATCTTGAAGGGATGGACACATGGAAGCTAAGTCTAAGCGATCTGGGATAGATCTGAAACTGTCTAGAATAGTAGTATGTCTAGTATTGTTACTGGTCCATTGAGAGGTGGCTCTAAGCCTTACACATGAGTTGGCAGCCACCTTTTTGGAGAAGATGTCAAGTGGTGTTAGGTTTAAAAGCACTTCCAGTGCTGCGGTTGGTGTTGAGCGAAGTGCTCCTGTGATGCACATACCTGCTGACCGCTGGACTTTGATGAGCTTATTTAGATTTACCATCTTGTCCAGTGCGGTCTAACATACGAAAGCTCCGTAAATGAGTATCGGTCTGATTACCGAAGTGTATAGCCAGTGGGTTATTTCTGGGGAGAAGCCCCATTTTGATCCTATGGCCTTTTTACAAGTAAAAAGCGCTACAGTAGCCTTTTTTACTCTTTCATCAATATGTGCCTTCCAATTTAGTTTTTTGTCTAAAATGAGGCCCAAATATTTGGCTTGGTCGGAAAAGCCTAATGGTATTCCTCTAATCTTGGGTGGGCTAATGTGAGGAATTTTATAACTTCTCTAAAAGATAATTAATTCTGTTTTGTGTGGGTTGACGTCCAATCCACATTGCTTAGCCCATTTAGTTAGCCTGTTTAGGGCATTTTGTAGGAGTTCCGAGAGAACTTGGGGGTGCTTCCCAGATACGGACATCGCAACGTCGTCAGCATAGGCAATCACCTAGAAACCCTCAGCTTCCAATGATGTAAGTATCTCATAGCCTAAAACCTAATTCTTAGCTGGACTTAGAATTATGCAATTCCATGACTTCGAAATTGGACACAATTTGAAAATTAAACTTTATACATCTTTCATTTTTTTTTAATTGCAAAAGAATCGAATTTTATGCAATGCAGGTGCATAAGTCGTTAGGTTCACCTATTTTATTCTTTTTTTCGACCTTGTATTTTTCAATTTAAAGTCTTATAGTTTTCAGTTTTTTTTAGAATTAATAAGAATAACGAATTTTGAATGAACAATTTTTGAACTTTATAAAATTTTTTAAAGTTCACACTTCAAACTAATTTTTCACTAAATATTTGTTTTTTTTTTCGAAAGCTATGAACTAATTTAATTTTTATTTTTTGAAAATTTTTCTCCATTAAAAGCAAAATGCTTGTTTATTTTGAACAGTTCTTAGGAAATCAATTAAAGTAATTTAATACGACTATACCATGTTTGAATTATTATCGAATTATATTAATATTTTAGCGCCACTTAACCTGCTAACTATGAGAACTCGCCCCTGATTTTAAGTTCTTTTCCGCAAACGTTAAAATGCCAAAAATGAAGTCTATGGCTACGTTCACGTCCCGCTCTCACGTCGCATTGTGTATCAGACTTCAAATTCCACAAAGTGGTATTTTCAATTCAAACTATTCTTAGAAAGAGATAGAATGCTACGATTTTCATTGGAAGAATCATTCCAGATCTAAAACAGACAATTGGAATAATTGTCAGTTGATGTGCCTTCATTTTTAACTTGTCAATTATCTGTCATAAAATTATGAGTTTCTCATAACCATTTGTTGTTGTTTTTCCTAAATAAAATATTGTTGTTGTCCAATCGTGTCGTTTGTGTAATTTTAGTGTTTTACATACAGAAACAGAAACACAAAGTCATAAGGCATTGCTGAAAAGAAAAACTATAGTTTTACAACAGCTACCAAAGCTTTTCAGTGTTTTCGTATCTCGTTAGCTTTGTTAAAGAGAATATTTTTCAACAGCCTGACTGTCCTTTTGTAAATAAATAAACAAAGTTCTTGGTTTTTAACTTTAACAGATGACTCGGCCAGCACTCGGACTCGAAAAATTGATTTATTCCCAATAACTATTAAGCGCCTTAGGCGATGCACCACCTTAAAGCTTTTTTTGTTTGTCGATCTTTTCTTTGGCGTTCATACGAAACTTAAAGGAACCAAAGAAAGAAACGGGAAGTCGAGTCGAGTCGATTGATCGCTTCGCTGTACTGTGCTGTGTTGTGCTGTGCTGGCCTTACTGCTTTGCTACTACTGCTCTGATTCGTCGTCGGTTGTGCGCAGACCAAATTTTGCTGCGATAACGTGAAACGTGGCGGATGTAAGTCACAGTTCGAAGTTTGTTTATTTATTATACATATATGTATCATCGTATAATCGTATAAGCTAAATAATTGAAATTAACACTTTTTCTAACTCTGGTCATAGTAATTTTGTGATACACAGTCAACTTGTAGATACGAAGTCGAGTTCGAGTGTAGTGATTTTGATTTCACGTACCTACATTGTCAAATACCGAATAAAGTGAAGGCTCTTTGAAAGAAAAAGGAAAAAAAACGAACGAAAATGTCAGAGGTTGCAGGAACATCTGGGGTTGAGAAGGGTGATCCAGAAATGAAAGGATGGCTTCACAAATGGACAAATTACCTGAAAGGCTATCAGCGTCGTTGGTTTGTCTTGTCGAATGGTGTCCTCTCCTATTACAGGTATGAAGTCAACTCCCCACCCCACTCCACCTTTGTTCTTTCTTGTTCATGGTGTTTTCTTTAATTTTGTTTTCGCAACCATTGCAAAAGAAAATCCAATTCCAGGAATCAGGCAGAGGTGGCACACACATGTCGTGGCACCATATCATTGCATGGAGCATTGATTCATACGGTGGATTCTTGTACTTTCGTGATTTCTAATGGCGGAACACAAACTTTTCATATTAAAGCCGCAAATGAAGTGGAGCGCCAGAGTTGGGTCACTGCGTTGGAGCTCGCTAAAGCTAAGGCTATGTAGGTTTATTGTTTTATTCGTGTTCTCTTACTTGATTGGCTTTTACTTAACTATTTCTGGTTTCAGACGTGCTATGGAAAGTGACGAGGACGAAGATGAGACCTCCTTAATGGTGGTGCCCAGTCAGGAAATAAATGTAGTTGTTAAAGAATTAACAGAAAGGTACGATTTTCTTCTTCTTTTCTTTTGGTTATCTATCAAATTAACTAGTTTCACCAAGTTTTCAAAATAATCTTGATGGACTATTGACTTGCATCGATGTCAAATTGAATTGGAAGAATGATAATGCAAAATAGGAATTAATATTAATATCATTGTGCAACAGTATTTCAGAATATTAACAAGGCCACATGTTAATTTGCTTGGATTGCAATTAACTTGATTTTAATATGTGTATCTTAAAGATCCCTAAGAGGTAGCTTAGTTGGCTGCAAAACCCTTTAATTGCAGTCCGATACAAATTTTTGACATCCGTGTCGTTAATCAGTCCTTCCGTCTCATATTAATCAGAAACTTTTACCATTCCGTCAAAAAGATAACACGAAATGCGGTCGTAATGCAAGATTGTATGAATTTTTCGCCTACTATCGTAATTTTGATCAAGCAACAATATGAATTTAAAATTGTATCTCTAAAATAAATACTACAAGATAGATTGGCAGAATCGCTTTCACGTTGAATACATTAAGAGACTTTTTAATTCCTATATTTTCCAATTATCTGATGGACACAGTTATCAACAGATTTCCGTGATTCGTTATAAACTTCAGATAGTTTGTCATTTAGGGAGCCACATTTTGGAATATTAGTTATTTATTAGTCTTGTGGTTATTGAGTGCATTTCGGCGTTGGGGCAACATCTCGTAGAGATACAGGACCTAGTGAGTTACAATTCAGACCCATTCCTGTAAGCGAGTAATGTGTTCATGTAAAGAATAACACTTACCTGCAACCGTGTAAAAAAACCTTAGGTGGCTCAGGCAGGGATAGAACCCAAGACCTCGGACATGACAATCCTACGCATTTTTCTTTTTTTTATATCAATATCCTTTTTTATTTTTACTTAAAAACTACTTAAAATAAGGTCCTTAAAATTAAACTTAAACTAACTTAAACTTCCTATTATACCTATAAACTAGTTAAAACTAGTTTATATAGTTATAAAACTAGAAAAACCACAGCAGCAAGTCTAACTATCAAAATAAACCCTAAACTATAAAACAAGTATGTAACCCGGCCAAGGTTTTAAACCCCATCCCGAATACCTAATATCAGATTGAAGCCACCCTAACTGATTCTCCTGCTTCACCTCATCAGTTCGGTCCTTTTCGGACACAGCCCTACTGAACCGAAGGTGCTCTGCTCCGCCTTGCACAATGACGTCCCAATTGTACAGGAGTCGCCTATCCACGGTTCGTCGTTTGACGTGGTAGATTAATGGAACTGCCAATCTATCCCGTATCGGACCGCATCTATCTAAGAAGAGGAATGCTTCTGGTGGAATGAAGCTGCTCAAGCGTGCACTCTCAAAATACTCGTCGTTCGGATAGAACGCCCCGAAAACTAAATTGTTGGCCGAAGACATAGCTCTTGCAATGTGACCTCGAACGAGTTTAATCACCAAATAGTAAATTCTGTTGATTAGAGCCCCGTTGTATAGGACCTCCATGTAAGGCGCTCAAGCGTCGTAAACACTCCCGCTCGAACACCCGAAACTTCTCCATCTGGGAGGGGGAAACGTTGAACCACACAGGGCAACCTTTAACGATTATCGGCCGTATGAGAGCCATGTAGCCAATTACTTTCACTATGGGGTCAAGCCGTTTCGTCAGAGCAAAGGCTCCTTTAGCCCTGGTCAGAGCAGCATTTATATGTCTGTCGAAATATAAATACGATCTAACCAGATACCCTGATACTTCACTACACTTTTGCTCGCTAATCGCTGCCCGTGAAAATCAACGATGACCATCTTGCGCCAAATTTTGCACGTATCCCTCGTGGCCTTAGCCAACGGATTCCGGGACAGAATTGTCTCCGACTTTTGGACATTATTTTCAGTTTCCAGTCGTCGTAATATCGCCGAATCTTGTCGAAATAATGCTGCAAGAGAATTCTTATAACCTCAACCTTTCGGGCCGTTCTGGACGCAATTAGATCGTCGGCGTACGTAATTCTCTTTGTAAGATTTTTGATTAGGAATGTTGTGGTAGAAGTTACATTTCCACAATCCTACGCACTAACCTTCACGTCACGGGTACTTCGCATAAATCAAAAATGTCAACTAATAACATTCACGAACTACACGGACTCTAGTGAAATTCGTTGAAGTTCTGATGCTTTGCAAGTTAAAAAGTTTGGGGATTTCAAGTGACCGTAAACCAATAGCTTCTCCAAGAAAAAAAGGAAGGCTATGTTATAGACAAAGGTTCTTGCAATAAGAGATTTTATTTTAATTGATAAATACTGAGTAAAAAAAGTTCTTTTTCAGACAAATCAATAATTTAATAATAAAATATGTAAACTAATTGCCTATGGCCAATTCTTAATACTGTGACTGTAGGCCCTCGACAACTTCACAAATTTCGTCTTAAAGGTTTTTAATTGATTTTTGAGCATTAGCATAGACCATTTCTACGTGGTAATTTTGCGATAGAGAATATTTGAGTAATCGAATCAAACATGAGAACAAATTTTGTTATTGTTCATGAGACAATGGACATTTTTGGCCGATTGTAAATATATTGTTTCCAATTGTAAATATATTGTTTCAAGTGTTGTACTTGTCCAATTTCAAAACATAGCATCTGCTAAAATGGCGCTCTATTTAAAATGAAACCTCTTGTACATACAGTGCCGCACTTAATTAGTGGCACAGCACGTTTTTTTAACTTTGAAGCAACATTTTAAGCCTTGGAAAAAGATATTTTTAAAATTTGTATTGGTTTGGTATAATAACTTGCCAGATTCAAAGAAATAAATAATGAATAAAAAAAACATCTAATTCTTCAAACACAAAAATACTGCCACCATGTATTAAATCTTTAAACAGAGTAATTTAGATATATAGTATATATATATATTAAACAGAGAAATTTATATATATGTAAGTTAGTATTAGTTCTTAGAAGGGAGGCCCTTTTGCTTTATAACAGCATTCAAACGCTTTGGCATAGAATACACCAAATTTTTGGTCGTTTCTTCTCCAATGTTTTGCCATTCCTCTATCAATGTTAGTTCCAGTTGGGCTTTATTAGATATCAAACGCTTTTTAACGCGTCCATCCAACTCTTCCGATAATTGGATTGAGATCCGGGGATTGTGGTGGATATGGAAGCACATGTCCAATGTTATGTATATGCCAACCACATTCGCACGTTGTGAGCCGTTTGTTTGGGGTCATTGTCGTGCTGAAAAGTCAAGTCCTGTTAAATACAACTTTTGAGCACTTTTTTTCAGGTTTTCTTTCAAAATGTTGATATAAACTTTCTTGTCCATAATTCCGTCGTTAAAAACAAGCTCACCCACACCCCCAACAGACATGAACCCCATACCATCACTCCTCCACCGCCGTGTTTTATTGTAGGTGCCAAGTTATTTTTTGGAGTGCTGTGTTTGGTTTTCTCCAGACTTTTGTATATTTTTTTCTTTAAACCTGAAAAACTTATTTTAATCAAACTATGTTTGATAGAAAATATATGCACATACTAGGCAATTAAAAAATTAACACAAAAACGTGTTTCCAAGGCCGTGCTGTGCCAATAATTAAGTGCGGCACTGTATATTGGTAAGAAAGGAGTTCACAGATAAACAATTAACGACAAACCTGAAAAGACAATATACTTAGAGGATTGGCAGAGCTCGTGAAAAAGGTTTAAGTTTTACAGACTGCTATTGCAGATTCTCGGTTCGTTTAGATTATATATATTTTGTTATGTGCAATAAATAAGAGGTCTCGGTTTAATCCCGGATTGTGCCAACTCAAAGTTTTTTTTTCAAAGATATTGCTGTTGGGTAAAATTGATTAATAATTCAAGAGTAATTCTTGTCATGAAGTATGCTTCTCAAATAAGTCGTTCGGATATGGCAAACAACTGTAAGCCTTCTTATTACTCGCACACAGGAATGGTTAAAAATTATTTGACTCTGTTTCTCTTCGAACTGCAGTTCCACCCAAATTAATTTATTTATAATAATGGGTGTTATTTAATAATAAATTAATATAACAAACAAAATCAACTCTATAATTTAACACCTCACACATAATCGGACACTGAATATTTAGTACTTAGTTACGTATCTTTTCGATAGCCCAAGGCGTCGAGGTATTGAAGACACAAGTTTTTAACATAATTCATTACTTATGTTTTGCCATTCCTCCTAAAGGACCATCTTAAGATCCTCAATGTTCCTTTGAGCAACTCGACGTTCAAGTTCATCCATTATATGATTACATTAAGGTCACCATCATTTTTCTATGTTTTAAGTACCTAAGGCCAGTTATACAACAACCACGACCTTGCAGTACATGTGTACTTTGGTTAGTTATCCTGGTAGAAGATGAAACTGTCTTGTATTGCGATTTTACGGACACTGGACTACAAATGTTGCTTCAAAATATTAACCCTCCCCCACATCCTCCACAAAATGTTAGTTCCGATCACCAGAACTTACAACATATCCTCATAGTCGAAGTATGCTTATGAATAAATTCTTAATGTGCTTTTCGCCATTAATACATTCATCCCTCTGAACAGTTAAGGTTAAATTTGCTTCCGTCCGAGCAAAACCTTATTTGTAATATTGTCTTAGGGTTAACTAACTATACAAAAATATGTAATTCCTCCCTATTCTAAGAAGACGTATCCTGTGTTGTATGTTCATTACCAAAATTTAGTCTATCATTTCTATTTTTTCAATGATGTATACATTTTTATAAACGGCTGCACGGCCATTTCGGTCATTATTTCGATCCTTCTTCTTTTGAAGGTTTCGCTTACTCGTGGTCTTTTTCAAAAAATTCTTTAGAGATTCCGAAGATGAGAAAGAATTTTAGTTGGTTAGCATAAAAAGAAGCTTCTTATCGTACGTCTCCAGCTTTTTTTTTACCTTACTTTACTGCTCATAATTATAAATCTTATTTTCGCTTTTAAGTTGAAAACTATGCAATGAGCTATGAAAGGGCTTCAATGCATAATTTCACTATTTCTCGTACTGATTTACAGTCCTGGCTATGCATTAAAACCAATTTTCGAATTTCCAAAGGAGTTTGTTTGCTTTTCATGTCGTTTCGAAGTAAAGCAAAAAACTTCTTTAAATGTAAGTAAAAGTCTTCATTAATATAAGCTTGATAACAACAATATCATTTGACTTGAAAAATACCGTTACAGACAGAGCTACTACTGTGCAAAAAAGGCTAGTGTCCGATTATGTTTGTGAGTTTAAATTAATGTTGAGTGAATTTATTGACCAATTTGTATAATTATTGTTATTAGTGAAAATATAGTTTTCCGTCGGCTTTTTTGGTCGCTGTAGTTTTTGCAACGAAACAATTAAGTTACTCGTAAATTAACTTTTCCAACGTTTCGGCAGGGATTGCTACCTTCTTCAGGGGAACTTTATTAACACAAATAAAAATATACAAATAATCTTATTTAGATCAATGGGATACAAATACAATACTCAAGAAAAATAGGAAAAGAATTTAATATTAATTATATAAATTAAAAATAAAACTCTTAATATAATTAGCACTTCGAAGAATGAAGTTAAGTCTTAATTGAATGGTCAAGTGTTTTGTTTGAGTTGAAAGCAAAGCGAACCTCTGTCATTTGTTTGGAAATGGATTTTTTGAAGTTGTCGGATAAAGTTGGGACGTAAACCATGGTTTTGTGGTGCATACTAACGGGTTCATTAATATTTTCTCGTGAAATTTGCATTTTGTGTTTCAAAAGGAGACTTCGAATTACGGTAGAAGAATAGCCAGTATCACTTAAGATTTTGATGACTTTATTCTTGTTGGCGACTCGGAATCGTACATCACTCATTTTGGACGCAGTATTGATGATAATATGCCTTGCGTGGTTTGATCGAATCCTCCAAAAGATCCTGTATTAGACAGACTATACTATGAAAGTATGCTTATTTTTCTGTGAAGAGTTTTAAAAATAATAATTCCAAATAATTTGCCTAAATTAAACACAAAAATCTTAGAGTTAGTGACAATATAAGGCTTACCTATTGTTTTTATTACATTTCACTGAATTATCAATTTATTAAGTGACATTTAAAAAGCTTTAGTACAACCATCACTTACTTTAATTCAATTTTAAAATATTCAAATTTTAAAATTTATTGTATTAATCAAAAAACGTTCGTGGCCTGATAATTGTTATGTGTAAGATCAAATAAATTTTTGTAAAATCAATTCTTTATTCACCAATAATATTTTAACAAAATAAATAATAAAAATGAGGATAATATGAATTGGCAACCCAATAACCAGCTACTTGTAAGATAGCTATAGCTGCAAAATAAAAATATGTTTAACAAGCACCAGGAAATAAAGCATTTGATTCTGTATGCCACAACATACTGCTTCGTTAGCTTCATAACTTTGGATTCACTCTAATCTCCTTCAGTGGATTTCATCTTTTTAAACTGATAGGGTACAAAAAAGAAAACTTGACAATCAAACCTCGAGATCTATTAAATTGGCCCACTTTCATTTATAATCTTTATCGATGATATTTGCAAAAACATAGTCTCATATATGCCGATGATCTTAAATTATTTTTAAAAGTGAATTACATTTATGATTGCTTTAATCTCCGAATAGACCTCGATCATTTATCAAACTGATGTTTGGTTAACTGTCTTAAACTTAATGTCAAGAAATGCTTCGCTATCTCTGTCTCTAGGAAACATTCAACTTATGAGTTTGCGTATTCTCTTAATCGTATCCCTCTTCAGAGAAATGCTACCGTAAAGGATTTGGTGTCTCCTTTCATTCCAAGTTTACATTTGGTTTGCACATGGATGCTATTGTCGCTAAAGCCAACTCTATGATTGGTTTCATTTAAAGAAACTCAACTGACTTTTCGGATCTTTATACGCTTATGTACATCTCTATATAACTCATTAGTTATATCATTACTTGAGTATGCTTATGTCATATGGAATCCTTTCCAACAAACGTTTTCAGATAGAATTGTGAAAGTTCAGAATCTTTTCGTGAAATATGTGTTGTGTAAAATGCTCTGCAATGTTTATCCAGATTCTCAAGTTTGACGTAATCTTCTGGGTCTGAAATCTCTCAAATCATGAAAAACTATTCATAGTATAATATTTTTGAGATATATTTTATGTTACCATATAAAGTGTCCCAACCTTCTATCGTTAATTTGTATTTATGTCCCGATTAGACCATTGAGAGAAAGATACCTTCTTTTTCAACCTGAGTATAAGACAAATTTTGGAATGAATGAACCAGTTTCAAGGTCAATTAGGGAGTTCAATGAAGTAATTAGTCATATTGACATAGCATGGCCTAAAAACAAATTCAAAATTGATTTGTACTATCTATTTTTAAGAAATTAATCATGAATTGTAAATTATTTTGTACATATCTATGTATTTATTCTTTTTTGAATCTGTTGAGCCTACAGCTCGTAGATTAAACAAATAAATAAATAAAATTGATCATCCATTTTACCATTTAAAAGTTTGTTTTGAATTTATACATACCTACATACGTCTTTTAGGAAAAATAAAAGATTCAAAATAATTATTTATTTTTTCATTATAGATTAGAAAATCTTCGAACCTGTTCCGATTTAATTACAAAACACGGATTGGCTCTTCAGAGGGCATTGGGCGACCTAGAAAGCGGTGATGATTTCGCTAATCGAAGCAAAATTGTCAATGAACGTGCAACTTTGTTTCGTATTACTTCAAATGCAATGATTAATGTAAGTAAATAAACTACATACATACGTAAAGTCGTAAACTAAGTTGAACTAAAAAAAGGGTAATATGAGTAATTAAAGATAACTCATTGACTCAGTAACAGCAGTTTAAATAATTCTTCTATTGTTGGCTTTAATATTTAATCGAATTATTTTTATTTGATCCATTTTAATTCATTATCTTTTGAAGTGCGTAATAAAATAAACATGTTTCAAATAGATCATGTAATGAAAAAAACACTACTACTCAAAGTGGTAGCATTTTATATGTTAATAGTATTTATTTGGCCAGTTTATATATATTTCTAAGTGCTCTGCAATTCCCACGTAAGTCTAATTTCTTATAAAAATTTGTTGTTGTTTTAACTAAGACGAAGAGTATTCTCATTTTTTATGATGCGATTTCTCAATTATTCTCAATCGCATTATTGAAATAGTATTTCAACTTTTGGGTGATGAATTCTGTGAACTAGAAATAAAAACAGGTCAATTGTATCACTTAATTCAGATTTACTTATTATTCATTTTAAAAGAGTCATGCAGAATAATAAAAAGTAATTAATTTTCAGGCTTGTTCGGACTATCTTAAGACAGCCGAATCTCAAGGACAAAAATGGTCAAAAATGCTTCACCACGAGCGTGAAAAGCGACAAAGCTTAGAAGAGATGGTCGAACAATTAGCAAAGCAGCATACTCAGTTGGAGCAAGCTGCTCATCGGATTATGCCAAGTAAGTTCAAAACTGTCCTTTTATTTTTTGTATTTCCAAAATAGCGCTCTGGATATTTTAAGTAATTGTACAGGGTTCGGCAAAAAGATCTCCCATTTTTTAAAAAGTGAACACCGTGAAGTGTGTGCTGTTTTATTATATTATATTATTTTTTGGCATAAATCAATGACTTAACGAAGCCCTAATACCAATCGACGAGCTCATTTATTGAGATAACACTCGCCAAACTTACTCTTCAATAAATCGATTTTAGAATGTGTTGTGTGGCCTCTGAGAACACATCATCCAAGTCCGTATCTTCCAATTCGTGCCAAAAATAACTCGGTTACCATTAAGGGATAACGCTGTTAACCACAGTATCATTACTATAGTTATCGTCGGCAAAAGAATATGATAAACCGCAGTGAGCGGTCATTTTTTTGCGATGAATTTCATCATATTCTCCAGAGCCTAATCGGAGAGCGAACGTCGCTTCAAATAGTCCATCGGCTTTAATTCTTGAATCAGCTTGATCTTTAATGGGTGTAAACCAAGATCCTTATGCAAAATACGCTATTATTGATTTGGATTACGGAACGGCAGCAATATTTTCGAAAATCCGACCATCCCGTTGTCTGACAAGGCAACATCACAATAAATATGTAAACTCAAATTTACATACTAAACGACCTTATATAAGAGTTAACGCTCTTAAAGCCACTTCCTCCGAATTTCGGTTGACAATTTTTGTAATTTGCAAACATTGCTCGTTCGTGTACTTTGCCATTATAAAATGTTGAGTTAACTGAATAAATTCACCATGACGATCGATGATTAGTAAAAGGGTGTGTTCATAAATAAAATTCAAAGTTGTCAAGTCAATATAAAAGATGTTTACAATTTGCATTAAATTATTTACCATTTCCATTTTTATATTATAATTCGTTGTATGTGAAACTAATCTGCTTTTCATGACACCCAAAAGACATTTTTTATTTTGCTTTATTTTTTTATTTATTTTTATGTTTTTTGCCATCTTGCAGGATCAAAAAATCCAACCATTTCAAACTCCGATGATTCCTTTTACATACAATGTAAGTTCGTAAATTCCATATCTCTTTTAAAAAAAAAAACTATTTACATTATGGTTCATTGTTAAAAGGTAAATAATAAGATCTATTCAAAATTGAAGTCCATGTCACTACTCAAAAGCATTAGTACGTAAAACTGACCTAAACTAATAAATGTTTGTCATCCAAATTATTCAGTTTCAAACTGCTATGTATGAATCAAACAATAATTAGTTTCTTTAATAAATGTATGGCTTAAAAATAAACTGAAAGAAAAAATAATAAAATAATTGTTGGCTGAGCTGACCTAAGTCAGTCCTTACCCCGAAAATAAAAATAGATATTAAATCTAGAACAAGTGCAAAATATGTATAAACTCAATTCAATTCAATAAAATTCCGCCATTTTGTGCGGGAGGGGACCTACAGTTTATATGCCGAATCCAATCCGAACGGCTAATTTAAACAAGCACTTTCCATTGCCATGACAAGAATTATTCTTTGAGAATTTGTCAATTCGTCGCCAAAGGCAGGCTGAACATGTAGGAAGGTTTTGAATCCAAGACCTCTGGCATGACAGTCCTAAGCACTAACCATCACGCCATGTGTACTTCTCTGTGATATAATTCAACAAAATTAGTACAGCGATGAAACATTGGGCGTATACGCACTTTTATTATTTTAATGATATTAGATACAAATGTTTTGCATTATTACTTTCATAGTAGGCTTTCTGCCAGTAACAAAAAAAAATATGGAGTACCTAATTTGATTTCGGTTAGACTATTCGCTTATTTTCACTTATTACTATTGGTAAAACGATTAAACATAGAACTAATAAACTTTTGTTTTTACTGAACAAAAGAATTGTGAATATTAAAAGTTCAACTAAAAACCGTTAAATTTATAAATCCCAATCATATTATTGACAAAAGAATCTGGTTTTTACGTTTTTTTAATGATTACAACTCATTTTGTCCTTACCCATTCTTAATGCAATAACAAAAAGAGGCTGTGATTCCACCCAGACAACTTTCCGTCCCGTTTTGTTTGTAGATTTTCATGTTTTGTTCAAAGAATTGTGAGTTGAATTATTCTAAAAGATTTAAAAATTACCAGCAATTAAATAGTTTGATTTCAAAATCTATTTTTTTTAAACGGGATTTTTAGTCGAACAACAATTTTTACCAATTTTGGTAGCATTTATTTAAACTTTTTATTTCTTATATAAACAAATAAAAATTGTATGTTTGAAATTAATTTGAAGTTAATAGCTCCTATTGTTCATGAGATATCGAGAACTGAACATCAATTTTTACGAAATTTGGGTACGATTTTTTGAAGATTTTATTTACAAAATGTATGGAATGTCCAAAACTATATTTTCTGTGAGAAAACCTAGTTTGAAGCCAATATTTTTAATTTTTGAAAAGATATTTGAGTCGAAAGTAAATTTGAACTAAGTTTTAGTTTTTTTATAAGACAAAATTAGGTTAACGCCATAATCTCAAATTTTTGAAAAGATATTTGAGCCAAAAATCAATTTTTACCAACTTTTTTAAATTGTTTTTGTAGCTTTTTTATTTTTTGTGAAAAAACTGTCAATACGATTTCTCTCAAAATTTTACAGATTGTAAAAAAAATTAATTTGAAGCCAATATCTCAAATTTTGGAAAAGATATTTAAGTAGAAAATAATTTTTTACGAATTTTTAGTATTATTTGTTCCAGTTTTTTATGAACAAAAAAACTGTCAATTCGATTTTTTTTTAAATTTTACCGAATGTTGACAACAATATTTCTTTAAAATATACTTGACTTGTTTCTCACTTCTGATCCTGATAAATACACAGTCACTGTATTGACAACTCTAGGCACATCGGGCCACAGTGTCATATCTGCTAATTTCTCGTGTCAAACAAATTCAGTTAAAGAAAGAGCTCCAAAGAGAAACGTTTGGCAGTACGAGAAAGCCAACTAGGACGGTCTCAATAATTTCTTCAGGATCTATAAATGGTCGTTATGCTTCCTCAGGAAGGCCTGCAACGCCTATATTCGAGGCGTTGCAGGCAATGTCCCAAAGGCAGTGAGAATTTTTGGTCTTTCGTAAAAAACATGAGGAATTCTTCCTCGGATCCTACACTTGTTGTCAATGACACTCCTTTAGTTAGCTCTGTTGATAAAGCCAACTTATTTGCAAGGCAGTTCTCCGAAAATTCCACCTTACCAGATAGTGTCATTGCTCCCCCAGTTCTTGAACGTGTAAATGATTCTATGAGACCAATCCGATGGCCCAGATGGTATCCCCGCTATTATTCTGAAGAGGAGTTCTTCCACGCTAGCAAAACCACTGCGTAAGCGTTTCATCTATCGTATTCTTCTGGGCTCATTCCGAGTAGTTTTAAAACTGCATTTGTTCAGCCAATCCCAGAAAAAGGGAATCTTCTTCTCCCACATATTATCGACCAATAGCACTAACGTCCCTTCTTTACAAGGTTATGGAAACGCTCATTTATTATCATTTTAAGAAATATCTTGAGGAGCAGAAGCTTCTTTATGACCGGCAATACGGCTTTCGTAGCAATAGGTCCACTGGTGATCTCATGGTTCATCTCACCGAACAGTTGAACAAATCTTTATAAAATAAAGTCTGGGATCTAGCTCTTTTATCGAAAATGCGTGCTTTTGGTATTGACGAATCTCTTCTTCGTTGAATTAAAAATTTTCTTTCGAACCGTTCAATACAAGTTGTTTTGGACGGATTCAAGTCTGAAACCCATAGGTAGTATAAATGCTGGCGTACCCCAGGGCTCCGTTTTGTCTTCTTATCCAATGCATTGTTTCACTGACAAAAGCACCCTCAGCTTTTCATATTCGTTTCCAGACTCACAACCCTCCTTTTCGGATGTGGAACTGCGACGGCAAAATATAATAAGCTCATTAAATTCCGACAGCATTGTACAATGGGTAACACAAAACCGAGTGGAATTTAATGCTTCTAAAACCCAATGCTGTCTTGTATCGTTAAATCGAGATATACCCTATTTGCCACTATCCATGAGTGGCAAATCCACTTGCATCAACGAAACTGAAACATCTGGACATCCTTGGAATGTGCATCAGCAACCACCTTTTGTGGAGCGATCACATACGCGATGTCGCCAAAAATTCCGCAAGATGTCTAGGTTTTTTAAGACGATGCATGACATTTTTCCTCTCGTCTGATTTGGCTACAATCTACAAAACCTATATTCGTCCGGAACTTGAATATAACTCTCATCTCTGGGCTGATGCTCCAGTAACTTATTTAAGCCTCTTTCACAGTTTTCAAAGCTGAGCTTTTAAAATGATTGGTGACATTAACATCAACTAGTTTACGTCACTTGAACGTCGACGAAAGTTTCTTGTCTCACCCTTTTTTACCCTTATTTTAATGGAATGTGCTCTAGTGAAATAGCCAGTTGCATTCCCTCATACAATTTACCCGTAATACCCGCGCTTCTAGGAATGCTTATCAGTTAACCCTTAAGCCCAACTTCGGCCAACTAGCTGGCGTTATTGGTTCCTGAGATATTTAGGGTTAACCAAAATTTCCAACACGCAATTTTTTCAGAGTCATTTCTGCATTTCTTGAGCTATGGCCTATGGACGACCAAAATACCGTGTTTAAGCGCATTATCCCACAGTTCTATAAGTATTTAAAACCACCCTTTTCTTGAAAATCAAGTTCCCGATACTTTGCATTTTAAAATCACCAATACCAGCACCTTTTTAAGGACTATTACGGTTATGCTATTTTTCAAATTATCACAAAGTCAGTTGCAGATATTTGGCCTAAATATGTATAATAAAGCAATTTATAAAGTTTTTAAAGAACGAAATTTCTCGACAGAAGCGTAACCTGTAACAGACCAAGTAAATGTTGCTGAACCGAATGAAGTATTGAAAGAGGTGGTGGACTACTCATTGCGGTCCGTGTCACTTTTTGGCATGTACATAGTCTAATTGAATTGCAATCAAACCTTTCTACTTTCTACCTTAATATTGAACAACATTTTGTAAGTTTAGAAATAGGTGAATCCGAATTATTTGTTTTTGTTAGCTATATTCCTCCAAAGAGCAATTTCCCTTTAACGTTTCAACTGAAATTAAAGGGTATTTATAGAGTTTGTTGGTCAATATAATTTAATCCAAGTCAATTCTCAAGATTCGAAATCGAATAGCCTGTAATCTAGTTTTGTAAGGGTATAATTTGTCTAAATCATCAACGAGAATTCGTTTTTCTGTGTACTTGTTTTTTATCGAAAGTAACTTCGAACTAAACACCGAGTGTTTTTGGACTTTCATAATCTCAAGCTAGTAGTATAAAGTATCAGGAGTAGTGATGCACTTACAATACGTATGTAATTTATTCTCTGACTATTTTCAATCAGTTTACTCTTTAGACTGTACCCCTATCCAGAAGCTTCCTTCTGCAAGTAGAATTGTCAATATCGGTTCTTTAGTTTTTCGTCCATTTGAAATAGAAAACATTTTATCTAAATTGGATGTTATTAAAATTGAAGGTCCTGATATGATTTCAGCTATCCACTCCCATGGATTTTTAATCTTTCGTTAGCCAAAGAGCAATTCTTGGATTGCTGGAAGGTTTCTAATTTATCACAAATTTTTAAGTCGGGTTTGAAACAGATATAGCTAATTATAGACCCATTTGTAAAATTTCTTGGATTCCGAAAGTATTTGAAAAGCTAGTCTGTAATAGGTTAACTGAGTTATTTCAGAATCATATTTCAATTTCTCACCGTGGGTTTATAGCAGGGAAATTAACGGCAACAAACTTGGCTCAACTAATCAATTTCATCATATCGAATAAGGAGAATCATCTTCAAACAGGTATTATTTTACAGGTTTTGTAAAGCATTTGATAGAGTTAACCACCAAATCATATACAAAAAAAAACTAATTTCTCTGTGCATTCACTCTTCTCTTTTAAAATGGCTTGTGTCATATTACTGTTGAAATATTTAAAGTTGATAGTTCGTTCCTAAAAATTGTGTTGGTCCCATCTGGTGTTCCGCAAGGAAGCCGGATTACCGGATGTTTTTAAAATTCAAATCTCTCGAGAATTGTCGTCGTATGGTTTCATGTCTCAAGCAATGCTCTAATGAAATATCCAGTTGCATTCCTCCCCTCAATCAATTTAACCGTAGTACACGTTCTTTTAGGAATGCGAATCAGTTTACCCTTGAGCCCAATTTCGGTCGTATTGTAAAGTACAGAGATTCTTTTTTTAGTCGCACTACACGAATGTGGAATGCTTTCAAAATCAAAAAATCAAATGGGGTGGCGCAACAGTCCGTTGTAAACCAGGGCTTAGTGACTTACAACTCTCCACCATTCCTGTGTGCGAGTACTGTTGTCAGGAATGGAAGGGACCTACAGTTTAATGCCGAATCCGAACGGCTAGTTTGAGAAAGCACTTTTTCATGACAAGAATTACTCTTGAAGGATTTGTCAATTCCTCGCAAGAGGCAGTACCCGCGAATTTTTTTTTTTTTTTTAATTAAGGTGGCACAGGCAGGGATTGAACCCAAGACCCTTTGCATGACAGTCCAACGCACTAAGCATCATGCCACGGGTGCTTTACCAGGCTCAATATTTCCCACTCATTACAATGTGCAGACATTCAAAACCAATGTGCATCGGTATCTCCTTTAAATCCTATCCTCCCTTCCTAATTACTCGCACTGTGCATTATCATTATAAGGGTATTCATACCCCCTTGAGTGCGCGTACAATATAAAAAAGAAGCATTTTACAAGATATCCAATTTGTAAGCTTAACTGCAGGATTGCAAGGCCTTCTTATTGAAGTAGATGATTGTTGTTTAGTATTCAATCTCTTTATGATGGTTGGTCTTATTTGTCAGTTATGTTTTTGAGAGACATAATAACTTTTCATATCAATTGTTCTCCTTTATTAACATTCAATTATTGTGTTAACGCGCTCTCTAGAACAACACGCTATCGGTTACAATTTTATGAGTTTCATAGTATGAATTATTTAATTTGCGATAAGACTGATATTAATCTTGATGTTTCGAGAGATATATAAAAAAAGTTTGTTGGAAAATCTATCAATATATAATAGTACACGAATAGCAAAAGCAATATCCTAAGTATGAATACTACCGATAAAAGTTTAAGTAGAATGGGTTTTTGACATTTATACGAGTCTCGAATTAATCTTATGTAATTTCGTTTTCAAATGCTGGTACGATTGATATTGCATTCGTATCTCGATGGCAGTGTTCGTTAAGTAGTTGTGCATTTGTAATCATGTGTTTTCCATTTGGGGAAAAAAAAATCTGTTACTGTTGATATTTTTAAGTTTTGTTAATTAAAATGGACTAACTGGGCTTTTTTTGCAAGAGAAAACAATAGAAAAGATAATTAATTTTTGCTATGTTTCCACCAAAGGTTTATATCAGTTTAGATTAAATAAATCTTGTTGGTGTTTGCACCACACAAGTTAAGTGTGACATCACTTTCTAAAATGGTGTTTCGATGTTTCTTATGAAGTGCAAGTGAGATAGTTTGATTCGTGTTAAACAATGAAGAACTGAATAGTTCAGCAACGTACTCGTATATGTGCATTTTTTTTTAATTTGAATTAAACAAAACTATATTTTTTGTACACAAACATGCAAATGCATTATCTGTAAAACAACTCCTCTACATAGGTTTTTTTTTACAAATTTTGAAAAAAGCTGCGATTGTTAAATGAACTATTTTTATAGAATCTCAATTTCCAGGTGTTTTCTTACCGTTTCTTCTTGAAAATTGTCCATTTTATTAGATTTTGTTAGTTTTTTTGCTGAAGTTAATTTTAAGTTTTGATTTTCACACACATTTTCTTCTATTTGCGTTTTTTTATTATTATTCTAAAGATCTTCTTTCAGTTGTACCATTTTTAAATACGAAACAAAATTTGGCTACTGCCGATGTGTTTTCTTGAGAATTTTTTACTATGCTATTTATAGAATGCCAAAAAAGCACGGGTAATATCAAAACTTTAACTTCCTAAAAATTTAAAGAATTTAATTTGATTTTCTTTTCTTTTTTTCACAAATGTATCTTTATTTATTGTAGAAATTATAAATCAATTTAGTAATATTTATTGAATGTTATAAGCATTAAGACCCCTACAATCAATGGCGGATCCAGGGTGGTCATGACCCCTACAAATTCCTTTCAATCCAAAACTAATCGTATTGCGTTAATGGATATGACCCCCATTATGTTATAAATTATTTATTTTTTGTATATCAAAACAACATTTGTATTTTACTTCCTTAATCTTTGTTACTTAAAGTACTACTTTTAGCTGAGGACTGGACCAAGAACATAATATGAATCGGAAATTCAGTTTTTCCAAAAACAAAGCACAAATTCATCAACTTTTGACCAACTGACAATCCAGGGGGGGGGCATATGAGCTATAAAGCATATATAGTTAAGGTGTATAAGTAAAGAATTTATCGACATTCATCAAAAAGTGGTTTACTGTGCAAAACAACTAAAATTTTTGTTTTCACTCAATGTGGAAATAAGAAAAAGAGCAAATATTCAGGTTCTTAAGAAGATACCTTAAATAAGAGATCATCAATTTTATATTAAGTTGCCTTTAAATTCCTTAAACTAGCCTTCAATTTTATTATTACATTTTTTTTGACACAATTAAAAAGTGAATATTGAAGTGATTTTACTTTCGAAATATAGGAACTATATGGTATGTTTTGCATTAGTTAACAATTTCGAACTAGAGCTTTTAATCAAATATGACATTACGACGGTAGAGAAGTCGAAAAAAGTGGGTACCACGATTCTGTATGTCTTTCCTGGCTTCTACAGTCCAAACAATTGCGAAAAATAACAGCAGTCCCCATACAAATTTGTTGGTTGAAACATGTGATTTTTCTAAAACTTTCCCTTAATTTTGTGTTCTTAATTTGGCTTCTTTCTACAAGAAAAACATATTTTGGTATTACCTCAGAAGGGTACCCCTCAAACACCTTCATTTTGTTTTTAAGTTTTCACAAGAGCTAATGGACCGATTTCAATAATCTTCTCTTTCTGTGCAAGCTCTTTTTGATGATCAAAAAATATTAATTTTGTTTACAAAACTCGATATCTCACAAAAAGGTCAACATTCGTTAACGGCATAAATATATCAAAAATATTTTTAAGACAAAATTTCAAATTTAAAATGATATTCGAAAAATAAGTTAATCTAGATTTTTTGACAAATAAAATGTTATTTAAATTTTTGAGAAAAGCTTATTTTGCAGATACATTTTTAAATCTTAAAATATAGGAAATATTTTTAAACAGACTTTTTGGAAAATATTATCAAGTTCTAGTGAGCCAGCCGTGCCTTTTGTTTATTTCAACATTAGTTTTCTGTTGATTACAAAAGATCTTAAAAAACTAAATGAATCTACTTTTGAAGTGAATTTGCTTTGGATGCTCTAGAACTAATATTTAAACACGAATTTCAATAATATAAATGTCTCAGAAACAGCAAAAGTCACACTTTTGTTAAACTAATGACTAATTGAAAAATATAATAAACGGGTCATATCTATTGATATACAAGCTTTGAATCTCTTGAGATTTGAAGTGAAAAGAAATTCTGAAACGAGTAATTTGTGAGTGCAACACAAACGTTTCTTCCAAACTTATTTTTTTAATTTAATTTTTTAAAAGAAATGTACTTAAAAGCACCTATTTTCTCAAATTCATGAACCAAACATTTGTCTCTCTAAAATTTTTAAGTTTTGTTGACTCCTTTAAGATCGACGAGTAAGCAGACTGATAGCGATAGTAATTACAGACTTCTGAAAATTTAGTTCAAAAAAACTTCGTCAAAAAAAGTCCGACATTTCTTCATATCCTCTCTTATTTTCTGCATTTTTGAATTTTTTAGCGTTCTTAGCATAAATAGAAATGGATGCAAGAAAAGTATATTTTATTTTTGGAAAAAAAGTTACGTTTCAAAACAATTTCTTACATTTCTGCGAAAATTGCAGCAAAAACCACCTAAACTATTGTGTTTTAGCTATTAAATGTGGCATATTAAGAAAACTTTTGGAAACTAGGAATGCTTTCATATGTAGGGAGTGATCCAAATTAAATAGTTAGACCATACGTTGCTGGACAACAGTGTTCTAAAATAATTTGATAAGTAAAGTTGTCATTTTAGCAGTTGAAATGTGTAAAGGTTAGGTTAATACACTCGTACACAATATGTTATTTACATTTTGTTAGCCTCCTTTACAAAACATTAAAAAACAATTTTAAACGTTGACTAAAAACTCATCTAAGCGTGTGACCTCCTCTGATGAAAAGTCTGGATCCGCCCTTGCCTACAATTATATTAATTAGTATCTAGCCCACAAAGCTTGTAACCTGAAAACTAAACGACTTGTAACAGTTTAAAAAGCACTTATAAATGTGTTTGGCAGTTCTTAAAAAAGTTCTGGTACCGGCTCCTTTATTTTTTTCAAGAACCAGTGCCAGTACCAATACCCGTTAATTGTAATGGTACTAATATTTGAAATTTTACAGCACTGCTAACATCAATACTTTTATTTCTATGATGACGGCACTGCACCTGCCACCCACCACATTGTGTGCAATGCTCGTGCTAGAAGAACACATTAGACAGTTAGAAAGAGATATACTCGTATAAGCTAAGAACGAGAACAATAATTATTATTAAGAAAAGCTTCCCCCAAAAAGCTCAATCATTTGAGTACATTTGTCAGACTTTTCAAACAGTCTTTTCATTTTATTTTATTTTTCATCACACAATACGAAATACGAATACAGTTTAGAGTTTACTTGCTTTGACGACCTACCGAACATACTTACGTATACAAAAATGCTAAATCAGCACAAAACCTGTCAATTAGAAGTTTAATTTACATAAAAGCAAGGAATTTATAATAATAGGTACATCAAAAACAATATTATTCGACTGCAACGCGTAATTGCCTCATATATAAGTTTTGATTGTTCGTCTATCGTTTTATAATTATTTTGATTTACCTGCCTTCGAAACGGTGCAAACGAAAATTCAACAATCTCGTTAAAGAAACAACTACCTACCTACCTGCATACCTACTTACAAAAAATTCAAGTTGTCAACATCGAGTAATCTTGTCGTCGTCGGTCGTTGTCGTCGGCCTTCAAGCCCAACAAAAAAGTTGGTGACATTTGTTATTTTGCGACTCACGAGTTAGGTACCTTACCTACTCTCACAAATATCACTGAAGAGTTCTATATCATTTCTATACCCAATCACCCCGTTCCGTTTAGCTTATTTGTTGAATTATCTTTTATTTAATAATAATTCTTTTATTTTTGATATCCAAATTTAATACCTTCTCTTCTTGTTGTTGGCTTAACAAATTCTGTGCTGTGCATGCATACCTAAAATGTGTTGCCACTTTGCGTCTGACCGATACGCTACACAGTAGAGTATTTAATACAAAAAACGGGCTAGATTTAAAAATTGTTTAGTCCGTTTATACACAACATCTTTGAAATCATTCAATATGGCTTTGGAAATTGCATCACTATGTACAACGTCAAGGTCAAATACATCATTAAAAATTGTGTTGACAAATAACGAAAAGATGGTACATTTATGATGATTAGCAAAAGTCACTTAATTGCTAGTACAGTAATTAATTAATGTATATTATAAATTGGTTCTTTTTTCAAAGAAAATTATATCAATAAATATTTCAAAATGTAACCAAATAAAAATCCCTATTCTGCTATTTACGTGGATCGTATATTCGATTCATCCATTCGATTCCCTTTCACACTGCCTTGGCATTCTGCTATCCATCGGGTGAACTGCATTATCCCAAACCAATTTGACATTCAAATAAACAGCTGTTCGTGTAAAAATCTTGGGAATGTTGTATAAATTGTTTTAATTCATACAAAAATTAAGTTTAATCAATGCACTCAAACAGAATAATTTGTGTAATTTTTGGAAATGGGCAGTATTTGACTTTATTCCAATTGAAAGCAGTGTAATAAGAGAATCATCAATCATAGAGCTTCGGAGAAATGTTAAAAAGTGTCTTCCTTCCCCTAAAAATGTTAATATTCTTTTAATTATAAAACAAATAATAGAGAATCCTCAAACATAGAGCTTCGGAGAAATGTTAAAAAGTGTCTTCCTTCCCCTAAAAATGTTAATATTCTTTTATTTATAAAACAAATATTCTAAATTTAGCATTAAATTAGTATTCACTTACATTTTGCTTACAAAAATTAACCAACCAGACATCAAATGAACAATCCGCTGCATTTTATATGCGGATCTGAATTGTATAGAATGAATGTTTTCACGTGAATAGAAGAATACCGCGCAGTATTACCGACGTTACCGACTTTCAAAGATTTACTTCGAATGAAAGCAGAATAATGATTAGTGAAAATTCTGTGTTCTGTTTTTAGAGCCTTAGTCATGAACTTCTTAGTTAAATAAAATACTTTTTGTCTAAGACTTTGAATCAAATATCCCACTGTATGATTACTAGATTGACGTTTCAACAAACAGAGCGTTTCTTCAGAGCTTTTCTCCTTGTTGTTGATACATTTTTCGGTAGTTTAATTAGTTACAAATTACTGAATAGTGTGTGAGTGCTTCTAAAACAACTAGAAACTAATTTGTTGCCAACAAAAACAATACACTTTATAACTATAAGTTAACACTAAAGGTCGTATCTTTATTATTGTTTGAATTTCAATTCCAATCAACGGTAAGGAACTAAATAAAATCAAAGATACTCAATTAAATATGCCATCGAGTTGTCATAAGAACAAAACCTACTGGCTACAGCTACAGCTACACAAAACACAAGCAGAAGCAAAGACAGTCTTGCTGTCAGCTGAATGTTGTGAAAAATCATTTTTTGGGTTGTGTTGTCATTTGAAAAATATACTACCTATACTATACCTACCTCTTCCTTAAAATTAATTTCGTAAAAGGAAAGCAAAGAATATAAATGAAAATGAATTCATGGGAAAAGGTGAGCAAGTCAGCGCCCTCTGTGTTGAGTTTGTGTTTGTATTCGCATTCGTTTTTGTATCAATCAAACTCAATTAATAACTTGAAAGATAACAAATTTCTACATAGTGTAATTTTTTATTTTTTTATTTTTGATTTTTATTCAAAGTTAATCTATTTATCATGAGGGTAGTAAACCTTTGTTTTGAAACTTAATCAACACTACGCCCAAATTGAGTGTTATCATTCCAGTTGTTGCCCAAATTGCACAAGTATACATTTTTCTTAGTTTCATTAAAACAATAAATTGAAGAAAACCAGTGAAGAAAGAACTTCTTAAATAATTAAAAGTGTTTTTTAACTCAGGTACATATTTTGTGGTGTTTTTGTTTTTAGATTCAGCGACATCAGATGACGATGATATTGAATTTTATGATGCTCAAGAAGATAATAATTCACTGAAAGATGAAGCAATAGAAGATTCTTCATTTATATTAAAGATACAAACAAGACGTTTTTCCCGTGATCGAACTGGCAGCTCATCGGAGAGTGAAGAAGTTAAAGCCGAAACAAAGCAGGTACGTCCAAAAGGATTTTAATAATAATATTTAGTGTCCTTCCTAGAGCTTAATGAGAATTTAATGGTTAACAATGGTGATGGTGACGTGGTTCCTTCAGTGTTTTCGTTTCGTTTTCGTGTTTCTGTGTTTTTTTGTTTTTGTTGTTGTTGTTGATGGTAGTAGTTTGTTGTTAAAAAAGAATGACTAATGGGACTCATTGTAACAGGTTACGGCCTTGAGATTTTTTATCTACACTGCAATGAAATAAAAATATGAAAGTCCTGCTGTGGTGTTTTTGTAGGTATTGCTATTGAGCTGTGTGCATTTCTTTCAATTACATATTTTGAGTATACCAGTTGTTTTTCTTTTGATTCGGTGAAGATACAAAATTGAAAGTTTTGTTATGAAATGTTAAAAATAATAAAAGTTTATTAAAAAAAAAAACACACAGCTTTCATTGATCTTTTTTCAATTGACGTTGTTATGTTTAAAAATATTTCCCTATGTAAAAAGAGTTAAGTGTTGACAACATTTTTTAAAATATCTTAAGTTCTTTCTTAAAACTGAGTTTGAGTCTATACATATTTTTATTTTGTTGTGGTCCGAAATGTGCTTCAAATTGTATTTTGAGTCAAACCCCTTCTTGACAAAATGATTTAAAGAACTCAAGAAAACCAATCGCCAGCTTTTGTTTTTCATTTTCTGCAAGGTCGGTGTTCGTGACAAAACCATATATATTTCAAGGGTGCATCGATGAAGTATTGAGAAGGAACTTATAGCATTTATTCCTTCAAAATTCCAAATGTTATTTAAAATGCATTAATTCAAATTATAGTAGATTTTTGGGTGATAGAAGAAAGATGTCATTTAATCTTCAGGCCGCTTCGATTTCAAAGACATTACTTAATCGATCTCATTGTTCTCGAAACTACAATACATTTCAGGCTTTTAAAAATAATCATTTATAATCGTAATGTATTAATTTTGTTTGTGAGAAATTTATTTATTATTGTTAATAAGCAAAAAAGTCTACTTCTTTGTACATATACTTGTTTGATACTTCGTCGGCCAGGTGTTCTCTGCCTTATCAATAAAAACTAAATACCATTTTTGATTAGACTTTGAAATTTATCACATACAGTTGCAGTCAAAAAAATTGCACTGAAATGTAACTTGAAATAATTTTGACGCATAAACTGTTTGTAGCATAAATGTTTTGTAAACAGATAAGCAAATTTGTTCTGATAGATGGAAGATAGATAGATATTCTTTATTCTGTGATTACAATTTTGATATTTACATAGTTATAACTTCTTAATAAATTTTAAAAACATGACATGGACTGTCGTCTGCCTGATGGTTATTATTTTTTACATTTTTTAATTAAGAAAATTAACATATTAAAACATAGTTATTATTGTTATTAAATTTTCATTTCAAATGACTTTAGGAAACAAATTGTAATGGAATAAGGACTTTTAGATTAGTTAAATCAAAATAAACATTTTATTTTTTTTTTTTTTAATTTTAAGAACTTTTAGTTTTAGGTTAGGTTAACGTGGCTGCGGATTTAGAATCCACACACTTAGGCCAAGAGAAAGGCCCGTTGTGATACAACAATTTATTCGGTAAAAGGATTCTTTTGCTGTTATTGGTTTGAATCAAAAATGTTCATCGATGATTCGGGCTCTGTATTTGATCGCTTCTTAGTAGAATTCGTAAAGGGGCATACAGTTCGCACCATTAAGATAGTTCATAACCTCTTCAACTTGCAGAAAACTTTTTTCATAGTGAACACGCCTTATCTCTTATCTTAAATATGGATCTTAAGAATTGTTATATTCGCTGGTGAAATAGTTTCTGTCGTTGGGATTAAATACGCACTTTGAAAAATATTGCCTTTCCGTTGATGATCGGGCCTTTTTTAATATGCGCATACCTTTCATTCTCGTCAATAACGGATATTACTTGGTAAAGCATCTTCTTCAATTGAACCCCATTCATACTCCAATTCAGGGTCAAGCCACCATCCGCAGCTAACAAGTTCCAATCTTTTACAACCATTTTTTTGTTTGCACCTCCATATTTAGTACTCTCACAATGTAGTCAACATTCAGTTTTAAGGTTGAAACAAACAGTGACGGAAGACCAGTTTCCAAATAATACATACATATATTTTGGAGCATTTATCGGGAGAAAAAATATTTTCCTTAAGAAAAAAACGTAATAGGCTTTCAACGAGCGCATACTTCTGTACTCCCATACCTGCGCACCATAAAACAGTATAGCTTGGGCAGTAGCATTATAAATTCTTTTCCAATTTACACATATTGCCGATTTGGCCTTATTTAGTTTGCTTTTAAGATCTAAAGATTTTTCGCCATATTGCCTTTGCTCGTCTCTCGCCATTCTTAAAGACCAGGACTTTTGATTTTTCCGAATTAACTTCTAGATTCACCACTTGACAATATTTCTCCAGTTTATTGATCATCAACTGTAGAGCAGTCGGTGACTCCGCAAGAATGACAATGTCATCGGCATACATGATCCGTTCGTTAGCAAACTCCACTCCACAATTGATATACTCAACCAAATCTCCTAGAAAAAGTGCAAATAACAAGGGGATTAGATCACAGCCTTGTCTCACTCCTTGGTCCACTTCAATCCTCTCTGATTTTTCTTTTCCGTTATAAATGTACGCTATGGTGTTTTGGTACAGTTTTTCAATAATTTTGACAAAATTAGTTTACACTTCTAGGTTAAATAGCTTGTATAGTAAAATGTTTCTATTGATAGAATCAAAAGCTGCTTTGAAATCGACATTAAAGGCGTACAGTTTTCTTTATTATGGTCGAGTTTCCACTGTGCGAGTGAACGGAGCACAAATATATCCACTGTGGAATATCCTTAACGAAAACCACTTTAAAATTCGCTAAGCTTGTTTACATCTTTCACCCAACTGTTCAAATCAAATGGGGTGGCGCAATAGTCCGTTGTGAACCAGGGCCTAGTGACTTACAACTCTCAACCATTCCTGTGTGCGAGTACTGTTGTGAGAAATGGAAGGGACCTACAGTTTTAGGCCGAATCCGAACGGCTAGTTTGAGAAAGCACTTTTTCATGACAGGAATTACTCTTGAAGGATTTGTCAATTCCTCGCAAGAGGCAGTACCCGCGAAAATTAATTTTTTTAAATTAATGTGGCACAGGCAGGGATTTAACCCAAGACCCCTTGCATGACAGTCCAACGCACTATCCATCATGCTACGGGTACTACACCCAACTGTTCAGTCTTTCGTTAAGAACGATTGGGAATATTTTTAAAGCTGCATTCAGAAAAGATATTTCTCTATAATTTGTAGGGTATTCTACATCACCCTACTTGTGAATTGGCATTATTAGGGCTTCAAAGAAGTGATCGGGGAACGTTTCAAATTTGAGCCAAATGTTAAGCGCTTCTGTTAATTTAATCTTAAACAAAATTGTGCTATTTTAAAAGTACTCAGCGGGTATACCATTTGGTCCAGCGGCCTTGCCATCTTTAAGACTTTTAAGAACACAACTCACTTCATTTGGAGATATATTCTTATCAAGTTTATCAATCCAAGTTGATGGTAGAGCACAACTCCAAAAAATGTGTTCTGTTCGGTGCAAGAATATTGAAGGGCTGAGTTGGAAGGCCTCTTAATACACATAAAATTGGGTTATTTCAGACCGCACCGGGAGCTGCTTTTAATATTCTAAGCCAAAAATTAGATACATCCATGAGTAACACATGATCTTTTGTAACTCCTAAAATGAAAATACATTTTCACCTGTAATAGGAAAAGGTCTTTTAATAAAGATCTTTGATTTCTAGAATTATCTCGACCGGTCATTTTGCACCAACTCCTGAGCGATTTTTCATGCACCTTTATGTTAACACACAGGAGATGATATCGAGCCTTTTCATCCATTGTATCGTTAGCGACATTTTCAATAAAAGGGAAAACTTAATTATTAAAATTAGCTAATGACTCACAAAGCTTTAAAGGCTATTGTCTTGTCTTAATTTAAGCATAATTAATAATTTCCAATACTGACTTCTGGTATAGGTAAATGGTTTGAAGGATCAGTAGTAAGCTTTTGATTTGTCGTTTACGGTATAATTTATTTTGGAGCCTGCGATAAATTGGCGGAAAGGGCTCGATATGTTGCCTTATGCAGTCGAGAATATATCGTTGTAGTGGAAATCTACATGACATGCCATGTATTTCATAAAACTTACCAAGAAATGTTTCTGTATAACAAAGTTGACCACAGCTGTTTATACAATTTCTCGAATCTAAAATCTCAAATCCACATGCAGAACATAATATCTTTCATGTTTTGTGCATGAAGATTAGGCATAGAAACAGTTTTAAATGTATGTAATTATACAATAAATATTTTCTCTGCAAATAAATCGAAACTCTTAAGTTCTTAAATTTATTTAATTTTAAATACATACTAAAAAAATTATTTTTTACAGGTCTTAGTTGTTCCTGAAAACGAGCAAAGCTCGCAATCTGTTGATACAATGGATCACCAAATTCAGACAGTTTTGCCAGGCAGATTTGGGAGCACGGTCAGTCTAAATCGTGTCATTAAAAACCGACGAACAAGAGTTCCTGATAAACCAAATTATCCTCTTAATCTATGGTCGATTATGAAAAACTGCATTGGTAAAGAACTTTCCAAAATACCAATGCCTGTTAATTTCAATGAACCTCTTTCAATGTTGCAAAGGTAATAGCATAACTACTTTTCATTGTCATTTATAATTTACAACCTCTCAATGTTATTTAAATTATCATTTTTAGGTTAACAGAAGACTATGAATATGCCGATTTATTAGACAAAGCAGCACAATGTTCCGATCCCTGTGAGCAGTTAGCCTACGTTGCTGCATTTTCCATATCCAGTTATTCAACAACTGCAAATCGAACTGGAAAGCCATTTAATCCGCTTCTTGGTGAAACTTACGAATGTGATCGTATGGATGACCTAGGGTGGCGTGTTATAGCCGAACAAGTTTCCCATCACCCACCGATGGCAGCAATTCACTGCGAAGGAAAAACATGGAATTGCTGGCAAGAGTTTACAATGACCAGTAAATTTAGAGGAAAATACCTTCAAGTTGTTCCACTGGGTAATGCATGTGTCGGTTTTGCCTCCGGCCAAAAATACTCATGGAGAAAAGTATGTTTTTTTTCTCTTTTTTTAATTTTGTTCATAAGAACGTGTTTATTTAAATAAATCATTTTAATTGAAGGTTACCACAACAGTCCATAATATTATAGTTGGTAAGCTTTGGATAGATAATCACGGAGAAACAGAAATTATTGGCCAGAACAAGGCGAAAGGTCTCAAGTGTCATTTAAAATATATTCCATATTCATATTTCACGCGGGATGCACAACGAAAAGTTAAGGGAATCATAATGAATGAAGAAAATGAAGTGAAATGGGTTTTGCGTGGAATTTGGGATAATAAAATCGAAATTGCGTCCGTTCTATCAACCTCAGGTTCTGCAGAAAGTCCAGTTTATAAGACAGGCAGTTACCGTACAATCTGGACAAGAAAACCACCACCAGAGGACAGTGAAAAGTAAAGAAAATTATAACAGATGTTTATTTTGTAACAAAACAAATACTTAAAGTAATTCTTTTGTATAGGTACTATAATTTCACTACCCTGGCTTGTCAATTAAATGAAATGGAAGAAGGCATCGCCCCAACAGACTCTAGGTTAAGGCCGGATCAGCGGCTTATGGAGGAAGGACGTTGGGAAGAGAGCAATGTAGAAAAAATGAGGTTCGTATAAAATTTATTTCAGATACTTCTTCAAGCAAGCAGCCTATTAGGCAATCCGTAAATACCATAGGTTTAATTATTTACTTTTAGTGAAGTTCATTTCTTCAGAGTATCACAATAGATCTCCCTGAATCTATGTGTGACAATATAACGCCATCAATCGCCAACCTCCCAAATTAACCTTACCTAACCTCAGAAGAGAACTTTTTATGTTCTGATATCAAATGTTTTTCTGTACCTCGACCTATGTGAAACAGAAATTTCAATCATAGAACTGATCTTCTTCTAGCCTTAAAGTTTATGTTTCAACAATTCATTAACAAGGAAAATAGAATTGAACAAATTATTAATTATCATTTATTAAGTTGTACACAAGATTCAATTTTAATGGCTAAACGACTTCATCGATTTCGCTTTAAAATTGTGTACATTAAAATGCCTTGCATTTTTATACTTAGACACATTTTTTCAATATGTTAGTGCAAATTATATTTTAATTGTATAAATGTAGTATTGGTTCAATTAATTCTTCCATGTAGAGGCCAGTGTTCCTAATGTTTTAATTTAAGTAATTTGTAATTTTTTGGTTAGCGTAAGTCGATGCATTTGATTCTCAAAAAATTTAAGATAGCGTTCAAAAAACTGCTAAGTGCCATAGTTCAAAAAAAGCCACACAAAGGTCGCTTTTCCAAAATGTATTTCGTTTATTAAAATAATACTTAAGTATTTAGATGAACTTATTTTGATGTCAAATTTTGTTTGTATTTCAGATTAGAAGAAAAACAACGTCTCAAACGAAGAGCACGCGAATCTGATGCTGAAAGTGCAGCTTCTCAAGGAAGACCCTACCCGCCTTATGAACCCATTTGGTTTGTTAAGCAACAAGAAGACGATAGCGAAAATGTTGTGCATGTCTTCAAAGGCAACTACTGGGAACATAAAATGAAACAAGATTGGAGTGTTTGTCCGGATCTATTTTAGAAAACCCCTAAAATCAATAGTTAATGTTAAATAAATGCAATGTGTTACGGAATAAATTAGGAATACCATTATGGGCCCTTTCAACTAACGCGAGTCAAAAGTTTGTCCATAATAGAAAGCTAACTTGGCAATTAAATTGTCGTTTGGTTGGGGAACTGAAATTGCAATAGTCATGGAAAAATCAGTACTAGTCCGAAATTCTTTGAGTTATTTAATTTATATGTCTTACAAATTGTCTTTTAAAGGTCGGAAAGATGGAGTTCTATTGCATTTTAAGTCCAACTCGCGACGAAAAGCAAACGCCTTTACTTTTTTTTCAGTTCACTCAATAAACATACGGCTTGTGCGCCTCTCACGCACCATTACTACCTACAATTACACATAAATATACCATTACAAATAATGAGTTCTAAGCTCCAGTGTTCACCGTAAATGACGCTTTAGTGCTGTTTGTTCTAATTTATTATTATTATTATTATTGTAATTATTATTAATTTCTTAGAGCTATTATATAAATATATTTAGAAGGAGAACAAAATAAAACAAATGTTTCCATTAACGTTTTCAAGTTAATTGTTTTTTTTTTCATTAAATAAATTTAAAAAAGATTTACAAACGATTGAATTTAATGACGTATGTTTATGTACATATGGTACATTAATTCTTAGCACGGATTTAATAGTAATATTAACTACTACAAAATGTACAACCGATGAAAATTTTTTTTAAATTATTTAATATTTTTGAGTTATAAGTGGTGACGAAAAAGAATTGTGTCTAGATCGTTTCTGTATTAAAAGTCATGAGAGACTTACGAAAGTATTTAGTTTTTTAATGAATAATAATTAAAATGTAAAGCCTATTGGAGTGAGGCTAGCTTGTTGGTTCCTTACATATAACTGTACGTAATATTGATCGAAAAGAACTTCATTTTCTGTTTCTACATTATTAAATATATGTTTTTATTATTGTTTTGGTACTTTGGCAATATCAAACACTAAAACGAAAGGGAACGATGAGCTCACTATGGCGATGTCGCCAAAAATGCCAAAAGATGTTTGGGTTTTCTAAAGCGATACCAGAAGTTTTACTTCCCCTCTGATTTGGCTGTTATTTGCATGACTTATGTATGTCCAAATCTTGAGTATAACTCCTATCTCTAGGCTGGTGCTCCTGCAACTTACTTTAGCCTATTGGACAGTATGGAACGTAGAGCATTTAGAATGATTGGTGATAATACAATCATAAAATCATTTACGTTGCTTGAACATCGTCGTAACGTTTCTTGTCCTACCCTTTTTTACCGTTATTATGTGACTTACAACTCTCGGTCCGAGTAATGTCAGGAACTTCTTAAAATTAGGTCCTTAAACTAAAACTTCCTATTCTACGTAAAAACCAACACTAGAACAACCACAGCAGCAAATCAATCTATCTGTTTTTAATTCGTTTGATTTATTTGCTTTGTGCCACAAGCCTAATGTTATAAAATAGGTATGTATGTAAGCCGGGCAAGGCTTAAAACCCTATCCCGACTATCTATTATCAAGTGCAGATTGAGGCCACTAAAACTGGTTCTCCTGATTCACCTTATCAATTCGGTGTCGTTCGGACACATCACTAATGAATCGAAAGAGCTCTTTACACGAGTTTTATCACGAAACTGTCAATTCTGTTGATACACACCCCGTTGTAAAGGACCGTTTGAATAGTAATGAAATGTAAGGCGGTACAGCGTCGTAAACACTTTCGTTCGAACAATTAAAAATTAAGTACTGACCTGACATAGAAGTTATGGGATTCACGGCGAATCGTTTTGCTAGCGAGTTTGCCATTTTTCAATTATTCCTTTCACCTTGTTCGTTTTGAAGTTGACCAATAACGCTCATGTTCCGAATTTCGATCGAAAGTGAATTGAAATCACTTTTCAATCTCACGTGAAATGAAATTGCATGTTCCTTTGTATATATAATTGAATAGTACTATCATGAAGAAGGAACGCTCGACCTGACATCTTCTTACGACTTCCTTAACAATTCGTTCCACATGTTTTGCATGTGGAATGTATTGGGGTGGGAGTAAAAATGAGCGAGAATTCCAACATAAAATAATAAATTTCCAGATTATTAGAAAAAACAGAAGATAGAGAAGAATGTATACAAATTCAGCGAAAGTTCGAGGGAGTCAATGAAAATACATTTTTGTTATAATTTATTATTTATATTTTGTATAATTTGTTATTTTTATTGTTTGATTGGTTGATTGGCAATGCAATCATTTAAAAAAACAACAGGACAAAAAATAGAAGAAAAATTAGAATATAAACTTTTTGTGGTTGCCAATTAGAAAAATTAAGGTTTTCCCTATATTTTTCTAATCATTTTCAAATGAGACAAATATTTTTAAACCATGCTAATAATAGTGCGAACATTTTTAACTTAACATAGGAAGTTATTGTAATGGTTCCGATTTGTCAAATTCAAAATTTTGACATTTCTCGACGTTCAAGGTCCCTAGAGTCGAAAAAAAAGATTTTTAGAGAGTTGCCTGTGCGTGCGTGTGTACGTATATACATACGTTCGTGCATCCGTAAGTTTGGGAACTTTTTTCGTCATCCATAGCTCAAGAACCAGTGGAGATATCGACTTCAAATAAATATTGTTATACAGATAATAATGCAGAAAGATGTAAAAAGGGCTCTCAAGAAAATTGCATGGGTGGTTTTTTTGACATAGTAATTTGAAAAAAGGGTAAATATTTTGATTAACCCTAAATATCTCACGAACGATACCAAAGAAATATATTTTTTGAAAAATTCCAATTAACGTTTTTTTTTTATAAATCAAAAAAAAACTGAAAAACAAAATATTATTCGCCTAGAAAATTATACGAACAAAAAATGATTTTATCTCCAAAACTATTTTATGTAACGAAAAATAACGTTTTTTTACATCTGGTAAAATTATGGTAAAAATTTAATTGACAGTTTTTGTACAAAATATAAAAAAAAACAATACTAATACTTGGTAAAAATGTACTTTTACCTCAAATACCTTTTCAAAAATTAAAAACATTGGCTTTAAATTAGTTTTATCTCACAGAAAATATTATTTGCCACATTTATCTAATTTTTATTAAAATCCAACCGTTAAGTAGTTAATCGGAATGGGAAGTTATCAGTGCGGGTTGGGTCCGAGCCGCTACATTGAAAATATACTCATGTTAAAATAACAGCTTTAATGGTCACTTATTTAAAAACTCTTTTTAGTTAATTTGATGTTAGCACCGTAGAAATAAATAAATAGTAATTGAGGTGAAGATTAAAATTGACAAAGATTTTGTTGGAAATAAAAAATGTATTTAATTTTGATTTGAAATTTGATGTGTATTTCTTCAATGTTAAGGTTTTTTTTATCTTTATTCCTTAATCAAATTCCTTAAAATTATAATGTCATTTTGTCTAATCGTGTGATAGTCAACATCTTAAGCATTGAAGCTTTGAACGTTGACACAAAATATTTATATGTTTTTATGACGTCACAGAGTCAACGCGTTGGCCCTTTAAGTTCATTGTTTAATTCTAGCTTGAGTCATGACTTGACTCCAATTACGAAACGACTTTAGTCCTTACAATTCAGCTTAATACACACCAACCTCCTTAATACTTACTTTTCTACATACCTACCCAACCCACCCACTACCCACATTACAATAAAAAAAAAAAAACAAATTTAAAAAAAACCTACATCGAATGTATTTGCTATGGAAATGTTCAAAATATGGCAACGTAGCATTCTATTAAAACTTAAATTTGAAAACGTTGCTTTTAAATTTTCAGATTTCACAAAAATAGAAAATCTAAAATCAAATGAATACAATTTTCTGCTAACAAATCTAAAACACATACAACTAAATGTATTGTATATGCATATCTTCTATACATTGATAGGTATGAATAAAACAAATCTCAGATAACGTTGGCAACGGCTGATTTTTGTTTACATTTGAGTAATTTATTTTATTTATTTATTTCAATATTTTTATACTTCCAGTCGCTCTTAGATTCCACACCAAATTTCCGTACACACAGCGCCCTCATGGTCCGCCTTTCGTACCAAAATTTTCTGTTCCATGATAATACTATTCAGTTTATATACAAAGCATGTTCTTTAATTAGATCGATTTCGAAAACTTCGAAATTACTTCGAACTGTCAGAACTGGAGTATCATCCATTTTTATTTCGTTTCTGAAGTGAAATTTTTGCTGTTTTAAAGATGGATGCAATATTATTCTCAATTTTAAGTGAAAAAAGGAAGCAGAATTCAAAAGGAAAAATAAGAAGACGAATTTTGGGAGACAAATCAAATATAATGGATTTACCTGACACAATGTAAGTGTATAAAAATTATGTAGAATTGTTCTCATAAATAAAGTAAGTTCTTGGTTTCCTCCTTTAAGCTTTCATTGTTATTTTAGATCAAGCAAAGACGTTTTTTTATGTGTTCTAAGGGAAATAAAACCTTTTATAATACCTTCATCGATTCCTTCAGTTCAAAAACTTGCTGCAACCCTCCGATTCCTAGCAGAAGGAGGCTAACAAAGATCAATTCACAGAAATAAAAAATGTGATTTGAATGCGTTCAAAAAACATCCATTTTCATACGGAATGGCCTTAGTTAAAATACCTATCGGATCGTTTTAGATAAAAATGCTCTAGCCCTTTCCAACGCTCTAACTACTAAGCTACGAATATTTACTACATAATATATAAAGTTCTCCTGTCACAGTGTTAGTTGCCATATTATTCCAAAATGGCTTAACCAATTTCAATGAAATTTTGAATCATTATACATTCGGTAGGTGTGAGAAAGGTTTGTAGCCATTTTTTATATCCCTCAGTGCTATTGTTTAATAAATGTTGTTAATTTAATAATTTTGAAATCGGTCGATAACTGGCAAGTTATAATTGATCAGTTATCCTCACCAGCTGATACCAGTCTATCGCCGCCAGGTGTCGCTGCTCTACCAGTAAACAGCACGGAGTATGGATGAGAGGGAGGACGGTCATTATTTGTGAATCGATTGTAGTGGTGACGTTTTTACAATTATCAGCTTTATTTAACCATTTCAGTATAATTCTCAAGTGTTTATTATTTATTTTCGTCTTATTCATAATTTTATAAGTTTAGTTCTCGCTTTAATAAGTTGAAATAATCTCAGGAATACTTAACACATGACGCAAGCTCCCGTGAACAAGGGCTATTGGGTCGGGATCCAGCAGTTACTCAATAAGCCTTCCATTTTGAAAACGTCAGAGCGAGACAGCGATAAATCGTGCTATTAATCCACCAAAAACTACACTCACAGAACTTTTTGAATTGTGTAATCATGCGGATGCTTTTGGCACTTTCGCACGGACATTCCTTTATTCAGAAGTACCACGCTATTTCACATGGACTGCTACAAAAAAATGGATGCCTCGCAAGTAAGGTACGCCGATTGATGCAATTCCCGGTTAATTGAAATTGAACATCTTGGTGTGAGTATTTATAGTCAATCCAGAGTGCTGCTATCTTCGACTGTTATTGGTTAATATCACCGGCCATTATTATTTCAAAATATACGTAAAGTGAATGGACAACAGTTTCCAAAGTATAAAGATGCATGCCTTGCACTCGGCTTGCTGGAAGACGACAACCAATGGGAATGTCTACTTACTGAAGCAGGATTCAACTGTACAGCAAAACAAATTCGCTTCCTATTCGCTATAGTGCTGACTTCATGTCAAGAGCAATTTTAACAAAAAATGTGGATGTCAAAGAATTAAATCGCAAGATAAAACATTTGTAACCAGGAAACTTGGTGTCATACAAATCTATTGATACAGTTTGTGATGCTACCGAAGCTGTTCCAACTGAACTTTTGAACTAATTGGACTTACCAGGCATGCCACCGCATTTTAACGGACTATGCTAAAGTGAAATAGCCAGTTGCATTCCTCCCCTTAAACAATTTAACCGTAATACCCGCGCTTCTAGGAATGCCCATCAATTTAAGCTTGAGCCCAGCTTCGGCCGTACTATGAATTACAGAGATTTATTTTTTAGCCGTACTATGCGAATGTGTAACGTCTTGCCACGCTCTATCTTTCCCTATCATTGCAATGGTCAAGAAATCAAAATCAACATACACCGACACCATCTATCCAACCCTTACCTATTTTCCTAATGTTCAAACTGTGTCTATGGCAGATTAACACTCCAGTACCCCAGGTACAAGCGTAATATTTTTTTACACCAATGCACTCGTGGCCTACTATGGTAGACCATTAAATAATGTTAACAATTTTTTATATTATAAACATAAATGAAACAAATATTTGTACGTAATATTCATTTAGCCTTAAAAATTTAATAACCATAATTTTTGAGTTTTTAGTTGTAGTGTAAAGAAAAAAAAATATTTCAGCGCAGCGATTAATAATTAAATAACTTTATTATTTATTTCTAGCCAAAAATTTTTAGAATTAATTTATATGGCGAAACAACATTTGTCGGGTCAGCTAGTTCACCTACATATATAAAGAGTTAAACAGTAAACGTCAATGGATGTAGTCCCAAGCCGACATATCGTCATTAAAAAGTTTTTAAAACAATAAGTTGGATTGAGAAAAGAAGTGTCATGAGGTCCCCTACTACCATTCCTGCTCACTTAAAAAAACGGTTGATAATGTTTTTGAAATCGTTGGTGAAATCAAAAAACTTAAAATGTCTTTTCAAAGTATGTAATTTAGAGGCATTCTGAAAACAAAAATGAACTATACCTTAAATACTTTAAGGTGTTTGGATCGGAAAACTCTTTTGAGTTTCGCAATATGAAACCTAACATTGAACTGCCTTTAGCAGTCAAGTTCTTTGTTAAAAATCACACCAAGATCTTTTCTAAAGGTTATTACAGACAATATCATATGTTTGATTTTATAGATAAAATTAATTGGATAATGGTTTCGGGAAAACTTTAGGCTTTGACATTTAGCTTGACATCAGTCCGATAAAAGATCAAGATCTTGTTGCAGAAGAAAACAATCATATTTAGATTTTATACATCGAAATACTTTTAGATCATCCGCGTACATCAAGCACTTTGAATTTAAAAACAAATCAGGAATGTCGCTTATAAACAACAAAAAAGGAAGAGGACCAAGATGGCTTCCTTGCAGGACACCCGACGTAATATATACCGGTGCAGAAATAATATTATTTATACGAACGTACTGAATACGATCCCTTAAGCATAAATTTAGTCATTTTAAAAAGTTCGAATGGAAACCTACTTGAATTATCTTCATAAGCAAAGCATCATGATTGACTCTATAAAAAGCTTTAGAAAAGTCAGTATAGACAACATCATACTGATAATCTTTCTCAGGTGCATTAAAGACTAAATTACTAAAAAAAGTGAGGTTGGTTGCAGTGGATCTACCAGCTACAAAACCATGTTTGTATGGTGAAATCATTGCTTCAAGAGAAGGAGTTAATTTGTCGTAGACTAACTTTTCAAAAAATTTGTGAATCTGAGCAATTCTACAAATTGAACGATAGTTTGAAACATCTTGCCTACCACCTGATTTGTAAAAGGTGTGATTGTTGAACATTTCCAAGTATTTAGAAACTCGCCATTTGCAAAGTGAACGATTAAAAATAATTTTTAAAGGAACAACCAATGCATTCGCACACATTCGTAAAATGATTGGTGAAATTTCATCAATATCACGACACTTATCACCCTTAAGCTTAGACAAAGCTAACTCAATAACCTAATAACTAATAACCGCGGTCAATGATGCTTGATTTTAGTGATCGATGTGTTATCAGTGTCTATGCCGTTGCGGTCTATTTTATCTGATCAAAATTTCCATCGTAAGAGCTATTTCGATGCTTAACACTTAGTAAATTTAGTTTTATGTATACATATGTGCACGTCTATGCTTCATGGGTACCTACTTTTAGTTATTTATACAGTCGCATTTTCAAGTCCATCAGCATTTTAAAGAAATATTTAATCTAACTCTGACACTTTCCATTTAAAGCATCAACCAGTTCCAAAGTAATATATAAGCCAACTTAAGACTTGTCCATTACGAATTTCACTAAAATTTAAAAAAAATTGCTGTGAAATTCGGAGTAAACCTGCAAAACAACTTTGTTTACCAACACTTATTATCCATGTCCAATCCATATCGTTCAAAAGTTCTCACTCCAGCTCTTTTGTACAATTTTAAATAAAGAACCTGTTTTAATTAATCATATGCCTATATTTAAAAAAAAAATTAACAACAATAACGAGGCAATGCATAATTAAGCATTGATTTAGGATAATTAATTATAAAGGTCTTCCAAAAAAAGCAAAAGCAGAATACCAGTTTTAAGAATATCAAAAGGGAAATAAGGCACACAGTTGGGATTTGCCCCAAGTTCAAAACACAATGTTACACGCTTTCGCGATTCATTGCATCTTATATGCGTTTATTATGCGTGGGCGATTGTGTGTTTAAGCTTAAGGTAAGTAAAGGGTATACAATAAGGTGAAGTTGAGTTGATGTGTGCAGACTGAAGTTCGGGTTTGTCTCTTTACAATAGAGTAGGTATATTTGTTGTATAGGCATGATTTTCGTTTTGTATACTTTTGGGAATTATTTTTTGAGCCTTTAAACTAGATTTGAGAGTATTAACGAACCAATCTCTCTTTGTGCGACTCGAAAGTAAAAACAATTTGTATAAGGTAGTTGAGAAAAACTACTGTTCACCAAGTTAGATACACTTGGTTGTTTTTAGTGAAAATGCAAAATAATGTGTATAAAAAACTTAGAAATTGTTTTTTTTTTTTGCAATCGGTTAAAGTCAAATGATTGTTGGGTAAACAATTTTCACTAACTCCTATTTGAGTACGAATAAATTTAAAAAAAAATTAAAAATTAAATAAACCTTCAAAATTTTAGAAAATTCCTATTGATAAGTTTCAAAATTAATCAACTTTAAAAATTAGTAAAATTTAGCAAACTAATCTTAGTTTTATAGTCCAGTTAACAAGGTTTTCACCTCAAAAAATCCAACAGTTTTGAAACTTGGCACACTTACTAAGGGATTTCTGGTTATGACCCAAAAAAAGTTCCCAGGAATCCGACGTGAGCTCTAGCGGCAGTTAAGAGAAACATGGAGATTGTTTCAGTTTTTTTTACGTTTATCTCGAAAACTATTTGTCGTATCAAAAAAATTTGTTCCACAAGCTCATTAAGTTTTATAAATAAAAACTTCCATGATTTTTTTCGTATCTATTATAGTTTATAAAATAACTCAAGCGAGTCAAGCGGCAGTGAAGAGAAACATAAGGTTTTTTCGGTTTTTCGGGTTTATGTTGAAAACTATTTGTCGTATCAAAAAATAATCTCTTACAAAATTAAAGCTTATTAAATTTGTCAATAAAAAATGATATTAATTTCTTAGTTCTTGTTTTAGTTTTTAAAATAACTCTATAGGCATTTAAGGAAAACATATGTTTTTTTACACGAAAAGAAAGCTTATTAAATTTCCTAAAAAAATATGGTATGTATTTTTTCGTTTTTTTAATTGTCCACAATTGTCTTACTTCTAAAACTCGTTGGCCCACTTTATGGCTGATTGCCTGACGACTAGAGAATAAGCATTGTAGTAAGTTACTTTATAATCGCTTCGCCAACGATGCTATTGACATGATTTCATTTGTAACTGGAAATGGTGGATGACTTTGGAACCAATTTGACAGTTTTGTAATGTCTGTATTATCTCTAATTGTACCTGCCTCCTCAAAATCTTTAAGTTTCTCACTAGCAAACAAAAAGAACCCCAGTGAATTTCTCGAGTGATGAGAAAAGTTCATGAGTAGCAGTCAGCCCTAAGACCCATTTGCGAAGTACACTATCAGTGATTCCACGCGCTGTTGTCAAGCCACCCATACTCTTCACTCCACGCATTAGAGTTTGTTTAATCGTCTGGTCCGACCACACCTCTCTCCAAAATCGCTCAGTTCTTGTCATAGTAAAGTAACCCTCTTGCACAAAGTTTTTAAATTCATCTGGGGTCATTACAGAAGGCAGTTTTATCATGTTCTGCAAATACAGGTGACATGATGAATAAAATGTGTTGTGTTTAATTTATTTGATTTATTTTTATTTTCATTTTATAAACAGTTTTTCCAGGATTAAACTCCGTAACATTTATAAATAATACTTTAATTTTAATACAGAAATATTGAGAAAACAAAAATAAAATATTATCTTAATTAAGGAGGCAAGCAACAATTAGTTTACATTGATTTTATAAAAAAAAAAATGCTAAAAAAAAGAAATGAATAAACGCTTAAAGTAAGTAAGTTATTAATATTTTGTTGTTTAGGGAGTTGCATGGAGTCGTCATGTCATTGGGTAGTTTCTTAGGGTATTTCCTTCCATGATCTTTCAACCCTGATCCATAACTTATGGATATTTTCGGTTTTTTCTTCCAAACCTTCCCTTTGATATCTCCTCACAGATTCTCTATTAGATTAAGGCCAAGAGACTGAGCGGCAGGCTCACAAGATCATTGTTGTAATCCCCAAAGTATTACTTTGTTTTTCAATTTTTGTGTTTTGAGTCCCTATTGTATCGTATTGAAGCATAATGCTTTATATTTGGGTGCTGATATTTTAGAGACAAGTTATAGGACCAACTCCATAATAAGAAAAACACCCCCATATCATAAGACAACTTCCGCTACATTTTAAGGTCTTATCTGCTTAACGAGAGCTAAGCTCTGTCTTTGAGGGGCATCAAACTTATTAACGAGAGCGCTTTCCTCTAAATAAAACAAAGGAAATGTTTATGAAATGTGAATAAAAAAAAACATAGCACATTTTATTTTAAACTGAATAATCTTTTATTGCTCGCAGTTGTACATAATCATAATTTTCATTGTTTTGTTTTTTGATGTTTCACTGTTCTTTAAAAATTTGAAAAATCAAGTGTAAATCTTTGGCCTAACGTTGTTTAATGTTAAAATGCATATTAAATCGGTCTAACCAAAAGTACCGCGGTGTACTTTGCCAAACACGCAGGTTGCCTTACACCGACGCGACGGAGTGCCAATGTGAATTTGGAATTTTAGTGAAGATTTGCCTCTTGGCCGTTCGTGTGGTGACTGGGTCTCGTTTTGATCCACAAATTTTGTTTTAAAATTTAACTTAAGTTTATTTGAACGCGAAGTACTTTTTTCTATCGAAAATAAACACAATAGTTATATTTTTGTAAGATTGATTCCGACATCCGAGTCGAATGAACATCAAATTTAGTTTCTTCGCGTGAAGACATTGATGAGTGTTAATATGAATAAATTATTTAATATTTTTTGTTTACAAACGACATTGGTGATTCTATGCGCAAAGTCGGTAAGTTCATCGTTGGGGAAAGGGAATGAGTGCATTGTTTATGGAAATATCAATTGCATGATTGGGTTTTGTATTTAAATGGGTCACACGGTTATTTGTAGGTAGTTTAAACATTATTTTTTTGTATTCATTCGCAGACAAAGATATTTTAAGACAAATGGAGAGTTTAACAATTGCTTTTCCAATGAAACGATAAAAACAGTCACTTAAAAAATCGTTAAAATTTTAATAAATAAGTGATGAGTTTTAATCTGGAAATCCAGGTTAAAAGGCTGGGACGCAAAATGTACGTCATTTAAGAAGTATTTTAAAAATATTTAGAGATATATGTATGTACTTGTATGTGGATCTTTATTATTGTAGTTTAAATATGTACATATATAAAATAGATTAAATATGTTTCTAACAAAATATGTGTCAGATATATAACTTCAAGTAAATAAAACAGATATTTCAGTATTTTACAATAGTTAGAAAAAGGTATACACATTTTGAATGACACGAGTAACTTACCGGTAGGTTCCGAGTGGTGTATTAACAGAGGCAGCGCTACACAAAAGGGAAACAATAACCGTTTAACAAACTTATTCTTAACATTAGCTTGTCCTCAATATTTATTTAAATTCAAAATTGTAAAAATTACACAATTTTTAAAAGAATTTAAAACATAGCAATTAATTTAATAATAAGCTTAGTTTCTGAATATTGTTTAGTAATTCTTCGAACGTAATAACGAAAAAAGAAATGAATCCGTTTAACGTCGCCTAATCGCCCGCCGTTGGAGACTTTAGGTCTGTTGGAAACACAAGCATTATTAAAGTAAATAACTGCAATGACGGATTTATTTTGAGAATTCTGTGAATCACAAGCTAGCCTTATAAAAGTCGAATAACTTTTTTATAAGATTATACCATATGTATTGACTGGTTTTACATACCATATTAAAGACATGTTTTTTTGGCGCAAAGTAAGAAAAAGTTCTTTAACCGGTCAAAGTCTATTAAAGGCCTAGCTTTGTTTGTCTTGATTAAATTTATTTAGAGTGGCTGAAGTCTTCTTTATGATCAAGTCTTCCGCTTTAAAGCTCCCTTTTGCATACAAATAATTAAATATTAAATCTAATTTGTATTGTTTTTCATAACACAGAAATTCTAAAGGAAACGTATTGAAAAACACATTAATGAAAAAAAAAAACAAACAGGACTGAATTCTTGAATTAATCTTTTGTAATAGAATCTATAAGATATTTTATATAGGTTTTTGTATCCTTTCTCCGTAAGAAAAAGGTTAAATATTAATTATGATTAAAATAAAACAGATTTAACACGATTGAAACAATAACGAAACATAATTTATATTATCAGGTTTTGTTTTCGCACCTCAATACTTTACTATTAAAATACTGACATATTTAAATATTAAGTGGTTTGGTTTTGCACCCTCCCGAATATTGAAATTCCAAAAATTGTAAGAAAAATAATAAGGTAGATGTATTTGTAAGCACATTCTCCAAAAGTTTTAATTTGATGTTACAAAAATCGAGTTTTTTTTAGAGAAGTCAATGGATGTTTATTTTATCGAGATATGATAATGGCTACAGTTGCTACCATACTATTTTCATGAATTTGTTCATCTCCCATTCTGAAATTTGTCGATGTATGTTGTTGATAACCTAACTAATTCCAACTTTAAGGCCTTCAATCAATTGTAGGGCATTATGACAACGCTTAAGCCTGACTTGGCCTCAAAAAATACTAATGGTATTTAATCACAAATCCTCGGTGCTAAATTCTTATCATTAATAAATTACTGTTCCTTGAGAACTAGGGCGTAGTGACTTACAACTCAGCCGAATCCGAACGGTGAATTTGAGAAAGCTCTTTTCACCACAAGAATTACACTTGGATGTCAATTCCTCGCAAGAGGCAGTACATCTGAAAAAACTTATAGGTGGCACAGGCGTTAGAGAAATATAAATTTCTTGCAAAAACATTTTTATTTCGTTACCATACAAATAAATAATCATAACACAACCCATTAATCATTCTTTGACCTCCAGCTCCAAGACCAAGATCTGCTTATTCACACCGTCTTAGAGATGAAAATGATTTTTCAAGGAAAGACCAGAAAATGTTGATGCGACGACGTTTCTGGTAATCGACTAAATTAAGTTCTAATGGTAACTGAATTGTTGAAGCCTCAAAACCTAAGTATTTTTATGAAATGCTAAACGCCCAAATATCGACTAAACTGAAATTCAGGCAAAAGCAGTAATGTATGACGTTTTTCGTTCCCAAGCTTTTTGTATGGCAACCTTTAGATATAGGATAATTTCACAAAAGGTTTTTGCCTTATAAACTGTTTCTTACATAACTCTCAATTGTTTGACTTTATATGTTCCAGGTGTATCCTGTAAATGAAAATGAAGAAAATTTACTTGAAAACTATCTTCCAGCGTGTATGCAAGCATTAGCCTACTATATTGATTTACTCCAGTATGAACCAGTGGCAACAACAACAATTGAGCCACCTTTCTATTCAGAAGATGAATTAACAACTCCAACACCACCTCGATCCACAACAACTGAAACCACAACAACCAGAAAATCAACATCCTCTTGGTTTCAATCGCCTAGTTGGTGGTCATCTACAACAACCACTCGAAAACCTATCCCGACAAGAAAACACAAGCCGGGATTGTATGCACCTTTAACAGCTGATCAGCTTCATATCAACCAAGGGAGCAATAAAAATCAATCGAAAGATTTTGCAAATACTGAAACACAGGGGTCAACAAAAATATCGGAAAATCAAGACTATGTTAAACAAGGTACAAAATAAGTCCTAATTGGGAATTTTATGTAACTCAATGTATAATTAGTCGAAGTAGATATGTACATGCCAACTTCTAACATAAATTCGTTATTTTATTTATTTATATTCTGGCCTCTCCAATTTGCAGGAAAACATTTTTAAGGATTTAACTATGGGTTCGGAAGAGGCAGCTGTTGGACAACCTACATACATTGCTTTGGTTTTATTTGCATCACCAAAGCCGTGTGAATGCAGCCGTATACTTCCATTGAAGTATCTATCATACTATTACTGAAGCGTGATTGTGGTGACATTGCTATGCTATATCTAAAGTCATTTGCTTCTTCCCATAATAACTACTTAATTAGGTCCCTTATGTCCCTCCATATGCAGCATAATAATGAATGTGGTGAATATATTCACTTGTCTGTACATATTCGTTGTTTCCAAAATGGAATTGAGGGACGATCAGTTTTTCCTTACGGTATATAGGGCGTTCTTTTAAGTTCAGAGTGGAGCACTTATGAGCACGTTCAGTATGATCTGAGCAGAGTTTGATCAGAGTCCTCCGATTTATGCATGACCTTTTAAATGTTTAAATGATACCACACGAAACAAAGGTGAAGTCAATCGCACTCAGCTTTTTACTCCATTAGCTCGGTCATTTTAATCAAATTTCCCAACTAGCTCTGGTATGTCTGAGCTAAAAAAAATTCAGAACTATTCTGACAGCTCAGTGCACTGCTCTGAGCCTCTGAGCTTAAAAAGAAAAACGCCAATAGTAAACTCATGGTTCATCTCACGGAATAGTGATAAAGCAAGATTATTGCACTTGACATTTTAAAAGCGTTTGATAGGGTTTGCCATCAGGCTCTCTTAACGAAAATTTGGTTTTCATGAATTTCTAATTCATATGATAAGTAATAAGTAACCTTTCGGTTTAATACATGTAGTATTTAAGGGGTCCAAGTCTGAAAATTACAAAATAAATGCTGGTGTACCCCAAGGCTCTCTTTGCAGTTTTATTAATGATCTCTTGTATACAACTTCTTCTCCAATACTTTTTTTCGCTTACAATAGTACTTTTAGCTTTTCATATTCGTTTTTGGAATCACATTCGTCTTTTTCGAATGTGGAACTAGAACGAAAAAAAATTAGAAGCTCGTTAAATTCCGACCTAAACAGCATAATACAATGGGGAATAAAAACCGGGTAAAATTTAATGATTCGAAAACCCAATGCAGTGAGATATACCCCCTTGCAGTTATCCATGGATGACACTTGAATTGAGGAGACTAAACACCTATATTCGCTTTTTAAAATACCGTTTTTAAAAAATCACGAACACAAAATTTTTAAATCCCGTCTTCTAAAATGGCGTGTTTAAGATCCCGTCTTTAAATTCACATTTATTCATTATCCAGATAAATAACAATCCGGTTTTTTAAAATCCTCAAAACTGAAAATCCCGTTTTTTCACAAAATAAGTGCATTAAAGTAAATAACAATAGAAGTCGAAAGGTTTAAATGTTAAATACTTGACTTAAATATAAAAATATCGTTTGTTTTGTTTTTACTGTGTATAAACATTAAGGGTATGTCTCCCGCAGAAGCGAACTCAGAACTCATGTAAATGTATTTGAATGTATTAGTGAAAGATCGTTACTCTCTTCATTATCAAATTCAAAATTTGAATTTCCAATTACTCTATATTTGCCTCTTGATCTTTTTTGTCTCTCAGAGCGAGGGATATATTTCCGCACAAACAGCCAATCAAAGAAATAAGAAATAGAACAACGTTGCATGATAAACCGGTTTTTTTTTGTATGGCTAGTTAGGTAGATTTGTTGTTGTCTTTTGCATATGGTTCGAATTTTATAAAGCAAGTGGGTATTTTGCTATCGAAGCAGATGTTTTTTTCTTGAATTTCTTTTTTTGGTCGACATTTTCTAATTATTGAAAATACCTATTTTATTTTAATATTTTTTAACTTCCCATTGGAAGTTATTGTAATGGGTCCGATATGTCAAATTGAAAATTTTGACATTTCTCGCGATTTCAAGGTCCCTAGAGTCGAAATAAAAGGTTTTTAGAAACATGTCTGTGCGTGCGTGTGTACGTACGTTCGTACGTCCGTACTTTCGCGACGTTTTTTTCGTCGTCCATAGCTCAAGAACCAGAAGAGATATCGACTTCAAATAAATTTTGTTAAACAGATAATAAGGCAGAAAGATGCAGAAAGGGCTCTCAAAAAAATTGCGTAGGTGTTTTTTTTTACCATAGCAGTTTGAAAAAAAGGTGGAAATTTTGGTTAACCCTAAATATCTTACGAACCAAAAACGCTAGAGACTTGAATTAAATTTTATATAATATATTGTAACGTGATATCAACTAAGTATATTTTTTGAAAAAAATCCATTTAACGTTTTTTTTATAAATCAAAAAAACTGAAAACAAATGTGTCACCTACCAAATTTTACGACTAAAATATGATTTTATCTCCAAAACAATTTTGCTCAACGAATAATAATGTTTTTGACATCTGATAAAATGTTGAGAAAAATCGAATTGACAGTTTTTTATAAGAAATAAAAACCTAAAAAAAATGAATAAAAGTTGGTAAAAATTGATTTTCGACTCAAATATCTTTTCAAAACTTTGAGATATTGGCTTTAATTTACTTTTATCTTTCAACAAATATTGTTGTCAACATTTAATAAAATTTTGAACAAAATCGAATTGACAATTTGTTTACAAAAAAATAAAAACCGAAAAAAAATTAACAAAAGTTGGTAAAAATTGAATATCGATTCAAAACTCTTTTCAAAAACTTGAAAGTTAGACTTCAAACTTATTTTATCTTATAAGAAATATTGTTTTCAATATTCAGTAAAATTTTGAACATAATCAAATTGATAGTTTTTGTACAAAAAATTAAAAACCTAAAAAAAAAATTAACAAAAGTTGGTAAAAATTGATTTTCACCTAAAATATCTTTTCAAAAATTTGAAATATTGGCTTTAAACTAATTTTATCTTATATGAAATATTGTTTTCAAAATTTTATAGAAATTTGAAGAAAATCTCATTGACAGTTTTTTTACAAAAAATAAAATTCTAAAAAAAACTATACTAAAACTTGGTAAACATTTACTTTCGACTCAAATAGCTTTTCAAAAATTAAAAATATTGGCTTCAAACCTTTTTTCTTTTTCACAGAAAATATTGTTTTCGATATTTAGTGATTTTTATATAAAAATCCAACAGTCCGTTTTTTCATAAAAAATAAAATCTACAAAAAATAAAACGCAAATTTGCTAAAAATTGATAGACAAACTTTTAAGCAAGACAAATCGACAGACGGGATGTTAAGTTATCAGTGTAGGTCGCATCCCAGCCTCTTTTTTTGATTTTGTTTATGGTCAGCTGCTTTCCTTAGATAAAAGAAAAGGCAGAAGTTAAATAAAATAAGGAAGATAGCTATGTAGGTGTGTATGTTCTTTTTTTTCAACGCGTATGTAATACACCTACCTACTTGATGGAATTTCGCTGTCACTTTGCATGGTTTGATCGTTATTTGATTGAATATTGTGTACGTTAAAATAACCACTTGCCACGGAAAAAATTCTTAAAAAGGATGCTGGAATGCGACCCACACTGATAACGTCCCAACCCGTCTGTCGATACATATGTCTTGCTTAAAAGTTTGTCTATATGTACTCGTATCAATTTTTACCAAATTTGTGTACTATTTTTTGTAGACTTTATTTTGTATGTAAAAACGGACTGTTGGATTTTTATATAAAAATTACTGAATATCGAAAACATTATTTTCTGTAAAATAAAATAAGTTTGAAACCAATATTTTTAGTTTTTGAAAAGCTATTTGAGTCGAAAGTAAATGTTTACCAAGTTTTAGTATTGTTTTTTTTAGAGTTTTATTTTTTGTAAAAAAACTGTCAATGAGATTTTCTTCAAATTTCTATCCAATGTTGAAAACAATATTTCTTATAAGATAAAATAAGTTTGAAGCCTAAATTTCAACTTTTTGAATAGATATATGAATCGATATTCAATTTTTACCTACTTTGAGTAAAGTTTTTTTAGATTTTTATTTTTTATAAAAAAAACTGTCAATTCGATTTTTCTCAACATTTTATCAGATGTCAAAAACATTATTATTCGTTGAGCAAAATTGTTTTGGAGATAAAATCATATTTTAGTCGTAAAATTTGGTAGGTGACACATTTGTTTTCAGTTTTTTTGATTTATAAAAAAAACCGTTAAATGGATTTTTTTCAAAAAATATACTTAGTTGATATCACGTTACAATATATTATATAAAATTTAATTCAAGTCTCTAGCGTTTTTGGTTCGTAAGATATTTAGGGTTACCCAAAATTTTCACCTTTTTTTAAAACTGCTATGGGAAAAAAACCACCTACGCAATTTTCTTGAGAGCGCTTTCTGCATCTTTCTGCCTTATTATCTGTATAACAAAATTTATTTGAAGTCGATATCTCTTCTGGTTCTTGAGCTATGGACGACGAAAAAAACGTCGCGAACGTACGGACGTACGGACGTACAAACGTACGTACACACGCACGCACAGACATCTTTCTAAAAATCTTTTATTTCGACTCTAGGGACCTTGAAACGTCGAGAAATGTCAAAATTTTCAATTTGACAAATCGGACCCATTATAATAACTTCCTATGGGAAGTTAAAAAAATGCAATACCCAGGAGTGATAGTACGCAAAAAAAATCAAGAAAACAAAATATATGACAGCGAATTCACGATACCTACAATACCTCTTTACCCTTTTTTATACCTACACTACAATGTGCAACCACAAAACTTGCCGAAAGTTGAATCAAAAATCAAATTCTGCTTATACGATTGACTACGTAACACCAAAATCACGAGTCCATGACCTTACATCATACCACATACTAGAAATAAAAAAATATTTCTAAGAAAAGTCTTTTTTTTGTTGTATTTTTTGTTATTGTATACCGCAAGCAAAACAAAGAATACAAAAACTAAATGAGCCATGAGACCAACAACAAAAAAAAAATCTGAGAGAGGATGGGCGGGCGAAATTCTTTTGCAAAGAATTCTCTTCTTGAGCGCTGAGATGCAGTGGCATTCTTGGGAACTGGAAACTTCATTGTGTGCGTTGACAAAGAAATTTGTTGTTAAAAAATGCAAAATAGACCTCTTTTATTAAAATTAAATTAAATAAACAGTAGACGCAAGAACTTTTTACTTTTTTAAATAGAATAAACAAAATGCCAAAAAAAAATAAAAAAAATATTTTGGAATTATATAAGCTCCCGATCCCTCACAATTGCACCACAAATGTTGTTATATTGAAATGCATTTTTAATTATGTTGCGACAAATATTTCTTTTTTTCAAAATCGATAGTAAGAGTAATATATATGGACCTTTTTTTTTAAAAAAAAATTAAAACTAAAAAAAAAAAAATCAGCTCGCCCCATGAATTCGCAAAAAATATTGCAAAAAAAAAGAATGCATTTTGGATTTTTTGTCTAAAAAAGTTACTATAACTATTTTAAAAAAAAAAATTTAAAAGCAAATATCTGAACATATATTTAGAATTTGAAAAAACGTTAAATTGACTTAGCTAGCTTTTATACTTTGGAAGTTTTATCAAATATTGCACCTATGCCACAATGCAAATTTGCCCTATTTTTCATAGTTTTCTACAATTTTTCTTGGAATAAATAAATGAATTAAAAAAAAAAAAAAAAATCGATACTATTTATAAAAATTTATTGTTTTTTGGGAAAAAATATAAAAAAAATAAAAAATTATATTTTACACACTGCCCCATTGATTTTCGCAAGTAACTACCTGAATTTAATGATTTTTTAGTGATTCTAGTGCTGTTAAGGAACAAACAATTTTTTTTAATTTTTTATTCCTTTATACATATTTAGCCCAATATATTTTTAATCAAAACCCGTTTATTTCATTTAAATATTTAAAAAAATGTGAACGCTACAAAGCTAAGCGCAAAGCACCAATCAATTTTTTTGCATGCGACATGCCCTTAATTTATGTTTACAATATTACCTCTTGCACAAACAATATGCATCCTACAGCAAATCTATACCTCCATAACGGTTTTACCGCTTTTGTTAACTTTGTTAATTGATTAAGCGATTTTTAAAACTTAAACTCATAGTTTTATTGCAAAATCGAGATGATAAGAAAAGTGAATTTTAAGAAACGGGATTATAAAAGCAGCATTATTAAAAACGGAGTTTTAAAATCGGGATTTTAATAAACTGGAATATGATAAACTGGAATATGAAATGCGTGATATCGAACCCAACCCATACTCTCGGTATGTGTATCATCAGCCACTTCTGTGGAACGATCACATACGCGATGTCACCAAAACTGCCGCAAGATGTTTGCGTTTTCTAAGGCGATGCAAGGTCACCCCTGACCTGGCTTTTATCTACAAGACTTATATACGTCCAAAGGGCCCAACATCTCCTTTAATGTCAAGTATAGAGATTCGTTCTTTAGCAGTACGCCCTTTCTTTCCCAATCATTGCAATATTCAGGAATTAAAAACAAAAGTGCACCGACACCCTTTCAAAGCATCTCTCTTTTAAAAAGTGTAGCAATATCCCCTTGAGTATGCGCTTATTATAAAAATAAAAAACAAGTTTTCTGAATTAAAGCACTTTATAAAAAAAAATATAAACATATTTAATCTACTTTTTCTAACATTGATATTTGTCCATTTTAAATTTATTTTATTATAGTTCGTATTTGATTGTATATAACATACATTTTCAGAAACCTTTGATTACAACATATTGAACATTCTTCCATTTTCACTGACACGAGACATTAAGAAGGAACTCGATGACCAAGAACAATTGACTGAAGTTGAAAATTTGGATAACTTTCTTCGGAGCTATGATGATAAATATGGCAATACAAATTCTATTACTGGTAAGAAAAGGGTTCCACCAACAAAGCCTTATGTGGAGTTTCTCTTGATATATGACCTTTTAAAACGAGATGCCAAAGCCTTCAATCTAAGTAAATATGAGGTAAGTTGCTTAGAATTTAACCAAAAACTCCCGAATCACAGAACTGAAATTCATAAAATGTTTCTTTTATAGGGCTATACGGACAAACTAATGCAGGACCTTTATGAACTTTCTAGTTCATCGGCACAGCGGCAAATGTATACACTTCTAAAAAGAATGCTAGACCGAAAAGAAATCCAACGTTCGGATGTGGTAAATCGTGTACAAAGCTTAGTGAAAGGTACTGGCTGTGAAAGATGTGGTTTTAGTGAATTTTCTTTTGTACCTAATTTTCTCTTGCAGATTTGGGAAATGGAAATAGCGTGATCTCTAAATCCTTAATGTTCTATCCACCTCTGCAATTTATTCCAGTATAATTGTTAAGGAGATCATATTTTCAATAAAACTCTCATTTAAAGTTCCTCTTTAAGTTATAAATTATTAACTTGTAACTTTCTCAATTATTTAATTTCCAAATTTGCACGATTACAAGCGAAACAAAATATAATAGGTTAAAATTATGGAATGGGTTTGGAGCAAAATACATAATCATTATTTTTTATTTTCTTTGATAAAGGATACAGGAATTGTCTTTCTTCAAACAGTGATCAATGCTCTATTTATTGTGCTAGAAAAACAATCCTTTCATTAAAGGAGGTCGATTTTTAAATTTAATAAAACAAGTTCTACTTGTATTATCTATCAATAAGGTTTTATCTTTATTTGAGAGCCCTATGAATGTCATTATGTGTAAAATATAATATCGTTTTAATTTACGCCTCAGCTTTGCTGGGTGGCGGCTTTCAAAAATCCAGTTTTCGAAGAAATCATTAAATATGTTGTATCCGAAGGCCGCTGTGGCTTGTGGCTTATTCGCATAGACCTGCGAATGATGAAAGCCATGCAAAAAAGTCTAAATTGCAAAATTACACCATCTTGGTGGCCTCGTTCGCCTCGGTGCGAGATAACCAAGCCATGTAACCGCTAGCGCAAAAATATTGACTGTTGAAACAACATGTACAAGTACAACATCATCATATTCAGGCCACACGAAGTTGGTGATCATCCATCTATAGCGATCGCCATTGACGGTGATGATCTGACCAGCATCATTTTTGAAGAAATACGTAACAAAAAGGAACTTTATGTGAATCCATGGCATCTTGTGTATCGCCCGTGGATTTTTGTAGTCTCAAATTCGTCACTTTTGCTCATACAAAAATGGGCCCTCATTGCTAAAGATGATTTTTCGGCAATAATTGGGAACAACTTCCAAACTGATCCAAAATCAAAATGTTTTATCATTTGCACTTGTTGCTCGACACTGTAACTTGGCATGATGATTTGTCTTTAGTGACTCATTATTGGACGATATTTTGACAGAAAGTAAAAGAAACAATAGGGCCACCACGTGCTGTTGAAATCAACCCATCCCTATTGGAACATTTTTAAGTGGAAGTAAGTTTAGGAAATTGGCTAATGCGTACTTGTTACTTGTAAAACAATTGGAACAATTCAATCATCGTGATTGTGGGTATCAAAAGTCCGAGAAAAGTAGTATTTTGTTAAAAAAAGATCTTATAATATTGTCAAAACTAAAAATTTCTTATAAATGTTATAATAAAAAACCTACCAATCTCTTAAAATGTATTAAAAGAAATTGGTAGATTTGTTACCAATCGTGTGAACAATAACAACAACGTTCGTACTTCTGTACGTCTGTTAGTCCGAAGTTTTTTTCGTCGTCCATAGTTTAAGAACCAGTAGAGATATCGACTCCAAATAAATGTTGTTATGCGGGTAATAATGCACAAAGATGCAGAATGGGCTCTCAAGAAAATTAAATGACTTTGACTCTTAATGTTATTTAGTTCAATGCACGTATTTTGTAAAAAAAAAACAGGATTGTCGGGATTTTACTGGATTTAAAAAAAACAGGATTGTAATTGATCGGGATTTTGAATAAGCGGGGTTTTAAAAGACGGGGTTTTAAAAAATCAGTATTTTAAAAGACGGGATTCTAAAACTTTTTTTCGTGATTTTTTAAAAAGCGGGTTTCCGATAAGCTCCCATATTTGGCGTCTGATAAAATTTTGAGAAAAATCATTGACAGTTTTTTTTATAAAATATAAAAATCTAAAAAAAGCATTACTAAAAGTTGGTAAAAATTGATTTCCTACTCACTCTTTCTAAAAATTTAAGACTATGGCTTCAAACTAATTTTATCGTTAAAGAAATATTGTTTTCAACATTCGGTTAAATTTTGTGAAAAATCGAATTTACAGTTTTTTTTGACAAAAAATAAGAACCTAAAAAAGAAACGATGATAAAATTTAGTAACAATTTACTTTAATATCTTTTTTTAAAATATCTTTTCAAAAATTAAAAATATTGGCTTCAAATTTTATTTAAGAATATCTCACAAAAATTGTTTTCGATATTCAGTAAATTTTGTATAAAAATCCAACATTCCGATTTTATACAAAAAAAAATAAAATCTACAAATACGCAAACTTGGTAAGAATTGGTGTTTGGTTTTCGATATCTCGTGAACAATGGAAGATATTGATTTCAAGTAAATTTTGTATACACGAAATAAAAACTTTTAAGAAATGCTACTAAAATTATTAAAAATTGTCTTTCGACTAAAAATCTAGTTAACAAAAATAGATTTTGAAATCAAACTATTTCGTTATATGCAAAATATTTTTGTTAATTTTTAATTTTTTAGCACAATTTAATTGACAACTTTTTTAACAAAACTTGAAAACCTACAAACTTTGAATCAAGACAAATCGACAGAGGGGATATAAGTGTGGGTCGCATCCCTCTTTTTTTTAAATGATTTCAGGCAAGTGGCCACCACGGCTATCTGTTATAAAGTTCAGCCGAAAGGCTCAATTTTCAACCACTTTTTCATTAATTGGCGTCAATAACATGACTTCAAAACATTTGTCCGTAGATTCGGGAAGTAGGCCGAATTGAAATAAATTTCGTTTTACAGATAAATATAATAAAGGACTTTTGAAATTTAATTTGGTGGTTTTAATACAACAGTAAAAAAGAAGTGCAAAATTTGGTTTATCATAAAAATCTCACGGCTTATAGGAAATATTTCACGAATAGAAATTTACATTACATTCAAAATATTTGTAAATATTCAAATTTTTAGAAAATGTTTTTTTTTTTTTTGCAAAAAAATGATACTTTAAATTTGTAAATATTGATTTCGATTCGAATGTCTTGGCAATAAATACAAATATTGGCTTCAGACTAATTTTACTTCTAACTAAACATTAAAAATAATATCGTAATCGGTCCGGTTCAAATACCCTATAATCTAAATAAAAGATTTTTAGAGATATTGACGTCAAATAAACGTGGTTATACAGATAATAATGCAGACAAATGCAGAAGGACTCTAAAAAAATTGAGTGTGTGGTTTTTACCAAAGCAATTTAAGAAGAAAATGAAAATTTTGGTTAACCCAAAATATCTCACGAAGCAATAACGGCTTGATTTTTTTTCTTGATAATAAGCCCACGCTCAAAGAGATATTACTACCCTTATTATGTGAAACAAAGTAAACACTACAAAAGTAATAGAGGGGTTGAAAAAAGGTGTCGGTGCACATTTGCTTTGAATTTCTGAATATTGTATTGGCTGGGAAAGACAGAGTGCTTTCCACATTCGCGTAGTACGGCTGAGGAACGAATCTCTGTACTTGACAGTACGTACGAAGATTGGCTCTGGGTGTATTGAAGGGCATTCTCATTACGAGTATTACGGTTGAAGTGTTTAAGGGGAGGAATTCAGCTGGCTATTTCTCTAGACCATGAACCGTTAAAATAACAGTATAAAAGTGTGAGACAAGAAACTTTGGTATTATCACCAATAAATATAAATGGTCTACGTTCAATACTGTTCAATAAGCTTAAGTAAGTTTCACTTTCAGGAGATGGGAGTTGTCCTCAAGATTTGGATGTACAGGGTCCGGCAAAAAACCTCCCGTATTTTTAGACTTTTATATTTAAAGCTATTTATAGATAAAATGGTATTCCGGGTATATATAGATAGAGATCTACCTGCCGTTTTTAGTAATCATAATAGCGTGGCCCTTATGTGACAGTTTGGTGTGCTGTTGCTGAATTTGGTGTGTTAGGTCCGTGTTTTTTAGAAGAAAATGGGCAAAAAGTTACAGTTAATGCGGACCGCTACTGTCAAATGATTGAAAACTTCTTTCAACCAAACTTAAATCAGGTTCCAATTTAAAAGATTCAATAAAATTTGTCTGTTAAATTATTTATTTATTTGTCATTGCCTTTTAAAATATGGGAGATCTTTTTGCCGGACCCTGTATATAAGTCTTGTTGATAACAGCCAAATCAGAGGGGGAGAAAAACTTCTCGCCTTAGAAAATCCGCACGTACGTGATCGTATGTGACCGTTCCCCAAGATGTGTTTGTTGATAGCCATACCGAGAATGCCATCCATGGATAATGGCAAGGAGGGTATATCTCGCTTTAACGATACAAGACCACATTGGATTGTCGAAGCATTAAATTTTGGCGTGAAACCAAAGTGATGGAATTTTCAAAAAAACTGAACAAAAACAATTGTCACTTCGAAATATTTAAGAACAAAAAATAATTGTGTCTCAAAAATAATTTTAAGCAACCAGGAATTACGTTTTAGACATCTGGTAAAATTTTCAGAATAAAATTGACAGTTTTTTTTACAAAAAATAAAAACTTAAACAAAACAATTCAACTCATACATATATGTATCTTTTTGAAAATTAAAAATATTGACTTCAAACTAATTTAATCCCATGGAAAATATTGTTTTTGACATTCAGTAAATTTGAAAAAAAATTAAACATTCAGTTTTTCATAAAAATTAAAATCGCTAAATTATCAAAAACTGGTGTTCGATTCCCAATATGTTGTGAATAAATCAAGGTACTGAGTTCAAAATGATTTCAATCTATGCTAATTTGTTTTATAAAAATGCAATCTGTATTTGTTTATAAATGAGAAATAAAAAAATTCAATAAAATCTACTAAAATTGGTAAATTGGTAGAGTTTTGGGACTTTTTAGTAAATTTTTAAAACAAATTCAACTGACAACTTTTTTCACAAAACACGAAAACCTATAGAATAAATAATTGAAGACGGGGTGGAAAGCTATAACTGTGGGTCGCATCCCAGCCTCTTTTAAAAATTATTAACAAAGTGAGAAAAGTTATGCTTCCTATTATTCTTTTTAATGTTAATACTCACCCGCTTTCAAGGCTTTACTCTTATTGACGGCCAATATCTTTTTCTTTTTCTTATGAAAAAAAAACACAAAATTTTAAGAATTGGTCTTGTATTTTTTTTTATTTAGCTAGGTTTGTATGTACTTTAAATAGATATTTTGTACAAATAAGGTCCTCACTTTATCGTTGTAGGAAGATATTTTGATATTATTGATAATAATTGTATTGGGTGTTATGAACAATCATTGGAAAACTCATTGATTGTCTGAGCATGAGTCAGTGTCGTCCACAATGGTGAACCATCAAGTATTGAATGTGAATCGGAACGTATCGTTTTGTGCTTCGGTTCTTTTGATTTTGATAAATGATCGTCAATACTTGTAAATTTATTTTGTTCAACATAATTTTTTAAGGGACTACTGCAACTACTACTTATTCTATTTTTATTGCCAGTCATCGCATTTAGTAGGTGTTAGCTAGAATATGAATTGTGCTGTGATGTTGATTCCACTGGCGAGTCCGAATTAAAGATCTCGGTTTGAGTTTGTTCAACGTCACTCCGTTCTTCCAGCACTGTGTCAAGTTCAAGTGATGGAAAACCATGGCTTAAGCTTCGCTCAGGGCGTAAGCTGATAACTCTGGAGGATCGGTTATCTGAAATAAATAAAATATTAGTTTTTATATGGGTCATACATTTGAAAATCAATTCATAAGAAAGCCGAAATACGGAAACAATAAAAACGAGACAAATGCATTATTTAATAAATTAATAATTATTATTATAAAAGACACAATCATGCGCGAACTCACTAAGCCTATGAATTGGACTAAACCTGACCAGGCTAACGGCATGGTCCTGAATATCGTAATTACGGCGTCGATCACGCTCTCTCGCCAGCTTAGCACGTCTTCGCAGGCAACATATAACTAGTAAGGCCAATAAAGGAAATCCTAGGATGCAGGAAACAATCGGAATAACAACCGATTCTGGTGAAACTGAAAAAATATAGTCTCTTTATAGAAAAACGTGTTCATTATAAGTATAAATATAAATGTAATTGATTTAAAAAGTTAATTTGTTAGTTTACTTATTTCTTCTCATTCCAAAATGTATACTTTACATAATAGCAATATATAACATTTTTTATCTCCCCACAATTTTTAGTAAATGGAAATATTTTGTTCATCTTATAAATTATTTATATAAACTAAAAAGCAGACCTGATAAAGTGTGAAAACTGGAAAGGCATAGCATTCAACATGCAGTCGTTCAAAACAGTAGCGAAAGTTGTCTTAGAACGCGTAATAGAATACCTTGAAGAAACACCTAACGCTGAACAAGCAGGATTTCTTACTGGATCTTCCTGCATTTATCACATCAACATCTTGCGAATCGTCAAAGAGCAGTCCGTTGAATATAAATTGGGAATGCTTTTGACAACGTTAACAGGCTTGTGGAGTAGTAGTATACAGGATAAACTCATCTTTGTTATAAAGGCGACTAATGATGGGTCCAAATGTCAAGTTTGCATACCGTCACAAATTCAGTTGTTATTGATGATCAGTGATGTGCTGCGCGCAAACTTGATAGGGAACGGAGAAATAAGATGAACTCTCACAAAATTCCCAAAACATCTATAAAACGCAGACGATGCATGCTTGCTACCCTCATTTATGATAATAGAAGCAGAGATCCTGGAGTTGAAAGTCAATTCCACTATCTCTACTAAAGGCGGCATCTAACAAGATATCACTAGCCGTATCAGGTAATCTAAGGCTACATTAAGGATGTAGCCCAATGTTTGGAGGAACAACTATCTTTTTGCTTGAAAAGAAAGCTACGACTGTTCCACTCAAACATTGGATCAGTTACTGTTGCAGCACATGAAAAATAAAAGCAACGATTAAAAGAAAACTGATAGGTGCCTTATTGATAGGTTTCGAAGAAAAAATCTTACGGGTTTTCTGGCTCAATAATATATTCAATGAGGAACTATATAAAATAATCAGGGTCAGAAACGCGTTGCCAATCTTATACGAAGGCGCAAGTGGCAGTGAATTTGACACACTCTTCGAAAAGGTAATAACTGTATTGCAGGACAGGTAATGCAGTTGAATTCTTCCAAGAAAGCAGTAGTTGATGCCTCACTAGGGACTTTAGAGTTCTGAGGACCCAAGTAAGTATTTTTCAAATTACTTAATGGTGTATTAACTTTTGAAAAGTCATGTAAAATAAATCACAAGTTATTCTATATGGGCCCAGTTTTGAGTGTAGAGTCATTGGAAAACATATGGTGCAATATCAAAATAGACCCCTGAAAAAGTTTTAAGTAACAAGGAAACGACCAGATATCTGCTATCAACAAACAAAAAGTATCTATATCCACCAACTTGATTACAAAGTCACAATTGATACCAATAATGACTTCGAAGTAGTTAAGGAGTTTGTTTACCTTGGAAAAAACAAAGGGGCTAAAAACTCTTAATTGGTTTAACTCAGTGTCCAGTCTAAAATACTCTTTACAGCACTAAAGTTTTTGTTAAAAATTTAAAAATTTAACAACAGCTCATTATTTTGTGTAGCGTAGAAAAATGGAAGCTAAGGTTTAAATAATGCATTAAATAAATATTATTATTAGATTATTAGAATTGACGCACAGTTAACCACAAGTAGCGTATCTAAAGTCTCCGATGCATAGAGGGTGTGAATGATATGTCAAATTTATCGTGTAAACCAGAATCAAAAGAATATGTACAAATACATGATGATAGGATGACTTTTCGCGCTGTATGAAAAGCATAACAAGCTCTAATAGAAACGCTTTAAGAAAACATTTTTACGATCAGAGCCGCAGCTCGATCTTTCGGACCCCGTGCCAGAACCAAATATTGGACCCTTAACCGCAATCACTTTTCAAATGTTGGTTAGGTTCAGGATAAGGTAAATTCATTATAGCAAAAACAATAGCTTAAGTAATACAGGGTCCGGCAAAAAAACCTCCCGTATTTTTGGAAGTTTGTATTTAGATATAATGGTAATGTTTAAAACTAAGATTATTTTATTTAATGTAAAGTGGCATAGTATTTAACAAATTCAATAACATTTTTCTGTTAAATTGTTTATTTATTTGTCATTGCTCTTTAAAATATGGGAGATCTTTTTGCCGGACCCTGTACAACTATTTTCTGCTTACAAAACTGAAATATACGTACTCTTTCTCAACAAATATCTTATAGCTAATCCTTTATGTACATTTCTTTAAAAAATCAAACCTATGTGCCCCGCATCAACAAGCGCCTGACAATCGGCATTAATTTAACTAATTTCAGCAACATTTGACTGATATGCGTGCCCCACAGATATGAAAGATGACAACACCAAAAAATTTGTTCTTCGAGCTCTTAGCCAAACATAATAGCAGTGTCTTAGCTACGATATTAGAATTGTCCTGGGCGATTTTAGTGCAAAACTAGGAAGGGAAGACATCTTGTACAGCTTGCACAACAACCCTTAAGATAACGGATTCAGGCTCAGGCTGCAGGGTGAAACGTCATGGTAACCAGTACGCGTTTTCCACACCTCAACATCCAAAAAAGAAACTTGCAGATCTCCAGATCAATCTACCATCAACCAGATTGACCATAATTGCGATCGACGCCAGACACGCTTCCAGCATCATGAATGTACGAACTTTGCGAGGAGCTAGGATCGACTCGGACCACTACCTCGTTGTAGCCAAGGTAACACTTCGGATTTCCAGATTCAAGGCAAAACAGGGAGGTGCTGAGAAGATACAACGTCGAAAAGATACAATCGCCAGAGATCACCAAAATCCTTCTCCGACCGAGTTACAAGTAACCTCTCTCAAAGTTCTGTGACGCCAACACAATGTATCGAAAACCAGTGGCAACATAGCCAAGATGCAATCAGAGAAGCCGCCTCTGACGTGCTGGGTTTCAAGCAACTACCAACAAGGAACCCCTGGTTTGATGAAGAATGTCGGCAGGCAAATGCAGCCAAACAACAGGCACGCAAAGCTGGGCTGCATAAAAGGGCGAGAGCTGCTCATGGGCTGTATGAGCAGAAGAGGCGAGAGGACACCAACTTCTCAGAAGAAAAAAGAGATAGCATGAGAAGCTTGCGGTGGAAGATGTTGAGAGGTTTAAAAGCAGGAATGAAGTTCGAAAGTTTTATGAACAGGTGAAACGAAATTCACAAGTACATAAACCTAGAACCGAAGGCTGCAAACATCATAGTGGAACCGCAGCTAATGCTGAGGATATGGAAGGAATACTTCTGCTAACGGCTACGACGAACCGTATTCCACTGTCAGGCAGGATGATCCATTCAACACAGACGATGAAAGCCAACAATCCTGTCCTCCCGACATAGACAAAGTAAAGATTGCCATATCTAAGCTGAAAGCCGCTGGGGTGGATGGTTTGAATGCCTAGCTCTTTAAAGCAGCTGAAGATAAGTTGGTTAGGAGCATGCACCAACTTATCTGTAAGATATGGTCGAAAGAAAGCATGCCTGATGTTTTAAACAGTTTTGAACCGAAACCGAACAGCTAATTTGAGAAAGCTCTTTTCATGACAAGGAGTACTCTTGGAGGATTTGTTAATTCCTTACAAGAGGCAGTACCCAAAAAAAAAACGTCAGATGACACAGACAGGTATTGAACCCAAGACCTCTGGTATGACAGTCACACATTAAGATTATTACTTTTACTTATTGAATTTTAAATTATGATACACAAGAAAATAGTAAAGCGGGGAAAACCATTAACCGAAAAGCACTTTAAAGATCATATGAACAAATACAGATAATCTGGGTTCTTAAAAATAAATCTAAATCCATAATTTTCAAGAAGATATCTGTGTCTGCGTTCGTAAGTTCGTATGTCCGTAATGGTGAAATGATACTACAGTATCGAATTTAAAAAATATACATTCGACACTTTTTCTTGCAAATAATAAAACCTTGTGAAAAAACTACTAGACATTGGTAGAAAATAACACTGGTCTGCAAAAATTTAACTTTTTTCCTCCAAACATTTCTAGCACAAACCATTTTTTTAAAATGAATCTTAAAAAATATTAGTAGCTTATAGAAAACAACCTTTTTTGACTCGTTTGAACTTGTACAGAAATAAAAACATTTTTCACATTCGTCTAAAATTTTGAGGACTTAACCTGCATAACATAATCTTTTATATGACATCAAATCATAACTTAATTATGAATTAATTTTTACTAATGTTTCAAAATATTGATTGACATAAACAGCAGAAATATCGACATCCTATACTGTTTTTAACCCCACATGAAAAAAACATATTATGAAGAGGATATTCAAAATCTCAATATCCGTCATAATAAAAAGAGTCAAAGATGTAGAGATAGTTGTATAAAAGCTTTTAAAAACAAAAACTAAGAACAATGAAATTCATTAAATGTGTTTTTTTTAGCGTTATTCTTATAGCAACAATGCTTTTCATTTCAGATTGTATTTTTAAATTATAAAAAACGACTCACACTGATAGGAAGACAGTAAATGATATCAATTGATTGAATTTTAACAGTTTTGCACACACGTGCACAGTTTTTGCAGTGCTAAGTTCGTTTAAAGGTTTTATAATCTTTTATATATACTTAATTTATAAAAGACACATTTATTTTTTTTCTCAAGTAAGTACAATCAAATAAAGTTACATGAAGAAGAGCCTTGACTAGGCTTGGAACCATCGGTTTCAGAAAGATTATTGAGTGCTGTTTGTGAAAAGAAGGAGGAATGTCGTATTTTTAATTTTATATAAGTGTTATTTTTTTATCTTGAAATATATAATTGCGATAATTCGACACACTGCCCTGCAGCTTTTCTTTTTCAGGATCAAAAGCAAAGTTTTTCTATAGTTTCTGATACGATGAATTTAAGTCCAAAGTCGAACAAATTCTAACATTTCAGGATTTTGAAACAAAGGATGATTTTTTAAAAGCTATAGGAAAGGAAAGTTTTTCAAAAAAAAACACATACAATTCAGAAAAATTCAGGAAATTTTTATTTGAATTAATAGTACGGTCCATATAATTTAATATTTCAAGATTATTTCATGCAAATGTTGACTTTGACTGCGCCTCAAATGGTCCATCCACTTATAGTCAAATTTTGGCATACTCTTTCCAATATTTTAACCGGTATCACACGAATAAAAGCTTCAATGTTGTCTTCCAATGCGTCAATTGAAGATTGCTTGTCTATATAGGCATGATCTTTAACATAGCACCACAAAAAATGGGCTAAAGACGTTAAATAGCATGATCTTAGCATTTCACGGTAGCGCTCACCATTCACAGTTACGTTCGCATCATCGAACGTTACGATTCGCCCATAAAACGCACCAAACTGTGACTTTGTCTGTATGCATTGGTAGCTCTTGCAATGTTTCTGGCTGATATTCACCCCAAAATTGACTATTCTGCTTACTTACGTACCCATTGAGCCGAAAATAAGGTTCGTCGCTAAACACAATTGGAATGGAAGAAGCGCGCGATGAACTTTCTTAACAGAGCACGCATTTTTAAAATAATTCAATTCAATAAGACGATTCATGGTTAAATTATAGAGGGAACCAAAGATGTTTGACGGTTAAATAAAACACGAAAAGTGCATCAGCTGTTTAAACTAGTGTTGCCAAAAAGATAATATGATTTATAATTTTGACCAAGTTGATGTTTATGTTTGATTTGAGAACAATTAAGTGGTGATTCTCATTCTCAACAAAGCCGATGAGAATCACCACTTAATTGTTCTCAAATCAAACACAAAAAGATAATAGCAACACATCAACTTTTATATGGGTTAGAAAATCGAAAAAATAAGAATATCTCAAAAATGAGATCTGATCGAAAATTTTGGAATCTGAATTCGAAATCAGGGGCTCTACCATATAACTCGATTCTACTTTTAATTTTGTTCGAAACTCATTTCTACTTTTGTAAAGTAGAATCGGATGCCAGTTATACCAACTTGTTTTGGAAAAAATTTGTACTTTTCAACGAGTATCGAGTTCTTTGACATTTTTAAAAACAAAAAAATAACATCAATGTTTTGGACAAGAATAATTATTACAAAAATGGACACCGTTAGAATTTGGTTCAATTTGCAAAGAAGTGAAGAACGGTATGAGCAAATTGAACGAACAAATATATACGGTAGAGTATTTGAACACATTCTAATGAAAAATATATACTTTTGTATTAGTTTTGTTAAGAGCTATCGTCTTTATAAAGAGGGATTTATGATCTTACTTAACACCATATCATCCGATATGAATACGCGCAGAAGACAAAATGCTGTTCAAAGTTATCAGCAAACCGGTGGTGACAAGAATGCTGGACTTGCACAGAAAATTTATTTAAACAAAATTTACCTTACTTGAAAATATTACTTCGAAAACATCAAAAAGTGTTTTTCTAACGCGAATATTTAAAAAAACCTGACGTGCTGCATTATCCTATTGAAAGGAGGATTTCCTTGCAAGCCAGTGTAATTTTTAACTCAAATATCATGAGAACAAAGAAAAACATTGAATTGCATTTTTTTTCATAGTATATAAAATGTTATTTTAAACATTTCACTACAAAAGTTAAACAAATTACTACTAAATTGGTAAAACATTTGTATTTACAATGGTTTAACGTCTCCAATATCTTAACAGAAAATAGCTTAAGCTTCAAATATTATAGCATACTTTTTGATGTTCTTGAAATAAGAATTAACTCATATCAGCCCAGCCTCTTTTTTCTTGGTAAAATCAAAATAGATTTGTTTTCTTTTTTAAATATTTTCAAATATAAACTACAGCTAAGAAAAATGATTAGATTAAAGTCGAAAGTCAATGAAAGCTGTATTTTTTTATTTTGGTAGAAAATATATGCACTATACAGCTACAACACCAAGCCATTAAGTTTTTGAAATTGTAAAACCTTTTACACTGAGCTGATGAATTAAAACTGTCCTACAAGTCAGCATTGCTTATTAATCATTATTTTTCTACATTAAATTATAGCCTGATTTGTGTGTGTTTTTATAGAACCCTTTAAGATCCGACCATAATACCTAGAACCGAAATGTTTTTCGATTTTGGGCAATTCCAAGGTTTTGATAATTTTATCGGTTTTATATTAAACTAACTTTTACCCGCGACCTCGTCCGTATTAGATAGTTTTTTTTTTGAATAGTAGTATGAAACAACCTGAGCTGTACTTTTTTGTACATATTTTTGAATCGTGGCGAGATGGTATGAGGCCATACTAAGTGTGATTGTCCTAGGTAAGGTTAGGTTAATGCATTTTAAGAAGAATGCAATACTTTTTTATGTACGTCTTTTTTTGTTTTTGCTTCCTTGGCCAGAACGTAAAGATTTTGTGGGTTTGAGACTCGTGAGCACGTAACATATAATTGAATATAAGACATTTTTTTTTTCAAATTTACACCTGTAACTTTCAGCGTTTGCCCCTGAGCTTTATTTTTTGTTATTGGAAATGCTGCTTTCAGAGGAAACAATCGGAATGCGGGAAATTAAGTCATGATAATAGCTTTTATAAAATTTCGTCCTAGGTGATTAATCTGTAGCTGTGTACCATTACATAACTTTGGTGTGTCATTAACAGGATTAGAACACCAACCTTCAATTTCAACTTATGAGAAGGCATCCCTGATAATTCCAAAGAATTAAGAAATTCTATGGGGTATTCTACCGTCCCTCGCCTCAGCCGAAACAGAATTATTAGAAGTAGAAGACAGACCCAGTGAATTATTTGTTGTACCTACATGGCTCGTGTTTGGCGATGAAAGGTTGAGCATAACAAAGTTAAGGTTTAAAATTATTATTTTTGGAACTTGGTGGGAGCCACAGTTTATGTCTAACGTTGAGAGCTTGAGGCACGAGGCGCGCCAAGCCCGCGTTAATAAACGTGTATGATAAGTTTAACATGTTCGACAACTTATTTCATAAGGGCTGGGAATGCGTTAATTTCCCGTAATACCAATTGTATCCAATATTATTCAAATCTTTGGTAGTTTAGGAGTGAAAGCGATCAGATTCCCCGGAAAGTATTTTTTCACATGGGAATGCGTTGTTTTCCCAAGGTCAGAAGTAACTCATGTCCTTTCTTAAGTCTCAAACTATCTACTTACCAAATTTCATTTTCATGAATTTTTGCATCGGAATGCGTCATTTTTCCAGGGTAAAAAGTAGCTTATGTCCTTTCTCGGGTATCAAAATATCTCCATACCAAATTTCATGCAAATTGGTTAAGTAATTTAGGCGTGATTGAGTAACAGACAGACAGACAGAGTTACTTTCGCATTTATTATATTAGTGTGGATTTAAACCTAAAATGCTTACTAGAAACAAAGTAGCATTCCTAAGGCTTAGTGATGTTCTGCTTTATATTCGAAAAACAGGGTTTTTCGGTTTGAAGAACTTTAATATTATTAAAGATGCGTAGTTGAAGTATATTTTATATTTTTATTGTGTATCAAAGCCAAAAGAAACACGTTTAAATTGCCCTCCCGTCATAATAAACACGCCCTTAAACCATAAATGTTTGTGTTGGAATTTTTGATTCCAGAATTCCATGATACGTTCGTTGTAATTTTTGAAAATCCTTATATGTACAAAAATACCTCCTTCTTAAAGAACACTCCTTAAAATTTAATGTACATTCTTTCTTTTTGTTTCTGCTGTTATTTATTTATCGAAGGGAGTTGTTTTACATACCAGAAACCTTTCCCATATTAATGGGCACCATTTTTTACAGCCTTTATAATATGTATGTTTATAATAAAATCTTTTCCCCAATTTTCATAAGGGTATAATTTGTACATTATCTTATCTGTACAGCCACAGTGTATCTCTGTACTTCTACTCTGTTTTCTGTTTGCCTTCGAGGTATTTTTTCCCAACCAGGATAATTCCGAGTCCATAATTATATGCAAGATTAAACTTTGATGATACCTGATGGTATCAGCTTTCCCATAAATTATGTAAGGCTATGTAGTTCAGTAGTCTAAATTTAAAGTTTTAGTTTTTTAATAATACCGCTAACAGATAGTACATTAATTATTTTTATTTTAGTGTATTTCTCTTTTTCAGAAATATCAACTATATTTCTTACGCTAGTCTATTTTCAGAAAAAAATTGATTTCTTTTAAAGGAAAAAGGATGGGATAAAATCATTCAATTTATTAGAACAAAGACCAGGAAACAAAAGGATTCGCCTAGATAGGCCCACATAACTAACCAGGTAAGGAAAGTTATGATTAGAAAAATGTATTTTGTTTCAAAGTTTAACTATACATCTAGCTACATCCCAACTGGGTCAAGCGATTTCCTTGAAGTGAGGTTCATATATGAACCAAATTCATTCACTTCGTACGTCCATAAAAACATAAGGTTGGTGTAGTAGTCACTTTTTTTTTAATTATTATGTTTTAATTGAGTACAGACTTAATCCTTATTTTCATATTTTACTTGTATCAGTAGCAATTCCGGCGGAAATAAAAAAACACACCCTCTCTTCGTATGGCCTCCTTAAATTACATACCTGTAGGGTATATAATTATCGTTGGTCGTTTATTGTTTATTACAAATGTGGCAACAGTTTGTGCGGGAAATGCAGCTATATCCTGTTTTGTGGTTGTTGCAGTTGTTGTTGCTGCCATATCCTCATTTTTGATATATGCAGTCAAATTTGAATTCAATTCCAGCACAGTAAAATTAGTTGTTTTTAAAGATGCATTTGTGTGAACTAATTTTGATGAACTCTTTAAATGATGAGATTTATTTAAGCTAGAGCGATGGTTGTTACCGTTGTTTGAAGAACTTCTTTTAAAACTGACGACCATTTTATTCAAAACAATTACAAAATAAATTTGAAGTGAATTTAAAAACTATTGCTCAAAAACAAACTTTCGTACTTTATTCGTTTTCAAAACACTCAAGCACTCACTAAGCACAAATATTCCATCTCAACGAAAGAACAAATGAATCAATATTTTTAGAGTAAGGGTAGGTATTAAATTATATTACTTTAAACATAAACACTTTAAACCTCCCATCACTGGATTTGAAACGAAATCGTCATCATCGTCATCGTGAGAAACCTTCCGAACTGAAACTGGAGAGAATGGTTGAATATCCTTTTATACCGATTTTTGGAGCGAATTCAGTAAAAGAGAAAATCTTCGATATCCTCCCTTTATTTGAACGCAAACGCATCGAGGCGTTAGAAACAACAACCCTTACTCCTTAAACTAAATCAAACCAAAATATTTTTATAGTTCTCTTGGAAAATACACTCCCATTGAAAATGTTCATAAGTATTTCATTTTGTTTGTTTTATATTGTTTCTAATACAAATTATTTTCCAAATTCAAGTAAAATATGTTTGATGACAATAATGTAAAGAACCGAACCGCCTCAACCGACCAAATCTAGCTTTCATAACATGCATAAGATATACCTTTAAGGTATAACAATTTCTTTATTTTTGCAAAACGTGTACTCAAATTTTCTTTTAAACTGTCAAGCTGAACTTTATCAATATTTGTTTTTATAAAAAGAGACTAAGAACCATCAAGTCTTATGGTTTGATATTAACTGCGCAGCCCAACTTTGTTTTTATCATATTCGTGTAAGGTTTCATGAAAGAGAGCAAAATGTGTACTTCTTTGGTAGTTCAAATTTTCAGTTACACTATCAAGCTGAACTTTATCAATATTTCTTTTTCATACAAAGAGAATAAGAACCACCAACTCTTATAGTTAGATATTAACTGTTAGCCCAACTTTGTTTTTATCATATTCGTGTTAGGTGTGTTAGGTTTCATGAAAGAGAGAATTCTTATCTCTGGAATAATTTTCGTATAATTCTCTTTTTTTTTTGTGCAAAATGTGTACTCTTTTGGTAGTTAAAATTTTATTTTATACTGTCAAGCTGAACTTTATCAATATTTGTTTTTTTTTATAAAAAGAGACTTAGAACCATCAACTCTTATGGTTTGATATTAACTGTGCAGCCCAACTTTGTTTTTTATTATATTCGTGTATATATATATATACTTTAAATAAAGTCTTTGAAAAATAATATTTTCAATTCTTAAGTACCCTCTAAAAGTGATTTTATTAAATGGTGGAGCTGCTCCTCTAATATCCTCATTAATTTTAGTTCTATTAGATTTAATTCATTCAATCCTTTTAATTCTTGACATATTTTATTAAATCTGACTTGGCTTGCTAATTAATTAACTTATTGAATTTTGAAAAAAAAAAGTACTTTGCCCAAAATATTTGTATACAAAAAATCATAAGAATACTATTCCGTGTTGTTTTTCATCCTGCAACAATACGTCGTTTATTTCTCGAAGACTTTTAAGGCTCTTTTGGAGAATTCTATTTTTATGATTCGAATATTTTAAATTAAGTCAAATCAAATTTAAAATTGATAAGCTATTTGATTTGATGCATGATGTTAAATTAGAATGAATTGAAGTTTACGAAACCACAAGGTAAATTTGAATTTAGACTACCCTAACTGCCAACTTAGCAAGTCAACATCCACCAATAAAAAAGTTAGTACTTGAATAATAATTTACCGCCAATAAGTAGTTAACTAGTTCTAACAATTTTGATATTATCGTTTTATTTTTTTATCCTTAGGAAATGGGTTTAAATGCTTTATCTAAAAATGAATATACCTGTCCGTTAGTATCGCTTAAATTCTAAAACAACTCGACCGATTTCGATATTTTTAACTTCCCATAGGAAGTTATTGTAGACGGTCTGTAACGCCATCGAATAGAAAATGTTGAAATTTGTCTATTATTATTATTATTACTATAAATTCCTTATTTAAACAAAACTCGAAATACATTTGAAAAATTAAATAAGAACATTAGCAAAATATATTTGCCGTCTGCCTGAAAATTGACATTTATCGAGAATTAAAAAAAAAAGAAAGTTTAAGATTATAGTAAGTTTATAAATAGATTATGTAGACAATTGAATAAATAAATTGAATTTAAATAAGCATAATATCCAAGTTTATAATATATTTCCTTGGTACATCTTAGATAATGGTACACAAATATACATAAATTTAAAAATTTAAAATTACTCTAAAAAACTGTTTCGGTAATCTAAGGCATGATCAATAAAATTGTAAAGGTCCTACCAACCCCACTCTCCGTTTAAAATTTGTTTCGCTTCCTGGTGATTGAGAAAGCTTTTTGAAAAATAAAGTATTCGGAGTTCTTGCAGAATTGGACAAACGGCTAAAAAGTGGTTGACATCTTCGATTTCATTTCGATTGCAGAGGTTACACCTGGGATTGTCATTTCTGTGAGGTTTGTAATTCAGATTTAGCATCTCAGTTCTTGCTTTAAACAAAGTACCTATTTGATTTGCAGAAAGATTACTATTAAAATAATTGTTTACAAAAAAAGTGTGATTGAGTTGCTTATAGACCAATCTGCTTGGAGAGGTTCGAGCCCTATTCAAGAACTTGAGATACAATGAATCATCAACCAACGCAATACATTCATAAAACCTACCTTTCCAATTACCAAGAGAAGTTGTACCAAGGTTTAGATTAAATCCGTGCGCATTTGCTATTTCATACCATTCTTTAAACGGCGATAAATTCCTTCGGAATGCGAAATCCATCATTTGCTTGTGAAGATTTTCATTTGACCTTTGCATTACTTTTATTATGTAATCGGCATTAAATTTAAGATTTTTTAGAAAAATCGGAGGGATCCCTGATTCCACATGTATAGCGTAAGTTGGTGTATAGTTTGGAAGTTTAAATATTCGTTTAAAAAAGAAGCGTTGCACTAGCTCAAATTCATCAAGATCTTGGTAACCAAAAACTTGACTGGCATAGCATAAGCATGAGTGTATAGAAGCTTCAAAAACTCTAAATTTTGCTGAGATGTCTATGTACTTATTGCAGAAGATTTTGTTCCATATAAGATTTATTGCAGTTTTTGCCGATAAGCATTCCTCCTTAACATGGGGCCTGAAATCTAGATTGCTACAAAATAGAACACCTAAATACTTAAATTGGTTAACCACCTCTATAGGTTCACGATCCAATGACCATGCTTCTTAGCGGGTTTCTCCTTCGACGGGTGCTTTCAAAAATCATAATTTTTGATTTTGAGGTGTTTATATTCAGGTCCCATTTATCACAAAAGTTTTTAAGTCTATTAATTTGTCTACCTTTCAAGGTGCCTAGAATCTAAATAAATGATTTTTATAGAGATGTCGAGAGAACCAGTATATTAATTAGTATTTTTTTTATAAAGATAATGATTTAGAAAAATGAAAAAAGGACTTTAAAAAAATTGAGTAGGTGTTTTTTTAAGATAGCAATTTAAAAAAAAGTAAAATGTTGGTTAAGCCAAAATATCTCACGAACCAATTACTCTAGCGAATTGAATTAAATATAATAAATAAAATATAATTTTGAAAATAATTTAAATAATATTTTCTATACATAAAAAAATTGAGAAAAAATAATTGTCAACTCGAATATTTTACGAAAAAAAAAATTATATTATCTCAAAAATAATTGTATGCAACCAGAGTAATATTATCGATATCTGGTAAAATGTTGATATAAATCAAATTGACAGTTTTTTTACAAAAAATACAAATATTAAAAAACATTACTAAAAGTTGGTAGAAATTGGTTTTCGACTTAAATATCTATTCAAAATTAAAAATATTACCTTCAAACTAATTTCACCTAACAAAAAGTATTATTTTCAATATTCAATAAAATAAAAACAATATTTTCAAAATTGATTGTAGACTCAAATATCTTTTCAAAAATTAAAAATATTGCCTTCAAACTAATTTCATTTTATAGAAAATATACTTTTCGACATTCAGTAAAAATTAAAATCTACTAAAAAATAGTTCTCAAATTTGTTTAAAAATCGATATTCGATTCTTGATACCTCGTCAATAAATAAAGGTATTGTAATCAAAATGATTTCATCCTGTACTAAATTTTGTTGTTAACTAAAGATATCTTAAAAAAAAATCAAATCTGTTAAGAAAAGAAATTCAAAAATTCCAGAAATGCTACTAAAATTCGTAAGAATTGGTTTTTAATTAAAAATGTCGTTAGCAAAAATGGATCTTGAAATGAAACTATTTTATCATATGCAAAATACTGTTAGTAATTTTTAATATATTTTTTAGAAAAATTTAACTGAAAACTTCACAATGTGATTGAATACTGAATACATTCGTTAATAGTTTTTTTGAACTTGCGGAATGAAATAAGAAGCTTATTTAGATATTGTGAAAAAGGCAACATTGGCAGCAAAAAAATAGTTTAGACGTGGATGACCTCAACTCAACCCTTAAATTTAAAATTTCTGACCTTATCGGTTGTTTTTCTGTAAGTCAATCGATAATTTTTTTAATCAAGACGACTTGGTTAATTATCCTACGGGGCTTATCACTTTAACTAAAATCACTTGGACTACCACCCCATAATATCACAGCTAAAAGTTGGTACAGTTTATTAATCAACCTCGATTCTGCAACAGAACTAGGTTAAATGTGAAGAAGCGCGTAAATAATGGCATCGAAGCAAAAAAATTTATCAAAAGGAAGTATATACAAAAATGTCCTTACTCCACGTATCCCAAACCAATCCAATGATTCTTGGCCTTCGCAATGACCATAAACAATTCGCAAGACCAATCAATTTTAAATATACGTATTTTTCGCATGGTCAGCTGTTTCTGTGTGGGAAAACCATTGTCTGTATTAAATTATGCTCCAAAGAACGAAACTAAAAATCTGTGTTAAATCAAGTTATTTAATTTTGTTAATTAATTTATTTTTCTATTGATAAAACAGCTGACTAAGTGCAATCAGTCATCAAAAAACAAAGGTTGTAAGAAAAAGATGTAACATGTAAGTGGTACGAAGTTCACCGGGTCAACTAGCCTAAAATATTTTGCTGGCTAAAAATTTGCTGTAAGTTAGTCCTGAAAAATAGAAAACATGGCACAACAAATTTGAAATTATCACAATTAACCTAGTGATTATTTCCATTTTTACTACTACATGGCATTGGTAAAGAATTTCGAAATCGAGATTTAAATAAAACATAACATTAAGATTTCATGGTAGGAAAGTCGAAAAAAGTGGGCCGATTCTGTCCTCCTGTCTGTCCTTGCACTACAGAGCAAACCATTGCATCGATTGAGTTAAAATTTTGAAATCAAAGCTTAAACCGATTTATTTTTTAAAACTTAAAATAACACTTTTCCCCTTTCAAATTTGTTGGTCAAAAATTGAAAATTTGAATTTTATCAAAACGAACCGATAGATTTTTTCCAAAATTTCTACAATTTTTTTTTTAATTGTTTTCTTTTAATATCAAAAACAAAATTTTCTCAAGAACTACACCTATTCAAATAATTTTAAACTGTCTTAATAATTGTATTATTATTTTTTGTATAAAGAATCAACTGACAACTTTTTAACGAAACACGTAAACCTACACAAACAACAAAAAACTGTCGTTTTTCGCCTAAAGTATTAGAAGAATAAGGATAATATACACTTCAAATTATTTATCTCAAAAAGAATATTTTTGTGAATATTTAGTTAAAGTTTTAAAATAGACAAATCGGTGGGCAGTGATAAGTTTGGGTCGCATCCCAGCCTCTTTTTTCCTTTTAAGTTTTCTTAAGAACTAGTTCAACTATTTCAAAAATTAAAAATGTTATTGTTTTTATTCTTCATTTAAAAAAATATTTTTTTTTTCCAAATTGATATCTCGAAAATGGGTCATCATTTTTTATGCAATTTAAATAAAAAATGTATATTAATAAGTTTTAAATAACTACATACCAAAAACATTTTTAAACTAAAATTAAAACATTATATAGATACAAAATACATAAAAAAACAACCATTTTGAAAAAAATAGGTTTTTATGCGAAATCAAATAGCGTTTAAATTTTTGAAAACAAACTTTTTTTGCAGGAATATTTACATATTTAAAAATACAGGAAATATTTTAAGACCTTTGGTTACTTGAGCAAGTTCGACCAAATCGTGCATTTTATTTTTTAATGGTTATGTTGTTTTTTTTTTTAAATTTTGTATTCTGCATTGGAGGTTTAACGTGTATACTGTATCTGGAATATTTGTTGTGGTAGATTAAACCAGTCTTGTGGTATTATAACCAGAAATTCTTCAAGAATTTTCTTTTTTCTTTTAAATAAAACCAGGAATTATATTGTCTAGCATATATTTTCCTCTAAGATAAAAACCAGACTTCTGGAGCATTTTTTTGGGAATATTACGAGTAGCTATATCTTATGCGTTCTTAATATTCTACCAGAACTCAGCTACATTTTGAGTAAAAAAATTCCGATATATTTTACCAGAAAAATAATGTTCCTGGTATATTCTATAAGAATTCTGGTATACTTTTAGCAAAAAAAAAAATGGGTTTATCCTGGTATAATTTTTACCAGAGACAAAATTCTTCTGGTATATTCTACCAGAAATCTGGTGTATTTTACCAGGAATTCTTCGAAAAATCTCCTGGTAAAATTTCCTAGAAAATCCGCCTGGCTTGAATCTAAAATCCACTTTTTCAAGATAAATTTAACGGGAAATGTGGTCACCGGTAAAAGTTTTTTTTTCTTAGTCTACTCTGGTTTTCTATATAAATAATACATAATATGCAAAACTGGTTCTTTTTTCTTTTTATAAAAGAAAGTTAAAAAAATAACTATGCAAATATAAAATTTAACGATAAAGAATTTTGAGAAATAGTATTGTAAAATTTAATTTTGAAATCATACACCATTTTGATATAAAGTATGCATTCTTAATTTACAATTTTTTGAAATGCATAATTTAAGACCCAAACAGTACTGCTAATAATTTTACTAAAAGCTGATTTTATTTTTTTTTAATCTATTTACGCATCTATAGTGTTCACACAAAATTTGGGAAAACAATTTATTAACTAAAAAACAATATTTATTGTTAGTTATCGACTTTTCTAGCCTTGATTTTTTGTTAAGTAAACTTCTTGCGCTGCCCCTATTTAAAGAACAGGAGTGTACAACAAGAATTGCCCAAACCTCAATTATGTATAATATATTTTTATTTATTTAACCAAGAGCTTTGAAGTTTGGCAATTGAGTGAAATATAAGACTCAATACTAAAAAAGCTTCATGTAAGCTTGGGTTCAAACATCATTTGTGGGTTGAAGAACCAGGTATCCACTGCCATCAGCTTTGTATGTGACAACCTAGTAATCTCATGGTGGAAGTCAAACAGGGCGGCATCTAGATATTTGTATTATATGTATGTACATAGGTATAATAATTAATTATAAGATTCACCTACCTATCTACATTTTTAAGTTATCAAGGATATCTGACTCAACTAGAATGAAGGAAATTGTGTTGACTTTTTGGGTGCTAAATGAATTAATTAAAAACAGACTCTTCTCATATGAGTACTATGGTTATTATATATAAAGTCACAGGCAACAACCAATCCGACAAAAATAAAACAAATGCTTTCTAATTTGTTGTTTCACCATACACCACCCCCGCATGTCTTAACAAAAGCAATAAATAACAATTATTAAAATCATCCAAACTATATTTATCAATTAGCTTCTTTCCCCACCGACTGAATACGTGTGTATACATACCTTTGAAAGGACTTTTTCCATTTCTTCAAAATATTGATGGTTATGCCATCTATTGAAACTTAAGAAGTTAAGAATAAAATTTGAAAAAATATTCAAATAAAAACGTTTTTCTTTTACTCATTTGCATAGTGTTTCATATGCAAGGTAAAAGCTTTTTTTTAAAGTTAACTGCATAAGTACAACGACAATTTCTTCGTTTTTTTATGAATCCACAATTTTAATGTTTTAAGTAGAATCTAATTCCTGGCCTTAAATTTTAAGCAATTCAAGCCAACTTAAAATGATGAAACTTAAGAAAAACACACAACTTGACGAATAACGGAAAGAAGCTTTACGACAATAATTTAAAAACTCCAATGAGTTGGAAACAGAATGTTATTACGGTATTTTCTTATAGACCAAAATAGGATGATTCCTATAGCCTGAAGAGGACACTATTTAAAAAAATAAAAAGCTTCTAAAGCATACTAATAGCTCAAGGAAGTTGTTGGTTGTCTTATTTTTTTGGATCTATTTACTTGGCCTATCAGCGGAAACAGATGTGGAATTCCTGCCATCCGTATTGAGTCTTGTAGATCAAATTGGAGTTGTATTACTTGCTTCCAACCGAAGACGAAAGTGAAAACATCATAGTAAGACAGAAGTCAATATTGAGAATGTAGAAGAACCGAATTTTCCTGTCTCCATTTAGCTGGAGAAAATTTGTTAAGGAGCCTGCGCCCACTTATTTGTACTATTAATTTACCTCAGTATTTTTGGCTCGATACTGAAAAAAGGCACCAACTATAAGGGGATCAGACTAATTTATCATAGCATACAAAATCTTTTTGTAATATTGAAAAAAACCAAAAACATCAAATCGATACCCACCATCTTTTCATCAATTTTGAGGCCGCATTTGACAGCATATATGTACATCGATGAACTGTATAGAGCCATATATAGTTTTGGCATCCCCTCGAAACTTGTCCGTTTATGCAGGATGACCTTTTGAATTCGAGATGCTCTATAAAAGTTGAAAAAACTTAACCGAACCTTTCAATGTCAAATAAGGCTTTAGGAAGGGTGATGCGCTGACTTGTGATTCCTTTAACATCGTCCTTAAAAGAATAAGACAGAGATCTTATGTCAGCAATATAATTGGAAGAACTCGGTGTGATGTCAATGGGTCTCTTGTTGGTATTGAAATATATCCCGTCCTGCTATACTATGACAATAGACGGTGTAACGTTCCCGAATGCATAGCAGTTGAGTGGAGTAGAAGATGAAACGACGAGTTGTAGAGCGGCTTAGTTAGAAGGATAAAAGTCCAACGCCTAGAGACCGAACTAGATCGAAAAGTATGTTGGGTGAGGGCATAGTTTACATACTAAATTTAGTTAAGAATTTCGAATTTAGTTCGAAAAATTTCGAAATGATTTAAAATGTTTGGTATTTCTACCATTTCTGTTTCTTTATAACCCGTTTTTAACTTCCCATATGAAGTTATTGTAATGGGTTCGATTTGTTGAATTGAAAATTTTTACATTTCTCGACATTTCAAGGCCCCTAAAATCGAAATAAAAGATTTTTAGAAAGATATCTGTGCGTGCGTGCGTCGTCCATAGCTCAAGAACCAGAAGATACATCGACTTCAAATTGCGTGGATTTTTACCATAGCAGTTTAAGAAAAAGGTGAACATTTTTTATAAATAAAAAAAAATTTAAAAAATATTTCTTACCTCGAAAATTTTACGAACAAAAAAATGATTTTATCTCCAAAACAATTTTTGTGCAACGACAAATAAGGTTTTTGAAAATCAAAAATGAGAAAAATCAAATTGACATTTTTTTTAATCAAAACTTAAAAAAAACATTACTCTAAGTTGGTAAAAATTGAATTTAATCTAAAATATCTTTTCAAAACTTTGAGATATTGGCTTTAAACTACTTTTATCTTTTGAAAAATAACATTTTGTTAACATTCAGTGAAATTTGCGAAAAATCTAGTTGACAGTTTTTTTACAAAAATTACAAACCTAGAAAAATGTACCAAGAGTTGCTAAAAATTGATTTCCCATTCAAATATGTTTTCAAAAATTGGAACTTCCAACAAATTTTCCCTTATAAAAAATATTGTATTCCACATTCGGAAAAATTTTGAGAATAATCAAATTAATAAAAAATGGTAAAAATTGATTTTCGACTCAAATATCTTTTTAAAAATTTAAGATATAGGCTTCAAATCAATTTCAATTTATTAAAAATATCTAAATCTAATTTGCAGTTTTTTCGTAACAAAATAAAATCTTCAAAAATAGTACGCAAAATTGGTAAACATGTATGTTTGGTCCTCAATATCTCGTCAATTATAGAAGACATTGACTTCAAATTAATTTCATTCATCCGATTTGTATTTGTCCACATTAGAAATACAAACTTTTAAGAAATGCTACTAAAATTGGTAAAATTTGGTTTTCGAATAAAAATCTCGTTTACCAAAATAGATTTTGAAATAAAACTCTTTTATATATGAAAAATATTGTTGGTAATTTTTAAATTTTTTAACTGATTACTTTTTTAACAAAACATGAAAACCTACAAAGCTTTTAAGCAAGTCAAATCGACAGACGGGATGGGAAGTTATCAAAGTGGGTCTCATCCCAATCTCTTTTTTTTTGCATTCATTCCATCAAATGGCTATTATTTTTCATTTATCTACGAAAATAATAAAATTTCTTATTCAAACGATGGACGTTCGGTGCTTTCACCTTTAAGATCAAGTCCTGTACGGCTTCTTTTCTGAAGCTTAAGCATTTTTATCTTACTCTGTTTTTTTCCTACAACTTTTTTTTAATGAATAATTAAGTTCAAACAAACAAATAAAGCTTATTATGGTACATTCTGGAATAAATGAAATCGAGTTCTCTTCTTTAAAATTAAAATGTTCATATTAATGGAATTATATCTTCATTAATAAAGCGACCAAAATATAAAAGGTTAACTAGCTACTTTTGGCAAATAAAACATTTGAACTAATAAAAACAAATTATTAAGAAAAATCTGTCGTCGCGTCGCTTATATTCAAACTAAAACATTCCTTTAATTTAACATAACCAGTTCGATATTATAAAATAAAGTAAAACATGAATGTCTGGCCACTGGCGCCGATCTTCATTCTTCACGCTCAATTAATCTCTGATAAACGATCAAATATGTAAATTTACATTTTTAGAAATCTTGAAAGTTTGTAGATACATATCAGATGTTCTTTTTTACTTTGTGATTTATTTTCTTTTAGGGTAGGTATAGAAATTAGAAGTTCTTAAATATCTCTCCGTGTTATGGCACGTGTGATATAACAAAGGTTAATTTAAGAACTCCTTACTTAAATAAATTCATATGGTTGCATATTTTGATGCATATATTTTCGTACACTGGCATTAATTATTTTTAAGTTACCTATAGTTACTTCAAATCCATTGTTTTAGTTCTTTAGTTCTTATTTAAATGCATTACATTACATATCTTCTTTATAGCGCAAGCTTTATATATAAATTTAAATTCGTGTGCTACTTTAGGAGTGATTTAAGAAACGTTAATTATTTAATAATATACATATGTGATTCAAAACAAAACTCAAAAATCAACTTAAATGTTATTAAAAAAACAGTGATTTAAAATGAATAGTATTTGGAAAATAAACTCAAGATTATTTAATTTAATTTAATAGGTACTAATTAAAATATATACCATCCATCTTAAGCAGCTTATTAATCTTACAAAACGGGGTAAGGAATTTCATTGACGCTCAGATATTTAAATAACAAAATAGCTCTTAGGTTAACAACAAAATTTAGCTAAGAAAGAAAACATTTTGAATACAATAACTTCTTTATTCAAGAAATATCGAGAATCGAATATCAATTTTTACCAATTTGTCGTACAATTTTTTGTAAATCTTAAGTTTTATGGAAAACCTTACGTTTGGATTTTTATAAAAAAAATATCTTAATATAAAAAACAATATTTTCTGTAAGTTTGAAGAATTTTATTTTTGAAAAGATATTTTAGTCGAAAATCAGTATTTAAAAAATTTTAGTAATATTTTTTTAGGTTTTTATTTTTTTTAATAAACTGTCAATTAATTTTTCTCGCAATTTTACCAGATGTCAAAAACGTTATTCTTCGTTATTTTGGAGGCAAAGGCAAGTCACCAACGTTATTGGGTCGTGAGATAATTGCGGTTAACCAAAATGTTCATTTTTTTTAAATTACTATAGTAAAAAAACACACACTCAATTTTATTGAGAGTCCTTTCTGCATCTTTCTGCATTATTATCTATATAACGAAACTTACTCAAAGTCGATAGCTTTACTGGTCCTTGAGATAAGGACGTCGAACAAAGCTTCCAGAACGTCCGATCGTACGAACATACGTACACACTCACGCATAGACATCTTTCTTAAAACCTTTTATTTAGGTTTTAGGGACTTTCAAAAATCAAGATATACCAACATTATCAATTCCACAAATATGACCGATTACAATAACTTTCTGTTTGAATTTAATACAAAATTATTATGAAAGGGGTGATGCCCGAACCCCTACCCTGAATTTGAATCGGCGTTATTTGATTTTTAAGCAAAATACAACAAAATATTGAAGTATTTTGTTATTATTTTGATGTTTACGAAGCAGTTGAATTTAATTTTTTTTTGGTTTAGAAATACTGCTTTTCCATCATTGACCAGTTAAAATTTCTTATGTTAACAGCATTTAAGTTGGTTGTTCCATATTTGTTTCGTGGTCATGTATATACAGATTTATAATTTTATGAATTGATTGAATTTTATAAATAAATTACATGTTTTGTTAATTTACATTTTTTCAATCTTAAATAGGTATACAAATAAAACATATTCCGTCATAAGTAAGAATCTATACTTAAATTTGGTTTTTAAAAAATTGCTTAAGGTCTTCCAATCACATTCGTTCAAAATTTAGAGTGTTTCTTGCATGGTTAATGTATTTTCACCAAAAAGCACTAGCCTCTGTTAATGAAATATTGGACATACAATAATGAAGTGATAACAATCGTCCTTTGATTTTAAATTGCATAACGTACAAAATTGATTGTAGCTGCCATTATAGGGTCTAGCATTTAAACTAACAGGTTTACATCTTGCTTTAAAAATAAAATAAATGTCCTTGTAGCTAAGTCCATCGTCAGTTTAGGTTATAGTTAAGCTGAGAGTATATATGATTCGCGAGCTTTATTAATAGGGGATTCTCAGAACTACGTCTTCATTCTTCTGTATAATCCTGTAAAGTTGCTCCTTTAAGTTGTTGAGTTTAAGTTGTTTAAGTTTATTCCTCAGTTCGACAGTCTATTCTCCTGGTAGGTACAAGTTTTAATAATGTAATCAGACTACGCCTTGAGTGTGCTTGCGAGAAGTTTCGGTATTCCGGTTTCTAAATACATTGCATAAATGGTGTATTTAGCGGTAAGTTAAAGAGTTTTCTCAAAAAATTCCTTTGAAATGTTTCTATCACTTCGTACTCATCTGCACCCCAGACCTGAGACGCGTAGCAGAGAGTTGATTTCACAACGGCATCAAATATTTTATATTTGGCTGAAAGGATTATTCTGTCGTTTGAACAAACATTTTTCCATGATAAATTCAACAAGCTTTGAGAGGTGCTGGCTTTTTCCATAAGGTGTTTGTCGAAATTTAGGGTTGTATTTAGCTTTACCCCTAAATATTTAATTTCTAAAAGATTTCCATTAAATCGTGAGAAGATCATTATTTTTGACTTGTCTATATTAATAGATAATCCCAACTGTAGGTTTTCTGGTGATTCCGACGAAAGGACAAGGTCATCAGAGTACAGTAAAACATTTATAACAGAATCAGATCGTCGTATTCCACCAGGTAAGGCTTCCTCATTTATGGACAACGAAAACAACAAGGCACTGAGGGGACAACCTTGTTTTACTCCGGTACATGTTTCGAACCATTCTGAAAATATCTTCTCATCCCAGACTGCTGCATTAGTTCCAGTATCCATGGCTTTAATTACTTTCAAAAACCTCGAAGATAGACCCAATTGTGAGAGCTTATAGAAGAACGCGCTTCTGTTTACAAGGTCAAAAGCTGTTTTGAAGTCCACAAAGAAGGAATAAACTTTTTTGTTCCTTGTTTGAAAAGCTTTTATGATTGATGAAAGAGTGAAGATCTGATCTATTGTTGAAAAGTTTTTTTCTTAATCGGCCTTGGAGATCCGACAGAATGTTTTTCCTTTTAACCCGTTTTTCAAGTCTACTAGTATACCGCAGAATATTTTTGTTAACGCATTCAAAAACGATATACAAGTACCTCGGTAATTTTCAGCGATGTCTAAGGGACCCTTTTTGTGTATTGGACAAATTACCGCCTTCTTGAAAGAGGAGGGGATGTCAGAATTTGAAAAGATTTTGTTGAAGAGTTCCCTTATTTTATTAATGTGAGTGTGAGGAGAATTTATATAGAACTAATACGGAATCCCATCTTCACCTGGTGCCTTTCCATTTTTCGCTTTTTCCGGTACTACTTTTATTTTTTCTTTTGTTATATCACCATCTAACATTTCATCAAGAACATAAGATTCCGCATAGCAGTAATTTTGGCTTGGGTTATTGCCTAGAAGTCCTTTAAGGTGTGCAGCCAGACTTTCTGTAGATAACACTGTGTCAATTTTATGAGTAATCCCGTTTATTTCTCTAGTTTTCTTCCAGAATTCTTTTGAGTTTTTGTTTGACCTAGTGAAAGTGCTCACTTATTTTCATATTCGATTTTCTTTTTGTGACATACATCTTTGTAAAGAGTATTTGCTTTATGGTACCGTTTTGTCAAAACGCAAATTTTGGCGCGCTTGTTATTGATTTTATGGCTTAAAATTATGGTATAATAAGCCAATATGCTTGGTGTTAGCACATTATATTTTAAACTTAAAGCTTCATCTTTAACAAGTACATATGATATTGTCGAATCTGAATTTAACCCCTAAGCTCCGATTCTTAACATTTCAAACTTGTATAATTTGCATCCAGTGCAGCCATGATGATCGTCAAGGAGAAACTTCCTGAGAGTTCCGTAGAGCAAAAGGTATTTATAGTTCCAATGGTTGCCACTCCTTCGGACTCAGAGAAATAAGGATGTAATATGTCTTAAAGTTAAATGCTGAATTATTGCTAGATATAAATATTTTCCGTAAAGTTTTCGGACATGATACAAAAGATGCACTTGGTACAGATATTGTACCTTTACATATTTTTCAAGGTATGGTATATTGCCAAAAGCAACAATAATATTTTCTTTTTTGTACAAAATTCATAATTTTAATAAAAAAAAAATGCTTTTCTTATTTTTTGCGACATATCTATTGAGTGTACTATCGAGAAACAAATAATAAAATCATTTTATTTATTTTGCTGTCAAAAAATGTCTAATAAATGATGAAATCCAATGATAGCTTTAACTGGCCCCTTAAAAAAATTTGTAAATGCCATTTTACTTCAGAAGACCCTCTTCTACAAACCCCTTCCAGATACGCGCTTGTCTTAAGTTTTATTCCATTTATCTATCAGGTTACACGCATAATTACACTATAACTTATAGATTAATTTATCATATATCATTGTATTACACACTTAGCTGATTTTTAAAAAGTTTTAGGAGTGACTCAAAACGTGTGACGTATGTAGATAGCCGAGGAATCATTAATTTACATATTTTATGATATCTTTGTTAAAATAAACAACTTAGTTTACCTGTTTACATAAACAATTTCAAAGCATCAATTTTTTTGTTGTCCAAAATCGTCACTAAAACTTGTTATAACAATTTAAATTCATGAAATGTTGTTGTACCTAATTTGTTTTGAATACCATTGTTTACAGTATTTCTTGGAATTTATAAACATGATGACAGGTATTGCATTCGTCATGGAATGAATATGGTGTTATTTTCTAATATTGTTTTCCATTCCATTTCATAATACTTTGAAACCTCTTATTGGGAAGGATTTAAGAGAAGATAATATTGCATATTGGTTTCATAGTTCTAAACATCAAAATTGGAGGGAAAACAGAGTTTCGCCTGCATTCCACATTCTCGATGTGCGGCTTAAGAAAGAATCTATATTTGACATTACGGCCAAAATTGAGTAAATTGGAGCGCGAGTATTACCGCTGAGTTGTTCGAAGTGGGAAATGTAAGATGCAACTGGCTAATTCGACAGAACATTGTTTGTAAAAATATCTATTAGGTAAACAAAAAAATGCATGAAACATTGCGGAGGTGTTCGAGTGATGTAAATGTTTCGGTTATAGTTCTATCCCCTATCATTTTCAAAGTCCTTTTTTGAGTTTTATCCAAGAGATTTAATCTTAGGGGCACCTGCCCAGATATGCGAATTATTTTCAAGCTTTGGACGGATGAAGGATTTGTAAATTAAAAGCCAGATCAGAAGCGATGCATAATTTCAATGAGAACATCTTGTGAATCTATAATCTTGCAGAAATCGACCGGTAATTTTATGCATCCAGTTTCATCGGTAGTAACGTTTCAGTCGCCTATATCTAAAGCAGCATTCACATGAGCGCGACCAACGAACGACGAATGAATTATAAAATGTGAGTTTTTATACGTTTGAAGACATATTTCCACACAAATTCTTAACAAAACGATAGCAATTTAGTGTCAATTTGATTTATGATACATACTTTTACTTTTCAATATCGTATATTAATAAATTTAAGAAAACAAATTTATTCGTCGCGAAAAAAATTATAGTTGATACGAACTATCAAACTTTATTCGCGTTCCACATTATCCACACTTGCAACGAATAAAATAATCGCGCGTACTTAACCTAAAAAAAATCATTCTTGTTTTTGTTTCAGTGGTTAATGGTGTTTGGCTGTGCTCTTGTTAAACTTCATTCGCGACGAATTAAAAACTCTCATGTGAAATAAATGTCAAAATCGACGAATATTCGTTCATTCGTTCGTCGTTGGTCGTGCTCATGTGAATAATACTTAACAGTTGTTTTGGGAATGTTTAAGCGGATGGATGTTGAAGCATTTGAACACGCCTATTTACTTTCAGTTGGACTTTTCCAGCATAACGCCACAGTGTCGATGATGAAACACGCACTGAACTTATCAGTGTACGTTGAACCCGGAATAACGGGAACTGTTTGTCTGAAATCACCTAAAAGGAGTAACAGAGTGCCACCAAATAGTCTGTCGTTGTTTTTTATACCTTTCAATATCCTGTTCAACCCCTCAACCGAATGTTTGTGTGCCTAATGCATTCATTGCAGATTATAATTTTACACTGTTTCAGGCCATGGATGATTGTTTTTTTTATGTTGCACGCCGCGTCTGGGTTATTTTGAATATTTAGTAGCACTTTAAATACTAAATGAGCTGTTCTGCCTCCATCCAATAAATTTCCCGAAATGCCAGAAGATGCAGCAGCCAATGAGATACCATTAATTTATCGTATTTTAGAAAGAATTAGCGAAGTAAGGAATGTTTTGCCAATTTCATGTAGTGCATCCAAAAAAATCCACTTGTCCTGCCGAAACTGCGAGCATAAAATGGCCACAAATGGTTCTTTGTTCTCCATTCATTAGTGGGACATTGCGAGCAAGTATCGCTGCCATTTCTACAATATTGCATTGTATTTAACGATTGAATTCAGTGTCTACTAAATCAGATGCATTTCGATTTGGTGAATGTATTCCGAAATGACTGATGCAATCAATGCTTCATTGTACATAGCGTCACTAAATACTATTGTAAAATCGTTGAACCGTGTACGATGTTGATGCAATTAAAAAATAGCACTAAGGAATATAAACCTATTTTCAGACCTACCGAATGTAAATGCATGCAAAATTTCATTAAAATTGGTTAAGCCATTTCGGAGGAGCATGGAAACTAATACTGTGACATTAGAATTTTATATATTAGATGAAAGAAGCATATAACCATAAATTGTATGTTTTAAAAAATGTTCAAAAATTTAAATAAAAATAAAATGCATTTAAATTTTGTTTATGTGTTAGGTATTTCTTCTTTTTTATAAATTTTTTAAGATAAATTTACTTCATTTAAAGTAATTATCGATTTTTCGATTTCATTTCCAGTTTAATTTTGGTAACTTGAGTTAATTTCTCAGGCTATAAAAGAAAACCAAGAAGATTGCATTTTTTTTACAAAAATTAAATAACCTAAAGTGCTTTAAAAAATAAGTTGCATAATATTTTAAAAAGTACAATAGAGGTTTAAACGATTGTGTTTAAGTGCGTGTAACTACACAAATTTAATCTCACTGAACGTGTGGTTGTATTTAGTTGTTTTAGTAAAAAACCAGTCATCATCAAATTAAAAACAAAATTTAAGCATCACACTGTGCTAAAGCAACGATCGACGCGACGACCGCGACGTTAGGTGGTTTTTATAAGGAGTATTTGCTAACTGCTAACCAGCATTCCAACAACACGATTATAAATATTTTTTTTCAAATGCTTATTAATAATAACCACAACAGCTGATAACGATGAGTAGGACTGCTATTTAAATCTGACATTCAAAAGGATTTCGCGATTGAGATTCCATCGTATTTGTATCTTTACGTTACACTCTAATTTACGTAAATTTTATGCACCAAGGTGAACGTCTAAGAACAAGATACTATTGACGTCAGAGTTCTATAGCATTCCATAGGATTTCTACCCGATGTTTGTGGTTGGGATTCTGGTTTAAAGTGGGTTGCGTATTTTTGAATATCTTGAAAATTGTTTAAAAGAGCGATTATTGTCTATATCAAACATTAGTTTTGCAAAGTAGCTTACTGATAACGTTTGAAATAAAATTTTGTCTAAAAACTGACGAGTTATTAAAAAAAAGTGTTAAAATTGCACAGAACTTGATCTTCAAAAAAAAGTAATTATATTTGTCTTCATAAGTGTATATTAAATAAGAAAATCAAAGTTATTTTTTTACACCGTTTCCGTTTTGTGATTCGATATTATCTTGTTGTAATTTTAGTTTAAGTAGCTGATCTTCCGTTCAATATGATTAATTTTAACGTATATTTTTTAAAAAGCTTAATTGTAAATTTGCCTAATGTTTTGACAAAAATGTGTAACAGTTGTTCTATGAATCCATCTTTGGCACTCAATTCGAGTATTCTGTCCTAGTTTAAAAAGATTTTTCAAAAATCAGCATTCCAAAAACACGAGCTGTAAGCTGGAACCTGAAACTGGCATAACCTCAAAACAAAAATTAACTGCAGTAATAAGCAAAACTACTTTCATATTATTAAACTATTCCTGGCCCTGTCATGACTAATTGACTAATCCGTCAATTGTGAAATTGTTTAACTGTATTTGAAAAATGTCAATATTAAGTGATCTTTAGTTCGTAACCTCCATCCCTGACATGACTCGCGGACAGGAATGGTTGAGAGTTGTAAGTCACTAGGCCCTGGTCCCCTAAGGACTGTTGCGCCACCTAATTTATTTATTTATTATTCGTACTCTGTACAGCATTTGTGGGACTTTCCGAAAATGCCAAAAGCTCTTTATAACATTGCTTAAGTTTATTGTTTAATAAACATGTACGAATATTATTAAGATAGCAGAAACGAAGAATATATTTAACTTAAAATAATTAAAATGTACCACACTTTATCTGTACCGGAGGTAAATAAATGTTCGTGGTCCGGACCCTCTTTTGTTCTTTTGCATGATAAATCAATGAATTTATTTCGTTAATTTCGATTTCTAAATAAATAAAGTTAAGTCTCTTATGGAAATATATAAATATAAAACAAAAAACAATAACTTCTACCAAACACAAGGCTATCCCCGATGACATTATGTGAACTTACGACTTAAATTCAATTAAGGTTATTTTGTACTTGATGAGAATCAAGTTCGGGTTCGGTATTTAATCAAGAATGCAAAAGAATATTACTAGAAGGTCAATGAATTTATATTATTGTTTAGGGTGAATAATATTCCTTGAATATTATTTTATTTTCTTTGGGATTAAAATTATTTCGAAGCCGAGTGAAGTGTTGAAGTTCGCACGACATTTTATTAATCATAAATAATAATTTACTTCCAATTAAAACAAAAACAAAAACAAAACATTAGGATCACGTATGAAAACCAGCACACTTTGTGGGTCACATAATCCGATTTAAAATCATTTAAAGCATTCAGTTTTTAATTTCGAAATCAGAAATATCTCCAAAATAAGTTCGTAAGTGAATGAACCTCGAAATTTTTGTTGTGTCAATTTCTTTCTGATCGAGCTATTAAGGAGTGTCATTAAATTTATTGATTAAAAGAAATGATATCTGAACTTAAGTTATATCTTTGAGTTAGTACAATGGTTTAAGGCTAAAGCATTGAAGCCGTGATGGACTAAAGAAACGTGTTTCCAATTACTTATACTAACTTACTTTATTTGGGTTTAATTTTTATTTAAATTTTCTCTATTGCAGTTTGACGAATAAAAGTAAATTAAAAATCCATTCAATATGAATTCAATTATTTTGATTACAATGCTCTTGGCGGTTTTGTGTGCATCAGTAAATGCTAGAATTTATGGTGGTGTATTTAGACATCCTGGTAAGCTTCAAAAATTTTACTTTCGTAGGCATATCATTTATGATAATATTATCTATTTTCAGAACATCCAGGAAAGTGCCATTTCGGCAAAGATGTGGTCCTCGAAAGTGGACAGATTTCAAGGAAACACAATGGGGAATGTGCAATTGTTACTTGTTTTGATAACGGGCATGCTTCAATCATGAAATGTGTGCCACAAAAAATGCGTGAGGGATGTCATGAAGGAAAGGTACTTCAACCAGACGCTCCTTATCCAGAATGTTGCACACGTGAAATTTCGTGCAAGGATCATTATTATTCAAGATAAAAAAAAAATCTTTAAAATAAGGACACATAATTGTACTATATATTTATATTTATAAGATAGGGTAAGAGCATGACTGATACGCTTAAATTATTAATAAATTAATAAAAGAAACTGTATAAGAAAAACGTTAATGTTCATTTCTTTTTGAAAAAAAATGTTTATATGGAGAATGCTCTCTGCTTTATCAAGGTGTAAAAAAGGATTTACTGTCCCGCGACTTCATCAACATCTTTCTTGAAAGAATTAGGTATGCGAAACTCAATGGTCAACACTATAGGTACAATTTTTCAAAGATCCGTTTACTCCAATGCGACGATGATATTGACGTAATTGGAAGATCAAAGGGTTATGTCTGTGGCTCGTTTTTGAGCTTCATAACGGGAGCGGAGAAGATTAGAATTAGGGATGCAACGACAACCTGTGCGGTCTATACAGCGGCACTGGTCTAGTCAAAAGAATGAATATGCAATAACTTAGATGGCTGGGTCATATAGAGCTAACGCTTTAGATCGGAAGGTCTTTGAATCGGTAGTGAAACACCGACACTTAAGTGAGACCTCAACCAACTTGTTTTGAGTACAAACTGAAAGCTGTAGCTGAAGGAAGAAAGTAAGTAAGCCCCAGAGATGCTCATAAATCTTTCAAATTTTATTTCTGCTTCTGATCTCTCCCTTTTCCCTTCTAAAAAGTCGAATTCCTGTTCTGCTCATAGAGCTCGTGAATAGCTCTTGTTCTTCTATGCAGTGCCCGCGCTTTGTATTCGTAAACAAATTTGAATTAGAGATTTTAATCAAACATGACATTACGATGGTAGAGAAGACGAAAATAGTGGGTCCCCAGGTTTTTTCAAACTAAAAATAACATTAGTTTCAATACAAAATTGTACGGTCAAAAATCGATAATTCGATTTTTTTTAAAAACAAACCAATACATTTTTTTTTTAATTTTTGCTTTTGTTGTTAAGTTTTCTGAAGAACTTAACTGCCAAAAATGTCATTGTTTTTATTTTAAATTTAAAAACAAATATTATTTTTTTTCGAAATTTGATTTCTCGAAAATGGGTTATCATTTTTTACTAAATTGACAAGACGTCTAATAATAAGTTCAAAATTATATGCCAAAAATATTTTTAAACTAAAATTCAAAAAAGATTTTTAAATACAAATTAAAAAAAATTCTTAAGAAATCTATGACATTCACATTTTTAAAAACAAACTTTTTTGCAGGTAAATTTTAATTCAATACAGGAAATAGTTTTTTTGTTTTCAATATAAAAAAGATATTTTCAAGTTGTCCAAAAACAAAGATAAAAGGTTTGTTGATGTACTGAAATTGTATTTCGATTGCAATAACTATTTCTAGTAGAACTCGTCCTATGGAATCAAAACATCCTAAAGTCATTTCATTTCACCAGTACGAGCTCAATTTTTGCTCTTTCGGTGCCAACAACCAAGATTTAATGTAAGAAATGTTACATTAACATTGAAGTAAATGATAATGTAGACTTAAATAATTCTAGTTTTTTTTTTTATTTTTTTTATTGAAATAATGTAATTTAAAAATATGTAGAATAATATGAAAAAGTTAATTTTTTAAATCTACTTTTATTTTTCTCAATCTACTTCACTTTTTTCCTAAAATGTACTTTAACTTCCTATTAATATTTCCTCGATAATAAACGGTGATTTTTTAAGAGCTTGAGAACTTTTTTAAATAAAAAACGCATAAAATTTGCAAAAACTCATCGATTCTTTATTTGAAACGTTAGATTGGTCCATGACATTTACTTTTTGAAGATAATTTCATTTAAATGTTGACCGCGGCTGCGTCTTAGGTGGTCCATTCGGAAAGTCCAATTTTGGGTAACTTGTTCGAGCATTTCGGTCGGTATAGCCCGAATTTCTTCGGAAATGTTGTCTTCCAAATAGTTGCTGGCTTATTTTTGTAGACTTTAGATTTGACGTAGCTCCACAAAAAATAGTCTAAAGGCGTCAAAACGCATGATCTTGGTGGCCAACTTACCGGACCATTCCTTGAGATGAATTGTTCTCCGAAGTTTTCCCTCAAAATGGCCATAGAATCGCGAGCTGTGTGGCATGTAGCGCCATCTTGTTGAAACCACATGTCAACCAAGTTCAGTTCTTCCATTTTTGGCAACAAAAAGTTTGTTAGCATTGAACGATAGCGATCGCCATTCACCGTAACGTTGCGTCCAACAGCATCTTTGAAAAAATACGGTCCAATGATTCCACCAGCGTACAAACCACACCAAACAGTGCATTTTTCGGGATGCATGGGCAGTTCTTGAACGGCTTCTGGTTGCTCTTCACTCCAAATGCGGCAATTTTGCTTATTTACGTAGCCATTCAACCAGAAATGAGCCTCATCGCTGAACAAAATTTGTCGATAAAAAAGCGGATTTTCTGCCAACTTTTCTAGGGCCCATTCACTGAAAATTCGACGTTGTGGCAGATCGTTCGGCTTCAGTTCTTGCACGAGCTGTATTTTATACGGTTTAAACCAAGATCTTTGCGTAAAATCTTCCATGTGTTCGAATAACACAAACCCAATTGCTGCGAACGGCGACGAATCGACATTTCACGGTCTTCAGCAAACACTCTCAGAAACAGACGCAATATTCTCTTCTGTACGCACTGTACGCATTCGTGTGGTTGGTTTAATGTCCAATAAAGTAAACTGAGTGCGAAACTTGGTCACAATCGCATTAATTGTTTGCTCACTTGGTCGATTATGTAGACCATTAATCGGACGTAAAGCGCGAAACACATTTCGAACCGAACACTGATTTTGGTAATAAAATTCAATGATTTGCAAGCGTTGCTCGTTAGTAAGTCTATTCATGATGAAATGTCAAAGCATACTGAGCATCTTTCTCTTTGACACCATGTCTGAAATCCCGCGTGATCTGTCAAATACTAATGCATGAAAATCCTAACTTCAAACAAATCACCCTTTATTTGATCATCAAAAATATCACTTTTTTTTTTATTAAAACAAATATTTTAAACTTTTTTTCGAAATTCTATGTCTCGAAAATTTGTGATTATTTTTGTACGAAAATGAAATGTAAAACTAACATTAAAAAGTTCTAAATAACAGCTACTAAAAATGTATTTAAAATTAAAAAAAAAACTTTATTAAAAAATAAAATGTTTAAATACACAAGATCGTGCGACCCAGTAATGCATTTTGATAGGAACATATTTGTCTGTTTTAAAATGTAGGAATATTTTTGGTGTCCGGTGTAATCAATAAAAAGAGAATTTTGAATTGACATCCTTTAAGTTCCGCTTTCGACTTAAAGGATAGTTTGAAGTGTTTAATTTTAAGATTTTTTTTTGTTGTGATAATATAGTTAAAAGGTTTAAGCGCATTCAAACTTGAATGAAGTGGTTCAAAAGTGATCTTAGTTTGCTCCTAAAAAAAAAGAGTTTTTATTTGATCCTACATTATTGTTTAATTAGATGGAATATTTGTGGTCAAATATACAATGAAAGCTGCTTATTATACACATGATTAAATAAGTTACTTAAAATATGAAGCTAAATTAAAAAAAAAATAGTATAATTGCTCACTTATTCTTTTTTTGTTTGCTGTTCTTAAACACATGTTTTCGAGATTTTCAGGGGTAGAAAATGCCGCTAAAAAGTTAAAGTTTCTTTCTATGCATACATTTATATGGAATATATTATATTTTTTGCAATGTGTCGTGCATGTGTTCGTACGTTCGCGATGTTTTTTTCGTCGTCCATAGCTCAAGTTGTTTGTTATAGAGATAATAATGTAGAAAGATGCAGAAAGGGCCCTCAAGAAAATTGCGTTATTGTTTTTTTTACCATAGCAAATCTAATTTTACTTTATGGGAAATATTGTTTTGAACATTTTAAATTTTTTTTTTTTTTTTTTTTTTTTTTTTTTTTTTTTTTTGAAAAAGAGAGGAGATAATAGAAAGAAACTGAATAAAACAACAACAATTACTTGTGTGTACTTAGAAAAATGCTAATCGGTTCAGTATAGTTCGATAGAACGAAAAAACCTGTAATTGGCTTACAACTTTCATGTGGGTGCGGTGGCGTAGTGCGTAGTGCACTAGCTCCTCACACGCTAGATCGCTTGTTCAAGTCCAGCTCGGGCAAAAGTTCTTCAAAAATTAAATTGAATAAAAAGCGATTAAGCACCACTAAAGGAGTCTGATGATCGGGTTGGCCCCCGTGAAATAGCTATAACTCCAGTCTATGAACTTGGTGGTAGCACACACAAGTTGTTGTTGTTTCATTCTTATATTCCATTTTAAATTTTTGTTTGAAAATCGAATAGAAAGATTATTAAAAAAACCTTTAAAAAGCATTTCTAAAAGTTCGTGAAAATTGATTTTCGACTTAAATGTCTTTTCAAAGAGTAAAAATATTTTTTTCAACTTTATTTAAGCTCACATAAAATATTGTTCTCGAAATTCAGTGAATATTTTATAAAAATCCTACAGTGCGTTTTTGTATAAACAAAATAAAATCTACAAAAAACAGTACGAACATTTATTAAAAATGATGTTCTGTTTTCGATATCACGTGAACAATAAAAGGTATTAACTTCAAATTAATTTCATTCATCCAATTTGTATTTGTTTATATAAGAAGTAAAAAATTTATAGAAATGCTTCTAAAAGTGGTAAAAATCAATTTAACGACTAAAAAATCTCGTTAACAAAAATAGATTTTGAAATCAAAATATTGTTATTAATTTCTTAATTTTTTCAAAATAATTCTATTGACAACTTTTAAGCAAGACAAATCGACAGACAGGATGGGAAGTTATCAATGTGGGTCGCACCCCAGCCTCTTTTTTTTAATTAATGTTCTCCTCGACCAAAATAGATTCAATACCTACAAACAACCAGCAAACAAATTATCGAAAGAACCATAGAGGATCTGATGAAATAGAAATGCACCAAAATGACGGATTATCATCAGAAATGTTTATATATGTATACAAACTTACTTTCCAACATTTAAAGGAATATGTTACAAAAAAAATCAATGAAGAGAAACAATGATAACATGTATATTGTATACATACAAACGGGAAGCAGGACGAAATCAATCTTTAATTAAAAGCTACCAAGAAAACAAGCTTAATTTAGAGAAGGATTCCCAACAAGAGACCACTTACAGACATTAAATTAGCCAATTGAAATGAAATAAGACTGCTGGTTTACTTTCTACTTATTGACTTTAGTGAAGCTTGTGACTCCATCCCTGCGAAATCAAAACATAAACTCAAATATACTAAAGACGGTTAAAAATAAATACAAACATAACACAGCTCGAATAAGAACAAGTTAATTATAACAAGATGAGTTAGGCAAGTTCGGTTCTGGAAGACATATTCCAAAAAACTAACTGGAATACAAAATATGGAATAAAGATACGTGGAAAAGTTCTTAACAATTTAAGGTTTGCATATGATAAAGTTCTCATTTCTACAAAAGCTACACACATTTAAGAGATGTTAAGATGATAATTTCTTTGTGTACAAATTTATGGAATTCAAATTGAAAACTAGTCATGCAAATCACACGAAAGACGATATAACGCTGGACGAAGACAAAAATTGAGTACGTAGAATATTGCAAATATTTGGTTCAACTTAAATCATAAAGAAGTTAACAGACCCATCACAAACAACTGGAAACAATTCTGTAACCTTAAATACATTTATCAATTGGAATAAAGGGTAGAGAACTCTAACCTGCGGACTACAAACAAGCAACTTGACAGCTAAGGATTTGTTAAACCAAAATGTAAAGGAAAATTCGACAATACATACGAACAAGCCAAAGGGTACCAAATAAAGATATTCGCAATAGCACAGGAATTATTGACGTCATAAATAGAACAAAAAAGCTGGAACGGAGTTGCGCAGGTCACATGTCAGTCAGAATGAAAAATGTACAAAAATGACAACATAATGAAACCAGAGAATAAGAGACCAGCAGCAATGCGACCCAATAAAAGATGATGTGACAATCTATTCCATTTAAGTACAAATTGGTACAACGAATCCGAAAATAAATATATTATATACATGTTTTTGTTTGTATTTTTTTATTTAATACATTTCAGATTTATTTTTATCTTGATTGAGTTAAAAAAATTACCAAACTTTTCTAAAAATATTATGTTACATGAGTTACAAGTAAGAACCAAAAAAATTCGTTTTTAAACAAACCACTAGTGAATTTAAATATATTTTGAAAAGTCAGTAAAATGTATTATATAAAAGAATAAGATATTACAAAATAAACATCTAAACATCAAGATATATTTAACAAAAATCCGTATTAATTGTAGTATCACGTTAGTGCTAGGGTATTTAAAATTTGTCGGCCATAGCATTTAGCCTTGAATTGCCCCCTTGTATAGCAAAGCAACACGTAATATATGCTATGTACATAAACAATAAACAAAAAACAAAACAACATAGGAATTTTTTCGACCATATAAGAAAACAAATCAAAGATACATTTGTACTTCAAGAAGTAAACAACCCGGAGAAACAATAATACTAAAAATTTAAATTTTGCCATGTCATATATTGACTTCGATTTCCAAATACCTACGTCTGATTTTTTTTATTGGACTAGTTTAAATGCAGTATTTTTAAATAAATTCTGCAATAAATAAGCTCTAAATTTTGAATCATAAAAAAACTCGTTCGGTAAAATTTTCAACCAAATTAAAAACATATTTTTGGGTTTCTAATGAATAAATGCGTTATAGAAAAAATTGACATTTTAAAACTAGACACCTTCGTAGTTATTTAATCAGATTAAACCAAAACCACGAAGATGATATTCGCTCTAAGTGACTTAATGCACGTAATTTGTTGTTTTTGTTATTCTTTTTTTTTTTTAAATAAAAAATTCAAAGAAATTCCATTGACGTCAACCACAAATTTCTTTTAAAAATAATGAATAATACTTATATGAAAAAAAACGCCAAATTTTGAGTATAGATATTCTCATCAATTAGCCGGTGCCAGAAATCCGGCGAACTATTTCACAAAAAAAGTATTTAATTCCAGTATATCAAATATTGGTGAATTTTAAGTAGAAATTCAATAAAAACAAAAACAAATTAAGATTAATTAGTCTATTAAAATTAACATATCTTGAAATCCGTGAGAGATCAATAACACTTAGAAATGACACCTTATGTTTTTGCGAAGCTTCAATCTAAGAAACGTAAAAGCTTTGTCGCTTATCCGCATTCCAAAAGCTAAGACGCCAACAAAAACAAACAAAATGATATACCGTAGCTGAAGCTGGTAAACAAAAACAGCTGACGATGATTTGGACGGCCTTATTTACATAGAATGCTGTATGACCACGTGCTAACGAGCGCCAGAAACTCCCAAAAGCTTGGCGTAAGTCATTGTTCTGTCCAGGGCCGGACTTATCAATTAGTCACACATTTCAAAAAATAATGGCGTATATTTTTAAACATCTAAAGCCGACTTTAAATCATTTTTAATTTCGAAGTCGGCTCTAAAAATAAGTTTTAGAATGAGGGATGATATAAGATATGCTTTAACGCTGAAGTACTCGTCTAACTTTAAAAATTCAAAATACAAATGTTTTTTTGAAAATAAGAAGATGATTTTAAGCTTGTAAATCAACAACCAGGAAATCTGTCTTGGCTTGAATATGTGGTGCATGCACCAAGTTAATATTACCACGACCAAACGACACCAAAAAATATCAAATATTTTAACAAACTTCCATTCAGTGGACCGCTCCAACAAAAAGAATGTGGTTAATAGTGTTGGGCTACCATGTCGCAGTAAATCAGTTTAAAAATGTTTTAATGTTTAAAATCAGAATCAGAGCACATCATTGTTTTGGGTTAAAACCAAAAGCATTTGCTTTATTAAAAGGTATTGTACCTTTTAAGCTTTTCAGCTTCAAAACTGTAGTGATACAAGTACTCGATTTCTGGCAATTCGGTCTTAAGTTTTAGATTTGTAACCAAGACCCAAACGTAGAATAAAATTCTCCATCAATAGGCTTTTCTAAGGTATTTTCGCGACTTATAACATCTACTATAACCTACTCTGCAAAAAGGCGAGCCTTGAAATGTTTAAAAATCTTTGTCTTCTGAAAACATTTGCTTAATTGAAATTGTGTATAATATAAACGTACATACTCCGCCCCTGGACAAGGTGATGCTTTAATTAAGATACTTGACGTCAGAAATGTGTAGGCAATTTCCCAACTAGGGGGGATCTTCTCAATGGAATTTCGCCACCAATTAAGAGGTAAAGCCAATTAATCGTTTCACTGAGAGTCCGATAAACTGTGAGATTGTTTATAAGCGCTTACTTTTGTAATAAGTCGTATAGTCTCAAAAAGTATCTTACTGAAGACGTTTAAGAGTAAAGTTAATAATTAACAAATACAAAATAATCAAGCCATCTTGGTGCAACGGAAGAACACAGAAAGAAAACAACTATTTTTATAATTTAAAAAAGTAAATATTAAATGATATAACAATTGTTACAAACAAAGTTCTTAAGAATCTGAAATCAAAAGTGAAAGAGTGGATTTAAAGTGTATGAGGAAATAATTAAACATTTAAAAGGCTAAGACATTTTCGGAATTGATCAAACTGTGTATTAAAATTATTTAAAATTTTAAAGTTTATTTGTTTAAAAAGAATTTATTTTACGATTCCTTTAAGGAAAGGTCATTGATGGCCAAAATTAGAAGACATCAACTTGCAATAATTTGAAAATACATTCAAGACAAATGAAATATCCTCATAAACTTCTAATTTATTCAAAAATAATTTCGAAAAAATCAACACATTAATTGCAATATTTTTGGATTTAAAGCAATTGATTCTTTCGCTTTTGTTTATATCTTTTCAAATTTTGTTATTAAATATTATGCCTTAATATTCGTATTAAAGAAATTCGTAATAATTAAAAAATGTTTTATCGTTGCAGTTGCTCAACTAATTAAATCAAACATCGCCATGAATTCAGTCGTTATGATTTCAATTCTGTTGGTAGTTTGTATGGCAATTTCAGCTGATGCAAGGATAAGCGCTGGACTTTTCAGACATCCAGGTAAGTTAAAGGTTTTTTTTTGAAAAATCTTGAGAATACTATAAAGTTATGTTTATAATTTATTTTTTAGAACATCCTGGAAAGTGCCATCTTGGTGAAGGTGTAATAATGGAATCAGGTGAAGTTGTAAAGAAACACAAGGGCGAATGCAAAATGGTAACCTGCTATGAAAATGGTCATGCTTCAATAATGCATTGTGTTAACCAAAAGATGCGTGAAGGATGCACAGAGGGAAAAGTTTTATATCCTGAAGCATCATTTCCGGAATGTTGTAAACGAGAAATAACATGTAATACATTTTATTATTCTCCAACTTTCTAAATGACATCGTTATACAATAGATTTTTAAGAGGTTAATTATTATATTTATACTAAGAAATAAACAATACGACTGATATATTTATACAAAGCTTAGAAATAAGGACTTGAAAAATAAATAAAGATGTAAATTAAAGAAAATTAGAGTATTTTACGAAAATTAAGTTTTATTGATCAATCTTTTAGTGTAAAGAGTTTACCTCATTTTATGAGGCACAACAACTTTAGACCATCTTACTTAAAAATTTAGCCAATCCATGATTTCTGTTACGAAACTTTCAGACAGTGCATCTTTTGCTCATAATACACAATTTGATATAAACTCTTATAATATTTTTTTAAACATCTTATTAGTGAGCAATAATTAAATATCAATTTGATTTCAGAGTTCTGGCAAAATGTTCTTATTTCAGAGTTGTGACAAAATGTTTTTGTTTCAGAAAACACCTATAACTGATATAATGTTTCTGTATCCAGCAAGGGAGGATCAAGTCTTTTAATCAGCGGCGCGGCGGCGGGGGCGGGCGTGTTGGTCACACTAATGACGAGTTTTTGAAAACCGCCTACAAATGTTCTTTAATTTTTTGAAAGGAGGTTGAACAAATTTGCATAACATAGACTGTACCTTAACCTTTCATTTACATATTTCAAGAGCCAAAGTATTAGATAATTTTAGAACATTGTTGTCCAATAAGATATTTAATTTGGACGACTCCTTACCTTTGAAAGCATTCTAAGATTCCATCAGTATTCAAAATATGTCATATTTAAAAGGTAAAATGCAATAGGTTAGAGAGTTCTTCGTGAAATGCACAGAATTAAATGTTAGGTATTGTATTGAAACAAATTTTCCGGGAGTCTATTATTACTATCGTTTTGTTTTGCGTGAGCCTTTTGAAAATATTTTGATAAAACTAAAAAATTGTAGAGAGAAAAATGTATGGTTCTTGAATTTATAAGACAGGTTCAATTATAAGTATAAAATTTCTTTAAATATAAAAAATAAAAACAAATTAGTATTTATAAACCAATACGTTGGGATAACACTTTAGTGTGGCACTCACAAATTACACTTTGCAGAATCCTTTTTATTCAAGTTCTCGATGGATTCAAATCTTTTATATTAAATTAATATATATAAAACGTCTATAATGTTTTTTTTAATAGCGATTAGTTTGACGATAGTGTCGCTTTGCTGTTTTTGGGACATTTATACTCTTGAAATTCGTGCTTAAATCACAGAAAAAAATGTAATTCACAAAGTAAATTTTTTGAATTTTTAAGATCTAAGAAATTTTTGTAATTAATAGAAAATCAATTTTAAAAGAAAAAAAACACTTTAAGAAAGCCTTACACTAATTTGGTAAGTCAAAAAATAAAATTGAATGGATCTTATGAAAACTGCAGTTTTTCTGAGTTCTAAATTAATTTGTTTTAGAACTTAACTGGATAAGTTGTATGGCCTATATGACCCCCACTGGTTGAAGGAAGTTGATGAATTTGTGCAGCGCGTTTGTAATAGGTTTTGTTTGATATAGAATTTATATTTTTAGTTCCCAGTTATAATAGTTTATGAAGATGTTTTTTTAATGTTTATAAAATTGTTTTTTTCTCCATAAAAAATATTAATATGCTTAAAGTAAATATTCATGTTAAAAGTGATTTTTTTATATTATATCCTATATTATTTGCTAATTGCTTCATTGCATTGTTATCACTTGATATTTGCGATTATCTCAATCCATAGCTAGGGAAGTTTTCTTTTCTTCGTCTATTAAAATGTTGCCGTTTTCAACATTATAAAATATTTAAATGTTATGTATAGCAGCACAAACATTTGCAAAGGTAGCAATTTTTATCGGTTCCTAGCAACTCTTTCTTTCTCCCAAGAGAATTCTCCATCGACTTGAGGATTCCAAAAATGTATATTTAAGTCTTGAAATAAATTAATTTATAATTTCTCATATTCCTTTGCCTTTAAAAATACCGAGACAACCTCAATTAAATTTCTAGCTTTTACATGAATAAAAAAAATATCTTTCATTTAAATATTTCCATACAAATGAGGCGTGTGCAGATCTAACGTATCTAGCATTAATTGACTTTATTCTTTTTTATGATCACAGACCTTAAAAAAAAAACGATTAAAAGATTTTTGTTTCTAGTATCATTCTTTTGAAACTCGAAAACCTTGAAATGCACGACTGGATCGCTCGAGCTTGCTCCTTTATGCAAAGCGTATGTTAAAAAAAGTACCTTTATAAGATTTAAAAATATACCTGTAAAATAAGTGTGTCTTCAAAGATATAAATGCCGATTGTTTTGTCAAAAAAAACCTTACCTAATTTTAATTTTTGTTTGAAAATCGTTAGACCGGTTTTATTTAAATACATTTTTTCCATTTTTTCTTAAAAATATTTTTGTTATGCGGTTCATCATCATATACATACATATATTATTTCGTGTCTCCCTTTTTCGGCTCTCAAACGGAACTAATTTTAAGAAATAACGCTTCAAAACAAGACTATTTTCCGTAGACTATACGACTTGTGTTTTATTGAATATTAATTTATAATTTGTTGAAAAAACTTAACTTTTTATTATAATAAAAATATGAAATACTCGGAAAATATTATGTTAAACGAAATGGTTTGTGTATTTGAATGAACTTATCGAATACGCACCATTTTTTGTCGCTATGCTAGTTTCATTCCAAGAAACAACTCATCCTTTTACAACTCATCTCGGAAATGAAAAATATTTGTAAGCATACTTAAAAAAAACAATTGTTTGTGTGTTCAACTAGTTCGTTCAAAGCTTTTTCCTTTGGATAACTTTATTTTCATTTCATACTAGAAAAAATAAGATAGAAAATAAATTACCTGTAGATAAGAAAGAGGCACAACATGTAAAACATGTTACATTGTAAGGCGATCGCCTATTGGTTGTGTAGTTAGGGATGTGTCTAAAACGACTAAAGAATAGTTCACTGGCGTGCGGCTTTATGCAGATACAAAGATAGATAGAGACATGTTTATGATGATAATGAAGGAATATTATTGGTAGGTAGAAGGTACTTACTACAATCCAATCACATTCATTTTTTCCTACAATTATTCAGCGCAAAGTTTATCTTGTTGTTTAAAGTTTAAAAAAAATAAGGATACGAACAGGTACAAGAAATTGCTATTTATGGGTTGTTTACAGTCAGGCCATTGTGCGTTTTGGATTTTAGTTATGAAGTGATACGTAAGCAGTAGTTGAAGACGTTGTACCTAATACCTATATGGGTATAATGAGTAAAGGTTGAAAAAGTGGTTCTAATAGAAAATACATATACTCTTTCTGGCCCGTTTCTTTAACTTGTACTAAGTATGTATTCTTGTATATAGGCGAAGGCAAGTAAAATATGTGTGAAACAACCTTATTCTTAAAGAATAATATTTTTTTAAATCAAATATACAAAGGTACCAAGATAATTCTTGATAGACACTTTAAAATAGATTGTTGATTAAATATATCATATTCGTTAATCCGATGCAGTGGCTCTACACGGCAAACGTTTGTATTTACAATAGTTATAGTTACAAAAATACATAAATATGTACCAAATGCATTAATTTGGATAAAAAATAGAAATGTTATCAAAATTTTGTCAAAATAGTGCGCTTTTTCGGGCTCATGCATAGTGAGATGGGTTTAAAAAAAAAACATAGTTAAGATTCAAATTTTACCTGAAAAATAAGTTTTTCTTCAAAATTTAAAAACCATTTTATAATTCAAAAAACCCTTGATTTTTTATTTTTTTTTTATTTATGTTATGCTGTTGTCTAGTTATTGTATACGCTCTTAATTTGAATTTGGTACAAAAATATTGAACCGTTTTTGAGATATAGAATTTTGTAAAAAAAATTCAATATATTGTTTTAAATCCAAAACAAAATTGCACTTTTGATAATCAAATATTGTTAAGGCTATATAAGCGCTTGTTCAAAAAAAAATATTGAAATCGGTTCATAAGTTGCTGAGAAAATTAAAAAAAACAAAAAATGGTTCTAAGAGCGGTACCTTTCCGGAGCAATACAAAAACATTAAAAAAAAACTTACTAAAAGAAGCCAAGTTAAAAAATAAAATTTTAGGAAAAATTAAAAAAAAATCTATCGGTTTGTTTTTGAGAAAATTCGGATTCTCGTTTTTTTTAACCAAAGAAATTGTATGGGGGGCACTTTTAGTTTTGATCTTTACAAAAAATGGAAAATGAAGTAAAAATATGCTTACATATGGGTTGGATTGTCTGATTTACTCTTAATTTTCTTCCTTACCGTATTAATCATTTTTACTTTGTAACAAAACTAAATTGCAATTAATTTAAATGTATGTAATGTTCCTAATTACTCCAAAAAAATCTTGAATTTAACTTTAAAAAATGCACACTTTCAACCTGTTATGTAATGTTAACTGGAATCATTTGTTTAAGAACTGTGACTTTAATGCTATGTGCTATAAACTCTACTGTGTTCTCTTTAACTTTTTTTATGAGACCACACCATTGCTAAAACCGCGCAATATTTCAAAATCTACTTCATGGTTTGGCTGTTGCCTAAAAAACTTAAAAACTAACAGAAACAAGACCTCGATTAAATATAATACAATAAAAGCTGACAATGACTTGGTAATATACAATGAGCTAAGAAATATATTTATTGAATATTCAGATATTCTTTATAATGACTTTATTTTAAATACTGAAACCGACATAAAAAAAACAACCCAACAAATTTTTGGAGCTATGTTAATAGTAAGAGAAATTCTTACGGGTATCCAAACTGCATGTTTTTCAACAACGAACTTAGTCATGACTCTGAAAAAATTTCAAATAATGTTTGCCAATTATTTCAAAGATGCTTTCAAAGTAGCGAACTCCTGTCAAACGCCCGAGTCATTGGCCCTCTCACAAAATTTCCCTCATTTGAATTCAATTAGTCTTTGGATCTCTGAAGATGAAATCGTTCGCAAAGCTTCAAAACTTGACGTTTGTTATAGCCCTGGTCCAGATGGTGTACGTTCTTATATTTTGAAAAAATGCGCATGAGTCGAAAGTAAATTTTTACCAAGTTTTAGTATTGTTTTTTTAGAGTTTTATTTTTTGTAAAAAACCGTCAATTCGATTTTCTTCAAAATTCTATCGAATGTTGAAAACAATATTTTCTATAAGATAAAATTAGTTTGAAGCCAATATTTTATAGTTTTGAAAAGATATTTGAGTCGAAAATCAATTTTTACCAACTTTTGTTAAATTTTTTTTAGGTATTTAATTTTTTGTACAAAAACTATCAATTCGATTTTTTCAAAATTTTACTAAATGTTAACAACAATATTTTTTGAAAGATAAAAGTAGTTAAAAGCCAATCTCTACAATTTTTGAAAAGATATTTGAGTCGAAAATCAATTTTTACCAACTTTTATAAATTTTTTTTAAGGTTTTTATTTTTTGTAAAAAAACTGTCAATTCGATTTTTCTCAACATCTTTCAGAATGCTTAAAACAACATTTCTTATAAAATAAATAAGTTTGAAGTCTAACTTTCAAGTTTTTGAAAAGATATTTGAATCCATATTCAATTTTTACCAACTTTTGTTAATTTTTGTTCGGTTTTTAATTTTTTATAAGAAACTGTCAATTCGATTTTGTTCAAAATTTTACTGAATGTTGACAACAACATTTTTTCAAAGATAAAAGTAAATTAAAGCCAATATCTCAAAGTTTTGAAAAGATATTTGAGTCGAAAATCAATTTTTACCAACTTTTATTAATTTTTTTTTAATTTTTATTTTTTGTAAAAAAACTGTCAATTCGATTTTTCTCAACATCTTTCAGAATGCTTAAAACAATATTTCTTATAAGATAAAATAAGTTTGAAGTCTAACTTTCAAGTTTTTGAAAAGATATTTGAATCCATTTTCAATTTTTACCAACTTTTGTTAATTTTTGTTCGGTTTTTAATTTTTTATAAAAAAACTGTCAATTCGATTTTGTTCAAAATTTTACTGAATGTTACAACAATATTTTTTGAAAGATAAAAGTAAATTTAAGCCAATATCTCAAAGTTTTGAAAAGATATTTGAGTCGAAAATCAAGTTTTACCAACTTTTATTAATTTTTTTTTTAGGTTTTTATTTTTTGTAAAAAAAACTGTCTTTTCGATTTTCTTCAAAATTTTACTGAATGTTGAAAACAATATTTCTTATAAGAAAAAATTAGTTAGAAGCCTAAATTTTATGTTTTTGAAAAGATATTTGAATCGATATTTAATTTTTACGAACTTTGAGTAATGTTTTTTTTAGATTTTTATTTTTTATAAAAAAAACTGTCAATTCGATTTTTCTCAAAATTTTATCAGATTTCAAAAACATTATTCTCCGTTGCACAAAATTGTTTTGGAGATGAAATCATATGTTAGTCGTTAAATTTAGGAGGTGACAAATTTTTTTTCAGTTTTTTTGATTTAGAAAAAGAACTGTTAGATAGATTTTTTTTTTCAAAAAATATACTTCTTTGAGATCACGTTACAGTTTATTATGTAAAATTTAATTCAAGTCTCTAGCGTTTTTGGTTCGTAATTTATTTAGGGTTAACCAAAATTTTCACCTTTTTTTTAAACTGCTATGGTAAAAAAACCACCCACGCAATTTTCTTGAGAACCCTTTCTGCATCTTTCTGCCTTATTATCTGTATAACAAAATTTGTTTGAAGTCGATATCTCTTCTGGTTCTTGAGCTATGGACGACGAAAAAAACGTCGCGAACGTACGGACGTACGGACGTACGGACGTACGGACGTACGAACGTACGTACACACGCACGCACAGACATCTTTCTAAAAATCTTTTATTTCGACTCTAGGGACCTTGAAACGTTGAGAAATATCAAAATTTTCAATTTGACAAATCGGACCCATTACAATAACTTCCTATGGGAAGTTAAAAATGATCACTCCATTGCAAATATGTCTGTTATTTGTAAAGTCATATCGTTTAATTTTAAGTCTATAATTTGTGACAGTCAACATAGTTTTGTTCAAAATAAGTCAACAGTTACTAACCTCATTCATTTCAGTTCTTTTTGTTTGGATTCGTTTGAAAAACGAAAACAAGTTGACTGTGTTTTCACAGACTTCAGTAAGCCCTTTTATAAATTGTGCCATAAAACATTAACTTCCAAACTTAAATCCCAAGGCTCTTACGATTAATTTGTTAGTTGGGTTTCGTCGCACTTATGTAATAGATCATACAGTGTAGTTTTTTAGGAATGAGCGGTCATAATATTTGTATACCAACTCTGGCGTACCACAAGGTAGCCACTTAGGACCTTTACTGTTTATTTTGTACGTTAACGAATTACCTTCTACTATAAAACACTCATCTGCTTTAATTTACGCTGATGACATTAAAATGTTCTAACGTATTGACTCACTTGACGACTGTTTACTCCTACAAGATGATCTAAATAGTTTTCGCGAATGGTATTTTATGAATAAGCTTTTACCAAACATAGACAAATGTAAATCAATGTGTTTTACATGCAAACAAAATTTTTTGACTTTCAATTATAAATTAGACTCTTCTTATTTCACTAAACTCTCTACTTTCTCTGACCAAGGTTTTATTCTTGACTCAAAATTAACTTCTACAAATCATCATGACTATTATTAAAAATGCAAATAAGACACTCGGATTTATAAAACGGTTTTCACATGATTTAAGGGTCGCGAAAATCATGTGAAAACCTTCTTATTCTTAAACTTCTTTATATATCATTTGTAAGACCAATATTGAAATATGGCTGCATTATATGCCCGAATAGACGAAACTTTGGAAAGTCGTTAAATATAAAAATTATTTGAATGCCCCTAAATTCTTAAACTTAAGTAGTTTTGTTTGAATTGTATCAAAGAGAAGAAATTCAAAAATATAACACGCCAGCCAGTAGATTCATATTAAATCACATCTTAAAACTTCAAAACAACAAAAAAAAATGAAACAAATAAATGTTCAATATTTGTTAGTAAATCAACTAATATAGCATTTTCGTTTTTATTTATATAATTTTATTCAATATAATAAATGTATATTAAATTTCTTTCATTTAGCTTAAATAACTTTAAAGTTATTCGTAACTTTTCCATATTACACGTACGTTAACAAATAAAACAAAAACCTTGAGTAATAAATAAAACAAAATTAATTATTTTATGTATTGTGTACATAAAAATACAGTAAAATCTCTATTTTTTTTGTTTTTATTTCAATAATATATTCATATTAATTATGTTGTATTCACCACAGTAATAATAATATAATAGTTTAAATAAATTTGTTAAATCTGTAACTTGGTAGTTATTTTGTATAATAAATGTTTTCCCCTCTTTAAACTGTTAAGGTTTTATAGCAATTGCAATTTTATCTGTTAAATGCGTGTTTTATTAAATATATTCTCTAGAATAGAAGTTACGTAGAAAAATTCTATTTCATTCGGTTGTGGTAAGAATTTGTTAATTTATGTTTTTTTTGTTATTGTGAATGTATGAAAGGAAAAAATGAACATATTAATTTCTCTAATATTGGCTATTAAAAAAAATTAATATAATGTTTGTTTTTAAGAATAATGTGTTTCGTTTTCGTAAAAAAGCTATAATTTTGCTTTTTATTTACATATTAATATAATCTCTTTAATTTAATTCTATTGTTAATATTCAAATTGAATTGTTTCTTAGTAAAATAGTTTTTTTCGTCTGGTGTGTTTTTTTTCTCTTCTTTTTTATCGTTAAGTATTTTACATTTATTTTTTATCTTAATGGTCTAAACCTATCTTGAATAATGATTAAACATATATTTGTTTATGCAATTGAAGTTTTTACATGCCTACATTTAATAGGTATTTAAATAGATTTCAGTCATATGCACCGTTCTGGTTTTTAAATGCATTTTCAATCAAAAACTGTAATATTTGATTACAATAATTAATTACAAAATAAATGTATATAAACTAAGAGCACCATTGCTTTACAAAAACATAAATCATAACTAGTTATTACTTGAAATAAAAGCTTATTATTTTATCTATCTAACTTAACTATATTACTCTGTTAATTACTATTTCTTTTTTTTCTTCATATTTACACATCTTCTTTTTGAGAAATTGTACACTTAACTGACAACGTGACACACAATTTGGTGGATTTACCAATTTTTATATACATTTTCTTAGTTGCTTTTTACATTTATAATATATTTTATTTCATTTAAACAAAATAAAAAAAATATTTAAAATATAACAGAGGTGTTAGTTATTATACTAACTCGAGTGTTTAGCTAATTTTACAATTAAGATAATTTGAAATTTGGGGTTGGTGAATCATACCCTTATACAAAATTTAGATTTTTTAAATTCAAAATATTGAAAATTTTCTAATATTCTTTTTTTAAGTATTTCTCAAATAGGAATTATTTATTTGGTGAAATTTAGATGCAAAATTTATATTTTAGGTATGAACAATTTAGGATTAAGAAATTATACTTTTTACATAAAAGCTCTAGAGGTTTTTAAAACTTGGTTTGAAGGAAATAGGACAGTAAAAAATAGTTTTAACTTATGAACATTTTATAAAATAAAATAAAATTTTTATTTGTAAAATGCAAAAAAATTAACGCAATCTCTGGAATTTTATTCTTCGTGATTCAAACAATAAATTTGATGGAATTTTCAAAAGTGTTTATTAATTTTAAAAATGCCGTCATTTTTGTTACATTAAAACGAATCCATAATTTTAATGTAATGCGTATAATGAAGTGTAAGAAGCTTCAGGTATAGTAGGACTTCTTTTATTACTAATATTAAACTTTAAATAAAAATTAAAGAAAATAAAACACATAAATCTTTTATTACCTTTATTTTGGAAAAAAAAATGTTTGTAAAATTTTTACCAGGGTTGCAAAGATTTTCAAAAAAATTACGTGACAATTGACAAATTTTAACGATCAAAAGTTTCGTCTGTAATTTTTTTACGCTAAGTCTTTAAATTTATAATTAAAAGAAAAAATCAGATGGAACTTCCTGGCAATTCTATTGAAATAGGCGAGGAGCCTTGAAAAAAGCTGTAACACGTGCACAATATATTAATTTTATAAATGCTTCTGTACACAGATGTTCAACAATATTAACTGTTTAGTTAGTTTATTAAAAAATGATGTTTTCATTGTTTCAGGTTCTTAGAATAATGTTTAGAAATCTTTTTTCTATTTCAATTTGAAATGTGTGGACATTTTCGATGACTTCTTACAATTGTAAACTTTTTGTCGGTAGAAAACAATATCAGAGTATCGGAATATCGAAATTATAAAAAAAGACATAATAAATAATTCTTTTTCTTATTTTTTAAAATAATGAATGCACTGTTGAAAAAATCGTTTACAAAAATATATATTTTGAAAAAAAAACATACGACTTTAATATTTCGTTTGTTTCCTATTAATTTCAAAATGTTTTTTTTTAATTATTATGTTTAAAATTGAGTTTATTGAAAATCATTTTATATATTATACATAATGTACACAGGTATGAACTTAGATCTTATTTTTGATTTTATTGCAAAATTGTTTTATTTTATTTTTTGTTTTCATGAAAGCATTTAGTTTTCATATATACATTTATTATGATTTAACTTTATTTAATATTATAATTCAAGGCATTTGATCTCAGACTTCCTAGTGTTAAATAATCCATGAATTTTAATCATTTCACCTTTTTGTTTTACTATTTGAAGTTCATCACACAATAAAAAAAAAAATACGAGTTTTAACAGGAAAAAATCAATCTAAATAAAAGAAAATGTGTTAAACTAAAATATTTGTATCATATTTGAAAAGTCAAAGTAAATTCTACTTTAAATACGAAAGAAAGCTTCATGCCTAAATAAAGGTTTAAGTTGGAAACTTTTTTAATGTTATCTTGCTATTATATAAATAAATAAAATCTAAAAAAAAAAGACCGACGAACATTTTCTGGGCACGTTTTTGAAATTTTGTATTTTTTATTTTTGTGACTGGTTTCAGGTTTCAGTTTGTGGAGTTTGACAAAACTCTCTAGTCTTCCTAGCACTTCCTTTATAGTAGAATTTTGTTGAACTTAATCACAACTGTCCCATAATTTGTACCTACCCAACTGACAAGATGTCAAAAGTTAGTACCTAACATAAGGTTAAATATGGTGTATATTCTCTTAGTTATTAAAAACAAGATTTGGTTAGTAATACACATTGGTAGCATTCACAAAGCTAGTGGCTACGTAGTCAAGGGATTCTGATTGGCAGAATCTAGCAACTAAGTAGTTGAAATTTCCCCTTCGACTACAAAGTTAGTTTTGACGTTTCACAATCAGCTGCTCCGTAAGGAGACAAGAATTCAAAATGAAATGAATCTTTCGGTATTTAAATACAAATATAAATCAATCGTGTTATATCTTCTATTTGGTTTTATTGAATTTAAAAAGAAAAAGAACTATTTGAAGTTCTGAAAACACAAATGTTTCTTATTTTATATATTTTTATTTGACTATGCAGCCACTAGCTTTGTGAATGCGCCTATTGACTGAACTGAAATTGAAGTTTTAATACTCATTGAAAATTTAATTTTTAGTTGCAGTTGAATTGATTGAAGGGAGAATTAAATTGCATTCATTGAACAAATTAATGAAGTTCAATTTAATTTTCATAATTCAAAATTTGGAAATTTGAAATTTGGATTGTTGATCTTGCTCTTTTCTTCATATCCTTTGCTTTTTGTTTAAGTACTAACTAGACAATTTGGAAATGTTATATTTGATACTTAAAAACGAAAAACGATTGGTTTTTGAAATACCAATCTGTAAAAATATGTGAATATTTTTGTATTCGATTTAGTTGAAATAATAATAGAGCTTTAGTGTAATTTAACTCATGCCCATAGGCGGCAATTATTGTTCTCATTAAAACATAATCGAAACTAATTGGAGGCATTAAGAAGTTTTGATAAAATTGAAGTTTTTTTCTTTTGAAATAATCAGGATATGTTCAATGAAGCGTTTGAATAAAAGTTACAACTGGTGTAGTAGAATTTGGGGTACCAAAAATGTTGGTACCCATTTCTACATTTCACATTTGTCTTTTATAAACTTATTGCTGCTTTTTACATTATGCTTAGTTGAGTAGTTACGAGTATTTAGCATAGAACATATTTTTACTTCAATTTTCCTGGCCACATACGGCCATTGCGGTACAGGTATGTACTCGTATTTGGATTTTGAAAAATCAACTGATATTGAAAAATCAAATTTAGATGACCCAACAATAAGTTGGATAGTCCGTTAAAAAAACTATAAGCTTACTCCTTTGTGTGTGACCAACTTTAATTACAATGATATTGTAACCTTTTCGAAGTTTTGGATTTGTTTCTAAGTTGCTAGTCAATTTAATAAAGGTGCTATTTAAATCGTTTTTCTTTTAGAGTTTGTTTCATTTTTTGTAATTTAGTTAAATTTAAGGGAACAAGGAAGCAGAGAATCTGTAAGGAAATATTAAAAGGTCAGTATTATGTCAAAATGAAAATTAATTATAGAAGTTTATGTTGTTATAATCTAAAGGAACACAGTAAATTAATGGCAAAAAACTGTATTAACTTATATTTTTCATCAAAAAATAATATCCACTCAACTCCAATTTGACAAAGTATTTATTTATAAATGCATTGAGAAAGTAGAATAGAGCTATAAATGCAGAAACTTTGTCAAAATTCGAACATTTTCACAATGTGGCATCCAAAAACTGGCCAATACTCACGGTGTTTATAAATATCGATCTTATTTTTCTGAATTTTATGCCAACTTAAAATCAAAACGAAAATTGACTTTTCGAGCTAAGGTGCCAGTTAAAGCTATCATTGGAAAAAGGGAAACATGGTCAAATATCGATTCAAAAAATGTTTAGGGTCAATTTTAATGATAGCTATAACTGGAGCCTTAAATGTATGTATTAATATATTTCATATAATTTTTGCGATACAAAATTGACAAAAATTAAGAATAAATTTTAAAAAAATTAATAACAGGCGAACAAATTGTCATAATATTTCCATTTGATCAGGCTGTTGTATATACATAATTTTTAGCTATGTATGGTGACTTAAGATATAATTTGTAATCTATTAAATGAAAATTGGAAACGCCCCAAAATGTTGTTAACTAGAATAACCATATCAACCTCACATATCTCCTGAAATTGAAAACGATACAATTATTTTTCAAGCGCAATGATTTCTCTCAAAGGAAAATAATTATGATTGAAGGTCAATTCTAAAGTCCTAGGCAATTTTTAGAAATTATGTATGCCTTCAGTTTGCAGCTGAACTTGTTTCAGTATAAAGCTAAATCAAAGTCAACCAATACCCAAATCTACAGAAGACGAGTTTAATAAGTACGCAGGGGCTCTTAAAATAGCAACGAAAGTATCTGCATAAGTACAGGATTACATAAAGTTCAATCTTAGGACGAATTGTTATTTGCACGATTTAGGAGTCTACAGATTACAACATAATTATGTTAAGGCCGACCGTCCGATAATATTTTGACAAAACACAACGCAATTGAAACTAAAATGAACCAAAGCACCTACAAACGAAAAATATTTAAAAAACAAGGATTTGAAATTATTTTCAATTAATAGCTTTTTTATTTTTTCATTGTTTGTTTTTTTTTTGTTTTTTTTTTTTTAGTTAAGAAAACTACAAATCAGTCATTTAATTTTTTTTTCATTGCTTTTGATGTGCTCAATAAAGTTGTATACAAACATATAAAGGAAAATAATATAATATATAGTTTAAATACATAGCAAATATATGTATGTGTATATATATATATTGTATAAAGTAGTAGTAATGGGTTATTCTCCATAAAAATGTAAATATAATAGTACCTACTAATTTTGCATAATTTTCAATTTATTCTATCAAAAGTTAAAATTAAACAAAAAAAAACTTTGCAGTCATAAATGTAGAGTTAAAATGCAGAATAAACAATATATTAAATTATAAAATTAGATTAGATTTCAGAGTAATTTGAAGTTCTCTTCATATTTTTGTTTAGTTGTTCGCAATGGTTAATGAATAAACGCAAGTTTTTTTTTTTATTTTGTATTCCACTTAATTACATAAAATGGATTTTAGTTTTAACTTAGAAATTAAGAAACAACAACAAATAATAACTGTATATAATAATGATGCGTGTATACAAAGTGTACAAGTTTTAAATTAATTTACGCATTATAAATGTAATTTCTATTTGTATCGATTTAACTAGGATTTCGAATAAATGTTCGATTTTTTTACAATTTAAGTAGGTATATATATTTAACATTAAAAAATTATCTAATTTTTATGTGGCAGTTTTGTTAATTAAACTTATGAAATCCATATGCATATATAAAACAAAAAAAATACATATCAAAAAGCTGAAAATGAAAACAAAAGTTTAAAAGAAAAATATATAGCCTTCGGTATGGAGAAAAAGTACGATTTCTGTTAATTTCAAAGTTGATAGTCCCATTATCAACTTATAGTCTAGTTAAATGTTTTAATTCACGCAAAAGTTGATAGTTTTCAACTAAGGAAGAATTCTACTTTTAACTCTTCTTGAACGTAACTGAAATCATTCCTGTTAAACATGCATTCCGAACTAAATAGAAAAACCTACACGAGATGTCTAGAAAATCATTGATGTTTTTGAGTGAAGGAAAATTATGTACAACATTACAATGAATATGATTGAATGAGGTCAGGGAAAACGTACTTTGGAAAAAATAAACATAAATTCAAATTAGCACGTTTTATTTCAACATAATTTTTACTATGCGATGTTATTAAATTTTTACTGGACTAGATTGAAATTAAATTGAACACACAATCTATGAACGATAACAGTGCGAAAATAACCAAAGTAATTTCTAGGATGTTAATCAACTGTGTGATTGGTGCTTTTTCGTATGTATATGTGATGATTTACTTTTAAGTCACGTTAAATACTCATTTGTAGTTATTTTATAAATAGTTCATGAAATGAAAATCATTTAAAAAATAAGAAACCAAGAGATTTAGAAATGATGAATTCAAATTTGTTTGAATATAATTTAAGCATAGTTTAAGAAATCTATGAATAAATATTAATATCATGAATTCCATTGAAATATAAATTGAAATAGGTAGAGAAGAAAAAATAGAAAGTCCTCCGTATGTAGTTCCATTTCTTTATTGCTCTATTTCGAAGCTTGATTTCGGTGATCGTTAGGAATAGTAACTTGATAGTAGTCTATTAACTGATTCGTTGACTTTTTCATTAGCTATTTACCCATGTGTATCATGGACATTTTTGGGTAATTAAATATTAGAAATTTAAATACAATTTTAAAAGTTTAAACGAAATACATTAAATTCGGTGTTTGTAAAAATCCTTCCAATCTTTTTATGGCTGCCTATTAAAATGTGTCTAAGATTGACAAATTACTATGGCCAATTGACATTTTTAATCATTTATATAAATTATATATTTAGATATGAAATTATTTTCGGATGGAAGAAGGTGTTCAAATTAGTTTCACTTTTACACGATGGAAGATGCTATACCAACTCCACTTCCAGTGATTTAAAAACTTTCGTTCAGTAAATTATTTCCTAAGCTAAAAATCTTTCATGTCTTGGAACAAACTTATACAAGTACATATTATTGCCTTAGAAAATCCGATTTGATTGCTTGAAGGAATATAATATATATTATATCTGCCAGCGGACACCACTCATTCAGAGTAATCGATGATACCATGTGGAACTATCTGACTACTGAATTAATTTTGGAACTTAGAAATTAAATTTCCAATGGTTTGAGTACTTTTAATGACAATAATTTATTGGCACTCATTGACACCAGATTCAGAAAAAAAAGGATTTAGGTTCATTTGATGAAAGGGAAATTATACAAGGACTAAATAGTTACATTTTGCTTTAAAAGTGATTTGGCTATATCAAAAGTCAAATCTGAAAATTCGCGAAGCATATGATTTGTAAGCTGCTTTTGCCAACAATATAGCGCGTAGGTGGTCTTACTATAAAAAGAATATATTTTCAAAATGTTTGCAAAGCAGGAGTAGTATTTTTTTCGAAACTCATTTCAAGATCTCTAAATTAACTTTTTAACGTATTTCTTTTCAATTATGATTGGAAATGATGAATTCTTTTAAGTATTTCAAATGTATTTCTTTCAATCTTGATTTCAAATGGTGAACTATTTTTAAAATGAAAACTTTAAGTAATGAACTTTAATTGGAGTTAAAAACGTAGGCGAAAAAAAGAAAATGAAATCGATGCAACTAAATATAAAAATTTATATGGGTTATTTAAGAAACAGTATTTAAAAAAAAAATTATTGAAGTTTTGCTTTTTGTATACAAGTGTGTACTACACTAGACTACACTTCTTTCCCAGACCTCATTGTAACTGTAATGAATTACCTCATAATAAATATTTGTTTTAATGTCTAACTTCATTTAAATGTTTGTATATAATTTTGGTTTATTAATGTGAAAATGTTTTTTAATATTTTTATTTTACATTTGATTTGTGTTTTATATTTTTTTAGTTCATAGATTAATTTTGTTTTCATGCAGGTATAACATACATAATTTTGTTTTTATTTTCTTTTGTTTTATATATTTTGTATGTACACAGCAAATATGATTCCTTATATAGTTATTCACATTAAATATACTAAAATATATATATTTATATTTATACTTAAAATTAAAAAATACACACTAGTTTTCAGTAGCATATTTTTAAAAATGTTTTCCTTTTCATTTAATTTTGTTCAAACAATAAAATACAGCTAATTTTTATATTTTTAAATACTTATTCATTACATATACAATAGATTTATTTTTTTTTCGGTATTTTTCTTTTTTATAAAAAATATATCAAAATAAAAAAAAATACACAAGAAGTTCTTAAGAACTAATAAATAATTTTACAAAAACGAAGAATCTACAAAAGTGTATCTACAAACAAATGGTTATAAACAAATATACAATGCGTAAAAAAGTATCTATATATAAAAAAGAAATATATTTATACATACATATATAAATTTATTTGTATAATGCAGCCCTACCATCATATAGGTAAGAATTAGTTTAGTTTTTTTTTTTTAAATCAATAATTAAAAAAGGAAAAGTTTAAATAAGGAAAAACACATAGAAAGGAAGTATGTGTCATCCATTTTTAATCCTTTATATTTGAATTCAGTCATCAGGTAACATTGTTTTAAATACAACAACGGTAACAGCTTCATGATGATGAGGAGGGCCGCGCCTCGATATAGTTCCACCACCAGTCAAATTATTTACCCCGGACGCATTTAAAACACTATTTCCAGTCCCAGTCCCAGTACCAGTACCGGTATTGCCACTGCTAGATGGCACCACATGCATGTGATGGCCGCTAGAGTTTGTATTTAATATATTATTATTGCCACCCTCAATATTCACATCATCAGTTTGGGTTTGAGTCGTCGCTGTGGCAGTTGTGGCAGTTTGATGACTGGTGGTTGGCGTCTGAACTTGGTATGAGGTTGAAGAGCTCTTTGGACAGCTGTTAGCGTTGTTATTCTTATTACTACTACTTAGACTATTATAACTTAGACTATTACTTACATCGGTAATATAATTATTAGAATTACTCTTGCTTAGGTTATTGTTGCTATTGATACTATTACTACCGTTATTTGTGGTTGATGGTGTCGATATGACGAAATGTGGCAGCAACGTCGTCGTCATTGTCGAAGATGTTGGAGTCTTGTTTTGGTGACCTTGAATTAGATGGTGTTGCTTATTCGTTGTTGGCAGTGTGTATTGTTGGTTATGCGGACGTTGTGCCATATCCTGCAAGTGGTTTCGGCCGGCTGAGGCGTTTGTGCTCATTAAATTCATTGTTCCACTTGAGGGAGCTGAAGTTGTTGAATTTGTCCCGCTTGTCGAGGCAGATGAGGATGATGAGGACGACGATGACGACGACGGTACTTGCTTTGACATTAAATGCGTGTGTAAAATTGACTTATATTGTTGGATGGGCAGTTCTGTTGCAATTGTTTGTTGTTGGTCTTGCCGTTTAGTCTCTTGATATTGCATTGTAGATGCAGTTGACGTTGTTGTCGACGACGACGACGATGAAGATGACGATGATAAAGAAGATGGTGCAAGTAGCGAGGATTTCAACAAAGAATGAACTGGCAGTGTTGGTTTTATATCTTTTAGTCGTTGTTGTTGCTGTTGCTGTTGTTGATTAATTGCATTTGTTGACAGTGATAGTTCTGGTAAACTTCTATATCCATGGTTTTGTTGCTGATGTTGATGTTGATTCTGATGCTGATGCTGAGGCGATATTGATGATGTGGAGGATAGTGAATGATGTAACATTATCTTTTGTGGTGAGGTTCGTAGTGGCGGGGGAGGCGATGGTGGATCATCATCCATGGAAATGAGTCCACGCTCCTGCATTTGCTACCTTATGCTAGCAGAATTTAGGACAAATGGTACGTAGAACATCTTACTTTCGAGTAAAAGACTAGCAGCTGCTTGAATCTAAATAAAATTAAAAATAAATAAAAGGTCAATAAATTACAATATTATATGGTCCCTACTTCTATATTAAATACATATTGTTGTTTACATACGAAAATGCCATGAACCAATATTTTTCAATCCCTTTTTTAAAAGAACCAATTAAAAAAAAGTAGGTACTCAATAATTTTCGAGCACTTGAGCGTACAAATTTAACTAAATTCAATCAAACAATTATCAAAAAATGTGGCAACTGTTTTATCAACTTGCACCTTCAAAAATACGGCAGATTCAAAGATTTAATCAGGGGGAGGGGGTTGATGGTGCCGGAAAATGTGATCTTTTTTCGTAGGAACATAAAACAGAAGGAGATCTATTAAGAATTGTATGGCGTTTTTCGTGCTAACGCGTAGATTGGATTCATTTTTTGATTGGACCTTTTGAAAATATTTTGATCTTTAAACTCTAAAATTAACTCTATAAATATTGTTAAAACAAAGAGCCAATAGTCTCCGCAGCAAGGCTCTTTCCTTTTTTGTATTAGCTTGTAATTTAAATTACGTGCTAATAAATAATAATAATAATAATATTTTGGTCAACAAAACTCAACAACAAAATTGTAGTTAGAAAACAAATTAAGGTACAAAAGTTGGGAAGAAACTTTAGCGTGTCACTCGCAAACTAAACTAAACGTTTATTATGTTTTTAATAAGCCATTAGTTAAACGAAAGTGTTACTTTTACTGTTTTTGGGACATTTATATTCTTGAAATTTGTGTGTAAATCTCAGTTTAAGATTATCCAAAGCAAATTCCCTTCAAAAGGGAAATTTCTTTAATTTTTTAAGAACTTAAAAGTTTTTGTATTTAATAAAAAATCAAATTTCAGAGAAAAATGCACTTTAAAAAAGCCTTACACTATTAATTTATGGGCGTAAAAGTAAATTAAAGACAACTTAACGTCAAAATTGGCCATCTCTTATTCAGGAATTCTTCTTAAGAAAAGATCTTATGAAAATAAAACGTTACTAAAGTTCTTTTAAATTCTTTTGGGTGAATATCGTTTAATTACTAACAAATCCTTAGACGAAATGCTTATTTATGAAACTTAGCTGCATAAGTTTCATATGACCCTATTGATCCCCTCCCCACGGTCAAAAGTTGATAATTTGTACTGTGAGATTGGAATAGGTTTAGATTTCCAATTTATATTTTGTTCTTGTGGTACTTTTATCAACAACACTTAAAGCAGTACAATTTATATTTCCATTCAAAGAATAATAAAGAATTAAAAATACAAGTTTGGTCATATGCATTGACTCAATACGATAGGCTTTGAATTCAAGGGAATTTGTACGAAAATGTAAAAAAAAATAATCTCCGTAAGGGTCAAAACCCCCCCTTTTAAACAATTTACTAAACACCGGCAGCGTTTAAAATTCACCAACGAACAAATACCAGAATATCCTAAAAGTGTGAAGTAAAACATCAAATAAAAATAATTGTTCAATATGTTTGTCGTCGATTCGGCGCTTTTACTAAGTCGCTCCTGATAATCTGCTACTAATATAGATAGTTTTATCGAACTCATCCGAAAAGTATGCACTCGAATAACAAATTTCATTTTCCATCATCGTTCATAAGGAACACAAATCTAGCATCAGTAAAAGAATTGTATACCTTCTTTATATATGTACAAAGTTACCTTCAAGTTCAATTTTTATATATTTACCTCTGGTATATGCGACAAAAGTTCACCTAATCTCGCCTGTGGATTTTGTGGTGAAGAATGTTGTAAATACGTTCTCAACACCTGAACATAACGTTCTTGTATACTCTCTAGCTCCACTTCTAAAATGAGGAGACGAAATTAGAAATAAAAATTGATTTTGAAATTTTTTTCAAAACGAACCCTTGTTAAGTAAAATGTAGACCTTCAAGCACACATATTCTTCCATTTTTAACTTAATCCGCCGAAACATTATGGTTATTTGAGTCATCTTATCCACCATATGTCCAACGTCCATCTTCAGCTGTTCCATCGCAATTGGTTGACCCATTAGCGTTGTGAGGCATGTTTGGAGTGTACTTAAATGCGCGTTGACCTCCTGAACAAATTCCGGATCGTCCTTCTGCAAAGGCATTCCCATTGATGTTATGGGAGTTGTTGGGTTCGTGGATGTTGTTGATGCACCACTGGCACCACCACCTCCAGTTGTCGAACACGACAATCTCTTACCGTGCAGCGCCTGGTAGGCTGCCGTTGTAAGTATTAAAATTTCATGCCACTTATCCGTCAACAGTTTTGTGTGAATCTCTACCGGGATTTCAAGGTAGAAGGGTAGCTTTTTGGTCCAAGACACAAGCTTGTGAACAATTGAGTCACCAATGTTACAAAGTTTCTCGCTTATTTCAGACTTATCCTCAAGGAATTCGGAGAAATGTGGTAAGGTTGCTATGTCCTCCATGGCATCGCAGTCAATTAATGTTTGGATCATGTTAACCGAATGTTCGTAGGAGATCTGTCGATCTTTGGAGGAGCTTACTGCGTTGTCTAGTCGATGGCGTAAATGTACTATTTCGCTGGGATTCGTAAGGGCAGTCTTAAGTATTGTTCCGTTTACCAAATGCGAGGGCAGCTTGATATCTTGGGTTTCATCATCTTGCTTCAAGACGGAAGGACATAGGAACACATTTTTGATATCATTGCCGCACGATGAACCAGCAGCAGTACTTATTTTCGTCTGCTGTGCAATTTGCAGAGCGTGGTGATGATGGTGGGGTGACTGGCTTGAGTGGTGATGCGGGTGATGATGGTTTGAGGATGATTGACTGCCCGTATGGTGCGGTGACAAAGGATTCTGTTGGTGCTGCGAATGCGGTTGTTGGTGTGGTAGCTGCGATTGCTGATGCTGTTGTTGTTGCTGCTGGTGTTGTTGGTGCTGCTGCTGTCCGGACATTCCACCATGCGGCGTTTGCTGATTATGGTGCGAGTGCTGGTGATGATGTTGATGCTGAAGATGGTGTTGCTGCTGTTGCGAATGGTGTTGCTGCTGATGATGGTGCTGTTGCATCTGTTGTTGCTGCTGCTGTTGTTGTTGTAGTTGTTTTTGGCCGGATTTTTTATGTTTTTTGTATTTCACTTTATACAAATTGTAAACGGCACCACTGTTTCGACCTCCTGGCATTCGATCCTCGCGTACAGCTAATTCAATGGGGGGTTTTAAAACGAAAGTAATTACAAAAATACATTGATATTAAAATTGAAATAATTTCGGAACATTACCTTGTAGCACCATTCCTTGTTCGATGCATTTCTTAAAACGACAATACTGACATCTATTTCTCTGTGCTTTGGTTATTTCGCAGGTTCCATCAGCAACACATGTGTAAACACGACGATTTTGAACGGTTCGTTTAAAGAAGCCTTTGCATCTGAAATAGAATTTTAACATTACAGCTTTTTTTAGTTGATGTTACAATAATGGGCTAGAGAAGAATTTTAAATCTGACTTAGGTTAACATTCTTAAATGGTAGGAACGTATACGATCTGCCTATGCCTCTAAGCACTGAAGAGTTCTGTGATAGCGGTACTCCTTTCCCTTTAATATCAAATTGTTTTTCTTATATTACAAATACAAAATAGTTAGTTCCAGAAGTAATGCATTTCTTCATAAAAGAACTGGAATTATGAATTGAACTATAAATTTTGTAAAATAAGGCAAATTAAGGAAATTTTTACTTGACCAGCAACATTTTTGAACAACGTTACGCATTTATTATGTTTTTGGTGTTATTTCATTCGTTTTGTAAAGGTTCACTGCTCAAATCTCAAAATTTTACATATTTTTCTTTGTTTGTACTTAAAAGTATTGTTTATTCAAATGGAATAATAACAATTCTTCGAGTGCCTAATATCAAGTTTTCGATTTTGTTTTTGTAAACCCCACCGCTATCCCTTATTTGAAAGTTCTACAAGAATAATGAAGTCTTTTATTCAAATGATAATTGCCACGATCGCTATGCTTCCAATCTTAGGTTCAGAGAACATAAGGGACTTCATTTGTAGTCAACTGCATTCTTTGAACGTAGATTTTGAACAAGGCAACTAGTTAGTTTTGCAAGTGTCATAAACTTTAAACTCGGAACTTTAGTTCACTAACCTTCTGTTCATCGCGCTAAAACTACTAAAAATCATTATTGTTTACAAAACAATCCTTATGCAAGCTACAATTCTGACAAAGAAACCTATTGCAAAAAAAATCAAATAGAATTGTGCAGAAAATAAATAAATCAATCACAGATTAATAAAGATCAGCTTTCAGTTGAATGAAAAAACACGATTGATTGTCATTTTGACATAAGCTGACTTGATTGATAGTTAGGGAGATTTTTCCTGACTAGCTTTTCAGTCAACTTTCCAATAAAGTTGCCTTAATTGGAAGGCACTTTAAACTTGCTTTACTTTCAAGTCCCTTGTGTTGCCTGAACCTGCCCAAATTAAGTATGAACATTGTATATTTTGATTGATGCAAAGCTTCTTTAATATCAGGAAGTGCTTAATAATTTTGATGATCAGTAACTCAGTCAGTTAAGGACCTTTCCTTTCCCACGAGTCAAAAAAAAATATTCTTGACGTAATAAAAAAAAACCAAACATATATTTTTTTTTAAATTGTCAAAAAAAATTAAATCGTAAATTCAGATTTCTGTCAAAAATTGATTTCTTATCGTCATTGTATTGGTGTTACATTGGGTACGTTTAACGAGTGCGGTATAGATGTCAAATCAGGATCAGGGCAAAGAGGGATAAATCTGCCGAAAAATCCAGATCTCCAGGTCTACAGATTTGATCTTAAATAAAAAATAAATCAATTAATTTTGCCCCATGGAATACAAAAATGTTGGATATTTGTGTTTTGACCGATCTAGATCAAAATAAAATTGACTTATTTAACCTATGGAAAACCCCATTACGTTAGTGTAAGAACAAATATGAATCTGTCAAACATTTACTAAAATTAAAGTCATTGCTAATGCTGCTCTTATTTATCTGACACGGTTATCTGTTTGAAAATTATTTTCGATTTTTTTTACTTTTGTAACAATCAGAAAAATTATCAGTTCAATACTCTATTTACTTACCCCTCGCAGGTAATGATTCCATAGTGCAAACCTGTTGCCTTATCTTCACATATCATACACACCAAGGGTTGTTCGTCCTCATCGGTTGGGTCGTGCGGAGCATCAAGAGGTCGATTGTGAGCCATATTGCCACTACCTACCGAATTCGATGCCCCCCACTGCTGTTGGGCACTTAAATTTAGAGCTTGTAATTGACCAGGCGGAAGTTGGCTGTAGTCACCGGCCCACAGTCGTTCCATATTAAGAGCGTGCGGTGTTCGAAAAGGTTGCGGGCGGGGTCTGTTGTCTTGAATCCGAGTTTGTCCTAGACTGAGAAGTAATTGAGCAGCCTCTTCGGTGTTTTGGGATGGGCCCGGGGTTGGGGTTGGTGGAGTCGGAGCGGCAGGTGGAGACTGAACGGACTGTGGAGAAGGCTCATAACCCCACACCATTGTACGAACACCACAGCTTTCACCCATTATAACTGTAGGTGTTCCTCGCGGTGGTGTTTGTGATGGTGTTTGAGGGGATAACTGTGATGATGACGAAGAGGACGAATGATGAGGAGAGGGTGATTGCACTGGAGCATTGGGGCGTAAGGTTCCAATCGGCCCACCAATTACTTCGGGCTTGACACCATTTATACGGGCATTATTTGAAACCCAAACCATGCGTTGAGCAGGCGAGGATTGCATCAAATTCGGTAGCTGCTGGTGAACTTCGTTCTTAACGCGAAATAATAGCGAAGAGGCATCGCGACTAGATGGGTGGCGCAGCTGCAGGCTTGGGTGCATGAGAGCTTGTGCCGTAAGGTTACTCATTGACTGTGTTGGCATCTGGGGTGGTTGGGACTGCTGCACCTGCTGTTGTCTGTGATGTGCCGTTGGAGATAGATTCAACATAGGCAAGGGCTCCTTTTTGATTCGAACGTGTTGCTGCTGTTGTTGTTGTTGTTGCTGCAACAGATGGTGCGATTGATGTTGTGGAGATTGTGACGAGTTCACTTGGGACATGAGAGGCCCTTGACGTGACGAGGGTGACATTGAGTTTGGAGACATTTGTTGTCGCGAGATCATGGCTTGGGTTGATGCGGCTGCGTGCAGGATCTGCAGTTGTTGAGACTGCGTTAGGTGCATGGGCGACGTCGAAGAAGTGGTTATTGTCATATTGTGACCATTGTCACCCCGGGTGTGACTGTGAAATTGATGTTGCTGCTGTTGGTGGGAGGGAGGGCTGGACTTTCGTGAGGAGATGTGTGGATTTTGTTGTAAGTGTTGCATGTGCTGTTGGTGTTGTTGATGAGACGAGTGATGTGGATGGTGCTGCTGCTGTTGTTGTTGTTGTTGTTGTTGCTGCTGCTGCTGATGGTGCTGGTGTTGCTGAAGCAGCTGATGTTGGGAGGGCGGAAGAGAAGAATGAATATTATTGTTACTACCGCTGTGTTGTTGATAGGTTGAATGTTGTTGTGGTTCAGACTTTACTCTTGAAGGTGTCACCAATACGGTAACATGTTGCTGCGACTGCGTTAAGCCTTTAGGTGAGGACAGCTGCTGTTGTTGATGGTGTTGCTGTTGCTGTTGTTGATGCGACTGCGACTGCTGTTGCTGTTGTATTTGTTGTTGCTGTAGCTGTTCTTGTTGCTGTTGATGATGCTGCTGTTGTTGCTGCAGCTGTTGCAATTGATGTTGCTGTTGTTGATGGTGATGATATGCCATCATTTTTGTTGGCGAAGCCAATATGCGTTCTTCTTTAACGGAACGTATCACACTCAAATTAACACTATTACTACTACCACTACTACTTCCTCCTCCATCGCATCCATTTCCACTTCCACCCCCAGGTCCATTTCCGGTACTGGCACCACCACTGCTACTGTTTACCATCATATCCGATTGACCAAACGTTGACGATGGACCATGCATTCCATTTGAAGGAGTCGGATTAGTTGTTGTTGAGGGCTTGTCATCGAGAGAATCAGGCGACGTTCGACTACTATCACCATCATTACTAGTTCCACAGCTAGTACTACTCGTCATTCCATTGCCATGGGGAGGTGTTGGTGTAGTTCTTGATATAGACGGCGGCGGACTCCTTGCACTCGTTGTTTCCGGCGTTGGCGGTGTTCGTGCGTTTGATGGAGGAGGTGACATAACCGACGTCGCTGCCATTGCCGATGGAGTGCAACTCGTTGAATGTATTTGTTGCGTTTGCGTTTCTTGCTTCACCGTACAACTAGAAGAGTGCGCTTGTGGTTCTTGTTTGATACTATTACTCACTTGTTGTTCCTGTTGTTGGTTGACAGCAACGACAGCAGCTGCTGCAGCTGCAACTGCAGCAGCTTTTGCAGCAACAACAACGGCTGATGCAGTTGTTGTTGATGTTGTAACGGCCGCCGATGTTATCGATGACGACGTTATAGAAATAATTGGCCCTTGGTCGCACATTTTCGGCGATATTGGAGCTAAGAGATCTGGCGACGAAGTGCTAGTATCAGCAACTGACTCGCCATCACTACTGCATCTTGAATCGATTTTTCTTCGTTTCAGCTTTAGATCCTGAAATAGGCTCATTTTATCGAGCTCGCTATACGGGCCACGGCTCAGTGTCATAATTCCTGTAGAAAAAGGCAAACAAAATGTATATATTAGTTATTATTCTAATTAATGTAATACAAAATTATTTTTGTAATTTGTATAAGTAGGTACTAAATTTCGTCAAAGATTATCATAGGTTAAGATCGTTTTTTTTTTTCTTAATACGTAGGTACATACATTAAAAACCAAAGATATTACCTATATACCTACTTTCAAAAATATATTTATTTTCCTGTGGCCCCCAATCATATATGTACATATGTAACTTTTTGTAATAGATAAATTAAAAAAAAATAAGTTCATTGTTATAATATATCAAAATCTGGAATGCTGAAGAAATTCTATAGTTTGAATAATTAGAATTGAAGTTGGTTCTAACTATATTTTAGTTCTAAAGATACAAAAAAGTTAGTTCTGTCAAATTTTGTAGATTAGAATAATATTAGTCCGTAAATAAAATGCCCGGGTTTTACATAAAATACAAAAACAATTGAAACTAAACTTATCAGAAATAAAATGCATGACTGGGTCACACGAACTTGCTACTGTAACCGAGCATCTATAATTTTTTATTCAAAAAAGCGTAAAAGAGTTTTTCTTTAAAAAATCCTCAATTTTTCTATTTCTTTTTTAAATCATTAGATCGTGTTTTTAAATTAATTTGTCTATAAAAAATGTTTTAATTTTTTCCTGAAAAAATACTTTAAATATGCAGTTATTGAGAACACACTAATATACATTTTAAATTGGATTTTTATACAAAAAATTTCGAACCGTTTATGGGATATCGAATTTAAATATTAACATTTTCTTAAAATTCAATCAGTGTTGACATTTTTGAACATAAAATATTATTTCAACAATATGAGACCTTGTTCAGAAAAAAAAATATTAAAATTGGTTTATAAGTTCTTGAGAAAATTAAAACTGTCGATCTTTCTAATGGAGATGCCACAACAGTTTATAATTGGCCTTTAATTGCGTGCCGGACCATAGAGACATTTCAGGAAATTGTAAGGCAGATCAACTCGAGAGGAATGGTACAGTGCCACCCATTCTACTTCGTTTGGCTAATACTGGCATAAAAATTGCTACATGTAAACTATTGCTAATGCAAGACGCTAGATTAAGAAGGCAAATATCAAGTCGAATAACATTACCACGTGTCAGGTAACAAAAAACATATGGCCTACACTTGATTTAAAGCGATCAAGGTGTACTTCCTATCTCAAAGCAGATCGTAACTAAGCTTGATAATGGTTGTCATTACCGGGCACTGTCTAATAGGAAAGCACGCCACGTGGCTAGGTGTATTCTCAAATGACTTTTGCAGCTGTATGGATGAGAAAGATCAGGAAACAGTTCTTCGCCTCATGCCTGCTGTACATGCCCTGCTCTAGCTCAAAAACGCAAGAATTGCCCTGGAGAATTTTTTATAACGATCTCTATCATATTAGTTAGTCTCCCACGTTTCATAAGGATTTCAAACTGGCTTCATTAAGCTTAGAAGAAAGCCTCAAAATGTATGTGGTATCACAATGGGTCATTTTACTGGCCTATTGAAAGAAGCCAAGTTAAGAAAAACAATTTTAGAGTAACATTTCGATTAAAACTCGAGTTCGAAATTTTATATGATATCAAAACCTGAAAACTTGTTGCAAGTAAAAGGTCCGAGAGATGTAACAATTCAGAAACTCTTATGGATGAAGTAGTCAAAAAATTTCAGATAATTTTTATTTTATCATCAGCCATAAGATTTGCCATAATTGTAATAAATGCGTTATTGTTTTTTTTTTTTTGTTAAATATTTATTATTTAACTTTGTATTAACTTGATACTATTTATAACCCTCACTTTGTTCAAATAAGATGAAATGTTGGTTTTAATATTCAAACTTGAGTATGGTCTTGAGATAGCAGCGAGTCCTGGATCCTCTAATGGTATAAAGTATCATATATGGAATTTTAATTTAAATCTTAACAAGTATTCTAACGTTAAATTATATTTAATGGCATTCCAAATTTACGAGAATTCGAATCTTGTTTTTTTTCGGCTTTTCTCACATCCTGTGAGTCCTTAAAATAAAGCAGCTGTGTTTATTAAAATATTGATGTACTTCCGCAAACAGTATTCGACTAATGTTATTTTTGAAATTTAACAAAAATTATATGAATACCGATTCATAGTTCAATTACGTCACCAGTAACAGCAGTTTAAATTGTCTGCTTTATTCGTACAAACAAAGACATGAACTTTTGTCTGCAATTTTTGTAATAAATAGAAAATAAAACCCATTCAAAATTGACAACAATGAGTATAATTACTTTTCTCAGTGAGAATAATTTTTTGTATTCTAATTTAGCTTAGAGAAATTTCCCCAAAATAAAACTTTCACTGTTCACATTTTAAGGTTCTTGAACTTGGGCTTAAATAGTGTTTGGTTTTATTTGTTTGTTTTGTTATATAGAAAATAATTTTTTGAAATGTTTTCTAGGTCAAGTGAAAGGAAACATTAAGTGTATATGAGTTAATGATGGCTTGATTGATGAGTTGTATACCCGAAAATTTAAAGAAGTTGTTATTAAATATGAAATTTATATATTTTTTTTATTAAGTTTTAATCAATGAATTTTTATACGCTCGTATATTTTATTGAATTATGTACAATCAGTGTGATTAATTTAAACTGATTTTGTAATTTAAAAATTTTCCATTATGATCCATTTCGAGCATAGTTTGTATTGAATTCTAAAAACAGCAATTTATTGTATTTATTTTACGAATGAAGTAAATATTTTAAATTTTTATCTTTACCCGAACACAAGTACTGGCATGGAACGTGTGGATTGAATTTTGTTTAGGTATGGTTGCTTAAAGCTTTCAAACCGTTAAACAAGATAGGATTGAATTAGTAAATTTTTAATCCGGATCCTAAGAAAACAATTATTTTCTTATTTTAACGTCAAATTTGAAAATGTAGGTTAAATCTTATGGGAAAGGCACCGAAGAACGAATAGTTGACTTGTTCATAAATAAATCAAATATTTAGTCAAACAATTCATTTGTAATGGGTCATTCGCAAGATATAATGTTCAGTACAAAGGTTTAAAAACTTTCAAATTTATTTAAAACACTGAATTTGGTTCACTTTTCCGTAAAAACTTACGCTATAAATTATTCAGTTTTAAGACGCTAAATAAGATTCTAAAATTACTGAAATAATCATTCGTTTTTTTTTTAAACTTCTAAAATAAATGTATGTTTCAAGCTCTCTTTAAGTCTCAGTTTTTATGAAGATAGCAAAACCCTTTTGGTCAAAAATTAATCATTAGTAAGCAAGCACTTGCCGCTTCAGCCGTTTTTAACTGCAAAAACCTAGAAACTGTCACTTTATTGGTTTCCTTTAAACCCGATTTTACGACCCTAAACTTAATAGTAACTACACACCTAATTTCCTACCACATTCCTTAAAATTATCCTAAATCATACAAATAAGGTTAATATACATCACTACATACTTTTATCACCATATGATAAAAGGAAATTATCTGCATTGATCTGAACACAGAAATAATTGTTTCTTTTTTACCAACTTTGTTTTCCAGGCAAATTATTACGCAAAATTAAAAAAAAGATGCTACACCTGTATAACGCTGACGAAAAATTGAAAAATCATTTAAATAAACATTAAAACCAAACGGGAATAGGTAAGAAACAAACCATTAATCTTCGATCACCAGTGTTAAGATTTTTTAAGACAAGTTTTTTTGTTGTCCGGTATGAATTGGACCTGAGGTATGGGCTGCGTTCAAACCTCCGCCAAGCCCATAGAAACATTAAGCACTGTTCATCCCTGGCTTAGATTATCCTAAGACTGCACATAATGTAAGAAAGAACTCGTTTCAAAACCAGGAAACTAACCTATCCCAAGAAATGGTTTGTGCATTCGATTAGTTCGTTCAAATACATAAACCATTTCTTTTGATATTTTCCCAGTATTTCATATTTAAGTTTTTTTTTAACAATTTATAAATTTATTTATATGTGATAAATTGGCACAACTAAAAGAAGACATGTCAGAATAGTATCAAAAAAAAAAACACAAATAGAAAAAAGTTTTGTGAAAATCAAAAGTTAAAATTAAATTCAGCAAAATAAACTAACTAAAACTAATAAAATGGACAATTTTCAAGAAGAATTGGTAAGAAAACATCTGGATATTGAGATTCTATAAAAAAAGTTTCAACCAAAGAATTTGACATTAAATAAGAACTTCAAGAAGGGGGTTTGTTTGTAGACTACTACATTAACATAAAGCTCGCCTTAATTTTTTATACATCTGAATCGAGTTGAAATGAGCATTTTAGAAAGTGCTGTCAAACTTAATCATTTTTAAATCTTCTTGTGATGTGGAAACACCAAAAAGATTTATTTAATTTTAACTGAAATAAACCTTTGGTGGAAACATAGCAAAACTTTATATCTTTTCTATTGTTTTCTCTTGCAAAATAAACCCAGTTAGTCCATTTTCATTAACAAAACTAAATAACATCAACAGTTACCGATGTGTTCTCTACTCTGCACATTTATGTGCAGAGTAGTGTGAAATGTAATGTAATGTAATGTGATTTTTTTTTTGCAATGGAAAACGCATGATTCCAAATGCATAACTACTCAACGAACACAACCATCGAGATACAAATGCAATATTAATCGTACCAACATTTGAGAACGAAATCACATAAGATCTATTCGAGACTCGTATAAATGTCAAAAACCGTATCCTTAAATCCGTAGTAAGATTCTACTTTAATTTTTATCGGTAGTATTCATACTGCGGATATTGTTTTTGTTATTCGTATAAAATCCTACTATACTATTGATAGATTTTCCAACAAAACACTAAATGTAATTTTATACTAATCTCTTTGTCTAATAATTCGTTACTTACAAGCGTTTGCGCTGAGTAAAAACTACAATATGGAATTTTAGCTCAAAGAAGGATTTTAAAATATGTCCGTTCGCGTGCCCTCCTAAAACAGTCCAATTTTACGAAAAAATACGAAATTTAACCAATCTGTTCGAGTATTTAAAAATTTCGCAGTTTTTCGTAAAAGAGAGCGCTCACGAGAGAGTTAAATATTTCCTCAACTTACGAATTTTAGCCCAAGAAATTTTTCAAATAAATTATATAAATTGCTTGCTGTCAGTTATAAAATTTAAAAACAAATTTTCAAAGAACAGCAACAAAGCAGTAATATTGTGTGAAAAATTTGTTGTTTTCATTCGATTAATTTTTTGTAGTTTTTTTTTCGGTGAGAGAATTTTACCCACTCTTTAAAATATGTATCTCTTTTTACTAATTTTAGTGCAGAAAGTACTCGAACGGACCACATCTAACAATTTATTTGTTTCTAAAGTCAACAAAATATCAATTCTCTTAACAGCGTTACGCTACAGATACACACCCTTTAAAGATTGGAGTGATTTGGCCTCAGAACATAACTTTCCTTTGACGATTTGTTTGGATAATCTAGATTCGTGGAAGAATGAACTCTACGATTGTATTTCTATTATAGATGACAACATTTTTCAGACATTTCTCAATCGGGCAAGGGAGTCCGAATCTAGATCATTATACAGTAAACTTAATTTCTCTTTGGGGGAAGCAAATTATTTTCGAACCGAGTTCACTTTTGTTGAGATAAGTCTGATATTTAAGGTTCGCACGGAGATGCTCGAGCTTATCTATAGACCTCACAGAAATGATATAAATCCTAACTGTACATTATGTAACCTCAATCAAATTGAAAATGTTTTCCATTTACTAGCGTTATGTCCGATCTTACAAGAGATCCGGCGTTTGTACTTCAATAAGAGCTTCCTTTCGTTTGAGGACTGTCTTGGAGTTTTGAATGGTGAGGGTGGTTGGAAACTTCTTATGCGTTTTTTCTCTGAAGCTGTTGCGTATAGAAATTCATTCGTGGACCTCTAATGTAATGTTCATTTTAATATAATTTTGTTTTAGCTAAACTTAAAGCCCGTTTCAATGTTGATATTGAAAGTCTTTTACTGCTCTTCCATTTTTTGTATGTATTTTTTTTATGTATCTAAATATCAATGATTAAACCTAAAAAGTTTTTGTTTTTGTTAAACTGAAAGCCTGTAACATTTGTTATTTTTAAATGAAATAAATCGTTCAATTTGGCATACTTAATCATAATCAGTATCTTAATCTTAAATTATTTTGTAAATTGTTAATTTTTATTATATAACAGCTAAAAAATAACTTCTCTCTCAATGTTTAAAATTTATATATAACCGGCAGACGGCTTAATAGCCATGCTTGTAAATCTTTAAAATGTAAGTGAGCCTGTATTTTTTTTGTGAAGAAAAAATAAAGATAATAATAATAAAATATCAATTCTTTATCTGAACATCCATAGAATTTCTTCAACAAAGAACCTACTACAAACATCATAATCAATTTACATTACATGATACAATAACACCTTACAACAAAAGTTAAAATTTATTGGAGGTATTTAGCTAAGATCAAAATTTTAGGAATTTATCTTGGTAAGCACTCTCAAACCCTCTTCTTCCATTACAATTTAGGAAACAGTTGGAATTGTTTTGATTCTAACTGACAATTAAGTGATAAATAAACTACTTTTGGCCAGTGATCCGAGAAAATGTGTGGGCATACTTAAAAGCCTTTGATATATTAAAGCCACCACCGGTTAGATGTTTCACATAAGTTAATGACTGTGTTTTCCTTGAGAACCTTAACATTTTTTTAATATCAAAATAAAACATATTATTGGAAACCCTATTTTGTTGAAGCCTAGGAAAATATCACACAATGTTTATCGGTAATATATTTTAATTTACACATCGACAGTTAAATTTCATAACCTCGTAAGCCATTTTTGCAAGTTTTTCAGAAATAAAAAAAAATCTCTTCAAAAATTATTTAAATTTAAAGGAAGAGAATATCTGTCCATTTGAGTTATTTAATAAACAAAACATTATATTTAATAATATTTATGTTTATTTATTTATAGACGGCAGAGGCGGTATAAGTCCGTTTGGTGAAATTTACTAAGGACCATCACAATATGAAGAAACAAATAGAAATATGTAATACCACCAACAAACTCGCTCAATAAATGGGAATGCACTAAAGACTACTATACAGAATACATATGCCTCCAGAAACACACCCATTAAAAAGAAATAATATATATGTATATGTATATTGTACAAATAACCCCACCACTACCATCATACATATTATAACTGAACATAAGACACAAGAAGGAAGCGAAACCTGACCTGTAGCAACTTTTAACCTATTTATTTGGAATCCATTCAACAGCAATAGCAACAACAAAAAAGTAGCATCGCTATGTACGTGAGCCTGACTACAGTTATGCTGATGTTAACGGTGTGACACAGGGCCCCCTCCCACAAAATCCCCAACTGCACTGCTAACGCTTGAAAACAAAGCTGGTAGAGGGATGAGTAGGAAATTGTTGTCAGTGGATGTCATGTTTCCTTTAGCAACTGCACACGCACATAGATTTGTGTTTTTGTTATGTTCTTAAAGTGGAAACGAGGGTAGGCATTTATTTAGGTAGATATTTATACATACATATATCTCTACAGAAAAATTTACACTTTTTTTTAAATGTCCATGTTCTTCGTACTATACGGATAAGAACATGTTATAGGCACATCTAAATTAATATAGTTCCTGGTGTTCAAAGTTTCCTTTGGAATTAAGTTTTAAAATATTTCTTTAAAGAAAAATGTAACTTTTCAAAAATTTGGTCTTTTAAAACTTTATAAATTACAAAATTATCCAAATTCTCATTGCTTACCATAATTCTGGATGTGCAACATTCCCAACTATCACAGCTTAGATACTCATCAAAAATAATTGATAATCTAGTGACTTACAAGTCTCAACCATTCCTCTGTGTGAGCCTTGTATGGGATGGAGGGGTCTTGCAGTTTGTATGCCGAATCCGAACGGATAGTTTGTGAAAGCACTTCGCATGGCAACAATTACTCTTGGAGGATTCTTCAGTGAAGAAAAAACAGCTGGCACAGACAGGGGTTGAACCCAAGACCTCAAGCATGATTAGTAATATAAGTTTTGAAAACTAGCCTATCATTAAATAACTATTATACCTATCATTTATACCTATATATTTCTAAATATTTTGCTCGCCTAAAAATCCAAATCATAATTAAGCATCAAATTTTGCAAACATTTAAAATGATTCCCGATTTTAATCTCATAGTTTTGAAAAGTATACAATTTTCAATATACCCATCCACCGAAGGGAAAGATAGTTGTTCTAAATGTAAATTGTGAATTTTGAAACAGATCAAGTAAGAACTTATGCGATATATTACCGTCAATTTACTCGTATGTTTGCATTGAAATAAAAAAAGCTTTTCCTCTTGCATTGCAGACCTATTATTTGGATTAAGCTAAAAGAGTAGCTAGGGGTTTTCGAACTAGTTAAAAGCCCCAGACAACTTCCTGCACGCTTTAATTTTTGTATGGTTTGCGACACGAAAGTTTAATTACTAGTTGTGCGTTCAGACTGTTTTTGTTGACAATTTCTAAAATCTAAAGGGACAGTAAAATAAGTAGTGAAAAATAAGGGCTTTATGAGGCTATCTTTTGAATTCAAGAACTTAATGTATACAACTTTTTTGGAGCGGGTCGAAAAGCTGTATTTAAGAAAAAAATTATGCCAAAATTCTGTATGATACTGTATAGTCATAATACTGTATGGAAGATATTCTGTATTTCAAAATAATGTGCGCACTTGTTTACATTGCCAAAACGATTTTTATTTTTAAGCCTTATTAACAGCATTTTGAGATACTGGATTTTTATATACAGAATTTTGAAATACATAATTTTAGGATACAGCATTTTAATCATTCAGTATTTTGTACATGTAGTGTTTTAAAATAAAGTATTTTGTGATACAGTATTTTAAATACAATATTTCGACCACAACCCAACTTTTTTATAGATTAAAGCATAATTTAGTGGTGGCATTACTAGGATATACTTTTAGAAATGAAAGATACAACTTATTTGAAACATTTTTAGGAAAAAATAGCAAATATGTTGAAAGTTTAATTTTTGTTTCTGTTTTGTTAGTATTTCGTGTAATAAACCCATTTTTTTACAATTGGCCGACACTCAAGAATTTGTTAATACTGTTAACATGTTTAAAGCTTTTACACAGTGTAAACGTTAGGAAAACAGGGAAGGATGTAATGAGGGGGGGGGATGAGGTCAAAACATTCTACATCATTTTTAACTTCCCAAAGGAAGTTATTGGGTCCGATTTCTCAAATTGAAAATTTTGACATTTCCCCACGTTTTAAGGTCCCTAGAGTCGAAATAAACGATTTTTAGAAAGATGCTTGTGTGAGCGTGTGTACGTACGTTCGTACGTCCGTACGTTCGCGACGTTTTTCGTAGTCCAAAGTTCAAGAACCAGAAGAGATATCGACTTCAAATAAATTTTGTTATGCAGATAATAAGTCAGAAAGATGCAGAAAAGGCAAACAAATCCAAACAAATTTTGTGCAACGACAAATAACGTTTTTAACATGTGCTAAAATTTTGAGAAAATTCGAATTGACTGTTTTTTACAAAAAATAAAAACCTAACCAAAAAAATAATAAAAGTTGGTAAAAATTGATTTTCGACTTAAATACCTTTTCAGAACTTTGAGATGTTGGCTTTTATCTACTTTTATCTTTTAAAAAATATTATTTTCAACATTTGGTAAGATTTTGAGAAAAATAAAATTGTCAGTATTTTTACAACAAATAACAACCTAAACAAAAAAATTAATAAAAGTTGGTAAAAATAGATTTTCGACACAAATATATTTTCAAAACTTTGAGATATTGGCTTTAAACTACTTTTAACTTTTAAAAAATATTGTTGTCAGCATGCAGTTAAAAAAAATTAAAAATATTATGTTCAAACAAAAAATTAAATCTACAAAAAACAAGTCGCAATTTTGGTTAAAATTAATGTTCAAAAAATGCTTCTAAAATTGGTAACCATTTGCTTTCGACTAAAAATCTATTTAAAAATACTAGATTTTCAAACTAAACTATTACTTTATATAAAAAATATTGTTGGTAATTTTAATATTAAATTTAATTTTTAAGAATAAATTCATCTGACAACTGTTTTAAAGGAACACGAAAAAAAACAAACTTTTAAGCAAGACAAATCGACAGTCGGAAGTTATCAGTGTGGGTCACATCCCATCCTCTTTTTTTTATAGATTCTATCCAAAAGACTTAAAATTGTTTTAGGAACACCTGTCTAAATATGATGCTCAGAAAAGAAACTTCTAGAACAGGAATGATGCAAAAGCTTACGCAGTAATTTTGTAAATGCTTAAGGCCAATAGGAGGGGCAGAATTGTATATCCCAGCTATCGGATTTGTGTGAAAGAATATTCGCCCCGTAAAATCATACTTTTGCATTTACCTTTTCAGATATGCAAATTATTTTCGACTTAAGCATCTTTGACCGCATCGCCAAAATTTTAAAACTCTTTTTTTTTTTTTAAATGTATATCTGCCATTTCTAAATTAGTAATTCTAAATGTTAGATTTTCATTAATTATTATTATCTCAAATGTATTCAAATGCATTAGTTGCAACCAACTAAAGTTGAACTCACCAATTGGATTATTAAAAATTATGTATACATTCAAAACACTTTAATCTATATAAGCTTTGACTCTACAAACAATACATTAAACACATTCAACCATTAATCAGTCAAAGCTTTTTCTCCAACAAAAGAAATCTACTTTTAACCCATTACTCCACTCAGATACCTGTTTAGTGAAGCAATAAAGAATATTGCAAGTTCAATAAAAATATTATTACAAAATGCAACTTTTGCCCTATATTAAGTCAAATAATATCTAGAAAATTTAAATTGCAAAACAATGCTCACCAATGACAAGTTATTACTTCATGAGGAACAAAAAACAATAAACTAATTGAAAAAAAAAAACGAGAAACGAAAACAACTAAAAATGCTGATTGAAAACTTTTAACACAGAGTGTGACATTGCCTTGTCAGACCCAATGTTCGTGGACAAATGGGCACAATTACCTCTACTATTTACACAGTGTATTTGAAATTTTCTATATACCCTAACACCTCCCACGTGCAGTTAGAGTTTTTCTTTTCACTTAGACAGGCAAAGGGGTATCGGATGGGTTAAACTTTTTTCCGTCTAGTATTACATACCTCCATACTTAGATACGTATTTCTCATTATGGCATATGGCAAGCAGGAGTGGAAAAATCGGATTCATAATCAAAGAGCAGCTGACTGATTCAACCAAAAGCTCTAAACGCCTGTCGTCAGTCTTCAAGAATGTCTTCAAAATGCCTTGGTTCTGCAGTTCTGAACTTGTGTTTAGATAAATTCGTCCCATCACCGTCATCGCCATTCGTTTCTGCGTATATTAATGGAAAAAATGTTCGTGTAGGTCAGGACAGTGCAAAAGAGCTTTCATCATTGTGCATAAAACTGCATGTGATGGCTGTGGTGTCGTAAAAACAACTGTGGGGCACGTATTGTGTAGAATATGATTAATAAGAAAAGAACTTCAAATGTTCTTGGCACAGTGAATAGTAAGGCTTTGGGACATGGCAAACGGTCCCAGAGAACTTTTAAAAAAGTGTAACATGCTAAATGCTGATGCTGAAATAAGTATGGAAAAGTTTTAAAAAAGAATGTTCATAAAACATAAAACGAGGTTGATTATTATGAATCGTTTTGATAACATATCTAGAGGATTCACTGTTAAATTATAAATTGAGAGAGTTTTAAAAAAATTATTTCGGATTATATCCATTTAAATCAGTTCATATCATATTATAACATTGAAACGTGTACTGTCTTGCTATTTAAAGTGTTGAGTTTTTCTCAAAAAATAGGTAGAAGACAAACTTAAAGACAGACAAACACTCGCTTCTTATTTTCTGTCATGTCTACAAAAATTCTATTTCACTTTTTTTAACTTTTCTAGCCTTAGTTTGCCAACAGATAAATATAAGTTATTAAACTTTTCTGATTGATGCAATACGATGAGTTGAATAAATTGCTTATATGGTTATTCACCTACCGATTATACTTTAGTGTAATTCAACTAACAAACAAAGGCAACTTTTTTTTTTAAATACAACATCCATATAACTACAAATGTGCCCATACAACGAAACAGCGACTTCTAAATCGCATTGTTATCTTGTCAACCGTCCAGTTTTATATCAGCTGTATCTTTTTAGATTGCGACTTTGGATCGAGAACCTACATAATAAATATAGACATCATTATATCTACATAATAATGAATACATATATTGTACAATATAATTTTCAAAAACAGACACACAAACCAAAAATATTGTTACCATAAGTCTGCTATTATGCAGGAGTAGGTACTATACCAATACAATAAAAACACCATCACACACCACATCGCGTATAGATACATTTTTTTTTCTTTTTCAAATTTGACCTATTTTCATTATCAAGCGCAAGATTATTCTAAACAATGATATGCGATGATAATATGTATTCACTTAAAGTTTGAGCGGTAATGTTGAAACTATACGCCACTTTTGCTTTAACTAAGTCGTAAAATTTATATTGAAAATCGGTGCTTCAGTTTAAAGTTTCGAGATAATTTTGTTGACAACATTTTTCCATTTAAGTCAGCATATATCTAATGTGGTTTTTGTCAAATCCACCGAAAACCGTTTCCTCACAAGAATCAGTGGAACGATTCTTTTCACTTTTGAACATAAAAGCATCAGCTGTTAAGGAAAATGAATTCCCGTCCGGAAAATAAAAAAAAAATAATTTTAGGCGACAGTTATAGCTATCATTAGTTTTCATCATTAGAAACAAACATTGGAATTTTTTTGGCAGGTTGTTTATAGCTTTCATTAAGAATTTCTGTCATTTAAAAAAATTTCCTGATTGAAAGCCACCGAAAAATGTTTAATGACAGCAATCTGTCATTGGAATTGCGTAAAATTGGAACACAAATCAGTGGAAAGGTTCTTTTCACTTTTGAACATAAAAATATCAGCTGTTTAGAAAAATAAATTACCGTCCGAAAAATAGAAAAAATATATTTTTTGCGAAAAATAAATGCCCAGTTAAACTTTTTATTTTAGAACAAAAATTCTTTGCGTGATTTTCGATCCATCAGTTTAAAATGTTCATTTTTAATAGAAGGGAAACACAGTCAAATATGTTTGAGATTGATTTCAATGGTAGCTATAACTGGCCCCTAATCAATCCGGCAACATTTTTGAATGTTTATTTGACTATGTTTCCTTTATATTAAAAATAAAAATTATATACTGATCGATCGGAAATCACCCAAAGAATTTTTTTTAGGGAAAAAAGTGTAATTGGGCATTTGTTTTTCTCTAAAAATGTATTTTTTCATTTTACTGAACAACTAATACTTTTATGTACAAAAGTGAATCGAATCGTTCCACTGATTTGTGTTCCAATTTCACGCAATTCCAATGACAGACTTCTGTCAGTAAAAGTTTTTCGGTGGATATCAATCAGGAAGTATTTTTTAATGACAGAAACTTTTAATGATAGCTATAAACGACCTGTCAAGAAAATTTTAATGTTTGTTTTCAATGATGAAAACCAATAATAGCTATAACTGGCTCCTTAGGGTAACTTTTCATGGCCTAAAGTTATTTCTAATCAACTTTTTACATTCATTAATATAAAATCAACAAAGTAAAAATGCAACTTTATCAGTCAAACTATAACTTTTATTAATTTAAATTGTTTATATGGTGCTGGGTATTTGGTATTTCTATTTTGACTATATGATTATTAGGTTAGTTTTATTATTTTTCTTTTTTTGTATTGAAAAACAAAACAAAGCTTTAAAGTGTTATTCGTGAATAATACAATCGAACTTGATAGTTATAAAACACAAATGGTTTTTCGGATCTACGTACATACATATATATATTATAGTGGGTCTATAGTTAGATATGTTTAACGAAGATGTGACTCAAAATAAAACTTAACTATGGTTGGAATTGATGTAAATTAAAAAGACAGGGCAATGACCTATGTGAACAAAAGTAGAACACCAATCTATGTATCAGCTGATGTTGCAATGATCTTAGAAAACTAAAAAGTTTTGTGTATATCATTTTCAAGATTAAATATGTTTACCTTAAACAGAAATGCATTTTGGTTGCTGTTTGTTTGTTCAAGACTATGATAGTTTATCTCTTTTCAACGTCTTTTTCTATTTCAAAGTGCAAGATTAAAAAACACAACTATAAGATAACAAACTTTAGCTAGATAAAGCTAGTGACCCAAATTTTGCTTTAAAGGCTTCAATAGATAATATAAGTACAAAAATCAAGATTGAAAAAATTAAAATTAATAAGTTTGTATGATTTTTGTATCAACATAGTCTGTGGGGTTTTAGCTTTTAAAATTGACCTTTTTGCACTTTCGTCAGAGCTTTTTTTTTTTCTTTTTTTAAATATTATATAAATATAATTGAAGCTAATAGCAAAGCTTTAATTTTCTTTCCATATCCTTTTGAACGGTAGTTTGGATTTTGATGTAAATTTTTGTTTTCCGAAAGTGTTATTTTTTTCGATTGTAATATAAAACTTCTCTGTTGTTCACTATTTCAAAAACAGTATTAAAATGTTTGAGCCTGGTAAAGCATTCCATATTCGTGTAGTGCGTCTAAAGAAAGAATCTCTGTACTTAACAGTACGTCCGAAATTTAGCTCAAGGGTAAACTGATGGCCATTCCTAACAGTGCGGGACTACGGTTGAATTGTTTAATTTTAAGCTGATATCAATTTTCAACACTATTAGAAAAAAGTGTCCTTAATTTTAATGATTGAAACTTTACATATCATTTCTTTCATGTGTTAAAATAGTTAGTCTTAAACTTAGAACAATGCAGCTAAATATAAAAGGAATGCCATTTCCAAAGCATCCCTGAAAAACAATTCTGACGTTTTTGGTAAAGGTCCTGAAGACGTAAATATATTGGCTTTAAACTAAAACAATATGGCGCATACTTATTTTTTTGTTGTTCTTTTGGTTGGCAAGGTTTCTTCTATATTATGTGTATTTGCTATTTCTTAAATATAAAATTTCAACATCAAACAGGAAATATGTGTAAGTTTATTCCAAAAACATACGTCAATAACGCATGATCTTAAAAAAATAAAATGAAAATTAACTTTCAATGAGTAGAGCTTCAAAAAATAAAGTTCAGAGAATAAAATTACTTTTTCTTTAATAAAGTTGATAAGAAAATAAAATAATATTTAAATTAATCCTTCTAGAAAAGCCTCGCTAAAAGATTGAAAGTAAACTTCACGTAAATCGTTTCGAAGCAATTATATTTTAAAAGTATATAAATATTTTTGTAACTAAAAATAACATTTAAAAATAATTTACCTATGGAAGTCATGTTTAAATTTTAAAATCAAAATTTTGTTCAAATTGTAAGTAATTTAATTTTGATGCCAATTTGTGTGTTTTGATTTTTGTTTTTTTTTTTTGGTGCAGAATTTTGATTATTTCCAATTTTGTGTGATTTTTTGTTTTATCAAATTTTAATAAATCCGAACAATTTGCCAATTTGTTTCACTACATCAAAATATTGCACTTGTGTATGGGGGGGTTGTTAAAAATGATGTTTTCTTAAATTCACTTAAATTTGTTTTATATGAAAAAATGCAACCAAAAATAATTTCATCAATTTTGTTTATAAGAAAATAATTATACTAACGGCATATAGGCATACGCGATTTTTTCCTATAATAACAATTAAAATTATTATAGTGAATATTATTATTGTTATTGCATTTTGTACATTTGTTTATAAGTTTAGTCTCACTATTGTTGCATTTCTTGAGTAATGTTTTATTTAATGGACTTTTTATAATTGATGTTGCTGTTGTTGTTGTTAGTTTTCCTTCGGGTGAGTTTTCATTACTATTTAAATTTTGTTCGTTTGTTTGCGTTGTTGATAAAATTGATGAATCCGAATTTGTACAATTAATTAAATTTACACAACTTATGCCATTTGTGGTTGTTGAAGTAAAACAGTTAACAATTGTTGATCGTTGGTGTTCCTTATGTTTTGGCTGTTGCTCCTGTTGTTCTTTTTCATCATTTTTATCAAAATTGTTTGCATTTGGTGAATTTAATCCTACGATTTCCGATGGATTATTTTTGATATCTGCCAATTGATTGGCTGACATTTGAAATAAGTTTATTGTTTTCGTTTATTTTTGTTTTAGTTTTAATCGATGAACACAATTTTTAGTTTCGTGTTTTACGGATACAAACGAAATAGTTTCGTTACTAACATAATTTTTGTGTTTCTGAATTTTTAATAGAAAATAATTGGTTTTTCACAAAAAATGCAATCAGTCTTTGAGTTTGCTTCTATTTATATTTACATATAGAATTTAATGCGAAAAGAAGAAATGCATACTATAGGTTTATTCATTTTAAACCCATTTTTGTATTTAAGTCACTTTTTACTAAGTCTTTTCGTTAGGACGGAATTTTTGTTTATTTATTTAATATAAGATCAGTTGAAGACACTTGTTTTTATGCACATTTATTCAATCGTTTTAAATTTTCCCACTCAGGTAGGTATGACCGAAGATATACTTTGAGCTCCTTTGTTGAAATAGGTCACAAATTAAATATCCATTGATACACTTTTACAACAATCATTTTTTATTTAAATAAATTTAGTATTATTTTCCGATTTTAATTTTGATTTGGCAGCACTTGAATTTGTGTTTCGGAAAAGAACCATGGCAGGAAGTAATTCTGTTATATTCGTTCTTAAACTAAACGTCAACATTCTAAGCTTTTTGTTCGCGTATACTCGTATTTATAGTTATTGGCCGAAATATTTGAAAATAGACAAATAGGAAATCCACTTCGACAGTTGACATTTGACAGTTGACGGTTGAAATTTGAATTAAATACGAAGAGTCAAGAATGATTCGTTTATAAAAATCAATCGTTTTGAATATTTTTAACCGAATTGAGTTTTAATAAACACACCGCCTTAAAAAATAAAAATAAAATAAATTTTTAATTAGAATTATGCAACCGAAATTTCGGCCAACATTTCTAATGAACACTCTTTAATGTTTGCTTGTTTTTTTTTTCTCAGAAATGTATTCTTATTTTTGAATGAAAAATGAATTTGTTTTTCAAATGAAAGGAAAACTGTTATTTTATTCCGCGCCCAACGTGCGTACATACGAACGGAATAAAGTGAAATGAAAGGAGTACATAATGTGCACAGAAGAAAGCACACACAACAAGTCACTCACTCTCTCACTCTCTGTGAGTCTTCAATGGTATTTCTATGATATAAACTAACTTTGCACCGCACTATGTTTTGGCCTGGCCTGGCCTGCCTTGGCTGGCTCACTCTGGCTGTTTAAGTGACTGGTCCCTGTCTCCGATGTGAGCCCCTTTTGCCCCTTGGGGAATCTATCAAAGTTTCATAGTTCGATTAAAAAAAAAAAAAAAACTAATGAGAAACAACACAGACATCAGAAAAAAGAAAGAAAAAAGAAAACTAAAACAAAAGTGAAAAAAGATATCCCGAAAAATTATAAAATGTTTCATAGATACATTTGAATCTATACCTTGGTATGCACATTTCTTTGGTTGACTTTCTGTGTTGCAAAGGCACATAAAGCCCCCCACATAATGTTATTGTTAAAGTGAAAGAGATAGAACACCGCCGGCACCGACCGACGACGCAACGACTACAAACATAAAGACCCAACCGACCGACCACCACGCCGCGCCGCCCCGGAGAAATGGGGAAAAGCTAGCAACATAGGAAAATAAGAAAATAACAGCGCGGCATTACAATCCAACCCCCCACTCCACTCCTACCACTTAATAGACCCAACTGCATAATACTTCACTTCCTATATTTGTTTCTTTTTTCCCTTTTTTCTGGTCTTTTAAATGTTCACCCGTAACGAAAGCGAAGCACAAATAAAAGAGAAACAGCTAAACCCAAAAGCAAAATAAAAGAAATAAAACAAAAATCGTTCAATCTATCTATTTCTTCTTTTTTTTTTTGTTTATGTACAAGTTGACACAGTTATTCAATTGATAGAGCGAACGACCGCGGTGGAATGAGTGTGTTGGTGAAAAACTACGTCAACACAGTTACACAGAAGTTTTATATTTTGAAATGTATAAAGTATTCATACACACTGAGATGCAAAAGCTTTCACACATCAGGATGTATCTAATCTATGATGCATGTATAAAGATGGTGGGAGGCGGAAGAAATTAGCGATCGTTAGCAACATAGGTGCTATATACAATGTTGCTAGCGAGAGTAGGTTGATGATAGTGAACGTTTTGGATATGGTTAGGTGAAGCACTAAGGGATGACGGATTGTATCCCAAACCAGGAAGAGGCCTACTTTTAAAAGTGTATTGAATTTTAAAGGGTTTAACCTGACTATGTGGGTAGGTAGGTAGGTATTATATGGATGTTGAAAGGCAGATAAAGTGGAGTGAATTTAGTGTCTGTGTTTCAAAGCGTTCAAAGGTTTTTAGATATTGTTGTAAAGATTATTTCTAATGCAACCCGATTAAAGAGTCACCCAGAGGCGATTTGAAAATAACTTTTGGATATTTAAGAACATTTTAAAATAAAAGAAATTGAAGCTTAATTTTTAAATACAATGTATTCAGGAAAACGACGTTTTCTCTTCAGCATCAAAAAACGAACCAAGTACTTAATAGATTAAAAAAATAATTTTAGAAAACATTGTAGGAGAATCCGTAGTGTGATGATAACTGCGTAACACTGAGTTCTGAGCCTTTGTCGAGGACTTGAAAAATTTTCATAAAGAGTGATTCGAATCAGCCATTCGGATCGGGTATACAAATTGTAGGTTATCACCAGTAATGAAGCTTGTAAATGTAAATAAAATTTGTAAATCACTAGGCCCTGGGTCTAAACGATCAGTAGCACCACTAAATTTATTGAAGCCTACGATTAAGGACAGCAGGAAATACTTTTTTCCAACTCTTGTCTTAGTAGTACCCGTTAGTGATGGTTAGTGAGTTGTACTGTCATGCCGGAGGTCTTGGGTTCAATTCCTGTCTGCGTTACCTAAAATTGACAAATCCTCCAAGAGTAATTCTTGTCATGAAAAAGTACTTTCTCAAATTAGCCATTCGTATTCCGCATAAAACTTCAGGTCCCTTCCATCCCTGACAACAAAACTTGAACACAGGAATAGTTCAGAGTTCTGAGTTACTAGGCCCTAGATCTTAACGGACTGTTACGCCACCTAATTGTTTTAAGTCTTGTCTTAGCCTCGTTCAGCTCTCGTCTCATATTTTCCCTATTTATTTCAAAAATGGAATATTTTACTGATGATCAGATCTGTGCAAACATAAACACAAGTTACAAAAAGTGAGCGTTAATACATTTAAACTAAAAGGTTTAAGAAAAGTTGTATGTAGGAATTTAAGCTTGATGTGCAAACATAATTTTCTTTATTTTCAAAGAAAAGTTAATACAAAGCTTATTTTCCAAACATATGTTTTGTTTTAGTAAAATAATAGTTAAGTTAAAGAAGCCAAATTCAAAAAGGTTTAAGCAACATTTTGGTCAATGTTAAGATAGCGACTTAGGCTAGAAGGTTTTTTTTTAACTAATTAATACATTCCCTTAAAAATGGCAACCATTACGTTTTGAAATTAGAAAAGAATACATTTTATTCTATAGAATAGCAGGTATATTTATACATATATGTATATGGTACTGATGATTTTTGCTTTTGATTGAGATGATAATATTTACATGAACTTTAACTTTAACTTAACATTTGCATGAATTCAAACTCTTTCTAACATTAAAAATACCTTTTGTTAAGCGCTTACTCTCAACAATTTACTAGTAAGCACTTTGTTAAATACTTAGCAATTTACTAAGGTAAAACCGTCTAATGTCAAAAAAATGCATTTTGCGCTTTTCAAAGGGTTTAATAACCTATTTTTTCTCTTTCGTTTGGTACTTACGACTAGCACAACTGCTTTCAATCGTAATAAATTAGTATTAAGGCAATAAGCCTGAAAAATGCATATTAGGTTAGGTATTAACGTCTTAAGTTGATTAAAAAAACTAAAACACCTGTTTATCAGCCCCACGATTGATTCCAGCTAGTAAGAACAGCTGGCTTAAAAAAAAAGTTCCAAGTTCATGAAATGCAGCAAGAGGGATTCTTTGATTTTGTTGCTTTACTGAAGACAGTTTTTGTGTGCGAAAAAAATACTATTAACGAGCAGTTTTTTTGGCATAATGTGCTGCAATACCAGCAGAATGGGTTGGTGCGATACAAAAACAACTTAAACCACATCGAAGACTTCAAGATTTTAAGCATCCTATGAAGGGGAAAAAAAATTTCTCAAAGATTATCCACTCCAAGCAAACTACAGAACGTTAGTCCCGATATCTGACGAGAAAAAGATGGATTTGTGTTCTCTTTTAAGCTAAGTACCACCTGTGTTTCACGACTTTTATAAAAATTTACCAACTTCTAACACCGCAACAAACGATGAACCCGATTTGGTAGATGAAGACGAAGAAACAGAAACTACATAAATACTAATTCTTCTTAACTTTATTTATTTCTTATTTAAAACTAAATGAAAATGTTTTATTTTCAGACTTAAGTCATACAAAGAAACATTTTTTTTTTCAAATAATACGAAAGGAAAGGTTCCTAAAGACTTAAGTCATCAAAAAAACCGTAAAAACTTATGAATTTGAAGTTTCACAACTTATTTACCATTATTATTTTTTTTACATTAGTTTAATCCAGATTTGCAAGTAGCTAATCAACTTTCAATTTGGTTTTAAGAAAAACAGCAGTTTCTGACTTAAGACCTTTATGTCTAACGTCAAAGAATTTTCCATTCATTTTACTTGCGAGTAAATTGCTAATTGCCTTTTATTAAAAAACAAGCATCCAAACATGTCTTAAAAGTGACATTTTTTAAAAATAGACAAAGCAAAAACACTCAAACGGACCTATTAATTAGAATCTATCATTGTATACTAATTCCTAAAACTAGCAATTCCGTGATTTTAACTTAAGAATATTGTTAAGAAATAGTAAGATGTTAAGATCGTTTAAAATTGGGTAAATCGTATTTTAAGCTTAGCAAATCGCTAAAAACAGCTCAACATTTTACTAAATCGCTTAAAACTTTACGCCAGTTTTTCTGCTTCATAAATTTGAATGTAAGTTTTTGTTAAAAACAACTCAGTCATAAAAATAAACCTCTCCCATAAAAAAAATTAACTAATTTTATTGCCAAAAATTTGAGTGAACGACAGACATAATTAAAGCAACTCTGTAGAGAAAAGTGCAAACACTTTACGCCTAAATGCTATCTTAGAAGACACGAAATACAGGGCACCGAAACTAAGTTGTCGAGTAGTCTAGTGTGACAGTGAAATAGGAAGGTAGATAATTCCTTTATTAACAATATTAAGATTTAATGTTACTTTATATTAAAAATAGGTATCTTTTAATGATCAGACTAATTTGTTATCCAATACCAGGGTACGGAAAGGGCGGTAGGTGGTGGTTATCAGTACATTTACCCTGCTATACATCCATAATTACAAAGTTGCAAAACGTTACATAAGATACATGGATGTAGGCATAAACCCCTTTAACGTACCTATTAGAAAAACACACATTGGTGTATGTGAGCACAATGCGAAATGGTTGGCTTGAGTGTAAGCGGTACGAGGGATGATGCAAAGTGCAAAAAAGCTTTTCTCTTGCAGTCTGCATAGAGCATAGTGAAATCCACAGCCATATAAACATTTTATGCTGTGAATAATTAATGTTCCCCTCCCCACTTCACATACTGCATACATACTCAGCTGTGCGTGTATTGATGCATTTCACTTTTATTTGCTGCTTTAGTAGGTGTAGGTGACCGTGTTGGTATACTGTATATACACATGTTTCCTACAGTGTTGGATGGAATACAACTTGATACAGTTATAAACTCTACCTCTTCACCTAACAGCTCTATATCTGTACAGATGATGCACGCGAGGCACGAGACGCGTCATACCTGGTTGGTATAGGTAAGGTAGTGAGAAAGTTTTTCTCTTCCTCATGTGCACGAAGTGTGTATATGGGCATGGATTTGGCATATATACTTTATGGATCGTTTGTTTAGAGTACACGAACACTTTTTCATTTGGATTTTGATATGAATTCATTTAAAAATAACATAATGAATATGTGTGTTCAATTTGTGTGTGTGTTTTTTTTTTTAATTTAATTTTTCATCAATTTTTGCATATTTCTCTTGTTCTTATTTTTCATTGCTTTTTTTATAGGAAATGGTTTTCAGATTCAAAATAGCCGTTGCACATTCAGTTTTCCGCCTTTTTCGTATAAATAGCAGAACTTTCACTTGCATTTGTTGTATCCAGAGCCAAACCTAGGCAGTTGAGTTTGTATCGTTTTTGCTTTTATTTTCTGAATCATTCTTGTGTGCTGCGCAAATGGTTAGTGTTGTTTTTTAAGTTTTCCCACTCTTTTGCTTTACCTGTTTTGATGATCATAATTGATATGAAATAGGAAGCAAATGTATCTAAATTTGTTAACTGGAACAGTTAATAAAATTAATAGACACCTCGTAGATTGTATAGGTACATGCATAGATACCAAGTTTGGTTTATTATGCGTTTTGATTGGAATATATTTTTTCTTTCGTTGAATATGAGTCACATGCCTAGTTTGATAAAACAAAACCTGCTAAATGTACCCACGATAAATTGGTATAAAGTTGCAAATCGAAGACATATGTTTTTATAGTAAGGCATTTTGCAGGTCCATAGAGGCTCAATATTTATCACTTTATTAAACATTTATTTACTTATATGTTCATAAGTAGTAGGTACGTTACTGTACCTACATACTTGAAGTTTTATCTAACGTAGATTTGTGTGCGACAAGACAACAAAACAAAAGGTACCTACGAGACTTGAATGGCTAATTACATTGTTTGAACTAAGTGAAATTCCCTTTTGCTTTCATTGGTATATAGAAGATGAATTGTCTATACGAAATGCTTTTGAAACAATTTTTGGTGAAATGCGTTAGTAAGTTTATTGAACTTGTTTAAGTGCCAATTTACTGACAAAAAGTACCCTGCTTATAGAAACTTAGTTACGAGTAACTTTTGTATTATATTGTTTAGAAAACTATTGTTGTGGGTGATGGATAAATTAGGTTTTATTTTTGTATCTTTAGTTAAAGTTTAGCAATATAGCTGCCTTTCTATACATAAGTTGTAGATACAAAGGTAATTTTGAATTTGATTCAATTGCGCAGATCCGATTTAGAAGGACATTAAATCTGTTTCAACTTTTTAAAGAAATAACCATCGAACTATGAATAACTTTTCAAAACTTTGTCAATGCTTAAGTTAAGTACAACTTGATATGCCTGGCATCGAGTGCAAAATGTATTACATATAAGCGCTATTTTCCTAAGTATCATATATAAACTTTATTTGCTTTTTTAAAATGCAAGTTTAACTGAAAATAAGCCTATAGAACCTACAGTCCTTAGATTAATGTACTATTTTTGGAGTTAGATTTAAAAGTATTTTTATTTTTGCATAAGACTGACATTTAGATTTGGGGCTTGTCGCATAAATACATGTTTTTGTCACTTTACTTTTTTGTACGTATTGTACATTTATTACTTAATTACTAACCTATCATCTTTGTTTTTTTTTATAATAAGCGCACACTTAAGGAAATATTACTACCCTTCAGATCAGAGGGGGAAAAAAAACTTCGTCCATCGCCCTAGAAACCCCAAACATCTTTTGTCATTTTTGGCGACATCGCGTATGAGATCGTTCCACAAAAGGTAGTTGGTGATACACATACCGAGAATATCGAGATGTTCAGTCTCCTCGATGCAAGTTCCATCCATGGATAAAGGCAAGGAAAGTATATCTCGCTTTAACGATACAAGAAAGCATTGGGTTTTCAAAGCATTAAATTCCACGCGGTTTCTTCTTCGCAATTGTAGAATGTTGTTTAGGTCAGAAATTATGAACTTATTATATTTTGTCATTGTAATTCCACATATGAAAAGCTAATAGTGCTATCATCAGCGAAACAATGTATTGGATTAGAAGTTGCAGACAGGAGATCATAAATACAAATGAGAAAGAGTGTTGGAGATAAAACAGAGCCCTGGGGCATACCAGCATTTATTTTGTGGTTTTTAGACTTGAACTGCTTGTATTCGGATCCGAAAGATAATTACTAATCCAAAGAAGCAGGCATTTGTGAAAACCGAAAGCACGCATTTCCGATAAGAGGGCCTGATGCCAAACCCTATAAAATGCTTTTTAAATATCAAACAATCTTACTTTCTTCAAAACGATATAAAGATTTGCTCCACTGTTCTGTGAGATGAACTATGAGATCACCAGTGGACCATCATTTGAAATAATTTTGAGTGTGATAAGTACATATGTAAGCAAAAACATTTTTAAAAACTAAGAACATTTTACTTAAATACTTATGAATTACGAATTTTTGAGTTTTATGTTGATAATTCAATAGCTACTGTTTAAATTGTTTTGATAAAATATCTAAAATTCCAGCGCAATGATGTCTTAAGTTGGAATAAGCACGAAATGTATCTACATTTTTAATCAGAATCTGAACGGCTAATTTGGGAAAGCGCTTTTAATAACAAGTATTACTATTGGAGGATTTTTTAATGCCTCGCAAGTGGTACGTGAACTCAAGACCTCTGGCATGACAACAGTCCTAATCAAGCCGAGAGTACTACATATTTTTGTGAAACACATATTTTAGAACTAGAAAGATGATCAAAAAAACATAACTATCCATTTCAACCGTCAATATTTGCTCTAAACAAAAATGAATACTTATAAAAGACCAGTTTTTATTTCTTGATTTTAATAAAACGTCTTAAATATTTAAGTCATGAAAACATTTTTAAAATATTGTTGAATCCTGATATTACTTTTTTTTAAAGTTTTGTTCTAACTTTTGTGAAATATAAGGTTTTTAAGATTTCTAATAAAGCTCAATATTCATGATGCAATTATATTGGAAAATCTATTACTCTTTTAATCGAATTCATTTTTAATTTTATCCCTCTAAATCATTCGAAACTTAATTGAGTGAGTCGTACTGTCACATGAAAATATCTACTTGATTTCTTTTTTTTTTTGCTTTTGCATATTTATCAAAAGTTCACTGACACGAAGACCTTAAACTTTAAAACTTCATTCATGCAAATGACTAAACCTATACACAATTCTTTTATTTGCACTTAAAACTTACCTTAGTATTTTTTCGCAAGTGGCGGAAGTCTTTGTTAAAAAAATTATATAGAAAAAATATAACAAAATTTGCATAAATTGAATTTTTGAATGAAGAAAACAAAACCGATAATGTTTTGGTAAAAAAAAAAAAATATTAACATACCAGACCACACTGCTGGGCCAGGCATATTTTTCGATTCCCGTGACACCTGACTAGATGATATTTTGGCCGCTTTTTCAGTAAGGATTGACATTAATTTTACTGTCTAAATTAGCAAACAACAAACACACACGACACACGTTTCTTTTCAAGTTCGTTTTCCTCAAACCCACTATAATCATATATCTTCGTCACCAAATCATTTTTTTAAATATTTATTTATTTTAATAATAATTAACTTCTCTTGGAGAGACCATCATCTATAATTATTATTATAGAATCTTTCAATTTTAATTTTAAATTTTTTTAAATCCATTTTTATATTTTGGTTTCACTAAAAAACATCGCAAAGTACGAAGTCTTCACACAAAACACTTTGATTACGATGTTTCGAGAAATATTGAACTAAATCCTAAGCATCGGAATTTTGGTACACAAGAAATTCACAGATTCACTTATAATTATCTCAATTTAAAAGAAAAGGATAAATCCGAAACATTTTGTTGATAAAACTTTTAACTCGAAGCTTTATCTTTTTCAATTTCGCATAAACGTTGCTTCTTGATATAAATTTATATTTTATTTTGTAACCATTTGTTATTAATGTTTAGAGTTGCCTAGTTATTGTATATAGGCAGTTGTTATTCCTGTTGCATCACAACTAGTACGAAATATCAGTTGCTAGTGTGTGCTTTTCTCTTTGGTATATTTTTGTTGTTGTTGTTTATTTTCTTTTGATTTTGACTTTTGTTTTCTATATTTTTTTCGATCGCAATTGTATTCCGAGCGGGACCGCAAAAGGAGCACATATAAAAATTCCGTTATACGTTACTACATTCAGTGCACATTATACAAAACACACTGTCATAATTGGGAGCCATAGAGTGCCAACAACCCGTAAACTTGCAATTTTTTTAGTCTTTCCATCCGCTCATGGTGGTGTGTTTGTTGAGATACAATATTTCTTGTTTTTGTTGTTATAATCATTCACTTGCATTCACGAGGTAGATACTCGGGTAAACTTTTGAGAAAAGCCTGCAGAATGATGTTAAATTCTGTTCGATTGTTGGTTTGGCGAGAGAGTTTTGAGCGAGTTTGTATGAGGTTTGCACATTAAGTCGAAAGCTTTTAGCAGAAGCCAACATATATTTTTATGCTAAAAAAGCACAGTCATCGATGGTTGTCAGTGTTGACACAGGTGCAATCTGCTTCTGCAAGTTTTTGTAATCCTTGTTTGTGTGCTGGCCAAAGAGAATAATATGGTGGCTATTCCTCGATGGTATAACATGGTCTTGGAGTTTCTGATTAAAAACTTTTTAATTTTGGTTCAGATGGATGCGGATGCAGTGGTCATAATATTCTTATCATCTTTTTTTATACAGAAAAACGGCATTTCAAACTGTAATACTTGTACCAGTAACTTGTAAATTATCCTTTAGTAATCTATGGTCGACAATTTTACTTTGGAACAAGATATTCTAAAAATAGTATTAATTCAAGTCAATAATTTTCTTTGTTCTCTTAATATTTGAGTCGAAAAAAAATTCTTATCAATTTTTTGTTGTTTTTGCTGATTTTTGGTTTTTTGTAAAAAAAATTTCAGTTGATTTTTTTTTTAAAACTAAACAATAAATTACCAACAATATTTTGCATATGATGAAAAAGTTTCATTTGAAAATTTATTTTTGTTAACGAGATTTTTAGTCGCAAAACAATTTTTACCAGTTTTAGTAGCCTTTATTGAAAATTTGTATATCTTATTTACACAAATAGAGATTGGGTTTTTTTAATAACAATATCAACAAAATATAGCGCAAAATGAAATCATTTTGAAGCCAATCCCTTCATTTATTTACGAGATATCGAGAATCGAACATCAATTTTTGCCAATTTTTCCTACTAATTTATGTAGATTTTATTTTGACTGTTTTATTTTTTTAAACATGTTACTTAATTTAAAACAAAAAACAAATTAGTTTGAAACCAATATTTTTAATGATTAAAAAGATATTTAAGTCAAAATCAATTTTTACCAACTACTAGTATTGGTTTTTAGGTTTGTATGTTTTGTTTTTTCTCAAAATTTTACCAGATGTCAAAAACGTTATTCTTCGTTGCACAAAATTTTTTTGAGATAAGACAATTTTCTGTTCGTAAAATATTCGATGTGATAGTAATTTTTTTTTTAATTTTTTGATTTATAAAGAAAAATGTTAGTTGATTTCGTTTCAAAATTTTATTTTATTTTACAATTAAAAATTAAATTCATGTTACCAGCGTTACTGGCTCGTGAGATATTTTGATTTAAGCAACATTTTCACTTATTTTATGGTAAAATAAATCGCGCACTCAATTTTTTTAAGTCCTTTCTGCATCTTTCTGCATTATTTCCTGTAAAAAATATTTGAAGTCGATATCGCTACTGGTTCTTGAAATATGGACGACGAAAAAAGTTTTCCGAACGTACGGACGTACTGACGTACATCACTCTATAATTTTTTTTTTTAGACTTTAGGGACCTCGAAGAAATGTCAACGTTTTGAACTCGACAAATCGGACCGATTAAAATAACTTCTTATGGGAAGTTAAAAAATAATCACAAAATAGTGCAAGAGGCTTTAAACTCTGAGGTCCTATATAGAAATACAGCATGAACGATTTCCAGCTTTTCAGACTTGAGTTTATTGGTAACACAAGTACTTGTATTGTACATTTTTATGAGTATGTAAGTTTTTGCAATTGAAACAGAATACATAGTATATGAAGATACGACCATGTCAAAGAAAAAATAGAACCGAAAATATTGAACAAGAAAGCTGAAATGGAGCTGGGTCATGCATCCAAAATCTTCAGGATTTTTAATATTGTAAGTTTTTGAATTTTAACAAAATATTCCTTGTTTTCTTTTAATGTGATTATTAAAATTAACTGATTTTAACTTTAAACCTTTAGTTATATTGCAGTTACAAAATTTAGTAATGTGCAATAATGTGATCTTTCATTTTTTTCCAAATGCACACAATTTTAATTGTATCAGTTTCTTTTTTTTGAAGAATTTCAAGATATATCGTAATTTTATTCATTTAATTTATTACATATTGAAAATGAAGACTCGGCTACATTAGACCATAGGTTATTAGCTTCTTATTACTAATTTTTAGTCGGAAAACGTAAAAATAACCCACCTCTTCAATTTCATAAAAATAAGGTAATATTGATCAAAAGACTCAAATTACTAGTTTACATTATTTTTTTTAATGGAAACTTACTGTACCTAGCCTTTTAAGATTTTAAGCATAGATAGGCTCATTAACCAATGTCACTTTCTTTAAAACCACCAATATTTTGTATATTTTCTGTCAAATATTTTTGAATGAATAAAATTAAATTAAACGTCATGTCAGTCGGTTGTCATTCTACTACGAATGGTAATTTTAATATAATCTTTAACAAACAAAACTAAAATGATATCATTGCTTAAACGAGACGTTGTCTTCAGTTTGGATATTTAGAAATGACGTTGCTCTCGCGTCATGGTTATATAGGGGCAGAACTTACTTTTTCAAAGCAATGTACGTATTATGATGAATTTCTTGTACTCGCTTCTAAATCGACAAAACTATCAACAATATTCTACGTTACCGCATAATCTGAATGAAAATCCTACTCAAACTAAATTTAACGCTAGGCACTAACACTTATAACTTCTGCCTGTTGTTCTCTTACCCCGGCCGGCTCAAGCTGTAAGCAGACTTAGGTATTTGGTAAAGTCCAATGACCAATGTATGAGTTTGACCCAGAAAATGTTTTCAACACTCTCTCAAAATAACGACAACTACAACCACTACATATACGAATGAAATAAGCTGCATTCCCAATATGCATCACATCTTACATCCATGGTTGCCACTTGAAAGTTATTTGTTTTTTTTTTGTATCAATATTTGATAGTATACATAAAATATGTATAATGTAATGTATATATATGTATAAAATATAATAACAATTTCCAAAATAATTTCAGCAGATTTTTAAATATTAAAAATCCATGAGAATAAAAACAAGCTGCTGAGTTTCCTTCTGTTTTTTTTGGTTTAAAAAATACAAAGGATTTATAAAATATATTCTAACCTATTTTGTATGTTTTCATTTCACTAGTGGGAACAGAGTTCGAAGTACTTTAGGGATTATTTAAAAACACCATTTGTACTTTTTTAATCGAGTATCAATTACACTGGTCGACAAGCTTTACTTTTTTAACGGCCTTAATTTAAATCTGACTTCAAAATTAATGTATCACGTCAGGTTTTTAAGATATCACTTTTTAAAATTTGAAAATCATTAGAAGTAGCCTCTTTTTCAATATTCAGTTGAAACATTTACACATATTAAAATATTCGAAACAAACTTCAAAAGTTGTTCGATTTCACCTGTCTTAAAAAATCTAAAATATACGCTAAACCATGTTTGCTAAAATGGTTTTCAACAGAAAAAGACAAAAAAGTTTGGTTCTTGTCATGAACATTTAATCTAAACTATTTTTAAGTATCAAATGCAATGCAAGTTTTTCTCGAAATTTCATAAAAATGAAAAACCAATGAGAGTTCCCAACAACTTAGAAATTTTTAAAATATATAGTATCTAATAGAGAAAGATTTGTATTTTTAAAATCATCATTCAATTTTTTGTTAAGAGATATTTTGAGTTTTTACTTATGTGTTAAAACCCGTTTGTGACTGTTTTAAACATTTTTAAAAATACATATTTTAAACTGTTGTGATAGAAAAATTGTAGGGCTAGATTCGAATTATGGACATCTTAGTCTTTTTGAAAGGTATTCTTTTGGTTGTGCAACAGAAAAAACTTAATTTTGTTGACCAGTAAACTATTATGCACATAATATTATGTATGTAAATAAATGCATAAGTGATAGTGATTGAATTGGTTCAATAAAATAGGGATATAGTAATTGCCAAATTCGGTTAATAATGACAACGATGACAAAGTGGCAACCACGTGTGCTTACATCGCTCACGGGTTGTGTATCTTTAAAGTAGAGGTGGCATAACACACGAATAAAAGGCTGTGTAGTATCAGTGAGCTTGTGATGGTGGAGATATGTGCGGGTGGATTGCGTTGGAGTGGGGAAGACTTACAGCCGATGTATAAATATCTAATACTAAATGTGGACACGACCGACAGTTCCCAAAGAAAACATCAAAGAAAATAATTCACTGGTTCTCAACACTGCTCTTATGTGATTCATTAAATAGGTATATGTGGACTGTGCAGCAGTGGTAGTGTGGCCCTCAGAGCTGCATTGATATAATTATTGTGAGCTCAAGTTATTGACCTAATGAACGAAGCGACTCCTTTTGGCACACGAAGCTTATCACAATCAAGGGGCAAGTGCAAGTAACTCACAACACAACACATAATGCCATTGAGATTTGCTATTAGAAAATGGGGGAGGAAGTGAGTTGCATTGTTCATGCATATCAATAAGCTAGCGCAAAAAGATTAGGTATAGTAGTTAAAAAAAGGGTTAATGGTTTAATCAATCAAAGGAATGTTTCTGGAATGTTAAGAGTAAAGTTATTGCTTATTGTTGGCTTGGCTATGCAATTTAATAGGTCAATTGCATATTGTGAGATGATGGGAAATCAAAAATAGCTCTACAAAACTGAACGTTTTTTGTTTTTGTTGATCATCATCTAGTAGAATAAAATTTTGAAGTCAGTTTAACTTTAAGAAACCTCATAATAAAGGGTGTCATATAATTCAACCAAAATTTTAATTTTACGCCATAAAAAAAACATAAAAAGAGGTGGGGATGTGACCCACACTTATAACTTCCCATCCCGTCTGTCGATTTGTCTTGCTTAAAAGTTTGCAGGTTTTCGTGTTGGGTTAAAAAAGTTGTCACTTGAATTATTTTTAAAAGTTTTAAAATTACCAACAATTTTTTTCATAAAAAGAAATAGTTAAGTTTGAAAATATAGTTTCGCTAAATAGATTTTTAGTTGAAAACAAAATTTTACCAATTTTAGTAGCATTTCTTATTTTTTTACAAATTGGATGAATGATATTAATTTGAGAGGAACTATTTTTTGTAGATTTTATTTTTTTATGAAAACCGAACTGTTGGATCAATTAAATAATTACATTTATTTGAATTCGATATCTCTTCTTGTTCTTAAGCTATGGACGAAGAAAAAACGTGGCGAACGTACGCACATACATCTTTCTAAAATTCTTTTATTTCGGCTCTAGGAACCTTGAAACGTCGAGAAATGTCAACATTTTTAATTCGACAAATCGGACCCATTACAATAACTTCCTATTGGAATTGGAATGTGACAGCTGACAGCTCAAGGTTGGTTAGGAAAATTGGCAAGCGCTGTCGACTAATTGTAGAGAATCTTTCATCTTCATGTCGTTAATAGTCCTATGTCCTTAATTATTTAAAAAGATGATTTGAGTGATAAGTTGAAAAAGATGTCGTTATATCAGATACACACAAGTTTGTACTTATTTCATCAACAATAAGATCAAGAAGATCTATTAAGTATTTATGTTGGGCCGACACTAAAACAAAACATTTGAAAACCGTCACTTTTTTTTATCTGAATACTGTATCTACAAAATTTAGCTTTTTTAATACTTTAAGAAAACTGTAGATTTTTTAAAAATCTTGGCAATGTTGAATTGCTTTTAACTTTAATTAATTTCAAAAACCTGACAAATATCGATCGTTAAGTTTGAATTTTTGTATCATATTAAGAAACAAGTTAATTTTAATTATTAATTTTTAATTTTTTGTGTTTATTAGATATTGTCCTCTGAACGTCGAACTTGTCGAGTTGTAGAAGCTGAGTAAGGTCAATGATTCTCGAGAATTTTCTCCAGATGAGTCCTGAAACTAAAGGACGTTCTTATCCCTCTACCTTCCCAAAATCATCATCCATTCCCACATAAACAAGGCATACCGGCCTACGCTTATGTCACCAACTCCCATCCCACCTCCCACGTTTGTAATGGCGAAAAAGCTAGCAACGATCCTATCTCCTATACTCCTTCTCACTCGAGGTAACCTAGCTGAATTGCTGTTACCGAATCCCAATCTTTCCTTACAAGTCAGAATGATGAATTAACGTCAACTGACTCCTCACCCTTTCTCTTCCTCCCCACCACCTCTCATCATTATTGGGCTGGATCTAAGGTGTTAAACGACCCGTGCCGATGATCAGCCTGGCTGGGGGCCCAATTCAAAAATAGCCCAGTCTCTAACGGAGTATCCGGATACCTGGCGACCTCCGGATTAACTAGCCTTATCTGTACATGCGAATCTCTGTGCAGATGGACCTCTTTTCTTCGCATCTCGTGGGACCAAAATGAACAAAACCAACAACAAAAACAAAAACACATGTGAGACCGGTATCACTTCAGGACCGGGCGGCAGCTTGGTGTCAAAGCCTGTTGTCGTATCTCTTGCGGCCAACACAGAGAAGGGAGTAGTGGCTAACCATGGACCCTCCTCTGCTGTTGGTAGCAACGAGAATAAAAAGGTAGCGATACCTAATTTCAGTAGTGGCAGGGTTGTGAAAAATGGCCCTACCACTACTACTGAGAACACTTCCAGAAATGGAAAAATCTCTAAAGGTCTTTATAAACAAAGGCGGCATGCGGCGAGAATCTTGAAGGCCTCTGGTGCATCATCGGGGGCTGAAAAGACACCGCAGCAAACCGCTAGCGTCGAATGGGCCAAAAGCATAATTGCTACAACTAGATCCAATAAGGACTCTACGTCCAAAAGAGAAAGATCTCTTGAGGGGGCCGCACCGACACCAAAACGGCCTCGGGTGCTTAACACGAGCACCCCCCTCAATCCCATCAGGAAACAATCTAGTTTCAGTGACGTCGCGAAGGGCAAAGTCGTGGTTGCGGTCATTGACAGGAGCGATGATGATGGCACAATATCGGCTGATCGTTGGCAGTTGGTCAAGGTTAAGCTCTCGGGTGGCTTTTTGAGCATTTTGAGAGAGCTTCCAGGACCACTTCCTTCCATAAGCGATGGGGGTTGGCATCAAGGCCATGTCAAACTCATGGTTTGTGGCGACCAGAGATCTTGTGACCTTTACAAGCTTGCTGTCAGCCGGTTAGGTGAAGTTTGGCCAGGTGCGAAGCTCGAGGTTGTCGCTGTGGAAGACATTCCCAGCAGACCTAGAGCCCGTATCTGGATACCGATTGAACCTGCTGGTATCGAGGACATTCTCGAGATGGTCAAAGTGTGTAACCCGTCCCTTCCGACGCATAACTGGAAAATAGCCAAGCTAGAGGAGGTGAAGGGTCTTTATAGGAGCGCCATTGTGGTACTCAATAAAGAATCCTTGGCTCCTCTAGCCCTAAACGAGGGCTCCATAAACTATGGTTTCGAAACCATTAAAATTCGAATATATAAAAAAGATGAGGTTAACGCTGAAAGCGGGCCTCCAAAAACTACCGAAGGTGAACTAGTGGTTGGTGCACCTGGGACGCCGTCTTCTCTCCTAACAGAGGGTGACGATGCACTCTTGTCCTCTCCAATCGCGAATGCACCCTCTACAAAAGTCGTGGACAGTCCATCCTTAATGGAGACTGAGAACGACCTTAACATGATCCTTCTGAGCGAGGACGAACTCTTGGGTTCATCCTCAGACACAGAGGATCAAAACAAAACCGTGGTGGAGGTTGATCTGCCTAATTGTAGCCAAAATGCTGCAGTTAGTACAGATTAATCTCCAACACTCCATAAAGGCCTCGGCCTCACTTCTTCTCCGTCTGGCGACTAACGGGGAAGATATTGTCCTGATCCAAGAGCCATGGGTTGCAGGATCCGTTGTTCGAGGACTCAGGACTCCTGGATACTACACACTTTGTGTGACAGATAAAGGTGAACCTAGATCTTGCATACTAGTGAAACGTAGCATTAATGTATTTTTACTCCATCGTTTCAGTGACAAAGATACCACCGTAGCTAGGCTAGAAACAACCAAAGGAAGTTTCTGGCTGGTATCGGCGTATCTTGGGCATGACCACCTTGGCCCTCTCCCTGGAAAAACCCTGGAGAAAGTCGTCGCTGAAGCGGAAAGGCAAAGGATCCGCCTAATTATTTGGAGCGATGCTAACGCTCATCATACTGTATGGGGCAGTACGAATATCAACGACAGAGGTGAGTCTCTTTTTGATTATATTCTTGGTACTAACCTCTTAGTAAGTAATGTTGGTAATGAACCAACCTTCATAACTAAAACTCGACAAGAAGTCTTAGACATAACTCTTGTCTCAGATAGTATACACCATATGATCTTGGACTGGAAAGTATCCAAAGAACACTCGTTCTCTGATCATAGATATATCCAGTTCAATATAAATGTGGATGATAACCCGAGTCCATTGACTTTTCGAAACTATCGGAAAACTGACTGGGCTTTATACAGGAACTTATTACAGAGTTTACTAGAACCTGGACTATCTAGTCCTTCCTCTAACGCTAACGAACTTGACAACAAAGTCAATGACCTTACCTCAGCTATGAACAGATCGCTAGAAATTTCTTGTCCACTTATACACATAAGAGGAAAGAGGAAACCACAATGGTGGGCCTCAGAGCTTGACTCGCTCAGGAAGGAATGCAGGAAACTTTTCAACCGAGCCAAAGCTGCAAGACTAGCCTCTCATTGGGACTCCTACAAAGAATCCCTAAGAATCTACAAGAAGGCACTAAGGAAATCCAAGCGATCTTCTTGGCGATCCTTCTGTGGCATGATAGAAGAAACTTCTGAAGCCTCTAGGTTACGGAAAATTCTTTCAACTAATCCAGCTATGCCAAGCTGCTTGAAAAATGCAGACGGCTCCTGGACTAATTCACGTAATGAATCACTGAACCAACTATTGGACACTCACTTTCCTGGTAGTTCTCTTACCGAAACTTGCAACAGCTTTGCACGTTCAAGTTCAAATACAACATATCCACAAGGTCTGATCACAAAGGATAAGTTACAATGGGCTCTCAACAGCTTCAAACCATTTAAAGCTGCAGGACCAGATGGAATAATACCAGCAGAATTACAAAAAGCCTCTGATATAATTGCACCAATCCTTGAGGCAATTTTTACCAGCTGTCTTTACCTGGTCCATGTTCCCTCGGCATGGAGAGAAGTTAAAGTTGTCTTTATACCTAAAGCAGGTAAATGCTCCCAAGTTAATCCTAAAGATTTACGACCTATAAGTCTATCATCATTCCTTCTTAAGACCCTGGAAAGATTGATCGATATCCATTTAAGGGCACGTATCGATACAAGACTTCTGTCTTCGTCTCAACATGCCTACTGTAAGGGTAAATCGGTGGAAACAGCGTTACACACTTTAGTACGCACCATCGAATATTCCCTCCATCATAAAGAGTTCACTATGGTTGCTTTCCTTGACATCGAAGGTGCCTTTAACAACGTGGACACATCTGCAATCACTTCTGCACTGACATCTCTAAATGTAGAGAGTTCGATTCGGGAGTTAATTCATTTAATGCTTACTAGCAGAATAATTAATTCAAAACTGGGCAACTCTTCTAGTAGACGATTCGTTAGTAGAGGGACACCGCAAGGTGGTGTTCTATCCCCTCTCCTCTGGAACCTAGTGGTAAATGAAATCCTAGCTAGTCTGGATGAGGAGGGTTTCAGAGTGATAGCCTATGCGGACGACGTTGCTATAGCAGTTTCAGGAAAGCATCTTAATATCCTAAAAGAACTCTTACAAAATGCCTTGGACAGACTAATACTCTGGGCTGATCGGTGTGGACTGGGTGTTAACCCACACAAAACCGATCTGGTCTTATTTTCGAGGAGATACAAAATTCCATTTGTCAACCCTCCTTACATTAAAGGAATCCAATTAAAATTCTCAGACGAGGCCAAATACCTAGGTCTTGTCTTAGACAAAAAACTAAATTGGAAACGCAACGTACAGGAAAGAGTCAAAAAAGCTACTGTAGCTCTCTTTTCTTGCAAAAAAGCTATTGGTAATAAATGGGGTTTACAACCCAGAATCACGCATTGGCTATACACATCGGTAATCAGACCGATTTTAACGTACGGTGTGGCAGTATGGTGGACTGCTTTAGAGAAAGGTATAAATAGGGATAAGTTGAATAAAGTTCAACGTTCAGCCTGCCTATGTATAAGCGGATCGCTTCGCACGACCCCGTCTGCGGCACTGGACACCTTGCTCTACCTTACACCTCTTGACATATTTAGTAAACAAATAGCTGCAAGCTCTGCTATCCGCCTCAATGCTTCGTCGCAGTGGACTAACAACAACATTGGCCACTCCGTAATTCTAAGGTACTTAGAATCAATTCCAAAGCACACAGACTACACCATCCCCCAACTACAATTCGATAGGAATTTCCAGATTTCTATACCTACCAGATCTTTTTGGGAGGATAGGACATTCTTAGAGGATGAGTCAATCCACTTTTACACAGATGGCTCAAAGACCAAAGAAGGGGTTGGTGGTGGTGTGTACTCTGAACGACTGAAATTAAGTCTCTCATTCCGCCTTCCCAATCATTGTAGCGTGTTCCAGGCGGAACTTTTGGCGATTAAGGAAGTCTTGTCTTGGCTCAAAGAAAACGTGATATCAACATCTGATATCCGTATTTTCTCCGACAGCCAGGCCGCTATCAAATCTCTGGACTCAGTCTCTACAAACTCTATAACAGTCCATAACTGTCGATCATCTCTAATGGAGATGGCGCAACAGTTTAATATTCACCTTTGCTGGGTGCCGGGCCATAGAGACATTCCAGGTAACTGTAAGGCAGATGAACTCGCCAGGAACGGTACAGTACAACCCATCCTACCACGTTTGGCAAGTACTGGCATACCAATCGCTACTTGTAAACTGCTACTAATGCAAGACGCTGTGAGGAGGGCAGGCACCAGGTGGACCAACATCACCACGTGTCAAGCCACAAAAAACATCTGGCCAACACTGGATTTAAAACGTTCAAGGTGCTTGCTCTCTCTAAGCAGATCGCATATAAGCTCGATAATAGGTGTCATAACCGGACACTGTCTAATAGGAAAGCACGCCATGAGACTGGGCGTATTCTCAAATGACTTTTGCAGAAGCTGTATGGACGAGGAAGAGGAAGAAACGGTTCTTCATCTTCTCTGCACATGCCCTGCTCTAGCTCGAAAACGCAAGAATTACCTAGGAGAATTCTTCTTTAACGATCTAAACGATCTAAATCATATCGGGATAATCAGCCTCTCACGTTTCGTAAGAGACTCTAACTGGTTCCATTGAGCTTAGGAGGAAGCCTCAAGATTCATGTGGTATCACAATGGGCCATTGAACTGGCCTAAGTGTGTCCGTTCTATCTTGGACAGCCACTATAACCTAACCTAACCTAACCTAGATATTGTCCAAGGTATTAAAAAAATCAACTTACTTTATACGAGAGAATTCCAACGCTGCAAAAGAAATGCTCGCGTCATTACCCAGTTGCCCTGAAATAAAAATAAGGATTGTTCAAGTTTAATACATTTTTTTTTTAATTTTTAAAATAATAAATTAAAATTAAATAAATTGTTTTTTTTTTTCTTTATTTTTAAAATAGTACATTTTGCAAAATCTTTTAGCAAAACTGTTTGTGAAATCTTTTTATAACACTATAAATAACCTTGCCCAAAAGGGATACCACACACCCTGTAGTCCATTGCATTGAGTGAGCCAGCAATATACTCCTAACCTGTTTTTTCGTCTTTAAAAAATATTCTTTAATATAACTCTTACTTGCTGGTAATTGATGTTTTTAACTGTTTTGTATACAAAACTATCTGACCCGTTCAACTTCGTATCACCTACAAGTAAACACATAAAGTGATAACTTTTTGCTTAACTTAATTAATGGTTTTATTTATAACGTAATCAAATAAAAATTTATTAATTTAAATAGTTCTTAATTATCTTTCATAACATTGAAAAAAATGTGATATAAGTGTGAAAATCAAAATTTTTTGATTAATTCTCTTAAGTGAAACAATTTGAAACACTACACATGACATTTGCTATTTCTACCACCGGAAGATCAAGTATGTATACATGATTTCTTAAAACAAATCAAAAAAAAAATAATAAATAAATAAAATCTAAACTTGTGGTAATGAAATATTCCAAGATTTGTCACACATTCTGTGATTTGGAATTTTGTGGTTTAAATGACTAACAAACGATTGAGACCAATTAATTTAACAATTTTTGTACTTTATTCTCTATATTTTTGTTGAAATGTTTAATATTTTCTACATGTTTCTATAATTGTGTATGAGTTTTATCTCACGTCAATCCGACCGATATCGACAAAGTTATTACATTATTCCGACTAACTCAAATCCAGCAAACTAAATATTACAAAAACCAGCCTACCCGTTTTCGAGTTATACATCGGTGTAATAAACTCGTTCTACCAATAAAACTGATAGTTTCAAAGTAATATGCTTGTTTCTGGCTTTCCAACATTTAACATTCAAAAACTTCGTTATTACCTTAAAACGTTCCAAAATTTCTAGTATCAGTTTTCAGTTTAAAACATTTGCATACCCAGAAAAAAAAAGACCCTTAAGTAAGAATTGGCGAGATTTTACATCTAGGAATTATATTATTCAAATATCTTTCTTTAAACACTTTTTGTATACTTCAACAGGTACATATTTATACGGTTGTCATAAGTTTCAGAGTATGCAGAATAATTGTTTTGCATTTTTATTTCCAATATCCGACTTCACACTTAAGTAGGAGTAGGTAAATTCTTTCCTTCCCCGATCTTCTTTAATTCGATGCAAGGCAAAGCAATTAACGGTATATACAATTCCAAGTCCAAGGATACAACCGACTTTCATTATAGGTAACTTCTCTATACCTGATTTGAGCTTTTAAATAAAAACTAGCATAATAATTATAGCTACCTTGTTTTTTGTTTTTTAAATATATGACACTTATAAAGAACGGGAAGCCTATAAGCTACAACATCTACCTTTATGCCAATTACGTCACGCACTGAACGGTGCATTTCTACAACATCTTTTTTTTATTTTAAATGCTTATAAATATTTATGAGTAAAAATAATTCCAGATAGCAGATACAAAAAATGATAGAAACATCAAAATAGTAAACATTCTATGAGTAGAGATATCTATAAATTTGTTTGCGATTGGGTTTCATTTTGACATTGAATTTATAAAAAAAAGTAGACGTATAGGTACGAAAATGAGGAAGTGAAATTGAACAATTTAATGCAGCCTAGAATCATCAAACCACACTTAAAAAAATGTTTTGATAAACTAAGCATTTCGCTTAGTTCTTGAAATTCACTTTCCCAATGTCTTTTTGGTGCCCATGCCAAGTGAGAAATTAGTACACACTTAAAAAATAAAGTAGGAACTAACTTACAAAAACAAAAATTAAATAGAGAGAAAGTTGGAAGCTCCAGGTATGGTTCCCAGATCCTTTTAATTTATTCTTTAGTGTCTCCAAAAAGTGGAGATGGATGCTGCACTTATTCAAAGCTCAAAGATACTTGACTTCTTAGCTAATTTTTTTTTCTATTTTAGCGAGGGAACTAATTTAACATTTGAAATAAGCTAAGATCCCATTGTTCTTCTGCAATTAATTTCGCACTCTACTTCATTTCCATTAGGTGAGAACATAATTTTACTACTTTCATTCATTTGATTCATAAAAGGAATGCCCAAAAGCTTGACATACCTTTAAAAGGTGAAGCATTTTGAATACCTTCGAGTCTAAAAAAAAGGTTTCTAGATAGATGTCTGTGAAGCTTTTTTTGCCGTCCATTTTGCTAAAATAAATAAAAAACATAATTCTCATCTCAAATATTTTACGACCCAAAAATGACTTGATCTCCTAAATGATTCTATGCAACAAAGAAAAACTAAACTAAAAAAAAACATTATTAAAAGTTATTAAAAAATGATTTTCGACTCAAATAAAAAAAAATACTGGCTTCAAACTAATTTCATCTTATAGAAAACGAAGACAATTCAGTAAAATATTTATTTAAATCCGAAAATCATTTTTTTCATACAAATTTAAACCTTGAAACAATTTTTCGCGAAATTGATAAAAATTGATATTCGATCGTAGATATCTCTGGAATAAATACAAATATTTTCTTCGAAATTATTGCATTTTTTGTTGTAAAAATAAGATATTGTTCTTAGGAAAATCTTATATGTATTTCTTTATATAAGAAAGATAATTTTTGCAAGAAATGCTATTAAAATTGATACAAATTGTTTTTCTACTTAAAAATAAAAATAGATTTTAAAATAAAACTATTTCATCATATGCAAAATATTGTTCGTAATTTTTAGTTATTATACACGAAAACCTACAAAACAACAAAAAACTGATAAGAAATGATTTTAGACTCAAGTGTAAGGAGAAAAAATTTTCAAATTATTTACCTCACACAAAATATTGTAATGAAAATTTTGTTAAAGCTTTAAGCAAGACAAATCGACGGACGGGATGGGAAGTTATCATTGTGGGTTGCATCCCAAAATTTCCCAAATGCGCGTACTATTTTTTGTAGGTTTTATTTTATTGAATATCGAAAATAACATTTTCTGTGCAATAAAATAAGTTTGAAGCCAATATTTTTAATTTTTGAAAAGCTGTTTGAGTCGAAAGTAAATTTTTTTTAAGGTTCTTATTTTCTTTTAAGAAAAACTGTCAATTCGATTTTTCTCAAAATTTTATCGAATGTTGAGAACAATATTTCTTATAAGATAAAATTAGTTTAAAGCCAATGTCTCAAAGTTTTGAAGAGATAATTACGTCGAAAAACAATTTTTACTAATTTTTGTTAATTTTTCTTAAGGTTTTTAATTTTTCGTAAAAAAACTGTCAATTAGATTTCTCTCAAAATTTTACTGAATGTTGACAACAATATATTTTTAAAAGACAATATCTCAAAGTTTTGAAAAGATATTTGAGTCGAAAGTCAATTGTCACAAACTTTTATAAATTTTTTTTTGTAAAACCAACTTTGAGTAATATTTTTTCTGGGTTTTTATTTTTTATAAAAAAAAAACTGACAGTCAGATTTTGCTCAAAATTTTATCAGATGACAAAAACATCATTCTTCGTCGCACGAAATTGTTTTGGAGATGAAATCATATTTTAGTCATAAATTTTCCAGGTGAAAAAAATTTGTTTGTTTGTTTCAGTTTTTTTTTTTTAAAGAAACGGTTAATTGGACTTTTTTCCAAAAATGTACTTGTTTTGTATCACGTTACAATATATAAAATTTTCATTTTAATTCAAGTCTCTAGTATTATTGGATCATGAGATATAATTTCACTTTTTTTTAAAACTTCTATGGTAAAAAAACGGACCACGCATTCTGCATTTATCTGTATAACAACATTTATTTGAAGTCGATATCTCTTCTGGTTCTTGAGCTATGGACGACAGATACCTTTCTAAAAATCTTTTATTTCGACTCTATGGACCTTGAAACGTCGATAAATGTCAAAATTTCCAATTTTACAAATCGGACCCATTACAATAACTTCCTATGGGAAGTTAACAATTATAAAAAAAATCAAAACCAAGACGTATCAAACCTTAACTATATATATTAGACAGACACTTATTCTATCAATCAACAAACAAATGTGTTGTTAAATAAAAACAAAACGCTACTCGGGCTTGTGAACTATATCATTAATACCTGCGTATATGTACTATATCAACAGTCGCACACATATCAAAATTATTAACAGCAAACGCACACATATCGGAACTACCACTTTAAATCGAGAAAGCTCTTTTCTTTCAGTGCAGGCCGAAATACTAATATTTTTATTTACACATAATTTTTAAAGTAAAAATATACGTTACAAAGGAAAAGACCGTCAAAAGTCAATCGATTACACGCGGGGCTTTGTCTAAGCTTAAGTTTTAATTTAGTAACACTTCTTGGCTCATTCTATGCTAACTTCTGTTGCTCGGGGAATTAAAAATATAGATTCATGGCCAAAGTAATAATAATGCAAGCAATGTAATATGATCACTATCGACCAGCCAGCGTTATAAGACACAATATAAAATATATTCACTCTAAGATACAAACTATTCTAACTTTTTGTGTTCATACTCATAGAAGCTAAAGTTGCATAGAACATAGTTTTAAAACTAAAGCACGGACAAAGACACAACACTTATAGTGTGCCTGGCCACGATTTTAACTTTTAAAGGTTTAAAGTCATGGTCAGCTATTTATCTCTAAAAAATAACCACACGTAATGCATTTCTGTAGCGAAAGATATTGTCGGATAAACAGTTGTCAGTATCTTAAGGCGATTTTAGATTTCTGAAGTAGTCTCTGTTCACGAAAATATAAGAAGTTTCGAGCGCATCAAAAACTGTTTGTTTTCCTGTCCAAACATTAACTATATTTAATTGACTTTAAAAACAACTTCCCAAATATGTATACGCACTCTAAATCGTGTACTTCAAAAGTTCTCTTCAACTTTTCGTTTCATTTTTTTCAAAAAAGATTCTTAGGTTTCTAATGTTTCCCTAAATCTAGATCTAGGGCACTCTCGAGAAGCAGGTATACGATTTCAAAAACATAAACATCTTCCTTTATAAATAACATCACAGCCTTCTAAATAAGTGCGTTTCTGGTGTTGCAATCATCGACGAAAAATATATAAAAATATTATAAATACACGAAAAATACCTTCACATGAACGAATTCACATTGTGTATGGAATTTAATTTTTATGGTGTTAGTTGATATTTGTTTTTATTTTCTTTTATTCCGTTGCTCTCAATCCAATGTCGACATATCCCTGGATACTTACCAAGTTTAAGGTTTATTTTTGTTTACAATAAAAAATTAATCTTATCTAGTGTTTTTTATTTATTTATTTTTATTTTGTTCACCCACCCCAAATGTAGGTCAGATATTTTTTGGTTGGTGACTACTCAGCTGTAGAACACACTTATGATTTTTTTAAATTTTTTATTTGAGAACTTTCGTATTGGAAATTTTATTTTTGTCAAAAGAAAACAAGCATTGCGTAGGTATACATATGTAGGTATATAGATACACAACTAAACGAAGGAAGTATATTAAGGCAATAATTAAAATTTCTCACCTGTTGTTAATGATGATGATGATTTATTTATATTTTTTTTTATAATGAATGTGTTTCATTTTCGGTGATAACTTATTTATTTCGTAATCGTATACTTGCTAAAGTTTCTATTACAATTTTTCAGTTTTAATCATTTTCATTATTTAAAACAATATTCTGATTTCGATCAGAGCTTATGTGTTGGCGAAAACTATGGCTGTCGAATTCTAGTCTGACTTTTTAATTAGGCATTCCACAAAGACAACATTACACCGTGTTTTTGGAAGAAGACCTTTAGGCTTTTAAAGTTGGTTTCGTGAAATAAGGAAACGTGAAATAATACCAACTTTCAAAACTTATTGCATTTTACAAAAGTAAAATAGGGGCCAATTTTTAGCAGTTGGTCAAATTGCACTTTGACAAAGTAAAGTAATTGAAAACTATTTTAAGAAATAGCCCCAACTTGCTTTTACGATGAGGTATGTAAGCCATCACGATCTTGCGATTGAAAGCGTTTAAAGTTTTTTTTAGATATGGGATGGAATTCGTGAAGCTACTGAAGACATAAAAAAGCAAATGTGAGATTCTCACAGCTGTACGAATATTTAAATTTAAAATTCTAATCAATTTTTAATGCTGAGAGATTTTTATAATTATTAAGTATCTTTTATTTATTTACTATTATTTGCCGTGAGAACAGTTTTTTTTGTTTTAACTTCCCATAGGAAGTTATTGTAAGTGGTCGGATTTGTCAAATTGTAAATTTGTACGTTTGGGAAGCTTTTTAGTCGCCCATATCATATATAATAATAATGAATAACGTTTTTGAAATCTGATAACATTTTTCGAAAAAATCGATTTCATAAATAACCATTGCTAAAACTTGGATTTAGATTTAAATTTATTTTTTCAATGTTAAATATAACTATTACACATACATATATATAGCAGGGCAGTTTGCCGTCTGCCTGATTGACAATTTTTTATTATATAAACATATGTATTTGTCTTTTAACAATCTTTAAAAATGTTCGTTAATAATTCTGTTTCTATATTCTAATGTGATTTTAAACTATTTATATAACAAGGGAGCATCTACTTCATTTAAATGATGAGTTATCAGATCTTACGATAAAAAATCGCTTCCAAAGACATGTCTTTTGTTTCTCGTAACACTGGGATCTACCCATTTACCCATGGAATGAAAAATGTTTTCTCTCTCACCCATATTGTATAATTCGCACATGAAAGGTAAATCATCTCTATGAGAAATGAAATTTAGATCGAGCAATTCTGCCCTAAGTCTAAATATCATATAGATATTTGATCCGTTGTTATGTAATCTCGAAAGTAATTCTTTTGATTAAGATTGTAGTCCAATTGTCCAATTGCTTCGGATTTGTACCTCAGTCTATATCGATCGCCTGCTGCAACAATTAAAGAAGGTGTTTCCACCTAAGATAGTCTTCCGGTGCCATATTTACACCTTCTCTTGCCACTCTCTGAACCAACCTGATTTTCTCTGTATCACCTGCAGTGCTGCTATTTTCAAGAGAAGCCCATTTGACATCTGAAGGACCTAACATATGTAGTCGTCATTCAATTTCAGTGTTTTAATAAACAATGGAGAGATTCCTGTTTCCAATATTAACATGTAGTTTGGTGCATGCGTTGGTAATCGAAATATCCTTTTTATATTAAAGCGGAGCAATTTTTCAACAGTTTCATATTTTTTGCTACCCTACACTTGAGCTGCATACATTAATGTTAACTCCACTAACGATTCAAATACTTCGTATTTACTGCTGTGAGCTATATGCATATTACTGAAGAAGTTTTTCCATGCAATATTCATAGTTGATTTTGCTTTTTGCAATTTATCGGCAAGATATTTTTCAATGCTGTTTTTATTGTTTACAGTGATGCCAAGATATTTATATTCTTAAACCACCTCTATTCTTTCATTATTGGAAGTCCACCGTTCATGACTGCTTATTCTTCCTCCACCTTTTCGAAAAACCATTATGTTCGAATTCTCAAGACTAACCACTAATCTCCAGGTTTTACAGTAGATACCTAGTTTATTAATCATGAGTTGTAGCGATTTTGGTGAGTACGCAAACAACACTGTGTCATCCGAAAAAGGAGAGCCTTGATGAGAATACCAGCATATTCTACTCCTCCTGGAAGACAATCCGTTATATCATCAATAAAGAGTGGAAATAAGCTTGGACTCAGCAAACAACCTTGCCTTACACTTGTCTTTGTTTCAAACCATGTCGGAATTTTTTCTATATCCCAAACTGCAGCCTTTGTTTCCAAATAAAGAGTCTGAAGTACCCATCCGAACTTGTATGATATTCCTAATCCAAACACTTTATACATCAATGCATTGCGGTCAATCGTATCGAGAGCTGCCTTAAAATCGACGAAGAAAACATACAGCTTTTTGTTTCTTTCCAAATAGAAGTCAGCGATACTTCGTAGTACAAAGATGTTATCAATGGTGGAATATCCTTGTCTGAAGCCAGCTTGAAGTTCCTTCAATAGCTTGTGTCCGTCTTTCCCCATTTTCAGTCTACTATGCAAAATTGATGTAAATATTTTGAAGGATATATTTAAGAAAGAAATTATTCTATCCATAATGTTATTGTAGATTACCATTATTTTGTTTATCATATTCTCTGTTCCATATTTATAGAATTCTGCGAAGGTATTCTATCTGATTCACCGGCCTTTCCATCCTTGAGTCCATTGAGAGCTGTATATATTTTCTCCTTCTGTATTATAACTTCTAAGACCTCATTACTAAAAGCTGGTTGTAAAATTAGTAAGAATTGGTTTTCAGCAAAACACGTAAACATATAAACCTTTTAAGCAAGACTTATCCACAGACGGGATATGAAGTTATCAGTGTGGGTCGCATCCCAGCCCTTTATGCTACTATACTAAATGAATCTCGTTGGTAAGTTATGACAATTAAGACACCATATTTGAAGGGTTGATATTGTATTCCATGGCATCCAATAGTTATACGAGCCAGTGTAATTCCTTTAAGTGAAATACTAAAACACTCCTATTAACAGTTGCCAACACATTTAATAAAATTTTAAAATGATGACCATTACAATACTTACATATATACTATATAGTAAATTTGTAAAGAAATTATTTGCAGTTCAGACATTTTCACCGCCGCCGCCACCGTGCCGCAAGGAACTCACCAAAAACCTTAAATATCAAAGCCAATATACATATATGTATATAAGCAAGATGATATTTCTTGTAAAAGTATAGGAACAAATGTTCCCTAAAAGAATCATTCACATTTGAGTGTATGCGTACTATAATTCTTCTAATTGAGTTCAATTTCTTTAGGATCGCCCGCGCCGGACTTGTTTATTAATAAATGGATAATAAATGTACTCGTATGTACCCTAATTAAAAAAATGTATCACGTTCAACACAAATTCAAACCAAATGCTCGTTATTCTATTGTAAAATGTCGTCGAAAATCCACCACTAAGATCGACGACCACCCACTTACCGCCATCAATATTACCAATCACATCATCCATTATATAGATACTCAATTAAAAAGTAAATCTATGAAATCCCCATAGCAGAACACTTTATATTAATGCTTCCAAGAAAACTCTTGAGCATTAAACGCCAGTGGACCAGCCAGCTGGGGCAACTTAAAGAGACACCTTTCCTCTTGCAAACTGCTTCGCGGTACAGTTGGCTCAATCGATTGTTGAAGACCTTGAGTGTAGAATTGTTTCATTACCTTTACAAGATTCATGCAACTTTTCTTTATTTCTTAGAACTTCTTTGGCAGTAGCATGAAATTTATGAGCAAAACTGTTGACTCGAAAGTAAAAAAAATGCTAAACTATTAAAGGTGATCTGATGATCTGATTTGACTGAGATAAAAAGGCCTAAAATGAACTGCTTTTATACGATCTTCTGGAAATTTAACATCAAACGATTAGATGCATGTGATTCAAAACTGCCAATAATAATAATATTTCAAAATATTATGAATTTTAATACAATAGTTGTTGAGCATGTAGCATTTTTGTTTTGAAAAAAAAAATCACTGAAAATAGTGATATATATGTACATTTTTAATATTGTCAAATAGTAAATATAAGAGACCATTTTAAGCCTTATTTGCTGTTGGAATTAACTATGACGAGTGACATGAAACGATTGTTTGAGAAATGTGTTTAAGGACAAAAACCTTTTCTTTTAATTAGTTGAAGGGATCTGAACTATTACTACAACGTCGTGCATTTCAGAAAAAATCTACAAAACATTGTTGCTCCCAAAATCTTTGCAATTTGTTTTTAATAAACTAACTACCATTTTTGATTTGATTCCGTATTCATTTGTGATTACTGTAATACTAGGCTTAATAGAAAAGCCGGATATGTGTTTTAATTTACTAGCATACGTTAAGTGTATACATCAACGATTCATGATTCCTGGAAAAACATATGAATTTTCATTTATATTATAAAACGATTTTCAGTATTTTTTGTTTCAAAAAATATATTAAAAAATCAAAATATCAAATAAGTGGTAACTTCAAATTTAATGTAACAATTGGTAGATTAAAATTATAAAATTGAAAAATTATTATTTTACTGGATGAAATCTAGCTGTCATTTTGGAATACAACGTTTTCTTTGTTTAAATAAGTTCTATTGAAATAATGAGTTTTTAGACGTGCTACACATTAATAAGTATAATATAGTTCAACATCACAAAATAAGAAAGTACGACCACTCATTCAACACTTCTGACCCAAAATTTTCAAGCATCATAATAAAAAAATAAATAAATAAAGCAATTTCAAAATAATTTCGTGTGTTTCGAAATTGTGATGTTTTCGGTTCATATGTATTTCAAAACGATAAGTTAGTGGGCTGAGTATATGAGTGTCTGACTTCTTATGAAGTGTCCTACTTTTTTGATGGTTCTTTCATGAGTGAAGATGATTTTTGTTTTTCAAACTTTATTTGACACAAATGCATGCCTATTGATGAATAGTTTTTCAAAATGTTTGAGTATAGTTTGTACGGCTTAGAATAAGTGATGATGGTCTATAAAAAGCACAATTTCTTTAGTTTCTAGACTAAAATGTTATTTTTTTTTTATAATTAGCGAACACTAAAAGGGTTTTGTATACCTTTAATATGCCAAAGACACAGTGTTAGCAGTAGGAAAAGAGGGAAGGTTTGATAGGAGGTGCCGGTGTACATTGATTTTGAATTCCTGAACATTGCATGACAGGGAAAGATAGAGCGTGGCAAGGCATTCTACATTCACGTAGTACGGCTAAAAAATTAATCTCTGTACTTCATAGCACGGCCGAAGTTGGGCTCATTTCGCTCCAGAAAAGGTGGTTGCTGATGCACATTCTTAGCATGTCGAGATTTTCAGTTTCGTTGATGCAGGTGCAAATCATGGATAGTGGCAAAGATACAAGACAGCATTGGGTTTTCGAAGCATTAAATTATATGCGGTTTTTTATTCCCCATTGTACAATGCTGTGTAGGTCGGAATTTAATGAGCTTATCATATTTTAACGTTGCAGTTCCACATCCGAAGAGGAGAGTTGTGAGTCTGGAAACAAATATGAAAAGCCGAGAGTGCTATCGTCATCGAAACAATATATTCGATTAGAAGTAACAGACAGGAGATCATTTATAAAAATGAGGAAAAGGGCCGGAGAGACAAAACGGAGTCCTGGAACACACAAGCATTTCTATTATCGGTTTCAGAATTAAAAGAAAATTTCCAATCTATTCTAATACCAAAAGCACGCATTTTCAATAAAAGAGCAAGATGCCAGACTTTATATCAAATGCCTTTGAAATATCAAGTGCAATAATCTTATTTTTTCCAAAATGATGTAAAGATTTCTTTCACTGTTCTGTGAGATGAACCATGAGATCACCAGTGGACCTATTGCTACGAAAGTCGTATTGCCGGTCATTAACAAACTTCTGTTCCTCAAGATTTTTCTAAAGCTGATATAATTAATCAGCGTTTCTATGACCTTGGAAAGAAGGGACGTTAGTGCTATTGCTCGATAATTTGTGAAAGAAGAAGATTCGCCTTTTTTTGGGATTGGCTGAACAAATGGAGTTTTTCAACTACTCGGAACCAGCCCAGTAGAATAGGATAGATGGAAAAGCTTAAGAGTGGTTTTGGTAGGGTGGAAGAACAATTTTTCAGAATAATAGTGGGGATCTTAATGAACTCTCGCCACACTTCGAGTATTAGAAAATATTGGTCCCATAGAATCATTTGCACCTTTAAGAACTGGGGGAGCCATGACACTACATATTTGGTAAGGTGGAATTTTTCGATTTTTCTGAAAGGACAACCATTTATTTCACTGTTGCTGAACTAATCAAATATTCTGCGATTTGGTTTATACTACTTCATGTTATTTACAATATTTTTTTGCTTTAAGAATGTAGCAGGAATTCAATGTTTCTTGTGAGTACAACACGAATTTAGCAACAAAATCTGTGAAAAGAATTTTGTTTTAGAAATTCCAGTGCTGATCAATGATTGATAGCAGTTGTGAATATAACCACGTAATAGAACAGTCAAGGAAAAACTACAATAAAACCTTCACTTTGAAATAAAAATTAAATATAAATATTAAACAATAACAAATATTAATAATTAAACTATAAATAAAACACCACTTAAAACTATTAATAAAAAAAAGCTGGGTTGAGACTTCTATCCCGTCATTCTCGCTAAAAACTTTAAATAATTTGCAGTCAATATCTTTCTTTGTTCTCATTGCTTGAGTGGAAAACAATTTCTTATCAGTTGTTTGTTGTTTTTTGTATAGATTTTTGTGTTTTTTATTAAATTTTTCAATTTTTCTTAAAGAAAATATTAACTAAAAATTACCAACAATATTTTGCAGGTGATGAAATAGTTTGATTTCAAAATCCTTTAAGTCGAAAACTAGTTCTTATAGTAGTATTTCTTAAAATTTGGTATGTATTTCTAATATAAGCAATTACAGATTAGATTTTTCTAAGTACAATATCTGAAAATGAATTATTTTTGACTCAAATATCTTTTCAGCAATTTAAGATATTCGTCAAGAAATAGTACGAAAAATTGGTAAAAAATGGATGTTCGATTCCCGATATTTTGTGCATAAAAGAAGCTGTTGACTTCAAAATAATTTTATTCTGTTCTAAATTTTCTTAGAAAAATAACTCTGTATTTGTTTTTATAAGAAATACAAACTCAAAAAATGCGACTAAAAATATCGTTAGCAAAAATAGATTTTGAAATCAAACAATTTCATAACATGCAAAATATTGTTGTTAATTTTAAATTGATTTCTTGGAAAAATTCAACTGCTCACTTTTTTAACAAAACACGAAAAACCTACAAAAACAACAACACATTTATAAGAAATATTTTTCGATATAAGTATTAAGTGAACTAAGAAAGGTATTGACTTCAAATTATTAATTATTATTTCTCACACTTTATGAATATTTTGGTAAAGTTTTAAGAAAGAAAAATTGACAGAAGGGATAGGAAGTTATCAGTGCGGGTCGCATCCCAGCCTTTTTTTTCCTTTCCATTTTAATAAGAATTTAAAATCATAATATCAGTTATAAGTTCAAAACGGTTGATTAAAAATTTTGAACTTATACCTAAATCTATACTCATTACTCAATCTTGTACAATTTAAAATTCATTCACGTTGAGATATTTCATTCCTACGATGATGCACAGATAGATATGCAAACACATATGGGTACACATCAAATGCACTCTCGTAAATGTCATAGAAAGCCAAATTTTGGCAATGACATTACCAACAAAAAAAAACTCATTTCCTTTCTCATCGACAGCTTTTGCACAGCTTCACTGTATTTGAATCGAATATATAGGGACACGCATATGGCTGCATATATTTATAAACCGTGCGAACAATGATATTACGTCAAATTTGTTGAGGCAGTCCCAAAAACCCAATAACGAATACAGACAGAGAATTTTAGTGTAGGTGTATGAAAACTTTTTATAACAAAATTTCAATATACACAGAAACACACTATAAGTTAGCAGTAGGTGATTGTTAAGCTTTTACCCCGTCATCGTCACGACCATAACTAACCTACCCTACATATGTATTTCTTGAGCCAAAATCGACCTAACAACCGGACAGGATGAGCTGCCATTGCTCGACCTGCCAACCCCAACCCCAACCCCTCTGCCTAGTATATACAATATACGAGTATGTACAATGTACATCCTAGGGGTGTACTTATTATATCTGCACTTTTCGAGGCTAACGAGCTTTTCTATCACACTCGAGGTTCAATAACCCAACATGAAACTTTACACGAGTCCAAGGACGTTAATAGCTAGGGATGTACTCTACACATTATACTACACATATACATGCATCCATTATACCTATCCGATTGTTTTTCGTTGTCGTTGTCGTCTTTTTACTCATTTGTTGTGTGCACTTTTTTGTTGCACTACGTGTTTGGATTTCGATTTTTCCTATGCGAAAAAGTTTATCTAGGTCAGGAAATATCGGTCTTTGTTATGTGGTATGCAGCAAACAGAGAAATAAATAGAAGTGTCAAGTTTGTTTGTAGTGGTGAGCATATTGCAATGAACATATACCTACTATAACTTGTGAGAAATATGCGAAATAACCGGGGAAGGACCTTTGTCCTTCAGATGAAATCGCAGGTTTTATCCTCACCATTTTTTTTCTCAGATTATGTTTTTTATTACGTATCTACATATTTATGAAGCAGATACTTTTAGTAAATTTTTAAACTTCATATGTGTATGTTACGTGTATACACTTGTATATGTGAATATGAGCTATGAAAATTAGAATCCTACAAATGAAAATGCATAAAATGTTGGAACATTGCTTTTTTTGGGTTTGTCATGTTAACAAAAGAAAACTCACCGATGAAATGGCAATTTATTAAAAAATATGGTCTTCAATGTTCTCTAATTTTTTTGTTCTGCAGTCATACAAACTCGAAACGTATCGCCAGGAAATATTTCAAATCAAATTGTTTATAAAGGGTTCAATGAGAGCGGGTATATATTGAAATGGAATAAAAAAAGCTGTGTGTGAGGTATTAATAAAATAATTTTTTATTTGAAAGACGCATGTATTTATTTAAATGCCCGCCTCGACTTCTTACGGTGGCACGGTTCCGAGTGGTCCAATTTTCCGCATAGATCCGGCTGTATTTAAGCAATGGCTTGTGTTATGTTCAAGTTTTAGGCATCGTTCGATTTTGGTTTATTTGCATAGACCTGCGACTTCAAGAAACTCAACTGGAAAAAGTCTAGCGGGGTCAAATCGCATGACCTTGGTGGCCAATTCACAGCACCCCGACAAGAGATAACCTTACCCTCAAATGGATCATGCAAAATGTCAATCGTGCCGTTTGCTGTGTGGCACGTAGCGCAGCCCAGCGCCGCCGCCGGCCGTCCTGCTGGAACCACATGTTGTCTAGCTCTATATATGGTTCAATTTAGGCCTTAAGAAATTAGTTATCATCGTTATGCAGCGCTCGCTGTTGACGGTGACGACCGGACCACCCCACTTACTTCGTGTTAAAAAAAAAGTACGGACCAATTACGCCACCGGCCAAAATCCACACCAAAGGATACCTTTTTGGGGATGCATTATCACCTGGTGAACCTCGAGAACCTCTTCTAAACGATTCTAAGCCCAGTCAGAGAACAAACGGCGGCGTTTGTTCTTCAAGTTGAAGTCTGCGAAAGGCCGAGTTCTTGTGCCTGGCGACGAACAGACCGATTGGCCGATCTTGCGATCCTTGAACGCTCGAGTTTTGGCTGATTGTTTACTGAACCGGTCGTCTCAAAATCTACCTGAGCCACTTGAAAAACCCTTCCTGGTTTATCAAACTTGTATTAAAAATAACTAATTTAATGTTATAATGTCACATTTTCTGCAGTTTGTCGATCAATTTACTAATGTTTATAATAATTGTTATTATTTACATACGGGTGCACCCATACAATTGATACAAAAAGACAGTTCTGCAAGGGCTGACTTTTTCAGTTGCAACCGTAACTGCCAAATTAAAAAACAAATATTCGGAATCAAGAAGTATTGTCTGGTATTTTAACAGGTTGCAATTTTGAACAATGTGAATGTGACATCTCTTTTCAAAATTGGTATGAATGAAAATTTGTTCTTGCAATTTTATGCATTGAAGGTTTTACATAGGTTTTCAGTCTTAAAGTAATTCTGAAGGATTTGTATTATTTTTTACAAAGCCCTTATAGACTTTTGGTAAAAAATCACAACCGCACCATTCTGATTTGGTTGACTTCCTTGGTAATTTTCCTTTCCCTTCCTACTTTTCTTGTACTCCAATCTTTCATGAAAAGAAATTTGGTATTTCAAAAGTTTGTAATCTAAAATGTGATGAAAAATAACTAAGTCAGGAGAAGGTTACCCTATGCATTGCAGTTATGCACAAATTTTCGAAAAAATCTACGTTTCCTTCGGTTAAAAATTTTATATTTTATAAACACTCTCGTAGTAAAAATGAAGTTCTGTGCAAAGTTACTGCATAAATTCTCTTTACTTGAAAAATGAGCAACTAACAACACATCATTATATTTATCTTCAGAATTTGTATAACTAACATTTGTAATATAAGACAAAAAATGACAATAAATTGATTTGGAAATATATCGAAAACAACCAAATAATCTTAAGTTTTGTTAGAAACATTATAAAGAAATACATATCTTCTGGTCCAACCAACCACTAAATTTTGTATGAGATTAATACAAATTAAAAAATTTATTAAAGAAATATCGAAATAATTTTTAAAAACTGTGCGTACTTTTTTCTGACGGTTTTAAATTGTACGATAAAATTGGGTGTTGGATTTTTATAAAATTTTGTATTAAGTTTGGAAAACAATATTTTGTATTAGGTGAAATTTGTTAGAAGCCAATATTTTGACTTTTAGGAAAGATATTTGACTCGAAAATCAATTTTTACTAACATTATAAATAGTAGTAATGTTTTGTAGGTTTTTATAAAAAAAACTGTCAATTCAATTTTTCTCTAAAATTTGACCAGATGTTAAAAACGTTATTTTTCGTTGCATAAAATCATTTTGGATATAAAATCATTTTTGTGCGTAAGATGTTCGGGCATTTATTTTTCCATTTTTTTTATTTATAAAGAAAAACGTTAATTATTTTTTTTTTTTCAAAAATATATTCAAGCCGATAACGTTATTGGTTCATGAAATATTTAGGGATAACCAACATTTTTTTAGAGTTCTTTCTGGATCTCTCTGCATAACAAAAGTTATTTGAAATCGATGTCTCTACTGGTTTTTGAGAGGACGACGAAAATAGCTTTTCGAACGTTCAATAGTACGGACGCACAGACATGGATTAAAGGTTGTACGAAAAAATTCAATAATTTATTTTGTTTGGCAAATATTAAATCACTCTTATTTCTAAAAAAAATGTATGTAGATACAGTTTCAAGCCTCTAAGCCGTAGATACAGTTTCAATCCACTAAGCCAATTCTAAGTTTTGCTAAAACTGGGTTTCTATCGCTGAAGATGGTACAAAAAGTTTAGAACAAGAAACCTTATGACGATGATCAAGCGGAGTAAATGAATTTATTATGATATTATCACCTATTAATTGAAACGCTCTGGGTTCAATACTATCCATGAGGCTTAAGTAAGTTGCAGGAGCACCAGCCCAGATATGGTAGTTAAACTCAAGCTTTGGACGTATATAAGTCGTGTAAATAACAAAAGATGTGAAATATTTCTTGCATCGCCTAAGAAAACCCAAACACCTTGCGGAATTTTTGGCGACATCACGTATGTGATCGTTCCACAAAAGGTGGTTGAAAAAACACATACCGATAATATCGAGATGTTCAGTCTCATTGTTGCAAGTGCCATCCATGGTTAATGGCAAACAGGGTATATCTCGCTTTAACGTTACAAGACAGCATTTTTAGCATTTAATTCCACGCGGCTATTTATTCCCTATTGTAGAATGCTGTTTAGTCCGGAATTAAATGAGCTTATCATACTTGTCGTCGCAGTTCCACATCCGAAGAAGAGAGATATGAACCTAAAAACGAATATGAAAAGCTAAGAGTACTATCGCTAGCGACACAATGTATTAGATTAGAAGTTGCAGACAGGAGATCATTAATAAAAATGAGAAAGAGTGTTGGAGATAGAATAGAGCCCTGGGGCACATCAGCATTTATTTTATGGTTTTTAGACTTGAATCATCCAATACTACTTGTATTGAACTTTCCAAAGGTAATTACTAATCCAATAAAGCAGGGATAGGAGAGCAAGATGTCTTTGAAATACCAAGTACAACAATCTTACTTTCTCCAAAGCGATGTAAAGATTTGCTGTACTGTTCGGTGAGATGAACCATGAGATCACCAATGGACCTATTGCTTCGAAAGCCGTACTGAAGGTCATTAACAAGCTTTCGATCTTCAAGATATTGCTTGAGCTGTTTTTTTAATTATAAGTAAATACATATATGCATGTAAAATGAAAATTATATTTCACTTAAAAAAAAGGTGGAAAACAAACTCTAAATCCTTTTTCTGTACAAAAACTATTCAGTTGTAAAAAGAAATAAAATCTATATATTAACGTGGTTACAGACATTTATAGACATTTTTCTATAAGTTGTACTTAAAAAATGAAATTTTAAAGGATTGCAACAACTTCACTTAAGTTATATTGTCAAGTTACAGCCGTAGCATTTTCTGTTATAAATTAAAATTTTTTACTTGGTTTTTATATCTGTATTTTTGTTTCATTCTTTTAAATTTGATTAAATCATCTATAGACACAAACTAACTAATTAAGTATTTAAAAACTTAAATTAAACGAAGCATAAGCCATAAACAAATTGGTGTTCAAATTTAAGTTATAACCATAATTTGTATGTTTTTTCGTTATCTTACGAAAGAGTACAATAACAAGGAAATACCTATTCCAAATACAAATTCCATAATTCGTTGTGGTGTTTTATAGTACAGCTTATCGATGATTCCATCGTCTTGAACCATACGGAACGTGATACTAACTTCAATAGTTGCAATTCCACGGTAATGAGTAGAACTGTCGTACCTCATTCATGGTTTGTATGTTTCGGCCAACATTGCAAAGGAATTTTGGCCGTGGTAAAAATTTGCTACACACCGTGAAAATGATAATTTTTATAAAAGAAAGATGTATTACATATCTATCTATGGTCGTTTTTTTAGTTTACACCACAATCTGAACATCTGAAGGACAACATATTAAAGAATAAGATGTATAATAAGCATAAGTAATTTGCAGAAAAACACATTTAGGTATGTATATGTAGGTTGGTACATATACATATATATGTATGTGTATTTTTGTCCTTTTGTCGGGTTAATAGTGTGAAAGTGGAGTAAATATGTATTTTTACCCTGCACCGATGTCCTTGGACTATCAAAGTTTCATGGTAGGTTGATGAACTGACGATGTACATAAAAGCACAGTGGCCTCGAAAAAAAGCTTCAACTAGATAAATGCATTTATGTATCTAGGATACGCATTTTGGATGTTATTGGATATATAAATTGTGTTCAAGGATTTTCACGGACTCGGATGACTGGAATGTTTGTCTGTACTAGTGAATATTGTCTTCATATATACACATATCTATACAAGTGCTTATGTATTAGTTTTTTCGTTTTGCAAAATAATGAAAAAAAAATCGTACTTTGTAACTAACTCGGAATAAAAGAATAATTGACCATGGTTTCTGCAAAAGACAAATATTTAGGTTCAGATTTGTATGAACTATCGAAATAATTCCAAGACGCAAAATATTCGAGTCTTGAGATGGTCTTAGAATTCAAAGCAATGTTGTGGAATATTTGACTACTGAATGTAATTTTATATCGTTAGTAGAAAGTAAAAATATTTGTTGAGTGTTACTTTATTCACAGTATTATTGTTTTTGTTAATTTATTATATCAATTACAGTAAGACCCGGGTAGGTGTCTTTCAATCAAACTTTATTTTTGGAAACAAAAATTCCTAGGACCTTTTAACATTTCACTTAAATATTCACTTAGTTGGTTTTTATTTTGTAAAATTTTAATTCTTTTTACTTAAACCAAAAAAAAATAATTTTACACGCATAAAAATAAAAGTCGGAAATATGCCATTGTATTCAATTATCGGCCAGTTTCTGTTGCACGTCTGAAAAAATTGTATTACCATCATTTAATTTGCCACCAGAACCATTTAAAAGACTATTGTTAGGAGCTACATCGCATTGTGAATAGTTTTTCCTAAAATTCAACAAATTCAATTCGTGCCATTAAATGAAACAATATGAAGTAACAAAAATCTTTCAGAAGGAGGATGGTTGAAATTTTCAATTAACGTTTAAGATTCAGGGGCGAGGAAGACATACATATATATGGGTCATTCAAATAGACTGCAAAAATATTTCGAGCCTTTGTTAAACCCAGATGTTTTAGATTCAGAATGCCAAACCTGGCTTCAAAAATAATATTTTAGATGCACCAATTTCAAAGGAAGAATTGTTTATATCGATAAACAGCCAAAAGGATGGAAAGGCTGAGAGCTCAGATCCACAAGAATGGAAGCACTGAAGTTCCGGAAAACTACAAAGGAATCTCGTTTTTGAACTCGTCATATAAGATATTTACATCGATTCTGCTCCGCGCGCCGTTTAAGTGAATGAATACAATCTTACAATCTGATCGGGATACTCCACCGTCGATCACATTCTTATACTCCGCTCGATTGCTGACTCGTTTCTATCGAGAAATAAGAAAATATTTGCATTCTTCGTTGATTTCAAAGCTGCTTTCGACACCTTGGATCGCAATGCCCTATTTTAACAGCTTTTACAGTTAGGAATGTCTTCTTAAGTTCGGTACAGTATTGCAAAATGTTCCAAGCGAAATCAGGAGTTAGCCAGAGCTGTGCACTAAGTCCAAGTTTGTCTGCACTCTTCATTGATGATATCGTCGAAGCATTACAAGCAGGAAACGAGTACGCATGCGTTAACTTTAAAGTTTTTCTTTTTGCTGACGTTAATGACCTTCAGCTAATCATAAATAAGCTTGCTGAATATTGTAAAAGGTAGAAACTAGTGGAAAATTTAAGTAAATCCAAAGTGATGGTTTTTTAGATCGGGTGCAAGTGAGCAAAGGCACTATAATGGTGAAGGAGTAGAGTTGGTGAAAGAATACAATCATCTAGGAGTCTGCCCACTTAATAAGAATAACTAAATGACGAAACTTGGAGCAGTTCAATACTTTGTTTTGTGGAGTTTAAATACTAAGATCCCGCGAATCGGACCACCCACAGGCGCTTTTATTCAAAAAAACTGTTAATATTGGCGTCTGCTGTTTATTTGATTATTCTTTTGTTTTTCCTAATTTGTTTTATTATCACCGTATCAAAAAATTATTTTTCATTGTATTTAAATACAAAAACTTTGTATTTTTTTTTGGCTCTAGAAAAATTTGGGGACAATGTCCCATTTTTAATAAACAAATTTGGGATTTAGGCCATCTTTGAGTAGGACTTAAGGCTTGGGGAGGTCGGAAATATGAATACGTAAAAAAACTGCTTAGATCTTAAACGGATTTTCCACCTTTCTTCATGTACGCCAAAATACGTGTGGGAATCAGGTCTATCGTCTTTATTTATAAGAACACATAAGCCGCAAGTCGATTACATCCTCAAAGCTCTGAATATGCTAAGTTATCGTCTTCCAAATAACGTAGTTCTTCAAACAATCCAGTCCCGAAATCGATGGCTAATAGACTGGATAGAACTTACCGAGCAGGTGGATGTTGACCTAAACTATACAGTAACGTTGCCTCTTGGAAACCAACTTTATATCGTCTAATAGCTCGTCTGGATGAAGCCTCGAGAGAACAATACACGGAGCCAGTTAGAAGCTCACTGCACCGCATGATTTACAGTAGACTAGACTACGATCTACGGGAAAGAAACTTCTTTCACGAGAAATATACCATCGAACAAATTTCGTGAATGTTCCGGCTAAATGGAGAACTCCTTAATCTGAACTACATTCCTCACCCCATGACTTAGCGATTTTATGTAACCTAACTTGATACTAACTTGCGATACTGATAGAAATAAGAATACTTATTATAGGCAGTGCCTTTCTTTCAAATTCTGAAATCATAAGCCTTCTACAGGAAATGGAAGTCACAAAGCTATATGGATATTGAAAAACAGCACTTAAATATAGACGTCAAATGGTAAATGAAGCTTTTTAATCTTAAACTGCACTTTTTTTTTTAATCTATGTAAAGCCATACTTTAAGTTGTCAATCAGGCAGATGGCAATGCCATGCATCATATTGATTGTATTAACCAAATTATTGTTAAAAATGTATGTTTAAATAAAATCAATCCAAATTTTAAAAAAATCTAAATCTAGTTGGGTAAGTGGAGAGCTGTACAGCAGTCAGTGGCACTAAATGCAAGTGTTTCAGATATTCTAGCTAATCGCGACATGTCCAAACATACTTTAAATCCAAATTTCCGGATCTCTCACGGAGAAAGCCTATCACAAAGACTAAAGACCTACTACAACTATCACAGTAACCCAAAAGCAAAAAGCTTTATAAAGAGCTCCAAATGTTTAAACGAAAAAAAAAATGTCTAGATCCTTGTGGTATCAAATATATATACGTTTGTCGGCTTTCTAAGCGCAGCCACTTTTGGTAAATGCACTGCATGTAAATGAAATTCTTAACTAACTGCAACAGAATCAATAAAGTCGTTATATACAAGTATCCATAGTTAAAGCAATAACTATGTTTTATGCCATAATTTAGCAATAATTATGTTAGAAAGAAAAATGCAGAAACACTTTTGTTTCAGTTCTATATACATATGTATGTGTAATTCATCAAAATTCACTAAAAATTCATTTTCGAAAAAATCTAAAGCCCAATGATCAAGATATTTAGGTATAATCAACCTCATATTTTAAAATTTGATCTTTTTTATTAAACTTTACTTCCCTCGTATTAAGATACTTTATTACAGTCTTAAATTCAAACTTTTGATCCCTTCTGGCTGTTTCAATTGTGTGTGTTTTTTTTAAAAGCGGAAACGTCATATTCAATGAACAAGCCTATTTCCTCCTTTTGCAAAAACAAGTATTCAGACTGTAAAAGTCACTTTCATTTTTTTACAAATAAATTCAACGATCTTATTTCCACTCTCGCTTCTGCAGCCCATCCATACAAAATAAAACACAACAACATGACGACAGATACCCAACAACCAGCCCTACCTCACGACTTCACTTTCAATCTAATTTACACCAGTCTCTCCAGCCCTCAAACTCAATCTCGGGAGTTTTTCGGATCACGATCAAAGCACAAAGTTAACATTTTTAATAGCAGAGCGCATCTAGCCAAGTCATCGCAAAATCTCCATTTCTAGTGGAGGGGATTGTGGGGCGATACGGCCGGCGTGGTACTTCGCTGGGGTTGTAGTGGCGGCAACAGCAGACAAGCTGACAGCTAGACTGCCACAGCGGGTACATGGCCTAACTTACCTATGATGAGCGTTGTTGGTTACTGTTTGAATGACTTCCTTTGCTCCAGCTTCAACATACATCTACGGTGTGGTGTAACTAGTTGTTTGCCTGGTTATCTAGCTGGTTGTTGGCAGTGGGTTGCATATTAGAGATCACTGAACGATTACGAAATGTGGGAAGCGTGCTGGCAAACTCAGCTACGACGTATAATGTTTCAATGTGAAATATAAACGAATCTTTATGCTTTGTGCTTAAGCTGAAGCTCCATGATGCTGCTTCAAGAGCTGCATTAACTTCTATTCAGTCTTCAGATGTGAAGAAGTGAAGTGGATGACCGAGCATGATCTTCACGCTGCGCTGTTTTGCTTTTCTGGTTGTTGCTTAGTTGCGCAATCGCATTTGGCAAATTAATTGGCTTTTCTACTTCCATTTCAATAACTGCGTCAATCGTCGTCGTGGTCGTGGTCGTAGTCGTGGTGGTGGTTTAGTTGTCGTCATCACCCACGAAGTATCTTTTCTCACCCCGGAAAAGATCCTTTTGCTTCAAGTATTGTTTACTTTCTGTTAGCCATGGAGTGGGAGCAGGAAAATAGAAATACATCTTGCGCCCAGCAAAGAGTTCAGCGATGACATAAAGTGAAAGTTGTGCAATTACAGCTTGACTAGGTTTTCCAATGCAAGTTTCCAATACAGTATGAGCTGTGGATGCTTTTTGATAGCTTGATTTTATTCAAGCCCCCACTCCGTTTGCAAGAAGTATTATTGGCATATTTCCTTTTGCGATACACCGATCGTTTAAGATAGGGAATGCATTGAATTGTCAAAGCCCATTTCCGCATACGACCGGCTTGCCTGTTTGACTGAATAGGCTTCAATTTAAGTGGGCTCAGATGAATTTTAAATTATCTATCGTCGTTAAGTATACATATGTTTTATTTTTTGGTTCAGCTTTATTTTACATCCATTTTAAGCTGCATTATTTAAAAACATAATAATCCATTTATATTAAATTTTAAATATTAGATCAATTGCAATTCAATTTGGTATATTAAATTTTTTAGAAGGTTATTTCTTGCTATAGCTATTAAAAAAATGAACATTTTGGTATGTCCCAAATTTCAATATTTAGTTAAAGATTTTAAAAATCCAACAGTCAGTTCTTACATAAAAATAAAATGTACAAAGAATACTACACAAAATTGGTACAATTTGATGTTTGATTCTCGATATCACGTAAATAAATGAATCACATCAAAATGATTTAATTCTTTGCTAAATTTTGTTGTTAACGGAAGGTATTGGTCTTAAAAAAATCACGACCAAAAACAGATATTGAAATCAAACTTATTTTATCACATGGAAAATACTATTTTATTTTTTTAGAAAAAATCAATTGACAGAATTCTTATTTTTCTCCCCACGAGAAATAATGTGCCCTATATTTGACAAGGTTTCCCTGGGAATATTCACCAGGTTCGAAAAATTCCTATCGCGAATGGTGTTCGAAATTCTCTATGGAATTTACTGCTATCGTAAACAATGTTCCCATGGGAAATTTCTTGTAAAACCCAATTTCCCAAATTATTTTGTCTTAGAAAATAAGGCCGAGCAGTGTTACTTCACTGAATTGTTTTCAATAGATAAATACAGTTTCCACTGTTTGAATTTAGATCCTTTCTGGACTAAGATTTTTTTTCGAAAATAGTTTGCAATCTCAGGAGTGGAATTATGCACTAATTCACATCATATGGACCTGATACAATTTGTTTTCTCCCACACCGCAGTTAATACGAATCCTATGCTATGCATTTTAAAATAAAAATTATAAAATTTAAAAATTTGATCAGACAAAACTAAATTTATTTCAAACTTGACTTTATTTTCAGCACAGATAGCTGAATCCGTTTTCTTTAAAACCTTTTACCTTAAATATCTGTATAACTTTGTTGGTAATTGGTTCTTGTGAACAATCAATTCTCATATATGTTTTATTACATAATTACTTCCTCAAAACGGCTTTCATGTTTCTTGGAACTTTTCTATCGTTTTGATTATTTATTTAACTGGAGGTAACATTACATTAGAATAACATTTAGCAAAATACAAACATTTCATGAACTAATTATTAAGAGGTTTCGGTTATATCTTAGCTATTAATCTCAAACTATAATGACAAGTTAAAAAACAGAAAGGCCAAAACGATTAATTTTCAGACATAGATATTTTGTCAAACACATACATTTCGGAAGCTTTTTTCCTCGTCCATATCTCAAGAACCAGTAGAAATATCGACTTTAAGTAAATTTTGTTCTAAAGATAATAATACAAAAAGGAGCAGAAAGGACTCTCAAAATTTGCGACGTGATACCAAACTTAAAATTTTAAAAACAAAATTAATTAACGGTTTTTTTTAATCCAAAAAATTGAAAAAAAAAATAGATTGGAAAAACGATAAAATTATTCCAATTTTAAAACCTGAACAAAACGCAAGCAATCCTGTAAGTCATCGTGCTTTAAGTTTACTAAGTTCTGCAAGTAAGCGTATTAAAAAAATAATGCTCAACTTTCCCATGTGTATAATAAAAATTGTTAATGCCTTTCTGTCATCAAGAAGATTAGTTGTTTCTGGTAACAAAAATCTTTCGCAAATCTTTGAATGTATTGCAGGAGTGCCTCAAGGACCCGTTCTTGGTCGAATACTTTATTCAGCTTTTACTGCTGATTTTCCTGTTTTTCAAAATTGCAATAAAATTTGCAGGTGACATCTGTGTTTTTTTTTTCTGATTCACTTAGTTCCGTTCCGAAACCAATTTGCAATCTTCTTAGAATGCACTTCAACACTATTTTAAGGATTGGAAGATTAAGATGAATGCTTTGAAAACTCAGGCTATCTTTTTACTCGAAAAAGAAAAGCCTGTTTTTTGCCAAGTAGGTAACTCCCTCTTAATCAACGGCGTAGAAGCAAACTATAAATCAAATATTAAATACCTTGGTGTCCACTCGGACAGTAAACTAACTTTTGGAATTCATGCCCAAGAAATCATAAAAAAAAAGTAAACGTAACTATTGAAATTCTTTACCCTTTTATTAATCGTAAATCAATGTTAAGTGATGAAAATAAACTTATTATATTCAAAGTTGGTTTTCAAGCAATTATTCGATACGGATCACCTGCTTGGGGTAGCTGAGCAAAAAGCCATATCCGAAGGTTAGGTTATCAAAACAAGTTGTTAAAAAATGATGTTAAACCTTCCTTGGCATTTATCAAATACTTTATCTTTGAATTTTTTGCTAAAAACTCATTTAAACTCGGCAGTAGTAAGGTAGATAATATATCAATCTCTGTAAATTGTGCAAAATATATTTAAGATAAAGAAATAATGTAATATTTGTAGCTACAATAAAAATCAAAAATTAACTAAACCAAAAAATTACTGTCACCTCTAATATTTTAAGAACAAAAAACGGCTTTAACTCTAAAAAAATTGTATGTACCTAACGAAGAATAACGGGTTTGACATCTGGTTTAATTTAAAAAAAAATCGAACTAACCATCTTTTTACAAACAATAAAAACCGAGACAAATTTCTTCTAAAATTTTTAGAAATTGGTTTTCCGCTAAAAATCTTTAAAAAAAAAAAAAAACAATTTTTGAAACCAAACTATTTCATGTTAGTTAATTTCTTAACAACTTAACTGTCAACTTTTTTAACAAAACACGAAAATCTGTAAAAAAAAAAAAATGATTAGACCGAAGTATTCAAAATTTTGTTTTGATTGGAAGTTATCGATGTGGGTTGCATTCTAGCCTCTTTTTTATTTTTGTATCATCCTTCATGAGAGAGATGGGAATAATAACTAGTCTCATTTTATTAAACCTTCAAAAATTTGATACAAATCTTAAGTTTGATATTCTTAAGACCTTTTAACGTCTACAATACTATACTCTACTTTTTAACGTCTACAATATCACTTATTTGTTGAACACATAAAGATAAATAAATCGATTCGCAAGATTCAGTATGAAATAACTCTAATTTAAGTTCTAATTTCAAAGTTGCATATCTATAAAGTTGATGTCTAATGATGACTAATTAGTTTGTCAGTACTTTTTGTTAATTTTTACAAACTATTTTGTTGTTCGTTCCTGCTTGGAAATTACAAATTGGGCCAGAATAACATAACATTAAACAAAATGTGTATCGTTATTACATATCTCATACACAACTGATACATTTTCATACTATCAACGATCGGATTTATTGTTTCGCCTTGACATTTTTAAGAAAAAAAAATTATAAGCAATTTCAAGGGAAAAGCTGTTACAACAAACATAATGCAATGAAGTTACCTTTGAACGTGTTTAAATCCAGGAAAACAAACATAAAATAAAGTTCAATAAACTTCAATTTAGATACACACATATTATACATACATACCTAAGTATATACACCTAGCCTGCTTATGAATGCTAATAAGAAACTTGGGAATAGAAACGGGCCGCACCCGTTCCTCTTTAACAAACCCTACCTTGACATATACATTTTTGCTGGCGATTTTATCTACTTTTTAAAGTCTTTAGGAATCATCTATCATTTACCTACAAACATACGAATAAATAAACATTGACTGGCACTAACCAACTAAGCCAATAATCGTGCGCCCCCAACTGATATATACCCACCAACAACAAAAAGTAACTATCCATTTTTGTTTCTTACAAAGTACAGTGTGGTCTTTTGATTAGGTATAACATTTCTGCATTTTTTTTCATGTTATTTTTATTTGTGAGATATATTCGTAGTTTTATAGGGAAATTGAATGAAGATAGTCAATGGGATCAAGTATTTGAAGACAACAATAATAAACAATATTTTACTATTAATTTTATAATATTTGTTTTTCCTTTAACATAATAGGACAAACACCTACAGTATAAATATCAACTAATGGATGATATTTGCAGGAGACCCACAGTGTATCTGGCAAGCGGCGGCGGGCGATATAACGTTGGATATAAAAATGCACCGGAGTCATTTGGCTTGGCCAAAACCTATTGTACAGGCCTCAACTATATGGCATAGGGAAAGTGATGTTTTTCTTTGAAATGTTTATATGAACTTTTATTTTCAGTGTTTTCGTTTTCAACACTAAAGTTCAATGTAAGGCTTACGTAAAATGCAAAAGTAATAGCAATGGCAACTTGAGCTTCAAAGTACTTGAAACAGATAGATATAACTATTGGCCATACATAAAAGTGACTTGACTTGATAGTTTATTTTATGTACTGGATATTTTTGTTTTTGTTGTGTCTCTTGGAGTTAAGGTTTGTTGGTCTTGTGAAAGTCGCAGTGTTAAATTAAGTTCACGCCATGAAATTGAATTTAAAAAAAAAATGTTTTTCTTGTGCACATTTTAATTTTTATATCAGGGCAGAAGCACGGTGAGGTGCGGTGTGATTTAATTTTTCACAAATGATTTCGTTGTGAAAGAATATGTTTTTATTTGTATTTAACTTACAGTATTTGCATATAAACATTTAATATTTTACATACAATTTATTTATACTATATACGCATGTTTAATTTTATTGAAAGTTTGAAATTTTCCTCATTAATTAATATAATTAAAGCAGTAAGGAAAATATCTGGATTGTACATTGTTTATTTGTTAAAATTGATAATTAAGCTTATCTCTCCATTTAATTCATTTAGTTAGGTTCAACTTTTTTAGGTTACTTTTTAAGACAGAAGAAGGTAAAATAGTCAAAGAAAAAAATTTAAAGTAAGGCAGGCGATCTGCAGTTCTGTTAAGGTATAACATATTTCAAGAATATCAATTATGTAATACTCGCGCTTCTAGGAATGCTTATCAATATACCGTCGAGTCCAACTTCAGTCGTACTGTCAAGTACAGAGATTCGTTCTTTAGCCGTACTATGCGAATGTGGAATGCTTTGCCACATTCTGTCTTTCCCAGCCAATTCAATATTCAAGAATTTAAAAACAATGTGCACCGACAGCTCTTTTCAACCCCTCTCTCCCTTTCCTAGTGCTTACACTGTGTCTTCATAACAAGAGTAGTAGTATCCCTTTGAGTTTACGCTTATTATAAAAAAAAGAGGAATCCAATTTTTGGTATCGTTTTCAATTGAGGATCCAGGGGAGTATATTTTATTTAAATTATATTTCTTTGAATTCAAAACTTATCTTATTGCGTTAATAATTATGACCCCTCATGTATTCTTAGGAATTAATTTTGTTATAAACGAAAAATCAAATTTGTATTTTACTGCTTTAAATTGTGTTGCTAAAATTACTACTTTTAACTGAGGACCGAACAAAGAATCTGAAATCCGGCCCTATTGCAATCGCTGAGAACAAATTCATTAACTTTTGACCAATAAACGGTTTAATTGTTAGTAATTTACCGATATGCACCAAAAAGCCGTATGCTATCAAAACCAACTGAAATGTTTGGTATCATAATTTAAAATTGGGAACATTATAGGAGAAAAAGAGAAAATATTCAGGTTCTTAAGAAGTAACCTTAAATAAAAGATCGCCAATTTGATACTAAAAAAATAAATCAGGTGGCGCAACAGACCGTTAAAAACTAGGTTCTAGTGACTTACAACTCTCAACCATTATTGTGTGCGGATAAAGTTGTCAGGGATGAAAGGCAGCTGTAGGTTTTAAGCCGAATCCGAACGGCTTATTTAAGAAAACACTTTTCATAACAAGAGGTAATGCACGTGAAAAAAAAACTTTAGATGACGTATGTAGCGATCAAACCCAAGACCTCTGGCATGACAGTCCAACGCGCTAATCTTTATGCCACGGGTTGCCTATAAATTCCTGAAACTCGTCTTTAATTCCTTCTTATTTTAATTTGAGGCACGTTAATAATGTAAGGCTTTCTTTAAGTGTTTTTTTCTTTCTAAATTGATTTTCTACAAAATATAAAAACTTTTAAGATCTTCAAAAATTGGAGAAATCTACTTTTTGAAGTAAATTTGCTTTGGATGCTCTAGTACTGTTTAAGCACGAGTTTCAAGAAATAAATGTCCGAAACACAGCAAAAGTGACACATTCCTTAAATAAATGGCTTGAAAAACATAATCGACATTTCTATTCATAAATTTAATATATGTAAAAGTTTTGAATTTCTCTAGAACTGAAGTGAAAAAAAAATCTACAACGTGTAATTTGTGAGTGCGACAGTAAAGTTTCTTCCCAACTTATTTGGTGGAAGGTATAATTTGTTTTTATTCAATTTTTACAGAAACTTTGTTCTTTAATGCAACTATTTCCTTGTTATTCAAGGACCAAACATATTTTTCTCTACTATTTGTAAGTCTTGTTGACTCTTTTGAGATCAAAATATTTTTTTATAATTTATCTTCCAGCATCAGCTCCAATCTATGAATAAGAAAAATGGTAATGAAATGATAGTAATAATAGCATCCGAAAATTGGATTTAAAAAAACGTAAAAAAGACTATTTTCCTACGAAAAATAACACTGGCTTAATTTCTCATTATCCGGGTTTCTGCATTTATAGTTTTTAGCTTTATTATCATTTATAGAAATTACAACAAGAACAGAATATATTATTTTTGGAAAAATGCTTCGTTTCAATCTTAGAATGCTTTTATATGTAGGGAGCTGCCAAAATTGGATAGTTGAACCACATCGTGCTGAACAGCAGTGTTCTAAAATAATCTAATAATTAAAGTTATCACTTTAGCCCTTGAAATATGTATAAATGTAGGGTTAAGATACACATTATGTTATTTAAATATTGTCAGCCTCCTTTAAAGAAAATTAACGGAATTTTTTAAGCGGTGCTCAAAAGCTCATCTGAATGTTAAGTGGGTGACCCCCCTGATTGAATTTCTGGATACGTCCTTGATCCTTTTATAATTTGAAAACACACTCGGAAAAAATACAAGAGCTAGAACCACATTCGATTATTTTTAAATCCTCGAGCCAAACTTCAAATTTGTATTCAAAATAATAAAATTAAAATAACGAAAATTTAAAAATATCTAAGAACTTTAAAGCAAAAAAATAAATCATCATGGAAAGCTTTTATAAAAACCGAATAAATATTAAATGTTCAATAATTAATCATTAGTTGGTTCTTTTCTTACCTACAATTTATGTACGTCGATTCACATCTTATTCCGTAATCGAGTACTAAACAAGAGGTCCTAGGTTAACTAACATTTTATGAGTAGGTAATTAATTTTAGTGTTAACCGTTGAATCAAATGAAAAGGTATGTTAAGAGGATTTCTGGTTGTATTTTACTTGATCATTATTTTTTTTAATCGGATATGATTGCACAAAAACTTGCAACTATTAAAATCCTATAAAATTTTTCTACGAGGCAGGTATAGCAAAAAACTCAATATGGTTGAATAACACAATCTGCTCTACTAAAAAAAAAAACAACAAGTTATCGAAACAACTAAAACTATTACTATTCCAAAAAAGACAATTCCAAATCAAGGATTATCAGCTGAACAACTGTAACTTATAACAAAGTTTTTAATTACAACCACTTATGGGTGAACAATTTAATCGACACACATTTCCTAACATTTCTCACATTATATTGTTATGTAATCAAAAAATACAAACACAAATAACAACAAGCAACAAAAAGCGGTACAGCAGCAAATTATGAAATCCTTTCTCATACTTGAACGTTCATACCGCAAAACATCATTTCCATCAGAATGCAATAATTATGTGAGTAATACCTCCCATCAATTACTTGATGCAACAAAAAGAAAAACTAGACAAAAAATGTGCATACACAACAACAACACAACATCAAGACCATGCTGCAAAACTAAAAAACTGAAAAGCTGCAAAAAGTGAAAATACATCTCTCCCATATTTCGCAACTTGATTTTCCAAGTGATAGATCACACAATATATCGCACTTGATGTAATATCATACCAAGTGTATATAGTTGTTTGCCTAGTCTGCCATGAAAATTCCCAAGCAAAAAGAAAACATAATATAGAGGAAAACCAAGGCGCTGTGCTGCGCTGCGCCGAGCTGCTAGCTAGCACCACTGTTACAAAAAGAAAAAATGCAAGCCGCAATGAAAACCCACTGAATGCAGAAAGAAAAAGCTGCTTCCTTGTATGACATAATCAAACAACGTCTATCATTTTCTACTCACACGGCAACGGCACAGTAGCCATAGCCATAGCCATAGTACACTAGGTACAGTTACGGCAATAATCCTCCTCTTCAGCACCTCTTCAACCCAACGACTCTATCTTCGTGATCCTAATAGAGATTCTCTTTTTATCATTTTTCCACTGTTTTTCACTTTCAAAAGTGTGCGAGTATTCATTTTCTTGTTTTCGCTTTCGATTAAATTCATCAATGCAGTGGGGTGGACGACTGCATCAAACGTTCAAAGCCGCTAGCCGAGCCGACTTACAGAGTCGAGTCGAGAGTCGACCATCAATCCCATCAACTCTCAACCTAACGTAATTTAATACACAAACCCAACACCAGCTCTCTGGTCTGGCTATAGCTCTGGCTCTAACACGCCATGTGATGGAAGAGATATAATAGCAATTGCATGCGGAATATGACGATGAGGTTCGGAAAAGCTGAAGCTGCATACAAGAAAAGCAAACCGTGGAGGAGGAGCAGTTCCCTAGGAGCACAAGATCAACACTCTAAGCGATCTCTGTTGGTAGAAGTATTAGGTATAGCGTATATAGAGAAGTTGCAACCAGTTATGTTATTGCACTGTTATTACAACATTGGTAAAAGACATATTATCGCCAACGTAATATCATTTGTCCTGTTGTCGGAGTCACATGCAGCAGTGTTAGGCCGCGGCCGTAGTGGTACTAAAGCATCGCCGTCATGCTTGCCACTTTGACTAAAATGAAAATGTTATTCATATGACATGTTTTAGCAATCTGATAAAGGAGGTTTTTGCTATCCGTCAGCCGCCATTTTATATTTCATACAAATAATTTTTTTTAAAAACCGCTTGAATATAGGTCAACACTATTTGCGAAATCAAAATGTAAAACGGATGTTAATTAGCTCTAATGAACTGCTTACCAAAAATATTTTCAAACTAAATTTGAGAAATGTTATTTATAGCAAATGAATTTAAAAAGATAACAGCTCTAAAGATTTTCAAATAAATATTTTGAAAAATTAGGTTTTTTGTAGAATCAAATAGTCGCTCATTTTATTTTCCTGGAAAAGCTTATTGTTTCGTAATGTAAATAAGTAAGAAATACAACATCCGCAGTAGAATCACTACAGTAAAAAGCACTCTTATTTGAGTATCACAATCAATTTTTTGATATTGGCACACTTGAAACCTCCTTGAGTCTCGGTGGATGTTTTCGTAGAGTAATGTCCAACATACTAAATATGATGACCTCGATTTAATACTTAAATTGAGATCTGAAATTTAAACAGAATTTCTAATTTCATTACTGTCGAAATATAAGTGAGCTGACGACTCAACTTTTATTTAACCTTTTTTGGAAATGCATGTTTAAAAAAAAAACTGCGTGGCCACTCTGTATCAACTGTGGCACCTTCCAGAATGAAACCTACAAAGTAACTAAGTAAGTCTTCAAAAAAGATAAGAAAATTCAAATCAAAATTTAGTCGACTGATTTCTTATAACATCGCAATGAAGTGTTGTACATCCTTCTTTTTTCCTTCTGTTACATAAAGTGCAGATTGATGGTAGATCAGCACGATGAGGAATAAACTTTGATTTCAAGACTTCAACTCGTGCTCAAAAGATAAGGTTTATAGCCGCATTATTAAAATAGTTAGTTTCTGATGGAATTTGGTGATTGAGATACCTATAGGTTTCCGTGAATGTTGTTAGTGTTATTCTGGAAGGATGCTGATTGAAATTTCTTTCGTCAATTTTAGCAGTAACATTAAGTTTAAGTTAATATCATGGGAGATGGCTAGCTAATTCCATTAATTGAAACGAGAGGCATTAGATTGAAGTAGCCTTACCATAAACGATTTGTAAAGAATTCTTTCATCACTCATATAATATACTCGTAATTAAATTTGATGTTAAGTTTGGTAATTTAAAAAAATTTAATAAATGCCTTTGAAATACTTCAAGCTCAGCGAAAGGTAAATAACCAAAAATCTGGGTCCCATAGCACAAGTATGTGTTGACAGTCACTTAAAACACGCTGTTATTGGGCACTAGATCAGTTTTTGGATTTCCAAAAAAAACTTTGGCTACATCAAACTTAAAGCTGTCTTAGAATCATTGCTTTGTTGTTTGGCGTGCTTCGAAAAATTTAATTTATGCGTTAGCAAAACTCAAAGATATTAAAAATTTAGCACTGCCATTTACTTGCAAGCCCCATGTGTCGCAAATTAATTTATTGATTTGCAGTTGCAAAGTGAACGGATTTTCAGCTAATAAAACAAAGTCGCCCGCGTAGGGCTAAACTTTTAATTGGATATCAGCGAAGAGTATTCCTCTTAAAAGTACATCACAAATATCCTCAATAAACAAAGCAAACATTATTAGGATTTAAATACAGCACACAGGGCACACTAGCTGTCATTTCAAGCCAGTCTGAAAACTCTGATCCATCTCAAACCATGGAGCTGGATGAATCCAGGAATTTGAAATACATTAAGAAGAATTTCCGGGAGAATTCTAGTGATAAAAGCTTATACATTTTAGGCTGTCTCTTAACTTTGTCAAAAACTGATATGAAGTCTAAAAAACAAGCGTATACTTTGTTCTTTTTCTCAATAAATTTCCTGGCAATACCAGTTAGTGATATAGTTATATGATCCATTGTTGAGAATTACGACTGAAATCATGCTTGAAGCTTGCCAAGACGATCAGTACTTTTTCTTAAAGTAATTAGAATATAAAACCTTTTGTACTTGTCAAGAACATTTGAATAACCTTACTTGAAAGGGGTAAAAAACAGTGATTTATTAAAGTTTTTTTGGAACGTAAGGGTCATTCTAAAGAAAGTACACGAGCAGATAATTTTTGAGTGGATCATAAATGCCCTCTTTATCTGGAGTTTTGTTATTTTGAATTTCATTCAAAATTGTTTCCAGTTCGCTCTAAAAGAAATTGGGCTATCCAATTCAGTGGCAGTAAGGTGAGGTAGTGCAAAGAAAAAAGTATGGTGATTCTCATCAGTTTTAATATGAGCAGCAAGTTTCTCAGCTCCGATAGTGTTCACCATAAATATATTACGACCACAAAGTTGGCAAACATTAATCCAACATTGCTTCGAGTTCTTACTAAGTCACAAAAATAGCTCTATCTGTTACATGAGAAGATTTACACTTATTTAATTTGTTTCCTCGGTTCCTACGCTCGTTTTCAACGAAACTCCATTTGTTAGCCCTTTAGAGAAAGCTAATCTCTTTGCTGGCAGTTCACCGCCAATTCAACGCTGCCAGTGAATGTTATGACTCCGCATGAACTCGAGCGAGTTAGTGGTTCTATGGGGCAAATCTTTTTTTCGCACTCGTACTGTAGCGAGAGTCCTAAAAGATCTTAACATACATAAATCCGATCGTCCAGATGGTATCCCAGCTATTGTTCTGAAGAGGTGTTCATCAACGCTGGTACAACCACTGCGTAAGCTTTTTCAGCTGTCCTGCTCCTCAGGTCTCGATCCGAGCGGATGGAAATCCGCATTTGTCCAGCCTATTCCCAAAAAAGGCTGGAATCTTCCTCATCGTCTAATTACCGACCGATTGCACTTTCGTGCTTTCTTTCCAAGGTCATGGCATCGCTGATTAATTATCAGCTCAAGAAATATCTCAAAAATCGAAAGCTTCTTAATGACCGACAATACGGCTTTCGTAGCAAAAGATCCACTGGTGATCTCATGGTTCATCTCACCCAACAGTGGACAAAATTTAAGATTATTGCACTTGATATTTTAAAAGACTTTGATAGGGTTTGGCATCACGCTCTCTTATCAAAAATGGGCGCTTTCGGTTTTCATAAATCCTTCCTTCATTGGAATAGTTATTACCTTTCGAATCGTTCAACACAAGTTGCATTTTGTGGGTTCTAATCTGAAAACCACAAAATAAATGCTGGTGTGCCCCAGGGCTCTGTTTTGTCTCCAACACTTTTTCTCATTTTTATTAATGATCTCCTGTCTACAACTTTTAATCCAATACATTGTTTCGGTGACGATAGTTCTCTTAGCTTTCCATATTCGTTTTCAAACCCACATTCCTCTTCTTCGGATTTGGAACTGCAACGACAAAATATGATAAGCTCATTAAATTCCGACCTAAACAGCATTTTTCAATGGGGATAAAAAAAACGCGTTTAATTTAATACTTCGAAAACCCAATGCTATCTTGTATCGTTAAAGCGAGATATACCCTCTTTGACGTTATCCATGGATGGCACTTGCAACAATGAGACTGAACATCTTGATATTCTCGGTACGTGTTTCACCAACCACCTTTTGTGGACCGATCACATACGCGATGTCACCAAAAATTCCGCAAGGTGTTTGGGTTTCCTTAGGCGATTCAAGAAATATTTTACCCCTTCTGATCTGGCTGTAAAAGCTGGAGTATAACTCCCATATCTGGGCTGGTGCTCCTGCAACTTACTTAAGCCTTCTGGACAGTAAGATCATTTACGTCGCTTGAACATTGTCGAAATGTTTCTTGTCTCACCCTTTTTTGCCGTTATTTTAATAGTTTATGCTCTAGGGAAATAGCGAGGTCAACTTCGGTCGAACTGTCAAGTACAGAGATTCGTTCTTTAGCCGTACTACGTGAATGTGGATTCGTTCTTTAGCCGTACTATGTGAATGTGGAATGCCTTGCCACACTCTGTCTTTCCCAGCCATCGCAATATTCAGGAATTCAAAACCAATGTGCACCGACAACCCCTTTCAATCCCTCTCTCCCTTTTCTACATATTTAGGTAGTATTATCCCTTTAAGTGTGCGCTTATTATAAAGAAAAAAAACATAATCAACGAACGATCCCCTTTCTTTCAGTTCTTATTTCATTCAGCTTCAATTTAAAAATGGAAAACATGAAAACAAATATAAATTATTGAAAGTATTAGATTTTATTAAATTAAAATTAGGCTATCATATTTTTGATAGTCAAATTGACTATCAATTTCATTCCGTCTGTGTAAGATGAATTCGTTAATTTTGATTGTCATTTATCAACAATCGCCTTAGCCGTTTCCACCCCTGGATTTCAAAATCTTTTTTGTAATGTTTTACTTATTTTGAAGATAGAACTTGCATGCTATAACAATTAGCACTTATATGTACTGCTTGAATTTCCTTGAATCCAATACTTAACTTTTCAAGAGCTTTAAGCTAACTTCTTTGAGTTTTTGTCTGGTTTCGTTCAGAGGCAACTCTATACAGCATTGAAAATCTGTCTTTTTTTTAATTAAGTCTAAGCCTAAAATTATATTAATGATGCACACATAATACACTTAGGGCCATTTGCTGTAGTAAAACTTAAGTTGCTTGAGTATCACATGAGCTCTTATGTGAAAGTTAACGTGAAGGAAAAGTAAAACATATATTAAATATTTTGGGTCTTCATACGAAAATTCTAAATACGAACCTAATCCTTTTATTGTAGTATAAAACTCAAATAAGTTTTTCTTATATTTTACGAAATAATGGCAACCATGGCCACCACAACCAGCAGTAACAACTTTACTACAATACCGGTATTACCGGCTAGTTCTGGCTTAAATGCAACGACGCGGCGGCAACGACGGGCGCTTTTATTTTAGATTCACTTCTAATAGACGATCAACTACGACGGCGACGACGAAAGCGATGGCAACGGTGATGTTGGTAGTTGGTTGGTTGGCAGATATTTTTGGTTACGCAATAGACCAGCAGAGTGCATTGCCACAAATCTCCAAAGTGCATGAACGATGAACGTGAAAAGCGGAAAAGTTTTCAACGGCGAAAGGCATGCAATAAAATGTACTCATGCAGTACTTGTTATAAAACGCATTCATGTTATCGAATTATGTAATAAATTTAATAGATAGGTAAGTAAGTGTTATTGCTATTATCCTGTCTTGGGTCTAACCAGTTTTTACAAAAAATGCACTCGTAACATAATCTTGCAATGATTATGTGTACGTTTTAACCTTAGTTACCAAGTATACATATCAATTTATAATATTTTAATGTATGTATGATATCAACATAAAATGGCAGTTTTTCGAAAAGTCATATAATGTGGGTTCTTGAAAATTTTATAGACTGTGTTTGAAAAACTGATTACAAAATGTTTAAGATTATACACAATTCATTCTTAAGATTTCTTCATATAGCTAGGTTGCCTAGTATAAAAATTAAACAAATTAGGGGAAGCAACAGTCCTTTAGACTTAAAACTCTAACCCACATCTGTGTGTGAGTTATTTTCTCAGGGATGGAGAAAAACTACAGTCTTAAACCGAATCCGAACGACTAATTTGAGAGATCACTTTTTATGACAAGAATTACTCTTGAAGGATATGTCAATTCCTCTCAAGAGGCAATAGCCGTGAAAAAAACTTTAGATGGAACAGGAAGGGTTTTAACCCAAGACCTCTGACATGGCAGACCAACGCACTAACCATCACACCACGGGTACTAAGGGTGCCAACTTAGATTCTTTAAACAATGTCTCTTAACATAAAGACTAAACATTTATAATTTTTTAAGGCTATTTAAACATATGTATATATATTTTGATATCTGAAACCCATTTAGTTTTTAATTTTGAAATTGATTATGATTTAAAATTGTAAATTGATGTTTTGTCTGATTAATTATAACCTCAATTTAGTTTCACTCATAAAAGGTGTGTTTTATTTCAGACGAAATTATGAGTTTTCAAAAAATAATATATAAATGAATTTTGCGTTCCCATCTTCAAATTTCACCAAGAGTTTAAAGATCTACTATATCCAAGATATGGCTAGCAAAATGATGTTTTATATATTTGCCTCAAAAATTCGATCTCATTTCTATAGGTGCAAGATGGTGTGCAGATATTCAATGGATCTAGCTAGTCAACACTTTGTGTGATTTGAACAAAGAGTTGCAATTGAATTTGTCTCCAAATAGCCGACCTTTCATTGGTATCGGAACATACAAAAAATTAATTAAAGAACAAATATTTAAACGAAATTTTAGTATTTCTTAAAGAATTAATCACCCTTATCACTCAGAGTTCGTTTTCTAATGTAACAGAACCTTGGGTTTTCTCTACAATCTTCACCTTTATATTCTAGAGAAACTTTTAATGAAAAGTCAACTATGGCCTTTATTGCCCTGTAGTTTTGTTCAAATGGTAAATGTGACTTAAATTATAGTTATACAAATGTATCTTTGTCACAAAAATGTGTATTACACAATTTTAATACACACCTTGTGAAGATAGGGCAAAATATTTCAATTCAATTTGTTAAATCCATATGGCATCCGTCATTATCCTAGACAAAATTTCTCATTTTATTTTCACGAAATGTGACTTTTTAAATATTTTGAAATGCCCGTTAGAAACCATTACCAATTTAATACCTAGAAAAATGAAGTTAAAGGTTTAAAATTTTGGAGTTGCTAGTAATTGTCAAGCCCTTAAGAATAATAAAAAAAAGAAGTTGGAATGCGACCCACACTGATAACTTCCCATCCCGTCTGTCGATTTTTCTTAAATAAAAGTTTGTAGGGTTAGGCTTAATAAGTTGTCAGTTGAAATTTCAAAATTATTAACAATATTTTCATATATAAAGTACCCGTGGAATGATGGTTAGTGCGTTGGACTGTCATGCAAGGGGTCTTGGATTCAGGGTTCAATCCCTGCCCGTGCCACCTTAATTTAAAAAAAAAATAATTTACGCGGGTACTGCCTTTTGCGAGGAATTGACAAATCCTTCAAGAGTAATACTTGTCATGAAAAAGTGCTTTCTCAAACTAGCCGTTCGGATTCGGCATAAAATTGTAGGTCCCTTCCATTCCTGACAACAGTACTCGCACACAGGAATGGTTGAGAGTTGTAAGTCACTAGGCCCTGGTTCCCAACGGACTGTTGCGCCACCCAATTTATGTTATTTTTTATATAAAGAATGAGTTTAGTTTGATAATCTAGTTTTCTAACATAGATTTTTAGTCGAAACGAAATTTTTACCAATTCAAGTAATGGGATGAATGGAATTAATTTAAGAGATCTCAAGAACCGAACATCACTTTTTACCAAATTTGCGTACTATTTTTTGAATATATTATTTTTTTTATTAAAAACGGACTATTGGATTTTTATCAAAAAAAACTATCGAATATTGAAAACAATATTTGCTGTGAAATAGAAAGAGTTTGAACAAAATATTTTTAATTTTTAAAAGTCGTATGTAAATTTAAACTACGTTTTGGTATTGTTTTTTGTAAAAAAAACTGCCACTTCTATTTTGCTCAAAATTTTACTGAATTTTGACAACAATATTTTTCAAAAGATATAATAAGTTTGAAGCCTTAATCTCAAGTTTTTGAAAAGATATTTGAGTCAAATTTCAATTTTTACCAACTTTGAGTTATGTTTTTTTTTTAGGTTTGTATTTTTTATAAAAAAAAAACTGTCAATTCGATTTTTCTCAAAATCTTACCAGATGTTAAAAAGGTTGTTATTCGTTGCGAAAAATAGTTTTGGAGATAAAATCATTTTGTAATCGTAAAATTTTCGAGTTCACAATTTTTGTTTCGCGTTACAGTATATTATATAAAATAAAATTCTAGTCTATAGCGTTATTGGTTCGTGAGATATTTAGGGTTAACCAAAGTTTCCCCATTTTTTTAAACAGCTATGCCTGCCTTTTTATCTGTATAACAAACGTTATTTGAAGTCGATAGCTCTTCTAGTTCTTGAGCTACGGACGACGAAAAAAAACTTCGCGAACGTACTGACGTGCGAACGTACATACGTACACACGCACGCACAGACATCATTCTAAAAATCTTTTATTTCGACTCTAGAGACCTTGAAAAGTCGAGAAATGTCAATATTTTCAATTTGACAAATCGGACCCATTACAATAACTTCCTATGGGAAGTTAATAACAATCAACAATCTATTGAGAACTAAGGCATAGTGACTTACAACTCACAAGATTCTTGTGAGCGAGTAATAATGTCAGGGTTGGAGGGGACCTATAGTTTTGAGCCAAATCACAAGATGCAGTACTCGTGATCCCTTTTCTATTTGTAGGGCTCTCTGTCCAAGGAACGCAACTATTTTGTTGACCTAATAAGTTCAACAAGTTTGAAACCATACTTAATCGTTAGACACTTTCAGATCAACAAAATTTGGACTTATTCAAATTGCTGATTAACGAGTAAAAAAAAAACAGATTAAAATTTTCTGGCTGTTTTTCTGCATTTATCTTAATTTTACCTATTTTCTTAACATCAAAAAATAACGTATCTGCTTCGAAAAGTGATAAATATTTTATCTAAGTTTTATAAGCAGGTGGGTAAGGATATATCTACCTATATAAAATAAGTATGTATACCTTTCTAATGGCTTTCAAGTTCGTTTCTAACGGATAGAAGGAATTCGTAACTTACGTCGTTATCGCTCATCCTTTAAATGTCCAAAACAAGACCAAAGCTAAATTATGCAAATAGAAACTGAGATTGAGAGTCAGGGCGCGACGGCTATGCATGCAAAAAAGAAAAACTCTAAAAATAAATGCAAAAGGAACTGCGAATAAGTTTGAATCCAAGACAGAATAGTGGCAAACCAATACAACCACATAAAATACATACACACAAACGAGGAAAATATGTTTTTACACTTAATAGGTTCAATTGAAAGAGCTTTTTCGGTTTTTGTAGGGCGGTATTGTTGCTTTATAGCTACATCTTTGTTGATTACAAACTCATTCACACAAATATAGGCGCATTTTAAGTTTGATATGTATGCCGAAAGTCTGCTAAGCTGCGCCTTGTCCCCTCTTCTTATCACCCTACACCTCCCTCCCCCTCCACCCACATCGTCAACAGCCCTCAGAAAATAGATTTTCCATTAGAGAATAATGTGCATACTTGTGTGGGTAATTTTTCCCATCTTTCCCATATGCACAATGCACACATTGCACATCCACATAGAGGAAATTGTGTTAGGATTGGTGTCGTGGTGATGCTGTGCATTTGTGTGTGTTTTCTGTTATTGTACGTTGCTATTGCTACGAATTCGACCTCCTACAGGTCTTTGACCCAAACTTTATAACAAACTCAAAAACTAGGTTAGTTTGGTGTTCCGTCTATCGTCATCGCCGTCGTCGTCGTTGTTGTTGTTGTTGCCGTCGTCGTCGTCGTCGCCGAGTTTTTGCTGTTGTGGATGTTGATTTTGTTGCCCCTGCTAGTTGTTGTATCTTTTTTCTAGTTTTCTACTTGAATGCTTTGAGTGGGAATCTATGCAACATGCTTTCATGTGTAGAGCTCTCTCGCAAGTGGTAGTGCTTTCGTATCTATGAGATGTTGGTCGTACATAGAAGAATGAGTGGGGGTTTTAGCAGCGAAGAGGAAAGGTACTTGTGCCGACTTTCGAACAAAGGAAAAGCGAAAGAAGGAAGATTTGTTAGCTGCATTTAATGCGAAGAGAAGCAGAGGCGCGGAGGTATTTAGCGTGTTTGTATGGAAAAAGCATGCATTTATAACAGACGACCGAAAGGGGTTCAATTGTTGCTTGTATGTGTGGACATAGATTAACTATACATACCCTGGAATAGCTGGGGATACTTATTAATAAAAATATTTTTGTCATTCATTTTTAAACTTAAACTTTTTCTAACAAAAAAAAACTCTGCAATCTTAATGGATAACGATTTTAGGTGCGTTAATCTTACTTGGCTTTAGTGAAGAACGTAAACAAAAATCCGAAATGATTGAGCTCATTTGCACTTTACCCTGACAAAGTGAAAGAACTTACATATCCCCTCATACAACAACCCTCCCCCTCCCCTACCGAAGAGCAGACGAATAATAAGTGAGATGAGGGAATAAGTTGGAAATATCATAAACATCTATTGCACCATTGCCGCTTGAGAAGCCCTTTCAAGTGACACTTTTCTGGGTCAATGAAAAATAAAGCTATTGCCGGGTTGCCCTCCCTTAGGAATGACTTTAATTTAAAGTTTTGCACAGGGTGTTATGCAATTGATGAAGCAAAATAAAAATAATTTATCAGCTTTGAAATTTCACTCATCGTCAACAATTCACTTAAACTATTAATTACATTTTTTTAAATTCTGAAAGAAATTCATGCGGTTTAAAAGCACAAATGAAAATTTTCACATACGAAGCTAACGAGAACAAACCTTAATGTACCGATATGGATATTTTATAGCTTTACTATAAGGCAAAGATATAAATACCATTTACAAAAAAAGACCTGGGATGCGACCCACACTGATTACTTCACATCCCGCCTGTCGAATTTTCTTGCTTAAAAGGTTTGTAGGTTTTCGTGTTTTGTTAAAAAAAATTGTCCTTTGAATTATTCTTACAAATTAACATAAAATTACCAACAATGTTTTGCATATGATGAAATAGTTAGTTTTGGCTAACGAGATTTTTAGTCCAAAACTATTTTTTACCAATTTGAGTTGCTAATTTTACTAGCTGTTATAAAGAGAGCATATCCACATCAATCTAGCCTGTTAAAAACTCGGAAAAAAACAACCAAATTTAGTTTGACAAGAAGTGTGAAACGGCTCGAAATCTATCGTTTTCGTTCCTAACCTTGTTTCGCTTATCTAATATTGAGAACTTTAAACTATTGTACGTAGAGTCAAACAAAAAATATAAAACCTTGTGCTTGCAAAAAAATCTAGACTATAATACAAGCGTCGTCATCACACTGTCAATGGCAAGATCGTCTGCTGAATTTTGGAAAGGAATGAAATAAGTAAGTGGGGCTAAGCTCACTATAGGGTGCGGTCTTAAAGCGTCTGATTTAAAGAATCATTTTTCTTCGTTTCTCAATACGGTATGCAAAGCCTCAATTTTGTCAAGTATGCTTCCCGCGATTTAATAGTCCAACTTCTTAGCTGTTATAATGAAATCTTCGAGTTTGAAGTCATTCCTATTAGTTTTCTGTCTTCGGTGATTTTCCCATTATTTAAAAAATGAGATGCTCTGTTTCAGAGAATTATGGAGGAATATCGTTTTCAAACGCGTTTATGAAGATATTTGCGAGTATAATATTCAGACGACTTACTTCGTGCATGGACGTGAACTACAAGCTCAGTGGGCTGCAAGCTGTATTTCGCTCTGGATATTCAACTACTGATCAGGTGTTTCTGCTACTTAACATTTTTTCTAGTTTTCTACTTGAATGCTTTGAGTGGGAATCTATGCAACATGCTTTCATGTGTAGAGCTCTCTCGCAAGTGGTAGTGCTTTCGTATCTATGAGATGTTGGTCGTACATAGAAGAATGAGTGGGGGTTTTAGCAGCGAAGAGGAAAGGTACTTGTGCCGACTTTCGAACAAAGGAAAAGCGAAAGAAGGAAGATTTGTTAGCTGCATTTAATGCGAAGAGAAGCAGAGGCGCGGAGGTATTTAGCGTGTTTGTATGGAAAAAGCATGCATTTATAACAGACGACCGAAAGGGGTTCAATTGTTGCTTGTATGTGTGGACATAGATTAACTATACATACCCTGGAATAGCTGGGGATACTTATTAATAAAAATATTTTTGTCATTCATTTTTAAACTTAAACTTTTTCTAACAAAAAAAAACTCTGCAATCTTAATGGATAACGATTTTAGGTGCGTTAATCTTACTTGGCTTTAGTGAAGAACGTAAACAAAAATCCGAAATGATTGAGCTCATTTGCACTTTACCCTGACAAAGTGAAAGAACTTACATATCCCCTCATACAACAACCCTCCCCCTCCCCTACCGAAGAGCAGACGAATAATAAGTGAGATGAGGGAATAAGTTGGAAATATCATAAGCATCTATTGCACCATTGCCGCTTGAGAAGCCCTTTCAAGTGACACTTTTCTGGGTCAATGAAAAATAAAGCTATTGCCGGGTTGCCCTCCCTTAGGAATGACTTTAATTTAAAGTTTTGCACAGGGTGTTATGCAATTGATGAAGCAAAATAAAAATAATTTATCAGCTTTGAAATTTCACTCATCGTCAACAATTCACTTAAACTATTAATTACATTTTTTTAAATTCTGAAAGAAATTCATGCGGTTTAAAAGCACAAATGAAAATTTTCACATACGAAGCTAACGAGAACAAACCTTAATGTACCGATATGGATATTTTATAGCTTTACTATAAGGCAAAGATATAAATACCATTTACAAAAAAAGACCTGGGATGCGACCCACACTGATTACTTCACATCCCGCCTGTCGAATTTTCTTGCTTAAAAGGTTTGTAGGTTTTCGTGTTTTGTTAAAAAAAATTGTCCTTTGAATTATTCTTACAAATTAACATAAAATTACCAACAATGTTTTGCATATGATGAAATAGTTAGTTTTGGCTAACGAGATTTTTAGTCCAAAACTATTTTTTACCAATTTGAGTTGCTAATTTTACTAGCTGTTATAAAGAGAGCATATCCACATCAATCTAGCCTGTTAAAAACTCGGAAAAAAACAACCAAATTTAGTTTGACAAGAAGTGTGAAACGGCTCGAAATCTATCGTTTTCGTTCCTAACCTTGTTTCGCTTATCTAATATTGAGAACTTTAAACTATTGTACGTAGAGTCAAACAAAAAATATAAAACCTTGTGCTTGCAAAAAAATCTAGACTATAATACAAGCGTCGTCATCACACTGTCAATGGCAAGATCGTCTGCTGAATTTTGGAAAGGAATGAAATAAGTAAGTGGGGCTAAGCTCACTATAGGGTGCGGTCTTAAAGCGTCTGATTTAAAGAATCATTTTTCTTCGTTTCTCAATACGGTATGCAAAGCCTCAATTTTGTCAAGTATGCTTCCCGCGATTTAATAGTCCAACTTCTTAGCTGTTATAATGAAATCTTCGAGTTTGAAGTCATTCCTATTAGTTTTCTGTCTTCGGTGATTTTCCCATTATTTAAAAAATGAGATGCTCTGTTTCAGAGAATTATGGAGGAATATCGTTTTCAAACGCGTTTATGAAGATATTTGCGAGTATAATATTCAGACGACTTACTTCGTGCATGGACGTGAACTACAAGCTCAGTGGGCTGCAAGCTGTATTTCGCTCTGGATATTCAACTACTGATCAGGTGTTTCTGCTACTTAACATTGCAAATGTGTACTTCAACCGTGGACAAAAGCTATATGCCTTTTTTATACATTTTAAGGCAGCATTTGACAGCATTGATCGAGAGGCACTTTTTTTAAAGTTTTGAATATCGGCATATTGTCCAAAATTATCAGTATTTTGAGAGCTCTTAATGCTAAAGATTCAATAGCCGTTTGGGGTGGAGAATGCCTTTCCGAAGATTTCAGTCTTTGCTCTCCCATGAAGAACGCCTAATTATTTGCTTTATATTTAAACACATTTGTTTATCGACACGCTCAAGATTAATTTTGATTACGTTTTCAAAATACTCCGATTGAATTCATCAAGGCTGGTCAGTATATTATTAAAATGTATAACCATAAATCGGCTTAATTTTGTACAAACTTGGATCCATCTTGCAAATTTGACGGGTGAATCGATCGAATTTGATTTGGATAATCTAACCGGTTTTAAAGGATGTCTTTACTTCCTTTTGCGAAATTGGATGAGAAATATCGGCTATATTTAATCAACCAGGCCAAAGCATCGCAGTATAGAGACTTCTACAGTAAATTGGAGTTTAATCTTGGAGAATCAAACTACTTCGACGACAAGAACTCAACGAATAAGATTTCTTTAATTACAGCCAGAGGTGAGATACTTTCTCTGTACTACATACCTCACAGACCAGACCTACCTGATAGTATATCCGACACTTCTTAGGATTTTGTCCAATTATCCAAAAAATTCGTCGGGACATTTTTGGGAAGAACCAAATTGAAACTGAAGATGTAATCCAAACCCCTAATGGAACCAAAGGCTGGGAAAGACTTTACAAATTCCTCCAATGCGCAATGGCTTACAGAAAAAGAATTCTTACAGGAAGCTTTTGATTCTTTCAGTGCATTTAAATTTGTTTGCTCTTTTTGCTATATCTTTTCATTGAAAAAAATATTTTATATAAACTTGTTTAAAAGTAATTTCCAGTAATTTAATTTTATTAATACATTTAATCTCATTTTTTATCTTAATTGTTTCGTTTGTTTTCGCTATCAGAATTCATATTCTGTCAATCTAACCGACGGTTTTATAACTAGGTCTTAAACGACTTTTAATTATTTTTTGTATAACTGAATTTTGTATATAAATAAAGTCATTTCAGTTAATTGAATTTTGTTCCAAAAATATATTTGTTCTGTTCACGTCGAAATATATATATGAAATTCAGTTCAAGACGCTAGCGTCATTGGTTCGTGAGATATTTTGAGGTTAACCAAAATATTGCCATTGTTTTTGAATTGCTATGGTAAGAAAACCAAAAACTAAATTTTGATTTATTATACAAATAATTATTAATTTACAAATTTTGTCAAATGTATGAGGAAGATCATCGTAAAACACCCTGTATATCATTAGATCTCTGTGTTAAATTTATTCTAACGTATTCCAAATGCTTCGAGTTCTCTTTTACGCTTTGAATGTCTTCATTTTATTCCTCTTCTTTCTATTTTTAGTCATATTCCAATTTTTTGTTTATGTAAACATTTTCCTATTTGACATTTTTGTCGGTTGAGGAAGAATATATTCAAGTATATGATGATTGCAAAACTAGTGCATCTTACTTCCTAGAAAGCAAATATAAAAAGAAAAAATGTAGAACATATGCTTCGAAAATTAGGTTGTCTCTCAAATTCTGAGGCAAGGAAATATTCAAAGCACCATGTTGCCGCAAGTAATCTAAATAAAAACAGGCTTTCGGAAAATGTTTGTAAGATTGGGGGATGAAGCTTCCTGGTTCTAATATCTATTATAGGGAGGAATGAGAGTCTTGGTCGATGAAAAATGAATAGGAGTATTGAACTACTAGTACTTACTTCATTCGCTCTTAATTACAGGAAAGTTTCTAAAAATTTGTGATTGTCATTTGAAACTTTCATAACTAGCCATAGTTCAAAAAGTCTCCGTACAGCCGGTTAATTTCAGTATTTGTTTTCTGTTTTAAGTGTTAGAAATAAATGTTAAAACCGAAGTTGAAAAGTTAAAAGGGATTTTCAAAAACCCGTTTTTATTATATTTTTTTGGTGAATATTTTATCCCAGGATCAACAAAAAGAAAGCTGCTGTACGGAGACTTTTCGGACTATGTCTATATCTGACTTTTGAGTGTTTTTCAAATATTTTCAAATAGGACAATTCATGTAAGGAAGCTTAATCCTATGTGACGAGCAAGATTAAAAAGGAGCATAGCAATTTTTTAAACGCAACGTATCTGCGTTTTTTATAAAACCTAACATTTTATCGATTTAAGATTTTGCCTTTTTGCACCAAGTTCAAAACTGTTAACATCGTGCAATTATAAAAGATCTCACTGAGATTTTTTGTTTTTAAAAATGTTGAAATAATGTGCAAATCTTTAAATGTTCCATTACGTGTATAACCTCCAGATTTACTAACAGAAACGTTGGAGGAAGACCTTTTGAATTTAACCTGTTTTGAAAATAAATTAGAATTGTTGTTAAACTATGTTCATGAGTGACAATGTATATACTACATCTATAACATCTTTTATTAATATCTTATTTTAGAACAAAGAAAACCTCAACTTCATCGCCATGTATAATTGCATAACACAAATATCTTGACGGTTGAGCGGTGCGGAAAACAACTTTGGGTATGTGTCCCGAGTCCCGATATTCATTGGATGCCACCACACAGCCGTGCCACAATTTGTGCGTCTTCTAGACAGCTTGTTATGCATACGTATGGGACTAAGTATTAATGCAATGACAAAGAAAAGAAAACCAGGAAAAGTTTTTCTGCTATAGTTGCTTCGATGTTCCACACATGAGTTGAAATCAGTGAAAGGAAAACCAAAATAAATGATGAAAATAGAAGATAAATACAAAGATAGACTTTTCATATGAAAAGGCGTCTATTTTCATACTGAGTCCAAGAGACTGACAATTTTGTTGCGTCTTTTTATGTTTTAAAGGTTTTGAAATAATTTGAGAGTCATTTAGTGGGACTGTCAAATTTATGTATGTGAGCAACATTGTATAGGAAAATAATCAGTATAAGAGATGTTTATTTCGTTATAAAGAGGAAGATTTGCCATTAGCATTGGAAAATGATATCAACCATATGGTATCTACGGCTACGGTTGCATATCCATATCCTTACATGAAGTATTCTAAGGATCAGTTAATTCACAGATTGGCTGATGTGTGCCTTCAATAACTTCACAATTTACACATTTACTCGTATCGTTCAGAGATACACAATATTTTGATGCTTAAAAAATGCCGTTTTGTTTATTTTGTTTAATTGCTATTAAATAAAAAGAGGCTGGAATGCGACCCACACTGATAACTTCTCATCCCGTCTGTCGATTTGTCTAAAATTAGTGTGAAGCCATAATCTTAAAGTTTTGAAAAGATAAATTTTAGTACAGTTTTTTTTAGGTTTTTTATTTTTTATAAAAAAATGTCAGTCCGACTTTTCTCAAAAATTTTACCGAAATTTATACTTTATGCTTCGTTGCACAAATTTATTTGGAAGACAAAATCACTTTTTGTTCGTAAAGCATTCGAGGTGACGTATATTTGTTGTTAGTTTTTTTGATTTGTAAAAAAATGGTTAGTTGGATTTTTTTCCCAAAAATTTATTAGTTTGGTATCACATTATAATATATAATTTAAAATTTTTTTTTCAAGTCTTTAGCGTTATTTTTCGGGTTAACCAAAATGTTAAGCTTTTTTTTTGATTGCTATTGTAAAAAAAGCACCCACTCAATTTTTTTGAGAGTCCTTTCTGCATCTTCCTGCATTATTATAACAAAATGTATTTAAAGTCGATATCTCTACAGGTTCTTGAGCATGAAACAAAGTTTGCGAACGTACGGACGTACAGACATATTTAATAACGAACGTACGTACAAACACACGCACAGACATCTCTTTAAAAATCTTTTATTTAGACTCTAGTGATCTTGAAACGTCGAGAAATGTCAACATTTTTAATTCGACAAATCGGACCGATTACAATAACTTCCTATGGGAAGTTAAAAAATCGTTACCTATATTTATCACAATTTTAGAAGTTTAATCGACGTTCCGATTTAGGTGTTAATGGTTTATGTTTAGCAAATTGCATACATTTTAGTTTTTAGGGAACAAAATCTATACAATAATGTTACATTTAAATATTTTCAAAAAACACTTAAAGTTTTGAAAAAAGCAACCAAAAATTGGTGCTTGAATTTTGTTGGAAAAACAGAGTTATCCTTTTTTGATATTTCTTTTTTATTATAAAGTGTAAAACGTTGACATAATGTGTAAGGTACTACATCATTTAAAAAGACCCACGCGAAATGTTGCAAACATCGATTATTTGAAGTAATTTTTGATTACTTTTTGACACATATTGAGCCAGCCAATATTTGTGTTACAGCCATAACTTGACGAATATTGGTTTCTAAGTGCTTAAGAGTTAAAGGTTTATCTGCATAAACACGGGCTTTTGCTTAGGCCCACAAAAAACTCCAGCGGTGTCAAATCGCAAGATCTTGGTGGCCAATTGATAATTACGCTGCCAGGAAATGCTGTAATAAAGCAATATTCGCTCGAGATGTGTGCCATGTGGCACCATCTTGTTAAAACCAAATATTCGCCAAGTTGCATTCTTTAATAGAAGGCAAACAAAAAAGTCGGTTACCATATAACTATAAGTATCCGAATTAAGAGTGACAGTCGTCCCATAGCGTTTTTGAAGAGCACACCAAACAGTGACCATTTGTAGATGAAATGACCTTTCTTCTATTACTTCAAGGTTTTTTCGAACTCCAAACACGATAATTTAAATTATTAACATACCCAACCATAGAGAAAAGTGCTTCGTCTCGGAAGATAATTTTGTTCGAAAATTCACTGTCCACTGCCTCTTGTTCAAGCACTTATTTGAGGTATCTACGACGTTGTAAATGGTCACCTGGCTTCAGTTGTTGAATGAGCTGGACCTTATATGGTGTAGATTCAAATGCAAAATACACCATAACGTGCCGCAAGACAGTCGGAATTCCTGAGAACGACGAGGAATCCACACATTCTGGTTTTCGGCAACACTTTTATTCACAACAGCGATATTTTCAGTGATCCGAGCGAAGAAAAGTTGCACAGGCCTTATAATATCTGTTACCAATCCCATCGCTTCAAATTTTATCACAATTGTGTCAATTGCTTGCTGGTTGAACGATAAGTAATCATTAATCTCCTCTTAAAGCACGATGTGTGGCTGTGGCAGCATCACAATTTTTGTAGTAGGTTTTAAAAATTTGTATATATTGTGCGATATTTTCATTAAAAAAATGGTTTAACAATTTAATTTGGCACATTCGAATTCCAACCCTATACTTTTGAAACCGAAAAATGGATAACTGGTTACAATACAATTGGAAATGTTGTGCTTCCAGGACGTTCTATTTATTTCTTGTTCTTATTTCGTAGAACTTATATTGCACACCTATCGTTGTTAACTTTGTATAGAAAGTTATCGTAATCGAAACGATTCGTCGAATTGAAAATGTTTGCATTTCTCGACGTTTTAAGGTCCTTAGATACTAAATTAAAGATTTTTGAAAAAATGTCTGTGCGTGCGAGCGTACAACCCTCTGTTCGTTCGGTAAGCGTTTTTGATGTCCATCATTAAAGATATCGACTTACATTTTATTATACAGATAATGACGCATAAAGATGTGGAAAGAACTCTCAAATAATAATAAGTTGTTCGTTTTTTAAATATAGCAGTTTAAAATAAAGTTTTTTTTTTTTTTAAAAATGTACCTAAATAAATAATTGTCTCCAAAAAAAGTTTAATGCATACAAATTTGGTAAAATTTTAAAGCAATCGAAAGGAAGTTTTTTTTATAAAAAATAAGAACCAACAAAATATTACAAATAGTTGGTAAAAATTTACATTAGACTTAAACATCTTTTTAAAGTTAAATATTTTGTTTCAAACTAATTTTATCTTATAGAATATATTGACAATCGCTTAAATTTGTATAAAAATCCGTCACTCAGTTTTTTTTTAAATTAATATCTACAAAAATACGCAAAACTGGTAAAAATTGATATTCGTTTCTCAATATCTCTTGAATAAATGAAGTATTGTCTTTAAAATAGTCTCATTCTGGGCTTAATTTTGTTTTTTTTACGTAAGATAATATTATTCTAAGCAAAATTCTAATCTGTATTTGCGTATTTAAGAAACAAAAACTTTCAAAAAATGCTACTAAAATCGGTAAAAATTGGTTTTCGACTAAAAATCTCGTTAAAAAAGAGATTTTAAAATTAAACTAATTCATTTTAATATGCAAAATATTTGTATTAATTAAAAAAAAACAACTGACAACTTTTTTTAGAAAACCACCAAAACCTACAAAAACACAAAAAACTGATAAGAAATGATTTTCGACTCAAGTATTAGGAGAACAAAGAAAGATTTTGATTCTTATTACTTCAAGACTACGAACTCATAATCAGATCAAAAACTTAATGAATACCGTTTTACATTTTTCTGTTCTTGGACCGTTCTTTTAAGCTAAGAACAAATAGTAACAACCTATGAAGAACAATAAGTTAGATAAAAACAAAAACCTTATGTGATAGATTGATTTTAAAGTCGGATTCAAACTCAAGCCATCGAAAAACCTCATAAAATTTATAATTTGCGTGCCACCTAGATAACTTTGTTGACCAGTATCATTTCCAGACAAAATAATAATACTAATCGATTGGTAAAGAATTTTCGGTCCCATCAATAGAATAAATATTTTTATCACTCATCTTAATTTTCGTTATAGGAGCATAGAGGAAATACCTTGGAAAATTACTTTAAAGAAAGTCAAATACCATCTAGTTATTATGTATACCTACCTGTTAATATGCTATAAAAGATCATCATCGTTTACGATCATCAGATCTTGTGGATAACGAAATTCAGCTAATTTACCTTTACCTACCCAAAATTTATTGTTACTTATCGCCCGCCTAAATGGCGCTCACGTAATTCGACCAGGATCATGGTCAAATCACTTTCACCTGATGACAAGTGCAGCTATGTTATGTACCTACGTATATAAGAGAAGTCGAAAACTTCGAAAAGTTATATTGTTTAATTTTTATTTTGTCATTCTGTTGGTGTTCAGCATTGCGGAAATTTCCCTCTTTTGTCGTTTTTCATCGTTTACGATGGCATGAGTGCGTGAACGAAATGTTTTAATATAAAAAAAGCAAAAGTCATAAACAGCGCGGTTGTAAATCTCTCCCCCTCACTGTTTCGTATGTAAGTACCGTTGGGCATGGTTACGTAGGTAACCAAAGTTTATTGAACTTTTTAAGTCGCAAACGCTAGCGTTGCGCTGGCGCTGGTTGTGTGAATTTCAGTTTCTATAGTGTAGAAACTTTTATGTTTCGAACTTTCTGCCAAAGTATCTAACGGCCAATTACGACTCATGATCGTCTATTTGCTGTTTCAGTCTTGGCTCTTGGGGCTAGCCTAACCCAAAACAAATCACATAATGCTCAATTCCATTCCATTCCAGTGCTGCTGGGACAGTTAACCGTCTAAGACGGATGATGATGATGAATTATTTTGTCTTCATGCAACGGCAAACGGCAATGTGCAAACGTTTCGAGCTACTTCTGACCAAGAACGGGTTTTGAATGTAATTTCGTTCATTCGTTGTTGACTCGAACTTGAGGTCGATGTTATCTTTATGTAACTGCAACAACGAACCTACGTATACTCGGCAGTGTCGGCTCGGCATGCATGTGGTGTTTTAGGCCTCTTTTCGGTGAACATTTTGGTTTAAAGTTTTTTTTTCTTTGAACTTTTATTTGTGCCTTGCTACAGGTATGCTTTTATAAACCTTTCTCTTTAAGACTGTGGTAGTGATTTTTTTGCATCGTTTTATTATTGGTTCGTAAAGGCAAATACTTTTTTTGGTCATAAAACTTTTTTTTGTTTCAGGTGTCTTTAGTAAAGTTTTTCGTAACTTTATATACTCGTACATACCAATACACATGGGAAAAAGAAAGAAGACATTTTTGATTCCGCAGTTTGAGATTGAAGTTCTGGCTTCTGGCTTGATCACTTCAAACTCCACCTGGTGTTATAGGTACATATGGAAATTTATATTTGTATACATATGTACGTCGTGCAATGCTTTACATGTATGCACAACGTAGATACATTTTTTGTTATCAATGTATTTTGAAGAAAAAAACTTTTACATTTGAATACCGAGGTACAGTTTAAAAATTACACTTTTTCAACTGTCAAGGTTATTCAAGGTTTTCGATTTTATTATTGTAAGGTGAGGTAAGTATACAGATTTAATTTAGGTACGTACATAGATATGTGATGGTCTTTATTTTGGAAAATGTTGATTTTGAATGCTACCACTGGAATCGTGTTTAATCTCGGAGAATAGCTGAAACTATTATTGTAGATTCTTGTTTTAAATAAGAGATTACATTTTTCCAGGCGTTATGGAAAAGTTTAATTATTTCGAAAACGGCTGAAACGACTTTTAGGCTGGAAATGCCAAAAAAGTAATTTCTTGTTTCATGTTTTTAAAAAAGCGTAAAAGCGTATTGATTTCAGGGAAAATTACTTTAAAAAATTTATAATTTTGTGCATACGTGTTAAAAAACTGGAAACCGTTTTAATATTACAACAAATAAGTTAGGTGTGCCGACAATCCGTGAAAAAATTGGGTTTGTGACTTACAACTCTTAACCATTCCTGTGTGCGAGTCATTTTAGGAATGGAGGGGATCTACAGTTTTAATGCCAAATCCGGATGGCTAATTTGAGAAAGAACATTTCATGTCAAGAATTACTCTTGGATGATTTGTCAATTCCTCGCAAAAAGCCGGTACCCGTGAAAGGAAAATTTTAAGGTGGCAAAGGCAGAATCTGAACCTACGCATTAACCATCACGCCACCGGTACTACTTTTGGTGTAGGTTTAATAAAATTTGTTGATGTGTTTTTAGGAAAAAATTCTTTTAACAAAATTGACTTTTCCACAAACAAATAAAATAAAGATATTCGAAATCGATGACTTGTCGTGTGTTGTGTTTAACCTAGTTGAATAAGTTAAAACAAACATTTTATTTGCTTTATTTAACAACTTTACATTTTGAATTATGGTCACTTATTTTCTTGTTAATTCCGTCCGACTATCTGTCTGTCTGCCCTAGCGTCAACAGCCCAAAGCATTGGGTCGAATTACTTCAAATTTGGAAATTAAGGTTTTGAGCCGATTTGAGTTATGAGTTTTTTTTTCTTTTTTTTTCTATGGCTACAAATTCATTAAGAATTTCTTGGTTTATCTTCCTTCAATAGAAAAAAATATGTTTGAATTACTCTAGAAGTTTACCGAACATAGAACCGTTATTTTGCTTTTAAGTTTTCTTAAGAACTAATAAACAGATTTCAATAACCGTAGGTATTAGTAAAAGAGCAACAGCTCTTATAGTGTCTTAGTCATTGTTTTTATTTTTCATTTTGAAAAATTACATTAAACATTTTTTTCGAAATTCAACATCTTGAAAACGGGTCAACATTTGTATACAAAACTATAATTTAAGACGTATATTAATAAGCTCTTAATAATTGCATACCAAACATTTTTTAATTTGAGAAGCTAAATGATATTTAAATTTTTGAACACAACCATTTTTGCAGGTAACTACATTTTTAAATCTTAAAATGCAGGAAATATTTGTTAACAGACTCTTTGGATACATGAGTAAGTTCGTGCGACCCAGTCGTGAATTTTATTTTCGAGGAAACTTTTTTCAAACCCGATATGCCACAAGGTCCCAAGATGCTTACCAAAACAGCTAGCGGTCCCAAAACATTACGTCATGAAATTTCATTCCTTCGATTTACTAGAAAACTTTCCTTCTCAAATTTTGTACGCAACTTATCTACCAAAATTTTTGTCTTACTAAAAAATCCACATTATAGATACATCTAGATCTATAATTTCAAAAACGCGTTTCGTTCATCATTTTACTTCAACATTGCAGAGGTGTGTTTAGGAACAAAACCCTAGAAGCAGACACTGCTCAGGCACACTGTGACTGACGCTACTTCTTAATCGACACAAAGCTTTGAACAAGACTTTTATTCATTCTCTATCCACTAAACTTCATTCAATTTGTTTTCTTTCTCTCGTTTATTTTTATACTTTTTTGTATTTATCATCGTCGTCGTCGTCGTGGTCGTTTGTCGTAATTTTGTTATTCGACGTTCATTTGCTTTCACAACGATTCCCGTTGATTTCAGAAATTAGGTCAGCCATTGAACCCGATGGCTCGTCATTTTCATTATAAATGTATGTGAAATTCTACCACACACTCAGCTGCTATATATTTTTTGAATGTGGTGAAAGCATGTACGGGCTGTGAAGTGTACCTATTTTACAATACTACGTTTTTTGTTTGTGTTTTAATCAGTGGATATTGTTGCAATGATGCGCACGCAGATAATGTTCTTGTACTTTATTATTATTTTAGGAAATTCTTTTACGTAGGCTACTGACCAACGAACGGGAAGTTCGATTTTAATTTATTAATTTTTTTGAAAAAAATCTCATTTTTATACATTTCTATAACCTTTATATAAACATTTGAATAAATAAATTAAATAAATAAAACTTTGTTCCAAATCACTTGAAGTATATAAAGTAATAAAATAATTATAAGAACATAAAATTAGATAAAACAGAACCACACGTCTAACTTAAAAAGAATAAAACTGCGGCCCACACTGATAACTTAGCTTCTCATTGGCACCCTTTGAAATAATTAGTATGTACTTCAAAAAAAATGTAAGTTTAAGTCGTTTTTGGTCGAGATATATGAGACGTTAAACTTATTTCGCGACATAACATCTTCTGACCGTAAAACTATTAAAAACCTCTGTGCCTCAGTCTTCAGCCAATCGTACAGCAATCATCTTGAAGAACCTGACTAAAGTTTTTTTGATTTGTTAAAAGGTACCTCATGCACCTCTCTTACCCAAACCGAAATATGAGATGATGCTGTTGACAGAAAATTAAGTCTTCTCAGAGATGATTTTTCTCCTGGTGTGCAACGACCTTATGTAAACCTCTCTTAATACTCTTCCGTCATACCATTTCTCAAGCCATATTTCCAAAGCTTTGGAATGATGCCTTTATTTTTCTTATCCATAAAAAAAAGCAAAAATGATTTTATGAAATACAGACCCATAGCTATTGTAGACCTATTTTTCTTCCCAACAACATGGCTTCTTAAATTCAAAAACCAGTCTTACTGAATTTGTGCCCACAACCTTAAACGAATTAGCGAAAGGGAATGAAGTAGACGTTATTACTACAGACTTTAGTAAAGCTTTTGATAGAATCATTCACCAAATTATTTATCGAAAACTTAAAACCCTTGATTTCACTTAAGGGACCCACTTTGGTCTTTTATTATTTTTAACTATAAACGTCTTTATTAATGTCATGTATAATTCAACTGTCTCTATTTACACTTATGAGATGAAATTAACAAAGATTATTTCTACTGTCTAACTCCAAAATGATCTTGACTCATTTCAGACTTGGTGAGACAAAATTTATAAATAATTCGGGAAAAACAGTCACCACGATCCACGACTATTGCGATCGACGCCAGACACGCTTCCAGCATCATGGGAACCCCTAGTTTGATGAGGAATGTCGGCAGGCAAATGCAGTTAAACAACAGGGACGCACAGCGGTGCTGCATAAAAGGACGAGAGCTACTCATGAGCTCTATGACCAGAAGAGGCGAGAGGAACACCGACTTCTCAGAGAGGTTTAAAAGCAGGAATGATGTTCGAAAGTTATATGAACAGTGAAACGCAATTCTCAAGTACATAAACCTGGAACCGAAGGCTGCAAGGACGAAAGTGGAAACAACATATTGGAACCGAAGTCAACGCTGAGAATATGGAAGGACCACTTTTGCAGACTGTATAACAGCGACGACGAACCGAATTTCGCTTTCAGGTAGGATGATCCATTCAACATAGATGAAGAAAGCCAACAATCCCGTTCTCCCGACTTAGACGAAATAAAGATTGCCAAGCTGAAGTCCAACTTATCTGCAAGATATGGTCGGAAGAAAACATGCCCGATGAATGGAACTTCAGTACTGTTTCCCCGATCCTGAAAAATGGAGGCCCTCTAAACTGCACCAACTATAGAAGAATCAGTCTACTTAACATCGCCTACAAAATCTTCCCTGCAGTAATATGTGAACGTCTAAAGCTCATTGTCAACAATCTGATAGGTCCTTATCAGTGTGGTCTTAGACCAGAAAAGTCCACATCCGAACAAATATTCACATTACACCAAATCGAAACCCACTATCTTTTCATCGATTTCAAGGCCGCATACGACAGCATTTACAGAGATGAGCTGTACAGAGACATGTCTAGTTTTGGCATCCCAGTCAAACTCGTCCGTTTGTGCAGGATGACTATGGAGAATTCACGCTGCTCCATAAAGGTTGGAAACAACTTAACAAAACCTTTCGATGTCAAAAAAGGTTTTAGACAAGGTGATGCGCTGTCATACGATTTTTTTAACATCGTACTTGAAAGAATAGTGCAGAGTTCATCCGTCAACACTAGAGGGCACTATCTTTCAAAAGTCTGTCCAATTACTAGCACATGCTGAATGACATTGACATAATCGGAAGAACTCAGCGTGATGTCAATGGGGCTTGGGTGAGTATTGAGGCAGAGGTGGCAAAAATGGGTTTAACGGTTAATGAGGGCAAAACAAAGTACATGCCGTGTGTCGTCAAGAAAGGCACTTCAATACTGACGTCTTGGTCAAAACGTCACCATCGACAGACGTAACTTTGAGGTAGTCAAGGACTTCGTCTACCAAAGCTCCGCTGTAAACGCAGAAAACAACAACAGCGCTGTGGACAAACGAAGAACAATTCTTGCTTACCACTGTTTCTTTGGGCTAAGAAAGCAATTGAGTGGAAAAGTCCTCTCTCGAAAGACCAAAGTGTCGTTATATAAGACCCTTATCATCCCTTTCCTGCTATACGGTGCAGAAGCATGGACCGTTGACAAAAGCGGATCTAAGCGCCTTGGGTCGTTTCAAAAGAAAAAATGTTCGTGTGATTTACGGTCCCGTATGCATTGAAGGGGAGTGAAGGAGAAGATGGAACGACGAGCTGTACGGGCAGCGACGTAGACTTAGCCAGAAGGGTAAAAGCCCAACGACTAAGAAGACAGGGTCACGAAGAGCGCAAAGCTCCTGCCCGGAAGTCTTCGAATCCACACCCACAGGACAGCGTAGTCGAAGAAGACCGCGAATCAGGTGGCGCGCACAACTGGAAATTGACCTCACCTAACTTGAAGCGCGAAACTGGAGACATCTAGTTAAAGATGGAGCTAGATGGAGAAGTTTGTTGGATGAGGCCCTAGTTCACACAGGACTGTAGCGCCACCTTAAGTAAGTAAGTATGAAAAATGTAAGAAACAATCTCGCCAAATGTTAAAAACAACCTATTGTGAAACGATTAACAATTTACTAGGAGACTTCATAATGTAAAATCTCTCTTCTCATTTAGCTAACTAGTAAATTGCTAATTTCCTTTAATTAAAAAACGAGCCTTCGAAAATGTCTAAAAAGTGACAGTTCGTAAAAATAAACAAATCGACCACGCTTAAAAGGACCTGTGAATTGAAATTCTCAACAACTGTTGACTGGACCATTCCATCCACTGCTCTTATAAGAATAACTGTCCAGGTACAATATGGATTCAGCAAATTGCTAAAAGTTAAAATGGCCATTCCGTGCTTTTTAACATTTTCAAATTGTTAAGAAATTGTGAGATGTTAAAATCGTTTAAAATTAGGTAAATCATTTTAACCTTTGTAAAATGCTAAAAATGGCTTTAAAATTCCACTTAATCGTTAAATCTTAAATCAGATGACAGTAACTTGAATCTTTGTTGCATACAATTATTCTGGACGTAATTTAAATGTTACACATGTACAAACAAGCATATCTCTAATAACATAGGTTTTGGTTCTAAGAACTTTAAAAAAGAAATGTCAAAATATTCAGCATTTAACAAGTTGGACAGATTACAATAACTTCCTTGTGAAAGTTAAAATAAAATTTTATTAAAAAAAAAATAATAAGCAAAACAAAATTCAAGTTGAAAATAGTTCATTTTATGACATTTCAATCACGCTAAGATTTAATAAAATTAAGTATTATTGTAAGGGTAATTAAACTTAATCAAATGATCTTTCCTAGTTCCTAAAATGAATGTCATGCTTGTAAATATTGTTTCATTAATTATAAGTTTAACATTGGTTTGTTTCCGCACATTTTACAGTTATAATTATTTGATACACTTATCTTTTAGCTAAATTATTATTTTATTTAACGCGTTACCTATTTGATTAATTTCAAAATTTGAGATTTCGATATAAATAATGGATCCCATTCAAAACTTAAATGGGTCACTTCAAAATCAAGTTCTCTTTCTTTGGCTTCCATCATGGAGCATCAAACATTGCTTGCATTATGACCCAAAAATATATTTAAACAGAATTTTTTTATAAACGTCATACTTAAAGATACCTTCATAGTTTCTGATATGTGTTTGTGTGTAAGAAATATGTACACAATATACATGCATCTATAAAGGGTCAACATTTTTTTATAAAATAAAATGAAAACAGAACTTGATTGGTCACTTTTACTCTTATAATGACCAAGAAAATAAAACGAACGCGCTTGATAATGAAATTTTAAGTTCGATTGACGGGCGCCCTGTTTTAGGAATTTCACTGTCAATTTTGTTTGTATTGGGTATTATTTCAATGACATTGTGCAGAGAAATAAAGTTTATGGAGATTTTGTGACATATTAAATTAACACAAAAGAAGTTTAAAATAAACAAAGGTTATTAATATGAAACAAAAAAACACAGACCAGAATTGGGTGATACTTTCACTGCAGCCAATTGTCTGACATTGTCCAAATATTTATATTATATTAAAGATTGATTAAAAAAACCATAGTATTTATGTCAACAGTGGTTTATAAAGAAAATTGAACACACAATGAAAAAAAGATTAGTTCTATCAATTTTCATGCATTAAGGGATCTAATCGCCATGGCCAAAACTATCAATTTTTAAACATCCGAATAAAAAGTTAAAACAAAAGTGATACTTTGTTGTCATGTTGGAAGATCAATCGCAACGGCAAGCGTGTTGAAGGATTTTCTTGCACATGAAACGATCCATCATACTATTAATTTTACGGATTGGCCTGAAAAAACCAAATCAATAATGTTTCCCCACCCTGCCTTACAGTTGCCCTCGATGGAGGCTTGCGCTGCTCGTACCGTGCGAAATCCGTCCGATTTTTTTAATTTAAACTTTGATTCATCCAAGAAAAGGACCGTCTTTCACTTTTCACTCGACCAGTTATGGTGCGTTTTAGCAAATTCTAGTCGTGCACGTCTATTATTTAGAGAAATAAATGGTTTCGAAAAATAAAGGTAATTTTTTATTAACCTCATTATTCGACGTTATCTTTCGAGGTCTACCGCCATTGTGAATTTTTCGAAAAATAACTGTGTGCTTATAGCATATTTTTATCAATAAATGTTATTGATTAACAGTTTTAAAAGTTCGACACTATTTTTACTTTAAGTTTATTTGAATATTTATTCCATTCCATTTTAACATTTATTATTAAAATTTTAAATTGTGATCGCTAGCATCATCAAAGATCTGACAATAACTTTTTATTTTTGATTAGAATATGCTGGACCAAATATTAAGTGAAATTAGTAGCATTTAATAATTAAGTTGTAAAATTTGATAACTTTAGACACTAATAGAGTGCATGTGCTTTAGTTTTGCTCAACTTCTTTTTGATGAGTTTTTTTTAATTCTTAATTTTTTTTTTAATATATTAAAATAGAACAATATTTTGCAAATAATAACAAATTAAAATTATAAAAATAGCATTCGTGTTTTGACTTATTATTCGGATGTTTATATGATGTGATATTTTTTCGTACTTTAGTTTTGTCCATCACTTTACGTGCCATATAATCAGATAATTGAACTTCCGTGTCAAAAAGACTTCAAAAAATTTGAAATTAATTATTTTTAGCAAATCTATTAATTGAAGATTTGTGTTGAGACTACTCACGGCATGCTTATATTTTCTACCATAATCAACTTATTTATTTTAAATGCATTTATTAGAAAGATCAGATCACTGGAATTAAATTCGAACGTCGCATCGCAGCAAATTTTAAATGAAATCAAAGTTAGTTCGAATGGAACTTCTTTTGAATTCTAAAAAAAAACTTTGGTGAATACAAGCAAAGTATATTAGGCAACTTATTAAATTTAAAGGGCCGATTTGAATGTAAACCGCATCTAAACTTTAAGTTTTGTTTGTACTTTTCATTTGACATTTATCAATTTCAGGCTAATCCAATTTAAACCATGAACACAATTGAGTAACGCGTTAAAATTATTTAGGCTTATAATGAAAATTCAAATATAAGTTGATATCTTGCACTACGTGATTTTTTCGGTCAATCGGAAAAATTGTGCAGAAAGGTAGGAGATGTGAAAACACCAGTACGGCAGAAAATATTGCTGCTTTTCGCGATAGTGTGCCAACGTGGCACGCCCGTGGTTGATGAATGATGATATGATGAATAACACGCTTACAATGTGCAATTGACTTAAGAACTTAAGCTTCTTGACCATTTCAAGCGTTGTAGTCTCTATGGTGGCAGGAAATGGAAACAGTGGATGATCTATCTTCGAAGAAGAACTATTTATGGCCCGAAGTGGAAGATGTTAATGTGGGCGATATGTGGTTTCGACAGGAAAGTGCCACTTGCCACACAGGTAACGAAAGAATCTAAAAGCTAAAGGGAAAAATCGTCACATTAAATGGATAGAACCTCAAATTTGCTTCAGAGTCAACAAAAATTTGGGCCATCGCATCGAATTGAGGTGTGGCCCCGAAGTATCGGCGGAAATTTGGCCGATATTTTGCTCAATACATTACTGAATCATACCAATTTTTCATTATAAAAAGAAATGACAACAAAAGCATTAATAATAATTGTTCTTTTATTCAAAACATACACCAACTTTTAAAACGTAACCAACATTTCAAATTATCATCAAGATAAATATTATTGCGTTAGTAAGTCCTTCTTTTTCGGCTCTGACAAAAAATTTAAGATAATTTTTAGGTATGAAGTCACTTCTAAGTTCAGGGTGGAATAATTCATCTGTGAAAAAACCAATAGAATGAGAATTTTTTATTTACACGGCTTGAAAATGTCAAAAACGGCAAGTGTTTGCATACTAAAGATACTTCAAAGAAAGCCAAAAAAAAACTGCGTGTAGCTTCATAAAGCTTCATTTTAAAATTTGGAACAAAATTTAGTAGCGAGAGTTCCTGCACGGGTACGCTAGTTAATTTTTGTTTATTTCACGTTATTTATTTGTAAAAGAATCTATTTAAAGGTTTTGACAAAACCTTAAATATTAATGGCAAAAATCTTTAAGAAATCCTTTTAGAAAGACAATACAAATATTTGAAACCGGCTTGTCGCTCATCAATCTTTTTTTTAAAAATTAGATTCTTTGCATTAAACTTATTTTTCAAGTCTAAGAGACGAACAAATTAAACATTACACTTCCTGTGTCAATAAGAGTTACTTTAAATTGCATAAATACTGCAATTTGTGTGTTCAAACTATCAGCTGGCAAAATTATTGATCGATAATAATTTTATCGTAATGTATTTATTTCAATCAATTAAAATTCAATGAAATTTCGAAAAAAAACTAATAGATAAACATACATGTAATTACTGTAGGTACTTGCTAATATATTATTAAAACAACAAAAAACAAAAATAATTAAATAATACAACAAACTTTGTTGAGCTATTCACTCATACGTAATTTCCAGAAGACCTACATATACAATTACATTTTATACTAGTATGTTCAAGTCTAATAGTTAAAATACTTACCTAAAGTATCTATAAAAATATGTACAGGCAAAATGAATCTATTTTAAATGCGCTTAGTGGCGGGGGGGGGGGGGGGGTAGGTTAGGTACAAGTACCATTAGTATTTTTGTTTACTTCAATTACACACATTACATGCTGCATTTACATGTGTTCGAATATTACCCATACACGCAAAATGAGATTGTAGACACAACTATTTAGATACACTATATAACTACTGCAGAACGAGAGACTATCAAAGTCAAATTATGAAATAGAAAAGTCAGTGCAATGAACTTTGAAAAACTATCACGGACACAGATTTTTCATGCGCAAAGCAGTGATGTAGATTAGAGCAGTAGCAACTTTAGTGCAGTCGTATAGTTTTGTGCATTTAATTCGGTGGCGGATTATTTAATCAGCGTTAAAGAGCATGAAAGAGGGCGCCCAAGTTATAACTATTAATTATTTTTGAAAATGGTGCTCCAATTGTCTACTTTTTAAAAATAGTCTGAAACTCAAAAGAGCTTGCAAGATTTGAATGCCTTTAAACATGTATAGGTAAGTTCTTTTAAGTACACACTAATATCTCAATATTCGCAATGAAGTGATGGCTAATTCGACAGAAAATTGTTTGTAATGAAACAATGCGAAAGTTTTTGAGTGATGTTAATGTTTCGGTTATATTCCTATCGCTTATCATATCCAAAGTTCTTTTTTTGGATCCTATCCAAAAGACATAAACTTGTTTTAGGGGCACCTGGTGCCAAAATATGCACCATACACTCAAGTTTTGGACGAATGATGTGGCAGACAAGCAATCATTTATAATTATAAGGAAGAGAGTCGAAGACAAAACGGAACCTTGGGGATCACCAGCATTTATTTCATGGGTTTCAGATTTGAAACCATCCAATACAACTTGTAGGTATAAAACGGTTTGAAAGGTAGTTTCTAATCCAACGAAAAAAAGCACGCATGTTCTATAAGAGAGTTTGGTGCCAAACTCTATTAAATGCTTTTGAAATATCAAAACCATGAAATTAAAAAACCATCAAATCACCCGTAGACCTATTGCTACAAAAGCCATATTGCCAGTCACTAAGAAGCTTTCTTTCTTCGAGATATTTCTTTCTTGGAAAGAACGATTGTTGGATGGTTAAGATTCGACAATCAGGATCGAACGACAAAACAAAAGTAATAACTAGGTCCATTTTATTTCTTAGATAGTGCAGAAAATTGAAGGTTTTTAAAAGAAAACATGAAGAAACTCCTTGCAATTATTAAACCAGACCTTACAGAAGAAGGGGGCAATTTGTATGTCCACTTGAAATCAAGAAACAACTAAATGATTTCGGAAGGTGTGGTTGTAAATATTAAATGTTCTTTAACAATACAAATTAAAAAAAAAAGTTTTGGAAACTCTAGTGAACTGCATTCCGGAACCCCTAAACTTATACAAGAACTAAAAACTCAATCAATTAATAAGCGGCCCTAACATAGAGATATATTGATCATTTTCTTATCCAGCACCGAGTTTCATTGCAAACCGAATGTGGGACTAGTAAATTTTGCATTGTTTTTGTTAGATACTTTTTGTATATATACGTATATGGTACATACGAATATCTAGATACATTTCTATGCAAGCCTGCCTGACTACAATAACAACGAGCAGCGACGACAACAACGAACGATAGGATTTTTCAGTGGGAAAAACTATTAGCGCATAAGAGTTCGCATAAACAGGGCTGTGTTGTTGTTTGATTGTTAGGGAACTTGTTGGCATGGCAGTCAACATGAAGGCTTGAAGCATTCAGTGATATTAATGACGTGCATTAGAGGGAATGTATGTATGTATTTATAATGTATTATGTATATCGTTAAGTTCTGTCACTGAATTTCAATTTTGCTTCTTTTTTAAGATTTTACATTTGTTTTTTTTTTTTTTTTAATTTTCAATCAAAGGGGATAAAACATATTAAGATACCTATTGCAAAATCCTCTTGACAGCCTTCAAAATATCGCTAGCTGGTAGATAAATCTTTGTAAGCAGACTTCCTCATTACATCAGATGGCTTCTACATAAACTGCAACTGCACTACTGACTTAAGTTTCACCATTCGAAGATGGAATTTCTTGCAACTGTTACGGTGTGTTGTTGCAGGCTGAGCGAATTGTGACTTTTGTTGTATTTGATGTGTCGTCAGCCGTTTCAGTCAAGTAAACGTATTTTAATTCATCACCTGATCGTAATGAAATAAATTCATACTAACATACATCTGAACGTTTTTTGTTGCAAGACATGATAAAAATCCAGCATTGTTTCCAATTTGTTTGTGCTAAGTTTTATCTATACAAATACATACTATTCACCTTACAAAAGAAAAAAGATTGTTGTTTTTATCTTGTACATAGATTTTTTTTAATATAGACCAAGATACAGATGCTTTACTTACCGTAACAGCTAAAAAGTGTCTTCCCCTGTAAATAAATAAAAAAAGAATCATCAAAAAATAACTGATAAATAGTCGAAAATGCATTTTTCAGGCATAGATTATGTAAAACTTTAGGTACTGGCATTCAACGGTAATAATGGACACATTCTTATTTTAATTTGTTTTAATATAAATACATTTACTTTTCTTTTTAAATTAAACAGCTCATAAGGTAAGACTCTAAAAAAATAAATTGTGTTGATAGAAGAAGAAATATTTCAGATTTTTTTATTTTATAAAAGGGCCGCTTAATATCAAAGTGATTGTTCAATGAATAATAATGAATACATTGGATAGATCTGGCCCATGAATTATGTCTTTTTTTAAATATCCCATTTTTGTCATTTTTTCCTTTTTAATTTTAAGATTTGTGTTAGAAAACAAACAACAGAAGCAATTTTGCTTTTATACAAGCCAGCTTTAAGAAATATGTATTTATAAATAATATATGTTCGAATACGCTCTTTCTGAATTAACATGACATCTTACATATTTTTGTAGCTCATTCTGAATTTTGACTGAACTTACTGATTTAGTCAACTATTAATATTGATTTACATTCCAAATAAGAAGTTTCAAATTTTTAAATAAGCGTTAGTCCATTCTGCAATTCTATAAAAAACATATTAATATTTCAAATCGAATTTTGAAACACAATGTGATAAATCGATGCATCTACAGTTGCACTTTTTACATACAAATTTATCATTCCATGTTATGGCACTTTTTTTTTTAAATATTTACATGCATAGGCATTGGTATTTTAGAGCAAACATTTTGTTTTACAATTTATTGTTTTTCATATTTCTTTCCTCTCACCCTTTACTCGGGTGTTAATTGATGTTTGTATTCTAAATTTAAAATGCATCAGCAAAACTAATTGCAGCGAAGAAATTTATTCAGCATTGTTCTTTGACCTGGTTTTCAATTAAGTTCATTTGGATTTTGTTTTATTTTCTGACCCACAATTCGAGGTTTCGATTGACAATGACTCAATTACTGCGTGGTTATTTGGTTCTGTTTTTTTTTTTTTAAACAAATAATAATAAAATGAAACAAAATTAAAACAAAAAATATGAATTATGTTGCTTAAACACTCTCTGTTAATGACCTACCCAATTTTATAAAAGTATTACCTATATTATGATATATGCTAATTTGAGCTAGCTTGGGCAAAATTAGCTTCATTGCAACATAAGAAAAAGCGCATAGACATACATATAGCATATTTGACCTACTGCCATTTTATACAAAAATATTCGCTATAGGACAACAAAAAGAACGCCCAAAAACACTAAAAAATAAAAACAAGTGACGTCAAATATTGAAAATATCTACATACATATATACATATTTATAATGTTTTGTATAATAATTATGTCAGCCCCGAAAGCGTAAATACCTTGGATGATAAGGCTGTACTCTTTTTTATCCTGAAATTTAGGGTTATTCCAGGTTCCAGTGAAGTTAAAAAAGTACGAAATAGTTTTATGTTTTAGAAAGACACAAATAACATGGTAATCTCATATCACAAGAGAGTTTATTGTTAATGTTAATGTTAATGTTAATGTTAATGTTAATGTTAATGTTAATGTTAATGTTAATGTTAATGTTAATGTTAATGTTAATGTTAATGTTAATGTTAATGTTAATGTTAATGTTAATGTTAATGTTAATGTTAATGTTAATGTTAATGTTAATGTTAATGTTAATGTTAATGTTAATGTTAATGTTAATGTTAATGTTAATGTTAATGTTAATGTTAATGTTAATGTTAATGTTAATGTTAATGTTAATGTTAATGTTAATGTTAATGTTAATGTTAATGTTAATGTTAATGTTAATGTTAATGTTAATGTTAATGTTAATGTTAATGTTAATGTTAATGTTAATGTTAATGTTAATGTTAATGTTAATGTTAATGTTAATGTTAATGTTAATGTTAATGTTAATGTTAATGTTAATGTTAATGTTAATGTTAATGTTAATGTTAATGTTAATGTTAATGTTAATGTTAATGTTAATGTTAATGTTAATGTTAATGTTAATGTTAATGTTAATGTTAATGTTAATGTTAATGTTAATGTTAATGTTAATGTTAATGTTAATGTTAATGTTAATGTTAATGTTAATGTTAATGTTAATGTTAATGTTAATGTTAATGTTAATGTTAATGTTAATGTTAATGTTAATGTTAATGTTAATGTTAATGTTAATGTTAATGTTAATGTTAATGTTAATGTTAATGTTAATGTTAATGTTAATGTTAATGTTAATGTTAATGTTAATGTTAATGTTAATGTTAATGTTAATGTTAATATTAATGTTAATGTTAATGTTAATGTTAATGTTAATGTTAATGTTAATGTTAATGTTAATGTTAATGTTAATGTTAATGTTAATGTTAATGTTAATGTTAATGTTAATGTTAATGTTAATGTTAATGTTAATGTTAATTTTAACACAATTTAAATTGCATTTCAGCATTGCAGAATACAAGTGAATTAGTCTTCAATTTAAAATTGATAATTTTATTTGCATGCTTATGATTATTTTAAAATGTTTAAAAGTAAATATATATCTGATATATGTACACATTGGAAAAATATTTAAAGTATTGCAAATGGCAGTTAGTGTCACTTCACAAACTTCAACAACATTTTGAAACGCTGGCTGATATTAACTAGAACCCAGGGAGACAACTTTTGAGCCACCTTGTAAATAGGTTTTATTAGAATTAATTTATAAATTATTTAGTTATTCCAATGTAATACTTTTATTTTATTGAGTTTATTTAAACACATCACATATCTATAAAGTGTCAAAATAACAAGAACTTATCACATTAATTTGTAAAAACTTAAAAACTCTACAGGCATAAAATACATACAAATTTTTTGAACAGGAATGTATAATAGTGTGGGAAAACAACAACAACACAAAATTTTCCTTTTTACATTTGGCGCGTATCGGTTATGATTTATTTAACATATCGAATGTGTGCATTGTATCTGCAAATAAGCAGAAAAAAAACCTATCTATGATAATACTTAGCATTCGACATTAGACATGCCAACATTGTTTAGTCGGTGCAAGGCTGTTGTGTCAGTGACCGCTTCAAGTGCACATTGGCTATGAGAATAGATAAAATTAGAAGTTGTTTTCTGATAAATTGTAGTGGTCTGCTGTTGGAAAGAACAGAATATTGACAAAGCTTCTGAGCTGTTAGATACTAATATACGAGTAGGTACATCTTAGTTGCTCTAACAATAATAAAGCTTCTGCCTCGAACGTGTAAACGTGCAGGGAGTGTGGTTTTGTTGTTGTTGTTGTTTTCGTTTTGTTCTTCATATGTATAAGTTTGTATATTTCAAAAGTATCTACCTGTTTCATGCATTATATTCGACTAGTGCAGCTGCTTTGATGCAGTTTCGTCTAATGCCGGTACAAATAACTATTTCATTGACATCAAGGGCGAATATTGCCATTTGGCATATTGTTGTTAATAAAATATTGTTTGGGGGGCAACGAAGACGGTAACGGGGTGATGCGATGAAATAAATAATCAGAGGAATGAGTTATGTGCTGGGGTACTTGGAATTAGAATTGTTCAAGCGGACTGAAGATAATTGTGAGAATGTTGTTAAAGTACGCTTTGTCATGATGAATCATTTGGAGCGGAATGGTATTGATAGAATAATGATGGGTCAATGTGTCAATTTCAGGAGGATGATCGATTTTTCTTTTAAATTCAATTTGATACAGTTCAAGAAGGTAGATTTTTATTGAGCTTTAAAGTATTGCAATATGTTTTGAAATTGTGAACATTATTCGGACATTTAAGTTATCTTATGTATATTTTAAACAGTTTGCCCCTTTAATAAAATATTCATTACTTCATTAAATACAATGCAAACAATTTGGCCAACAAAGAGTTTTATGTGAAAAGTTCAGATTTTTGAACAATTTACCCACTAGTTAGTGAGTTTTAAATAATTTATTGTATATTTAGTTTCATTGTAAACAATCTATGTTAGCAGGTTAAAGATTTATCACTTTCATTTATTGCTTGTTTGGTTCTTAAAATCAATATTATTTCAATTTAGAAGTTTTACAGATATTGAGTCATTATAAACTTCCTTTTATCAATCTTATAACAACTATATTCTTTTTAGTATCTTAGCATTAATAAAAGGCCAATAAATAATATTTTCATTAACTTGTGCATTTTTATTGATATAATCTCTGTTCCAATACTTACACCAATCGCTTGCGAACAAAATAATACTCTTATTTAAATAAACAACTCACTATAGGTATTCAGCCCATCATAATTTCAGTTCAAAACAGTCCCTAACCCTAGGTAAATACATTTTCCTTGGGGTTGGTAATGGTTCAAAATGGAAATGCCAATCGCATTAAACATACATGTATCTAGACACCATAATGCACTCTCTGAGCGTATTTCCACTCTAAAGTTGAGGTAAGTTTCATCTCTTTAAAAAGAGCTTTTAAAGTACACTATCACGTTGAAACTTTTACAAACTGCAAAAATATAAAATAATAAATAACTATGACATATGCAATCGTATTATATTCCCAGTTCATTAATTTTAATAGCAAACCAGGCAGGGATCGGACTGAAAAAATACAAAGAAGCTTATCACATATTAGCGAAAGGTTCTGTTTTGTGGGGACTTAAAATTTGATAACCTGTAGTGGAAATTTTAATAATTGACTTGAAAGTGTAGTATATACATTAACTATTTAATTAAACATCAAAGGCTTAAATACAAGTGCCACCGAAGAAGTTAATATTGAGAGTAATTTGTTTGAATGAAATATTAGTTTTTTACTTGCGACTAACAACTATATGGTATGTTTTGCATTCGTACTAAATTTCGAACTTCAGATTTTGATCAAACATGACACTACGATGGTAGAGAAGTAGATAAAAAGTGGATCTTTCAATTCGGTACGTCTGTCTGTCTGTCATAGCCCCTGCAGCCCAAAGCATAGGGTCGATTGACTTCAAAATTCGAAATTAAGGTTTTGAGCTAAACGCCTAATGAAGTTGTTTTTTATTTGTTTAATACTAAAAATAAGAATAGTCCCCATTTAAATTTGTTGGTTACAAAATTGAAAACTCGATTTTTTCCAAAACAAACCAAAAGATTTTTTTTATTTTCTTTAATTTGTTTTGTCTTTTTTCAATATATAAAAAATACTAGCTTTTACCCGCGACTTTGTTCGTATTAGATAGTTTTTTTTGGAAAGTAGACGAAAAAACCTGAGCTGTAATTTTTTGTACGTATGTTTGAATTGTGGAGAGATGGGATGAGGCCATACTAAGTGTGATTGCCATAGGTTAGGTTTAGGTTAGGTTAATACATTTTAAGAAAAAGATAGGTTACTGCGATACATTTATATATACGACTTTTTCTGTTTCCATTCGTTGGCCAGAACTTATATATTTTGAGGGCTTGAGACTCGTGAGCACGCTACATATAATTGTCAATGGGAAAAACAGTTTGTTTCCAAATCATACAAATCAAATGGGGTGGCGCAACAGTCCGTTGTGAACCAGGGCCTAGTGACTTACAACTCTCAACCATTCCTGTGTGCGAGTACTGTTGTCAGGAATGGAAGGAACCTACAATTTAAGGCCGAATCCGAACGGCTAGTTTGAGAAAGCACTTTTTCATGACAAGAATTACTCTTGAAGGATTTGTCAATTCCTCGCAAGAGGCAGTACCCGCGAAAATTAATTGTTTTTAAATTAAGGTGGCACAGGCAGGGATTGAACCCAAGACCCCTTGCATGACAGTCCAACGCACTAACCATCATGCCACGGGTACTTTCCAAATCATACATGCAGCGGCATATTGTCCTGCTTGAGAATCATTGTGTAATGGTACTTCGTAGTCAGACAAAACTTTTTTACATATATCCATAATACAAATGCTTTGAAACATGCATAATTACCGGCAGGTCTGTCTAAAGTCGCCAACTAAGAGAACCACCATCCTTCCCATGAAAGCCCAGTTGGTCTTGATGTATTTCAGTGTACATTACTACGATTTAGTGGTTCAACTGCTTTTTTGTGGGACATTGCACATTCATCCCAAACAAACAATTTACATTTCTGCAAAATTCTTCCACGCTCACTACTTTTGCTGATATTACATACAGGCGTTTCCTCATGAGCTTAGTTCAACGGCAGTTTCAGAACCCCGTTCGCTGGCCGTCCATCACTAAGCAGCGTAGCTGCTATTCCTGAGGAAGCTACTGCTAAAGCAACTTCATTGTTTTACAGAATTTTAGCTAAAAATAGATTCAAAAGAAAAGTTTTCCTTGTGCATCCTGGAGCATCAAAAAATAGCAAACCATCTTCTCCGCTGGAAATTTTGTGTATAAATGTGTCAAAAACTATTTTTTGTTTTGAATTTAAAAGTGGAACATTTTCTGTTATTCTCTGCTCTAGAACGACACTACCATAATTACTAAACTGGAACTAAATTACTGCTGACTACCCCAATTCTCTGTGGTAAGGCATATCGAACGAAACGTCTTTGAAAATTTTCAATTCTGAGTGAATGGTTTTCATAAAAGGGAGAATATACTTGGCATGCATATTCAAGATGAGGACAGACTAGGAAAATGTAAAGCGCTTTAGTTATGATGTTTGTAATGCTCCAGAAGGGTAGTCCCATAGAAATGTTATTTTGTTTTTAAGTTTTCTCAAGAATTTATCAATCAATTGCAATATTTTTTTGTCTGCACAAGATCTTATAAGGTCTCAATAATGTTTGATGACCATAAATCATAAATCAATAAAAACCGCTCTTACGATTTTCAGTTTTTGACAACAAACTTTTTTTAGAGCTACATTCTAAAATTTTTGTATTCTTTACCAGACTCATTGGATACATTGACAAGTCACACAGTCGTGCATTTTATTAAGATATAAAATAGTTTTATGTCTTTAAGAATAATACAATTTATTTACATGTTAGCCTGAATTGTTTTTATTTTCAGTTCTATACATATATCAGTTTTCTATTATATTTTAAGTAAAATGAAGCCAGACACCTTAAAATCACAATATTATGCAACTTATTTAACCATATTAAATTAAAAGAAATAAAACAGATATATGTAATTTAATAGTTTTATTATGATTAAAAATTATCTACGGCGAATGGCCAGCTGCTGGCTTGAATAAATTCTAGCCGAGAAACCTAATTTTCAAACACATGGAAAACCGCATTTCTAAAAAAATCAAAGATTATTAAGGTAGTACAAATAACGCAATCCAAACATTGTTTCCTTACACCTTATTGATACTGGACACACATTTTCTTAAGTTTATTATGCTCACCCTTCAATGTCAAAGAAAACATAGGAATACGATATTATTTTTTTCTTTTTTCTACAACTTATAAACTGCCAACATCTTCGATATTAATTGAGTATTTAGTTTAATAATACACGAATATTGGTTATAAATTTGACATGTCATTTATCACTTCGATTGTCCTAAAATAAATGACATTTTTTTTCTGTCAATGATTCCATAACCTACTACAAATGGAGTAGAGTCCGAACACTAAACACAAAAACTGAAAACGTAGATGAAGACGAAGAAAAAGCTTTCGCATTCGTAAGCAAAGCACTCATTTGCAAAAACTCATCAGCAACGTCAACAACATCGTCATCGCCATGGGGAGGTCTTCGACCTTTCACCTACTTTCATCATCCTTTAAACTCCTACAAAATGTACTCGACATGTTGCTAGATACATTTATTGCTCATCGTCATCAGTTAAGACTTTTGCATATAGGTAGTAACAAAAAAGACATGTGGTGCAGCACGCATGCAGTGGAATTATAAATTCATATCTCACAATGGCACCTAATGAAATGAAATGAAATATAGGAAAAAGGTACAAATGTTCCGTGTTTCTGATGTGGATGTGGGCAAAAATTTGTTGGGAGTATTTTTGTTTATTTAAATTTTCTATTTGCTTTTTTTTAAACAAAATTTAAAAGTCTGCGAAGTCGAGACTAACGGGGAACGAAACACATTTCAAGCAGATGACACTGCAGGCGAAAACAGTATTTCTTCTCCCAATCTGAATCCAATAGAATTGCGCATCTCAATGGTGAAGTGAATACGAGTGTATTCATTTCCGGGTAAACTATTGATGGCATGGTGATTGAACATTCGATACTTCCCTCAATATTTACATCGAATGCTGGGTGGATCATGAAGATGCCATAATCGAAAGGGAAATTGAACTCGCAATAAAATTGGGATTTGTTTTAACATTAAACATTTTGTAAAATTGTACTGCCATTTATATTAACGATAGAAAGTTAAATTGAGTTAAATTGATCTTAAGAAGGATGTTTAAGTAAAGTTTATACAATGTACGACTCGTTTCGTTATAGTATATTGTGCGCGCACTAAAGGAGTTTTGAATAATCTTTGAATGACTAGACACAACATTATAAGTACATTTTTTGTGAGTGGGAAAGATTGAGTCCGGTAAAGCATTCCACATTCGTGTAGTGCGACTAAAAAACAGTATATCCAAAAAGGGTAAACTGATGGGCATTCTCAGGAGAGTTGGAATTACGGTTGAATTGTTTGAGCTGATAAATGCAAATGGCTATATCACTAGAGCATTGTTTATGAAAACAGCGATATAATAATGACACATATGAAACCTTACGACAGTTAAACAACGGTAACCTAACATTTTAAGAGCTATCTTCTGAATTCTGTCCAAGAGACTCAAGTGGGTTATTGGAGCACCTGCCCAGAAATATGGAATTGTAGTCGAGCTAAGAACGAATACAGGCTCTGTAAATTATAGCCAGATTAGAAGGTGTAAAAACTTCTTACCCCGTCGGAAAAAATCTAAACACTTAGCACCGTTTTTGGCGACTTCGTGTATGTGATCACTCCACAAGAGATATTTTGTGATGACTTAAGGAAGCTGTGCACCCATGGTTAGTGGCATTTGGGGAGAGTTACGCTTTTTTGACAGTAGGCAGCAATGAGTTTTCGAAGCATTAAATTCACACGGTTTTTGAAATCCCATTGGACAATGCTGTCAAGATCAGATTTATATGAAGGGAATGGGATTCCAAAAACCAATATGAAAAGCTGAGGATACTGTCATCAGCGAATCAATTTAGTGTGTTAGGTGTTGCAGACAAAAAATCATTTATTTAAATAAGAAAGAGTGTCGGAGACAAAACAGAGCCCTGGGGCACACCAGCGTTTATTTTATGGATATCAGATTTGAACCAGTCGAATACTTCTTAATTGAACGTTCAGAAAGGTTATTTCTAACCCAACGAAGAACAAATTCATATAAATATCAAATGCATGCATTTTTGATAAGAGAGCTGGATGCCGAAATCTGTATATTTTTTATTATAATTTTAAAAACTTTAGTATTATTTTAGGCTTTAATTTAAAATGAAAAATAAAAATTATGGTTTTTGTTAAAAAATAGAGCCTTTCAATGGAAAATTGGCTTATACTTTTGAAGGCTGATAGAAGAGAGTCTCTTAAAATGTTGGTTATCTAAAGTAAAAGGTCTTAAAGAAGCCTAAAACCATAATACTGTATGGTTTACTTTTCATAACACAACATGGTTCCATACTAAAAATGTGTATGAATGTGCATAGCTATTTCCAAAATATTATAATTTCATACCTCGGTATATTTGGACATAACAAAAGAAAAAACACCTTCACTTCTCACTATACGATCCAACTAATAGAAACCATGCACCAAAGTGTTGAAAGAACAAAAAGTCAAACAAGAATCTCAAGGTTGTAATCTGATGCACATTGTTGAATTCACCCTGTTGAGATAAGGTCCATGAGAGCAATCACATAAACTGCAATCAAATTCTTTCTCACATTAGTTACAAAAAAAAACAAATATTTGCTTTGCCAATAAATTACCTTGTACATGACATGACGCTTGCAAATTACTTTCAAAAACTTGTTAAACTACCTAGACAAACAAAATATTATCAGAGATGAAAACCAAACAAATAATACATTTATCTTCCCGCTTCCACCCGCCGCGCCGCCTTCTTCAGCCTAGATGGCTTTTAAACGACTAACGATCAACAAAATGTAAGCTTAAAGAAACGTTGCAAGATCAAAAAAATCATCAAAATACTCTTTAGCTGCAGCATTCAAATGTTCAACTTGAAATTTACACCTTCGCCATTCTGTTTGGCCATTTGGATTTCATTTCGCGAACAAAGTGCTGTCATCATTCCAAAATAAAGCTCAATACTTAAGCTGACAGGCCCTCTCCTACATGGCTGGTTTCGTTTTCATATACCTATTGGACTCGCCGCAACCAAGCCGTATCCAAGATATTGTAAAGTCGTGCATTAAATCATTGTCAAAACAAAACTGACAATAACAAGATGTAAGAGCTTTTAGGGTTTGGCTGTGTTTCGGTTTCTCCTACAACTTGTACCCATCCTATAGCGATCAAATTTAATTTTTTTTGCACAAATTTTAACAAATGTTACCGAAAGTGAGCTTAATAACTGTCTTAACTTAACTTAAAGATTTGTTTAAGAAGAATTAAAGTTGAATGAAAAAATCAGTATTATTTCGGAGAATTTCGTATGAACTAACTAAATAGCCTCAAATTCGGAATTGATTTGATTTTAAATAAAACACAGTGTGAGCACTAGGAAGAGAAAAGAGGGTTTGAAAGGAGATGTCGGTGCACATTGGTTTTGAATTCCTGAATATTGCAATGACTTCGAAAAACAGAGTTTGGTAAGGCAATCCACATTCGCGTAGTACACATAAAGAAGGAAATTCTGTATTTGACAGTACGGCCGAAGTTGGGCTCGAGTGTATACTGATGAGCATTCCTAGAAACGCGAGCATTACGGTTGAACTGTTTAAGGGGATGAATGCAACTAGCTATTTCACTAGAGCATAACCCGTAAAATAACGGTAAAAAAGGGTCAACCAAGGAACCTTACGCCAGTGTTCAGGGGAGAGTACGATAAATTTGGCAACAAAGTTTGATGACGGATTTGTATAGAACAGTTAAAAACAAGCATTTTTTACTATGGGAGGGGGGGTCTATCTCCCCCGTTTAGGAAGTAGGGGCAATTTAAAAAAATATGTACATTAAATGGGAAAACAATAATTAACTGTACTACTTACAGTAATACTTACAGTTAAGTATTATACCTTTTTTTTAAAGCCAACATTTTTGTTTATTAGCTTGTTTTTAAATCAAGTCAAAACTATGCATAGTTTTTGAAAAAAATAGTTTTAAAGTCAAAATTTGTGCAAAAAAAAGTAAAAAAAGGGTTAAAGTGTAATTTTTCAATACATCAAGATTAATTACCACTGTTTTTATTTCAGAATTTATTGCTCTTTGTTTTTGATCAAAAACTGAAAACTAGATGATTTTATGTCTTTTGGTTCTTTAGAAAATTGAAAATTACAGAAACAAAATATTTCAATTAAATTACCTTTTCCTTGCTTAAGTAGGCTTATTTTGATAGTAATAATCGAATAAGGATTAAGATATGTTCATCTTGCACGCACTCAAACTTGCACCCACCCCAAATCCTATAGTGTAGCCAAGCAGGGAGGCAGCATGCCCCCCTTAGGCATCTGTTTGCATCGTAAAGTCAAGTAAAGCAATTCATTTAGCATAACCCAGAATGCACCACGAGGATGTAGAATTGCATTGAATTCCGCGTCCCAGTCATTTAGTCTTTAAGTAAGTCAGGAGTTAGTAAAAAAAAGTCACGTCAATTTTCAATGTGTTGAAGGTATGTAAGTCTCGTCAGTGAATTCATCGTCCGTACTAGTGTCACTGTGGAGTTCGTTAAGTTCGTCATTGATGGTAAAGAGTCGAGGTTGTTTTGGCGGTAACACATCTTCTAGGTGTTCACTGCGAACGTCGAGGGGTCGAAGTGCTTTAGTTCACTTTCTTTTCCATCAATCAATCATCTTGCACCCACCGAACCTTACTCCCTTCGTACCTTGCACGCACTTCAACTTGCACCCACCCCAAATCCTATAGTGTATCCAGGCAGGGGGGTTGCAGATCCCACTGTTGCATACCACCAAACTCGCACCTACCATTGTTACTATCAAAATAAGACCAGTCAAGCAAAAAAAAAAATTAAAACAATAGTTGTGGTTTTTTTTAAATTTTCTCGAAAACTGAAACACATAAAATCATCTAGTTTGCAGTTTTTGATCAAAAACAAATAAGAGCAATAAATTCTGAAATAAAATTCTGGCTTTAAAAAAAGGTATACAACTTGTAAGCATTACCGTTATTTTTTAATTATTTTTTTCCATTTAATGTACATATTTTTTTAAAGTTCCCTTACCGCCTAAACGGGGGAGATAGACCATCCCCTCCCATAGTAAAAAATGCTTTTATTAAGACCCTCTACCAAAAACCGTTATTATATCTTGTCGCCAAACTTATCGTACTCGTGCCAGTGTTCAAGTGGAGTAAATGAACTTATGATGATATTATCACCATTTAAATGCTCTGCGTTCAATATTATTCAAGAGGCTTAAGTAAGTTGCAGAAGCAGCAGCCAAGATATGGGAATTTTACTCAAGCTTTAAACGTATATAAGTCTTGTAGATAACAGCCAGACCAGAAGGGGTAAAATATTTCTTGCATCGCCTAAGGAAACCCAAACACCTTGCGGAATTTTTGGCGACAACACGTATGTGATCGTTCCACAAAAGGTGGTTGTTGAAACACATACCGAGAATATCGAGATGAACAGTCTCATTGTTGCAAGTGCCATCCATGGATAATGTCAAAGAGGGTATATCTCGCTTTAAAGATACAAGACAGCATTGGGTTTTCAAAGCATTAAATTCCACGCGGTTTTTTAATCCCCATTGAACAAAGCTGTTTAGGTCGGAATTTAATGAGCTTTTCATGTTTTTTCGTTGCAGTTCCACATCCGAAGAAGAGAAATGTGAGTTTAAAAACGAATATGAAAAGCTAAGAGTATCCTATCCTCACCGAAACAATATATTGGATTAGAACTTGCAGACAGGAGATCATTAATAAAAAAATGAGAAAGAGTGTTGGAGACAAAACAGAGCCCTGGGGCACACCAGCACTTATTTTGTGGTTTTCAGACTTGAACCCATCCAATGCAACTTGTGTTAACCGATTAGAAAGGTAATTATTAATCCAATGAAGGAAGGATTCATGAAAACTGAAAGCACACATTTTTGATAAGAGAGCCTGATGCCAAACCCTATCAAGTGCTTTTGAAATATCAAGTGCAATCATTTTGCGCGGTAAAATGAACCATGAGATCACTAGTGGACCTATTGTTTCGTAAGCCGTAGTGACGGTCATTAAGAAGCTTTTGATTCTCAAGATATTTCTTCAGCTGATAATTAATCAGCGTTTCAATGACCTTGGAAAGAAGGTACGCAAGTGCAATCGGTCCGTAATTAGAGGGGGAGAAAGATTCGCATTTTTTGGGAATGAGCTGGGAAGTTTTCCATCCGCTCGAAACACGATCTGAGGAGAAGGACAGATTAAAAGGCTTACGCAGTTATTTTGCCAACTTTGAAGAACACCTCTTCAGAATAAAAGCGGGGATACCATTCGGACCAGCGAATTATGAATTTTGAGATCTTAAAGAATTCTTGCCACAGTACGAGTGCAAACAAATATTGGTCCCATAGAATCACTAACTCGCTTAAGTACAGGCGGAGTCATATCACTCACTGGCAGTGTTGAATTGGTGGCGAACTGCCTAGCAAAGAGATTAGTTTTCTCTTAAGAGCTAACAAAAGGAGTGTCATTGACAACGAGCGTCGAAGCCGAGGAAGAGGAAGAATTCATCATGTTTTTTACAAATGCAATACAAAATTTACCACAATCGATTTATTTTTAAAACAATTCATCATATAAAGTATATGCTGTCATCAGGAGAGGACCGTAAACACTGTCAAAACGTCACCATCGACAGACGTAACTTGGAATTAGTAAAGGACTTTGTCTACCTATGCTCCGCAACACCAGCGCTAAAATCAAACGAAGAATTACTCTTGCTAACCGCTGTTTATTTAGAGTAAGAAAGCAACTGAGAAGTAAATCCCCCTCTTTAGGGACCGGATTTTCACCATATAAGACCGTCCTGCTATACGGTGCAAAAGGATGGACTATATGAAAAAACCGGATGAAAAGTTGTGTCGTTTCGAAATAAAATTTCCTTGCGTGATCTGCGGTCCCGTTTGATTAGAAGGGGAATGGAGGAGAAGATGGAACGAATAGCTGTACGGGCTGTACAGCGACGTAGACTAAGCCAGACGGGTCACGTAGAACGGATGGAAACTAATGCTTCGGCCCGGAAAGTCATCGAATTCACACCCACAAGGTAGCGCAGTAGAGGAAGTCCGCGGATCGGGTGGCGCGCACAAGAGGAAAGTTACCTCACCCAACTTTTAATGCGAAACGGGAGACATTTGTTGAGTGAGGCCCTAGTTCACAGAGCACTGTAGTGCCACCTTAAGTAAGTAATCATATGTGAGATCGAGTAAGAAGTCACATATTCTCCGATTGAAGAAGTTGTCGAAATGTTAGTCACCATGATGGCGAAATTTCATAGAGCTGCAATGTTTTATAGAAACTAAAGCAACAAAGGGGTATGCTCATTTTCGGCCCGGAGTGTACACCAAAGAATTTGGTATCAAATTAAAGGTTGTTCTAAGCCCGATATATCTACAAAAATATTTTGTCGATAACTCATGGGAGATCCGAGATATTTGAGATTAAAGTTCGAAATGTCCAACCATTAAAAATCTGCACTTTTTCGACATAAATGCTTATATCTTTCGATACAGAAAAGTTAGAAAAATCAAAAAGGTAAAAATAAAGGTGTCAAAAATATCTTTTAAATGAAACTAAAATTACATTTGTATGATTTAAATATTTTGAGTTATTTTTAATCAAACCTTTGAATAACAGTATTTTTTAGGTAAACTTTTGTACGATAATATCTTTTAAAATTCAATGATGATATTAATTTTTTTGGCACCAACCTTTATTTTCATATATAAGTTTTTAGGGTTATTATAAACTAAATAATAATTAAAAAAAAATAAATAAGCAATGGATTTGGAAAAACATAATTCTAATCTGAATCATAGGTCACTAAAAGGTTGTTTAAAAATTGAGAAGGGGGTCTTAAATTACTCTCATATCTTTCCCAACTAAAAAACCATATTATGGTCATAACATGAGCGCAGCATCCAACCGTTCTTCGACCTACTAGGCAATTGCAATAATATTGTAAAATTGACCTTTGGCAATTAACGCATACCTGTCTTCGATTTCCTACACCTGAGCCATGTTCGTTTCTTTGCACTTGGGAACTATTTACGTTACTTGTATTTTCATTAAAAGTTGAATCGTAATCCATTTTTGTCAAAAAACATATTTTAAGAAGAAATCACATCAAAAAACCAAATATCAACTGCATCAAACCAAAAAATATAACGGAAACAAACTTATTGACAGATATTTAATAGCGTGAGTGGTTAACTCTTTCCTGTATGTTAAACTTATACCGCTCACATGCTACTCTTCTAACATTATAGTGTTAGGTATAAGATTTTTTTTAGGTCTTTTAGGAGCATATTTTTGAATTATTATTGTCAAAATGAATACATTTTTTAAAAAACCCTAAGAAATTATATATGAAAATAAAGGTTGTGAACTAAGTCACTTATTGGTGCCAAAAAAAAATTAATATCATCATTGAATTTTAAAAGATATTATTGTACAAAAGTTTGCCTAAAAAATGCTGTTATTCAAAGGTTTGATTAAAAATAACTCAAAATATTTAAATCATACAAATGTAATTTTAGTTTCATTTAAAAGATATTTTTGACACCTTTATTTTTACCTTTTTGATTTTTCTAACTTTTCTGTATCGAAAGATATAAGCATTTATGTCGAAAAAGTGCAGATTTTTAATGGTTGGACATTTCGAACTTTAATCTCAAATATCTCGGATCTCCCATAAGTTATCGACAAAATATTTTTGTAGATATATCGGGCTTAGAACAACCTTTAATTTGATACCAAATTCTTTGGTGTACACTCCGGGCCGGACGTCCCTTATAAAATGAGCAATCCCCTTTGAGGACTTTCCATAAGATTGCTATTTTTTTTAAATAAATATTTATTGTGAGCGGTGACTGGTGACTGGTTCTTCTGTTTATATTGTGAATATGCAAAAGGGCACATATCTGAAAATTTAAAATGTTTAGGAATTGAAAAAACTGGTTACTTTTCTAACTAGTGCATACATTTCATTTTTTATATATACAGGCGATGACTTTTACGAGTACATATTGTAGAATTAATACCAGATATGTGCTGTTTTCGCACTTAATGGGCGAAGACAAGCATTTACATCACATTGGTATACAAAAAAACGCATTTAATAAAATCTTTGGCTTGAGTTTTTTCGACTCTAAGTAGAAGATAATGACGGTATTAAAGTTAACCAATAACGAATGACGCTTTAGAGCTCAAATATACAACAGCAAACAATATACCATTTATCAAAATTTAATCCCAAAGCTTGTTTCAAATAAAAACTCTAAGTTTTATTAAGGATTGTGTACTATGGTTTTAGTTGTTCACGTAGCTTGTAGCCCATCTAAAAATCCTCAACAAACTGACAGGCATACTAAAAGCTTTATGCTGCTTAAACTCTTTTTTCAAACAATCGTGGGTAATAAGTTGTAGTTATGGTTTTTTTCACTAAAATTGTATTCATATCATCTTTACATTCATTTTGTATGTTCGTTCGAAGTGTGTTTCTATGATAATTTCAAATTTCAAGTTGATGATATTAATTGAAGGAGCTTCACACATAAATGTACATACACAAGTACATATGTATCTCAGTGGATATTTTATGTTATGTTTTTACATTATTTGCAACAATCATAACAGCTTTTAGTCACTATTGTCTATTTTGGGAACACAAAACTTTCTCTTTTGAATTATTTCACTTATTATAAAAAATGAGTACCAGTGGTTATGTCTGAATTGGTATGGTTCTTTTGGAATAAACCTGTCAATAATCTGTACAATGTTAAATTATTTTGTTTGCAACATTACTTTAAGAATAAGACTGTAGACGCCGACGACGGGTACAGGAACCAATAGAAACATCAATAAGACCACAATTATAGCAATCCTATCATAATAGCAAAACCATCATTACAAAGTCATTTACTGACGCACGAAGACATGCAAATCAAAGTATTGCTTAGAACTTTTGAGTCTCTAAAGAAGAATGGGCATCTTGGTCTAACTATTGGCCAAAATTTTAATACATGTATGTCGTTGAAAAACTTGGGTTTTAATATATGGATATGTTTAAAACATGTTAAAAATTACAATAAGTGCAAAAATCAGTAGCAATAGTGCGCTATTTAAATGACAGCATCAATCAGTTTTGATGAACTAAATAGATCACATTTAAATTTAGGACCAATGGCCAATAATAATAGCAAGTGTCGAATAATTGGATTGACAGTATGAAAATTGAATTGAATGAATGGGAATAGTTGTGCACACAATTAAGATATACAACGCGTTAAATGTCTTACTTCAAGAGCTTCATTTTTGGTGGTGTGCACAAATTGTAAACCATTGAACTTAAATAGTATTACAATAAACGATTCTGCCTTTTGACAATACAAAATTCTAATTCCCAAAATGAGTCGCAAAATAAAGTTGACAAAAATTGTAGTGTTGTATACGTAATTAAGGAAAACAACATGTTTTATTTGACAACTCGATGGCGTCGGCTTAAAAACATGGTCGTTATTATGTTTATACATTTTTCTATGTAAACAATAATCGAATTCCAGATTTTTACTTTACTCAATGATGAAATATGAAAAGCTGATTCTTGATTTTATAATTTGCGACAAAATTGTTTCAATGAAGACGTCATTTTAATTGTATCCTCATCTGTCAATGAGTAACCCTTTCCTAAAACATTTAATTCTAATCAAGCTTGTAACAACAATTTGCATTTGGAAAGCAATCATTTTCTCTGCAAAACTTTTTATAAACTTATCTAAGTTCGCTTTAAAAATAAATTAATAAATTGGATGGCGCAACAGTACTCGCACACGGGAATGGTTGAGAGTTGTAAGTCACTAGGCCCTGGTTCACAACGGACTGTTGCGCCACCCCATTTGATTTGATTTGGATGGCGCAACAGTCCGTTTGAGAACTAGGGCTTAGTGACTGACAACTCTCAGCCATTCCTGTGTGCGAGTACCGTTGTCAGGGATGGAAGGAACCTACAGTTTTAAGCCGGATCCGAACGGCAAATTTGATAAAGCACTTTTCATGGCAAGAATTACTCTTGGAGAATTTGTCAATTCCTCGCAAGAGGCAGTACCCTCGAAAAAAACTTTAGGTAGCATAGGCAGGGATCGAACCCAAGACCTCTCGCATGACAGTACACCTTAATAACCATCATGCCACGGCTACTAAATTCGCTTTACAAGAATAAAATTTATAGTTTTTTGGAACGAAATAGCATAATTTTTTAAAGCTTTTTTTTTCAAATTACACTTTTCAATATTAACTTTTCACTTAGCATAAGAAAGCGTAGTGGAACAGAAATTTCGAAAGAAACATAAAAATTGCATAGACTTTCCAAGTTACACTTATCATTATCAAATTTTGTAGTAATGCTGTGGAAGAAAAAATATTGTAAATTAACGAAAAATAAATGCAAAGTCAAAAGTTGATAAGTTGTTTCGTGGAATAGGACTGAGATGCCGTATTTTTAGCCCATTCTCCACTTGCAGACGTAAAAATGACTTATATATGGAAATTTATTAATTTTTCCTGTCAAATTTAAACAAACCGGGAACGTTCTATTAAATTTTATTTGTGAATAAATTTGTTTAAGTGAACAGTTTTTAAAATTAATTTTTAAACCCAAAATTACAAGCAAAATATTTCAACAAAATTACTATCTAATTTTCATCCAAAGTTTATGTAATTAAGCTTGACTTTTGTGTTAAATTTTTAACACAAAACGATGGTAAGTTTATTTCGTAAACAATTGATAAATATGAATTATGGTCCAGGGAATGATTTCAGTAGGGAAGCATAATGATTTTACGTTGAAAGGTTCCTCAACATGAGATTTTCCCACCCCGCTCTTCACTTCTTGCAAGACTTCACAATCGTCTACATTAACATAGATTGTTGTGAGGAGAAAGATCTTTTGATAAATTGCTGTACGAATGATCAAGATTTCCAGAAGCTCTCAATATTTTTGTGTACGTTTAAATTAAAGTATACGTTTATATTAATATTTTAACGAGAATATTTCCATTCAGGAATAGAGGAGACCAGTTTATATGCACAATCGGAACGCCTAAGTTCTTTACCTATGTGTAAGCAATAGATGATAGTGATTTTGGATGAACTGGGCTACATCATTTAAGCAGAACCAAATAACAACTTTTTTCCTAAACTCCAGACTCAAACACAAATCTCAAAAACTTTATTTACATTTGTGTATAAAGGAAATTCTACTGATAGAATATTACAAGAAAGTAACGCACTATAACGTACTTATAAGATTTATTATTTATTTTAATAATCTTGATTGGATATTATAATTTCGTGTTTAAAACAATGCTACTTTCATTAATCTCCTTTCTACAGCGAACATTCTCCAAGTTATGTTCCTCATTGTTCCTTAGAATCATTGCATTTTGTTTTAAACAAACAAAACCCAGTTTAGTTAAAACAAATATTGAACTATCACAAATACCAAATGCGCTGATAATGCGTAAATGGTCTGTCTAATCGCACTGTTTTATACCTAACACTTTCATGTGTCACATGATTTCGGGACCGCATAGGCTTTTCTGTGTGCCTAAGGGCATCTAAAATTGGACACTGCCATTTTCTACGCACTATTTAAAGCTTTATAATTTGTGAGGGAGTGACTTAACTGATTAGGCTAGATAAATAAGCAATATAGTTATTTTGTAAATAAATCTTTTTGATTAATTTTTTTCCGAGGAGATAGAATAGATAAATTTGAAACCACCTTTCCCACTCCAAAAATTTTATTCCAGTTCGCAAAAGACCAAGATCCGTAAATCCATCTAGCCTCCAGAAAGGAACAACGCACGCCCCTGTATATTGGTAGCTACTTCTGAAGCATGCACTCTATCTACATACATACAAATTGTAGTGAATAAGAAAAATGACAAATATAGTAAATAGGTATATGTTCACACATAAAACGAAACTTTCTTATCATCTAAGAGTTGATAATGACAAATGATTACATTATAAAGTAAACAATAATAAATAAATAAATGTGTTAACCTAATTTTAAGTTCTTTTTTTTTTCTTTTTTGTTAATTCAATCTTGACACTTGACATTCGTTTAAATTGTTGTGTATCATGCTTCTGTTTGTATTTGTTTTGTATGGTGAAGCGGTGGTGGTTGGTGGGAGCGGCATAGAGATGGCGGTGGTGGCAGTTTCTACACAAACCAAAAACAAAAAACAATAAAAGCAGTAGACGGTTGAATTTTTATCCATGAAAGCTGCTAACAATTTGGCGATTATATGCGATTGAAGTAGATGTACAAGAATTCTTAAAATAGCTTTACTTTACTTCAGACAAGACATGTTGTTTGGGTAAGGTATTGATTGTCTATTATCTATTTTCTGTAACGGTTCCAAAACTTTTAATAAACGAATTCCAACTTATACAAGTTGGTACTGAACGAAAAATAAAGCGGTTGGGCTAAGCTATTTAGTACGTACCTAACCTATTTGGACGATTTCCGTATTTTTGGACGTTCATACGTCCGTTCCTTGGAAATGCAATGGCATGGCAAAGATGTGCAGAAAGGTAAAATTCATCGAGTAGTTTTTTTTTAAAATAGCAATTAAAGTAAAAGAGGCTGTGATGCGACCCACACTGATAACTTCTCTTTCCGTCTGTCGATTTGTCTTGCTTAAAATTTTTGTAGCTTTTAGTGATTTGTTAAAAAGTTGCAAAAGCTAAATTTTTCTAAAAAACGACCAACAATATTTTGCACATAATGAAATAATTTCATTTCTTGTATTGTAGTGTTAACAAGATTTTTAGTCGAAATCCAATTTATAATAAATTTAGTAGCATTTCTTGAAAGTTTTTATTTCTTTTAAAAACAAAATACATATTGTTTTTTTTTTCTTAGAAAGTTTAGCAAAAAATTAAATCATTTTGAAGTCAATCCTTCATTTATTCACGAGCTATCGATAACCGAATATCAATTTTTACCAATTTTGCGTACTAGCTATTTTTTGTAGATTTTAATTTTTATAAAAAAAAACTGACTGTTGTATTTTTATAAAAAAAATTACTGAATGTCGAAGACAATATTTTCTATAACATAGAAATAGTTTGAAGCTACTATCTTTAATTTTTAAAGAGATATATGAGTCGAAAATCAATTTTGACCAAGTTTTATTAATGTTGGTTTTTTAGGTTTTTATTTTTTGTAAAAAAAAATTGTCAATTAGATTTTACTCAAAATTTTACCAGATCTTAAAAACGTTATTTTACATTAAAGAAAATTATTTTGGAGATAAAACCATTTATTGTTTGTAAAATATTTAAGCGACAACCAATTTTTTTAATTTTTTTTTCGATTTATACAAAATAAACATTTAATAGAATGTTTTTACAAAAATATACTGGTTTGGTAATACTTCACAATATATTACATAAGATATCAAGTCGCTAGCATTAATGGTTCTTGAGATATTTCGGGTCCATTCTGTTTTTCTCTGCGTTATTATCTGTAATTTATTTGAAGTCGATGTCTTTTCTGGTTCTTTAGAAATGGACGACAAAACAATTTCCCGAACGTACGGACGTACGAACGTACGTTAACAAGCAAGCATTAACATCTCTCTAAGAATCTTTTATTTAGACTCAATGGACCTAGAAACGTCGAGAAATGTCAACATTTTCAATTCGACAAATCGGTCTGATTACCAATACCTCCAAAGAATACCACTAAAAGTTTAAAAAAAACTCTGTTTCATTTTATACAAAATATTGTTATCATTTGGACACTTAATTATTATCCTTCATTCAAATTACTTGTTTTCGAATATTGCCTCTAATGATCTAATGAATGTCTTCGTTCCATAGTCACCTTCACTTTATTTTGATGAGTTGCGTTCAATAAGAAAGGCGACGAATAAAGTGAGAAAAAAGTGCTTATGATTATTGGATCGCTGCAGCCGGTGACTATATTATTATATTCACGTCATGGAACACTGGATCACAGGAACTTTGAACTTGGATCTCTGCATGACAGACCAAGTGCTTAAGCCCTTGGAACTTTTGATTTGACATAACAAACCAAAACTTTCTGTATTCAAATCTCATTTAATGTTCGAAACTGTTTCAACCGGTTGATAAAACTAGACCACAGCGATTTTCTTAAAAAGGGTACTTGTCATTATTTTCTAGTAGCTTAATATCCTAAATAAAATAAAATAAAAATATCTTAAATGTAAGCTAGGATAGGATATTTTCTGACAGGTATTTTTTGAGTCTTAATGTAGAAAATTGGTGAATATTGAAAGCAAACTTATACACGTTCATAAATTGCAAGTAAGATCTAAAAATAAAGCATACGAAGAAGCTGTTGCTGTTGCTTTGTTATTGATTAAAAATTCTTGGTCTATGATAATCTAATAGATTTTAATATACGAATGTTAAAATATCATATATTAAAGCTAACAAATTACAATGCGTTTATAAACAAAACAAAAATAAATTTTTAAAAGCTTTAACCTAGTTATAGGACAACTGTTTCCATTGAAAGGGTTAATTTTAGCTTTTTACAGGGTTGCCATCGGCAAATTTCTTTTGTTGTTTAAACATTATACCTGTTTTCTGCGACTAAAAGAAAAAACGGCGGATATGTGTTCAGAATTTATCAATGGGGAGACAAATTAAGAATAGTTTCAATTGGGTAAATTCCAATTGATTGATAAACTAGCAAATTATATAAATTTAAATAATTTATTATTCAACTGTCCACTGCATGCCTTAAAAATGAGAAATGATGAATTTTAGGAATAAGCTTATAGAGACTTGGTTTCCAGCTAGATAGCCAAATATACTAAAGTGTACTGTATTTTTTAATACATAATTGTATTAATTTTGGAAATGCTTGCCAATTGACTTTTCGTGTAAGCATAGGTACAAATTGAACTTAACGTTTCTAAAACACGTTTTCGTCGTTATTGCAAATTTCACCGCAATAACAAGAAATAAAGGAAACAGCTTTTAACAGAATAAGGCATATATTTAAAAAGATACCTTTCAACTATCAATTTTTAAATAAAAGTTTTAAATTGTTGTAAAAAATAGTGCTCAACAAATTGTTTAAAATTTGGAAACATTTTAAGCTTTTAACTTCAAGAAATTTTATTTATTAAGCAAGTTGGTAGCCCTTATAAAAAGCTTTATGGTAGATATATCTAATAGATACTTTTGTAAACAAAAACAATAGGTAGTTTCTACCACCAGCATGTAGACACCTCCACATGCATAGTTATCTGACAAACATAAACACTTGCTTCCCACAATTATGTTTAAACTAATACATCACCAACAAAAATTATATCCTATATCTTACTGTAGATAGATGGGTACATGCATATTTGACTAAATTTAAAATAAGAAGATGGGTAGGCGCAGGCATCTTCCTACCGAAGTATGTGCTCTTCAAAACACAAAATAGGAACGATTCCTATACCTTTCGAGGACCGTCTTTTCCATTTTTTTAACTGGATAACATGGAACATAGTAACACTGACAGTCTAACAGTCTGTCAGTCGTACCTATGCCGTTGTCTCAATCAATTAAATATGCTACAGGAGTACAAAATATCAGAAAGAAAAAAGCTTTCACATACATGCCTGCATAGAGGAATACTAAAAGCATACAACGATTTTATTTAGAAACCAAAACCAGCATAACCACCCGGCTCAGACCTCATGCCCGTATAGCCGTATGGCATGCCTCTATGTAAATGCATATACATATATAAATTAAAAGCGAAACTTATTATTTTTAATTCTTTACAACGGCAACGATGCAATTGCAATCGCGTTCTAACACAGTAACACACCATATGAGTACAGTACAGTTGTACAACCATCCTTCCCGCCTTCCACCCCCTTCCTCTATCATGTTCGGTTCTCATTGAAATTGTCTAACACAAAACAAAGTGTCTAAGCTTTAAACAACCATAGCCAGCCCCAGCAGCGCAGCGCAGCGGCCCTCAGTTACTGACTTAATGACTGTTTGTCTGACTATTTCGCCAAATAGACTGCCGGCGCGGTGCGACGCGAAGCGACGCGGCACGGTGCATATACATACTTACATACATAAAGAGGTACCTGCAACTCTCCAACGACACTATGTGTGTGCTGTGCAAGAGGAAAATAGCTTGACGGCAATGACAATGTATTTTACGCTTAGTAGGTCAACAAAATTCCGGCCAATGGCCTTTCGCTTTCAATGTGTCGGTAAGAACTAGCTGTGAATACTAATGCACTGAATGTTATGAGTCTCTATGAACTTTTCATTTCTTTTGATAGTTGTGCATGTGGTGGAAAGAGTTTTTGTTTTATTGCACGTGTATAGGGTTTCAGCTTAGAGTGAGAGAGCAATATAGAACATTAACTAACACCTCTTTAAAAAACTAAGCTTTTGAGAGCGACGACGCTAACGAAAGTTCTCCCTTAACAAACACAATCTTAAGCGAAATGTTTATAAACACTAATGTGACAAAAATCTAGGGATAGTGAGTTTTGAATTTAGTAAACATGTTGCGTTGAGGTATGAGTATTGTATCAAAGGAAAAACAGATCAAATACAATTCTAGGAAATTATTCTAACTCACCTCACTGTGTAGATGTTTTGACTGATAAAATTATGACCCGTCACATGCCAATAACATAGAAAAGCCTCATTTTCCGTTCAAACATTTTCTTTTAATTGGCTAACCTGTCACATATCACCGTATCATATGAACTCATTATGGCTTTATATTAATTTAATACTTTGAAGCTATTTAAGTAGTTTTATTGCGATTTACGTTTGGAACAAATTATTACCACCGCTCCCAATTTTCGACAACGTTTTGCAACAATAACTCGCCGAATTTTCTATTTTTAGGCGTCAAACGTCTCCGGCTTATCTGCGCAAACAACCGACCTCACATAACCCCACACAAAATAGTCCAGCAAATTTAAATCGCATTATAGCTAGAGGTCTGCTGCAAAAGTTTCCTTCAGTAAATTGATTTTATTAAAAAGTTTGCACGATTTGGAAACGATGTTCAGAAACAAGCCTATTTATTATAAAATGACAAACCAAACCGAGGATAGCATAAATCAGTTGACAGCCGTCAAAAAGAGACCAATTTTGCCAGATTGAAAAACCCACCTCTACGAAAAAGAATTTTTATATAATTTTTATAATTCCAAACCTCAACAGATTAAGAATACATACAATAAGTAATAAATGGTCCTTTAAATCACTTTTTTTTTTGAAAATACTATAAAAACATCAAGTGTAGCTTCTGTGCTGTGTGCGAAGTAGCGCTGTTTTGTTGAAACCAAATGTTGCCAATATCCTCCTCTTCAATTTTCGTGAACTAAAATTCCTTCAACAGGCCCGATACCGATCGCGATTGACTTTAACGGCCACTTTCTATTCATTATCGAAGAAAAATGGCTCAATTATGCCTCTGGACCAAAATTCGAACCAAACAGTGTCTTGTTTTGGGTATGTCGGCTTTTCAATGTATGTTTGCGGGTTTTCTGTGCCCCAAATGCAACAATTTTGCTGGTTTATGGAAATAAACTCGCCAAGATCAAAACAAACTTCATCTAAAAATATTATTTTTTTTGGCAAAATCGGCATCTTCTCTAAGCTATGTTCAAGCGTATACACAACTAAAACTAATTATCTGTCAAATCAGACATGAGCTAAGTGTTGCCATTCACGAAATAAGCACTAGTTAAAAAAAACGTAAGACAAGAGAATAAATTCGAAAATTAAAAAATATTCGCTTTTCTGGTTTTCCTTAAAAACGTCATTAAACTGTTTTATTATTTATCAAGCATTAACATTGAGCGTGTAAACCATTGCGGTTTTATCACGAAAAATTGGTGCCTGTCTTACTTTATATGTAACAAGATGGTTAGCAGGATTACAAAAAGCAGAAGATCCACACACACGACAAACATCGTCTTACCTTTAATTGACAATAAAATAACTCCGTAAAATTTGAATACTTAAACAAAAATGTTGGCTATGATTTTCTGGCTGTAATACAAGCTTAGAGGCTTTTCATCTTTCATTGATTTTTTTGAAGTACCTTTGTTACCAATGATCTGTTGAAATTCACAGGACGATTCACATATGCGATTGGTCCCATATTGTTGCACCTGTCCTTGGCAGCTTACACATTACTGTGACCTGGGGCTCTACAGAGTTTAATGTTATGCTACGAGCTAAGAACCGGAAGTTCTTGGCGACAGTAATTTACAAGCTTTGATTTTATACTGTTGCAGAAATCGATGTTGCTGCTTGGCTATCAATAAAAATGGTTATATCAGCCCGTGATAACCCTTAATTATATCTGGCTTTGGAACAGAATGCTTTGATTGATGAGTCTGAGAGAATGGGCAACATTGAGTGTTTCAGAAAAGAAACCTCCTCTTACTCCAGCATCCGTCTTTAAGCCGTACTAAAGCAGATATTGTCGACTTACTTATGTACACGACAATATTCACCCATTCGTTCCTATCAGGGAAGATAGCGCTAAAGAATTTGCTTACATTATGTTCCCTATGTATTCATAGTGACCAAAGGGGCTTTTTAATTTTTGTATACTCTCGTTATGTTATGGAAACATATAGAAAGTCCTAAACAATTTAGGAAACTTCACTTACAATCATCATTCATTAGATAAAACTGCCTTAAACCATCTGTTACGTTTTCTGTTACGCCCTGAAGTAAATGGTAGATAGATATTCAAACTCTTTTTGAAAACAGTCAAATTTCCTAGTATATAGAAGAAGTCATTTCTTATATACCAATATTCAAGAAAGGTTGCAAGGCGGACATAACTAACAACAGGCCGACCGCAAAACTTTTAAGCATTCCTAAACTTTTTGAACAAGATCTTGACCTTTTTCTGTTAATCCTGTCTATTAATGACGTGATGTAACGACATATCTTTTTTCTGAAGATTTTAAAAATAATAAAGTCAACCCATGATCGTATTCTTTTACAAGCCTACATTGCTTTTTTTTATAGATTTTGGTGTGGGAAAAATAGCCTTTCAGCCTTTCTCTCAACCCTTGAAAATACCAGACGATAGCTTTTATATTAAAAAAAGGATAGGATGTGAAATTTATTAAATTTATTTTATAAATTATCAAAAATCTTAACTGCAATTTACACTTTCATAACTACGAGTAGCTACTAATGTTACGTACTTCATAAGGTATTATTAAAATAGGTCCAGTTGTTTTTCATTTATAACCTTATATTGTTGTAATTATTTATAAAATCTAATTTTCATTAAAATATTTGTTGAAATCTCTAGTTTTGTACTTTTTGAAATAAAAATAAGAAACTTAAAAAAAAAATCCAAGCTTACTAATTTTAAGAAAAAAAAAAACTTGAACGTCATAACTATCTTAAATGATATTATTTATTATTTAACAAACACATTTTAATTAAAAAACAGTCAACTTTTTGTACTTTTTACCTCAATGTTAAACACAATTTCTGTCGTGTCTTCTTCTTCATATTGAACTAAGCTGAATTGTCTTTCCTTAAAATTGTTTGCCACAGGTAGGTTATTATAAACCACAAATATGTACATATACATATATAAAAATAAATAAATATAAAATAAAACCCAGATTAATATTTTTGATTCAAATAGAAAAAACTAAACTCAAGTAACCCCACAAAAATTGCCCCTAGAGATATGTTATATATTTTGCAATACATATCTTTCGTCCTTAAAATCTGTCTGCAATTTATAGGACACAAACACAAAACTGAAATACAAGCAAACGAATAAAAAAAGAAACAACATAACAGCAAACAAAGAGAATAATATAAAAGCTGACACCCGCTATCACTGTTCATATTATGCAGCAGCAGCAACATCAGCATCAGCATCAGCATGGCTGAAAGATATACAAAAGGCAAAACAGCAAATTAAAAAAAATAAGGATTTTGCATCATGAAGCCAACAAAAAAGGTGAGAAACAGGACGAATATGAACAGGATACACATCAGGAAGTGGTTGTGAATTAACCCAATTCCAATGTTGAAACAAAACGAACAAACAAATTTGGAGCAACATCCTCATGTTGGAGAGCAGTGACACTAACGTTGAATATCCTTTCACAATACCACTTATAAAATCTGAACACTGAAAAGTACATATTGGTTTGTCCTGCTTAGCTACGTTTGCTTTTGACAACCCAAGTGGCCTGGTGTCACTTGACAGCCACTGGTTCAGCTATCAACTAAATGGAGCTAAGATCGAGCTTATGGTTTATGAGACTTATTAACCGTAACAAGATATGTATCTTTACAAAAGGTGACACAAGCTCACCAACATAAAGAGTCACCTTGTGTAGGTTAGTGCAAGTGCATAGATACATTGTTTTATTCATTGTTCGGTTTCTTTTGTTCCAAAAAAAGGAACCATCTGGATTATGGACATTTCAGATCAAATTTTATTTACGACTTGTTACGAATCTATTTGACAAATTGACATAATATTTTTCTTAAAATTTTAAAGCACATTGTCAATGAATAAAATAAGCATAAGCATGTAAGCCAATATGCAAATGCAATCATTTTTTAATTTTTTTTTAAACATTTCATTTGATTTAATAATCATAGATATATTATGGATAAGTAAGTACATACGTTTTATTTGAAATTCTTTTGTAAGTACATGGAAAATTTTAGTTTTTACTTTTAAGTTAAAATTTAATTTTCTTTGTAAATTTATTTAATTGTAGTGAAGGATAGCGCGTACATCAAAATTGATTTAATTTGATGTGCAGTTAATGGCAAAAGACCAAATTTTGTACTACGAGTACCAATTGATAATAAATACATGTCGGCTTCTATCGAATAAAAGTACCTTGGCAGCTGGTTAAGTCAATACGTTTAGTCAATTACTGATCAAAAAAAAAAATGGGTGGCGAACAGTCTGTTGACTTACAACTATTCCTTTGTAAGAGTATTGTTATCAGGGAGAGAGGGCACCTACAGTTTTAAGCCGAGTTCGAACGGCTTATTTGAGAACGCACTTTTCATGATAAGAATTACTCTTGGAGAATTTCTCAATTCTTTGCAAGAGGCTGTACTCGTGAAAAAAAAACTTTGGATGGCATAAGCAGGGATCGAGCCCAAGACCTCTGGCGTGACAGTCCAACTCACTTACCATCATGCCCAGGGTAATACATAAACATAACTTAGCAGTTGATAAAATGTTATTTCATATATATTTATCCCATACCCGGCCTTTGTTTGGGGGTATGTTCAATGTTGACCTATCTCAATTCGTGTGTTTCACGGACCAAGTTGTTTATAATAGAGCCAACATACACAGAATGGGTAATTTTGTATTAAAGCTGATTGGGGGAGGAATGGCAAGACCAATGTTATCAATGTTATGTATTAGTGCGTAGGACTGTCATGCCAGAGGTGTTCGGTTCAATACCTGTCAGGTCCGCCTTAAGTTTTTTGCCCGGGTACGGCCTCTTGCGAGGAATAACAAATTCTCCAAGAGTAAATCTTGTCATAAAAAGTTCTTTCTCAAATTAGCCGTTCGGATTCGGCTTAAAACTATAGGTCCTCTCCATCCCTGACAACATTACACGCACACAGGAATGGTTGAGAGTTGTAAGCCGCCTATAGTTATATTATTTTTAATCCTGTGGACTACTACCCCTATGCTTAAACGCAGCTTTATTACGCCCGCTCAGATCTTCAAATTAAAGTGTGATTTTTTAAAATTTACACGAAAGTTTTTCAAAAAAAATCCCATATAATATAAACAAAAAATGCATAAAATCTTTATTGGAATCGATAGTACGGTCTATATAATTTAATTTTTGAAAATTATTTCATGCAAATGTTGACTTTGACTGCGCCTCAAATGGTCCATCCGCTCAGTCCAATTCTGGCATACTCTTTCCAACATTTCAGCCGGTATCTCACGAATAAATGCTTTAATGTTGTTTTCCAATGCATTAATTGAAGCGGGCTTATCTGTATAGACATGAGCTTCAACATAGCCCCACAAAATAGTCTAAAGGCGTTAAATCGCAGGATCTAGGCGGCCAATTGACCGGTTCTTAACAGAGCACGCATTTTGATAATAAAGTTCAATAATTTGCTAGTGCTGTTCGTTTGTATCACCAAACTGAAGATAACCCTTTATATATGATGTGAGGAATTCAACTGGAAAGAGATGCAGTATTTCACTAACCTACTTAATCTTATTTGTCCAATTCTTGTAATTTTAGGAATCATGTAGTATATTTTGAGTATTAAAAGTATTAAAATAAGTACAATTAATATTTTGAAACAATCTGATTGTTATTAAAACAAAAAAAAAAAACAAATAATTTACGATGAATAGAGTTTTGGTAGTTACGCGGAAAATCTCAATTTTTGTCTCTTATGCCTGTTGAAAAACTAGCAGACATCCAAATATTTATTTGGCCAGTGTATTTCTTTGAAGATCTTTAATAAAAACTATGCTTTCCAAAATTAAGCCATCTGTTTAAATCTAAAATCACTTTTACCATGCCTTGAACACCTATCAGTTGTTAATATTTATTAATGTTTTAATGACTTTTTTTTTGTATGTGATGGAACACACTCATCTTCACAAATGCGGATAGCGGATGGTGTGCATTATAGGTATACTAATCAATAAATTATAACAATGTACAGAAATGTTTTAAACATGAACTATTAAAACTTATTCCCCATATGCCACCCATCTGAACTCATGACAAACTGTAAACCTCTGTTTAAACAAGAAAATCCCAGAAGTAATACAAAGTTCAATGCCCATCTGTTTTGTCGTTGTGTGTTTATAGTTTATGCGAAACCAAACCAAACGAGCTTTGAAGCCTACTCTTAATGATTTGTACACTGAACTCACCCAAAAACCAAACCACCAACAGGAAGTAAATTTTTCATTGCAATGAACAAAAAGAAAAACACACAAACAAACAAACTAAAAAAAAAAACATAAAATGAAAAACGTTAAACGAAAATGAAAAACGAAAAAAACCCAATGCATAAAAATAGTAATTAAAATGCAAAAGTGCACATTTTCCCCACTGAGCAAATTGTAATGTGCAACATCGGTATGAAGAAAGAAAAATATATACAACAACACCCCATACTCATGTCCATCCCCATCCCCATACCAATCCCCACCCTTTGCAAAACTCTCAGCTGAAGGAAAAAGGTTATTGTTCGGAAAATAGGTAAAGGAAAAGCTTTTATCTCTCTAATAGTTGCTTTTCACTTGTATGCATATGTATTGTATATGTATGTTCCCCCATTGCATTGCCATCTCCACCTACTCCACCCTTTTTCTTTGTACTTACTACTACTATCACCATCATCCACCATCCCTACAGCAATCAAGTGCGAAAACTGTTTGCAAGGGAAAAATGCAAAAGAAACTCAGGGAAAACTGGAAATGGAATCAAAATCAAAGAAATTCTCTCCCCTCACTCCGTCCGCACCGCTCTCAGTGTATCGCTCACTAATTCCGTCTCTAGGTTATGTTTTTTATTGAAAAGTCGCCACACAGTATACCACCACCCTCACCCTCACCCTCAACCTCACCCTCTTTTTCTACCCATTCCACCGCCCTGCGACAGGCCTTGTATTGTACAGCAATGGTATTGCTGGTCGTCGTTTCCTGCTCCTGACCTACCCCTCGGTACACTACACTACCACACTCATTATTGCATAATCTGTGAATGTATTGGTGTGCCGTGTTTCTGATAGGAAAGTTGGGAGAAATGAAAATGGCTCGACTTAATGGCATTCGTTGTGTTGTGTATGTGTATACCTACAACCAATTCAAAAATGCAACGCGTAATAGTATATAGTTTTGTCTTAGTTTTAAAATATATACGGCATTTGTGGCTGGGAGGTGGGAGGTGCGAGGTGGCGTTGCTCTACCAGAGGCGGGTGGTTTGATAGGGGTGAGGGTGATGCTCCGCTGTTGTCCCAAATAAGGGTCATTGCTACTCTACTAGTTCTCTTCATTATATGAATTTTTATTTTTGACTCGAATAATTGCAGCAACTCTGCAAAAATGTTTATGTGTTCCTTTAGCCAAAGATAGAGGCAGTTGAAGGGGGTTGGTTGACGCTGACGCTAACGCTGACGGTGACGGTGATGGTGACGGTGACGGTTGGGAATAAGTGTTGGTAGAGACTCTACGGCATGGAGGTCCAATAGGTACCACATGCACACATACTGCAGCCAGTGTTGTTTAATGATGGGTGAATGCTAATATAAATCCCATAGACCAGAAAGTGAGGCATTCAGCTATTGTCTTGCAACCCCCAAGGAAGTGGCTTAGATTCACATGAACTAATTTTTTTTTTATGTACAAGTCGTTTTTGTTTTTTCCTTTTTTAATACATACATACGTAGGTGTCTATTCCCCGGGTTAGTTTCTATCCGCGATCTTTAACCCCTTCTATAAAAGACATAGAAATTGTATACCTACGAGTATATGCACACGAGAATCAGTCTTCTCTTTGACAAAAGGGTTAAAAGATACAAACAAATATTCTTGAGTGACATCGAGTGTGCACTATTCAACGATAGTATGAGGAAGTTTCTTCACCTGGAATTCTCTCGATTTAATAAGAATCTTAAGCTTTGTGAAGCTTAAAACATATAAAGGAAATATTTTGTGCATTCGTTTATAGTAATTACACTTATAAAGTTTATTTTTTCCTTATTCAATCAAGTTAAGATTATTTATAATTCCTGCTGTTTACAAATAAAACTGAATGCATCAAATAAATAAATAAATAAAGTGGCGCAACGTTCCGTTGAGAACTAGGGCTTAGGAACTTACAACTCTCAACCATTCCTGTGTGAGAGTATTGTTATAAGGGATGGAGGGGACCTACAGTTTTAAGCCGAACTCGAACAGCTAATTGGAGAAAGCACTTTTCATGACAAGACTTACTCCTGGTGACTTTGTCAATTCCTCGCAAGAGGCAATACCCGTGAAAAAACTTAAGATGGCAAAGGCAGGGATTGAACCCAAAATCTTTGGCATGACAGTCCAACGCACTAACCATCATGACATGGCTACTACAAATGCATGGAATATTTGTTTATATTTTTGTTAAGATTTATTTTAGGGAAAGACAAGGCTTATTGTATCATTTTTTGCTTTAAAAGTCTGAAAAGTATAATACAACTCATAGAAGATAACTAGGAACTAGTGGCGTCTTTAGGCATTGGTCCGGTGGGCCAGGTCCCCAAATCCACAAACTCAAAATGAATCTATACAAAAATATATAGAAAACAAAATAGGGTACAGTTCGGTACAAGTGTTGACAGTACACCCGACCTTTCTCATATCGACCAGTTGACTTTTCTAATTCGCTATGTTAAAAATTGTGTTCCCCTCGTAAGGTTCTTAAAATGTATACCTATTCAAAAGCGTAAATCTGAATATTTGGCTGACACAATCTTGAGCTTTCTGGAAAATCAAGATAATTCAATAGAGGATTGTAGAGGACAAAGCTATGATAATGCGTCTAACACGTCGGGAAAATATTATGGTTTGCAAGCAAGATTAAAGGAGAAGAAATTTGCTACCTTTGTACCTTGTGCAGCACATTCTCTTAACTTAGTAGGCCTTCATGCGGCTGGTTCTTGTCGTATAAACAACCTAATAATTATTTGTCATTTTTCGTTTTACATAAAATTTGTGCTTCGCCAATAACTTTGATCGAATCACTATTGTAGGCTAACAAACGTTACGTGGCTGACTTTTTGATTGTGGCCTTTAATTTGATTGCTGCTCTTTTTGACAATACACTACATTCAGCGCCTGTATCTAATTTAAGAATAAGTTTCTTATTGCAAATACTTACTGCTTCTGACCATTTGTGCTCATCGTTTAATGCCTCGACTTTCATTTCGATTGAACTTATGGTATATTCAGAATCATTACTCTCATCGCTGTCATCAGTGGTTTCAACATTATGAGACTGACTTGAATTTTTTATTCTGTTCACTACTGCGGAAGAAAAATGTGTGAAAAGTTGAGTTTCATAAAATCATCATCCAAAATCATCATCCATTCCCACATAAACAAGGCATACCGGCCTACGCTTATGTCACCAACTCCCATCCCACCTCCCACGTTTGTAATGGCGAAAAAGCTAGCAACGATCCTATCTCCTATACTCCTTCTCACTCTAGGTAACCTAGCTGAATTGCTGTTACCGAATCCCAATCTTTCCTTACAAGTCAGAATGATGAACTAACGTCAACTGACTCCTCACCCTTTCTCTTCCTCCCCACCACCTCTCATCATTATTGGGCTGGATCTAAGGTGTTAAACGACCCGTGCCGATGATCAGCCTGGCTGGGGGCCCAATTCAAAAATAGCCCAGTCTCTAACGGAGTATCCGGATACCTGGCGACCTCCGGATTAACTAGCCTTATCTGTACATGCGAATCTCTGTGCAGATGGACCTCTTTTCTTCGCATCTCGTGGGACCAAAATGAACAAAACCAACAACAAAAACAAAAACACATGTGAGACCGGTATCACTTCAGGACCGGGCGGCAGCTTGGTGTCAAAGCCTGCTGTCGTATCTCTTGCGGCCAACACAGAGAAGGGAGTAGTGGCTAACCATGGACCCTCCTCTGCTGTTGGTAGCAACGAGAATAAAAAGGTAGCGATACCTAATTTCAGTAGTGGCAGGGTTGTGAAAAATGGCCCTACCACTACTACTGAGAACACTTCCAGAAATGGAAAAATCTCTAAAGGTCTTTATAGACAAAGGCGGCATGCGGCGAGAATCTTGAAGGCCTCTGGTGCATCATCGGGGGCTGAAAAGACACCGCAGCAAACCGCTAGCGTCGAATGGGCCAAAAGCATAATTGCTACAAATAGATCCAATAAGGACTCTACGTCCAAAAGAGAAAGATCTCTTGAGGGGGCCGCACCGACACCAAAACGGCCTCGGGTGCATAACACGAGCACCCCCCTCAATCCCATCAGGAAACAATCTAGTTTCAGTGACGTCGCGAAGGGCAAAGTCGTGGTTGCGGTCATTGACAGGAGCGATGATGATGGCACAATATCGGCTGATCGTTGGCAGTTGGTCAAGGTTAAGCTCTCGGGTGGCTTTTTGAGCATTTTGAGAGAGCTTCCAGGACCACTTCCTTCCATAAGCGATGGGGGTTGGCATCAAGGCCATGTCAAACTCATGGTTTGTGGCGACCAGAGATCTTGTGACCTTTACAAGCTTGCTGTCAGCCGGTTAGGTGAAGTTTGGCCAGGTGCGAAGCTCGAGGTTGTCGCTGTGGAAGACATTCCCAGCAGACCCAGAGCCCGTATCTGGATACCGATTGAACCTGCTGGTATCGAGGACATTCTCGAGATGGTCAAAGTGTGTAACCCGTCCCTTCCGACGCATAACTGGAAAATAGCCAAGCTAGAGGAGGTGAAGGGTCTTTATAGGAGCGCCATTGTGGTACTCAATAAAGAATCCTTGGCTCCTCTAGCCCTAAACGAGGGCTCCATAAACTATGGTTTCGAAACCATTAAAATTCGAATATATAAAAAAGATGAGGTTAACGCGGAAAGCGGGCCTCCAAAAACTACCGAAGGTGAACTAGCGGTTGGTGAACCTGGGACGTCGTCTTCTCTCCTAACAGAGGGTGACGATGCACTCTTGTCCTCTCCAATCGCGAATGCACCCTCTACAAAAGTCGTGGACAGTCCATCCTTAATGGAGACTGAGGACGACCTTAACATGATCCTTCTGAGCGAGGACGAACTCTTGGGTTCATCCTCAGACACAGAGGATCAAAACAAAACCGTGGTGGAGGTTGATCTGCCTAATTGTAGCCAAAATGCTGCAGTTAGTACAGATTAATCTCCAACACTCCATAAAGGCCTCGGCCTCACTTCTTCTCCGTCTGGCGACTAACGGGGAAGATATTGTCCTGATCCAAGAGCCATGGGTTGCAGGATCCGTTGTTCGAGGACTCAGGACTCCTGGATACTACACACTTTGTGTGACAGATAAAGGTGAACCTAGATCTTGCATACTAGTGAAACGTAGCATTAATGTATTTTTACTCCATCGTTTCAGTGACAAAGATACCACCGTAGCTAGGCTAGAAACAACCAAAGGAAGTTTCTGGCTGGTATCGGCGTATCTTGGGCATGACCACCTTGGCCCTCTCCCTGGAAAAACCCTGGAGAAAGTCGTCGCTGAAGCGGAAAGGCAAAGGATCCGCCTAATTATTGGGAGCGATGCTAACGCTCATCATACTGTATGGGGCAGTACGAATATCAACGACAGAGGTGAGTCTCTTTTTGATTATATTCTTGGTACTAACCTCTTAGTAAGTAATGTTGGTAATGAACCAACCTTCATAACTAAAACTCGACAAGAAGTCTTAGACATAACTCTTGTCTCAGATAGTATACACCATATGATCTTGGACTGGAAAGTATCCAAAGAACACTCGTTCTCTGATCATAGATATATCCAGTTCAATATAAATGTGGATGATAACCCGAGTCCATTGACTTTTCGAAACTATCGGAAAACTGACTGGGCTTTATACAGGAACTTATTACAGAGTTTACTAGAACCTGGACTATCTAGTCCTTCCTCTAACGCTAACGAACTTGACAACAAAGTCAATGACCTTACCTCAGCTATGAACAGATCGCTAGAAATTTCTTGTCCACTTATACACATAAGAGGAAAGAGGAAACCACAATGGTGGGCCTCAGAGCTTGACTCGCTCAGGAAGGAATGCAGGAAACTTTTCAACCGAGCCAAAGCTGCAAGACTAGCCTCTTATTGGGACTCCTACAAAGAATCCCTAAGAATCTACAAGAAGGCACTAAGGAAATCCAAGCGATCTTCTTGGCGATCCTTCTGTGGCATGATAGAAGAAACTTCTGAAGCCTCTAGGTTACGGAAAATTCTTTCAACTAATCCAGCTATGCCAAGCTGTTTGAAAAATGCAGACGGCTCCTGGACTAATTCAAGTAATGAATCACTGAACCTACTATTGGACACTCACTTTCCTGGTAGTTCTCTTACCGAAACTTGCAACAGCTTTGCACGTTCAAGTTCAAATACAACATATCCACAAGGTCTGATCACAAAGGATAAGTTACAATGGGCTCTCAACAGCTTCAAACCATTTAAAGCTGCAGGACCAGATGGAATAATACCAGCAGAATTACAAAAAGCCTCTGATATAATTGCACCAATCCTTGAGGCAATTTTTACCAGCTGTCTTTACCTGGTCCATGTTCCCTCGGCATGGAGAGAAGTTAAAGTTGTCTTTATACCTAAAGCAGGTAAATGCTCCCAAGTTAATCCTAAAGATTTACGACCTATAAGTCTATCATCATTCCTTCTTAAGACCCTGGAAAGATTGATCGATATCCATTTAAGGGCACGTATCGATACAAGACTTCTGTCTTCGTCTCAACATGCCTACTGTAAGGGTAAATCGGTGGAAACAGCGTTACACACTTTAGTACGCACCATCGAATATTCCCTCCATCATAAAGAGTTCACTATGGTTGCTTTCCTTGACATCGAAGGTGCCTTTAACAACGTGGACACATCTGCAATCACTTCTGCACTGACATCTCTAAATTTAGAGAGTTCGCTTCGGGAGTTAATTCATTTAATGCTTACTAGCAGAATAATTAATTCAAAACTGGGCAACTCTTCTAGTAGACGATTCGTTAGTAGAGGGACACCGCAAGGTGGTGTTCTATCCCCTCTCCTCTGGAACCTGGTGGTGAATGAAATCCTAACTAGTCTGGATGCGGAGGGTTTCAGAGTGATAGCATATGCGGACGACGTTGCTATAGCAGTTTCAGGAAAGCATCTTAATATCCTAAAAGAACTCTTACAAAATGCCTTGGACAGACTAATACTCTGGGCTGATCGGTGTGGACTGGGTGTTAACCCACACAAAACCGATCTGGTCTTATTTTCGAGGAGATACAAAATTCCATTTGTCAACCCTCCTTACATTAAAGGAATCCAATTAAAATTCTCAGACGAGGCCAAATACCTAGGTCTTGTCTTAGACTAAATTGGAAACGCAACATACAGGAAAGAGTCAAAAAAGCTACTGTAGCTCTCTTTTCTTGCAAAAAAGCTATTGGTAATAAATGGGGTTTACAACCCAGAATCACGCATTGGCTATACACATCGGTAATCAGACCGATTTTAACGTACGGTGTGGCAGTATGGTGGACTGCTTTAGAGAAAGGTATAAACAGGGATAAGTTGAATAAAGTTCAACGTTCAGCCTGCCTATGTATAAGCGGATCGCTTCGCACGACCCCGTCTGCGGCACTGGACACCTTGCTCTACCTTACACCTCTTGACATATTTAGTAAACAAATAGCTGCAAGCTCTGCTATCCGCCTCAATGCTTCGTCGCAGTGGACTAACAACAACATTGGCCACTCCGTAATTCTAAGGTACTTAGAATCAACTCCAAAGCACACAGACTACACCATCCCCCAACTACAATTCGATAGGAATTTCCAGATTTCTATACCTACCAGATCTTTTTGGGAGGATAGGACATTCTTAGAGGATGAGTCAATCCACTTTTACACAGATGGCTCAAAGACCAAAGAAGGGGTTGGTGGTGGTGTGTACTCTGAACGACTGAAATTAAGTCTCTCATTCCGCCTTCCCAATCATTGTAGCGTGTTCCAGGCGGAACTTTTGGCGATTAAGGAAGTCTTGTCTTGGCTCAAAGAAAACGTGATATCAACATCTGATATCCGTATTTTCTCCGACAGCCAGGCCGCTATCAAATCTCTGGACTCAGTCTCTACAAACTCTATAACAGTCCATAACTGTCGATCATCTCTAATGGAGATGGCACAACAGTTTAATATTCACCTTTGCTGGGTGCCGGGCCATAGAGACATTCCAGGTAACTGTAAGGCAGATGAACTCGCCAGGAACGGTACAGTACAACCCATCCTACCACGTTTGGCAAGTACTGGCATACCAATCGCTACTTGTAAACTGCTACTAATGCAAGACGCTGTGAGGAGGGCAGGCACCAGGTGGACCAACATCACCACGTGTCAAGCCACAAAAAACATCTGGCCAACACTGGATTTAAAACGTTCAAGGTGCTTGCTCTCTCTAAGCAGATCGCATATAAGCTCGATAATAGGTGTCATAACCGGACACTGTCTAATAGGAAAGCACGCCATGAGACTAGGCGTATTCTCAAATGACTTTTGCAGAAGCTGTATGGACGAGGAAGAGGAAGAAACGGTTCTTCATCTTCTCTGCACATGCCCTGCTCTAGCTCGAAAACGCAAGAATTACCTAGGAGAATTCTTCTTTAACGATCTAAACGATCTAAATCATATCGGGATAATCAGCCTCTCACGTTTCGTAAGAGACTCTAACTGGTTCCATTGAGCTTAGGAGGAAGCCTCAAGATTCATGTGGTATCACAATGGGCCATTAAACTGGCCTAAGTGTGTCCGTTCCATCTTGGACAGCCACTATAACCTAACCTAACCTGAGTTTCATACTAAGAGTCTATACTGTTGACAATAATGTAGATGCAAAATTAGGCTGTTGTACTGCTTTCGAATATGATATTGATTTTATTGACAATCCTAAATTCAAAATTATTCCACCGTGCCGAATACCACATACCTTAAGAGGCAAAGTTAAAATTGAGCTAGAGAATATGGAAAAGTTAGGCGTCATTCGAAAAGTTACAGACCCAACACCAGGAGTAACCCCTATCATTATTGTTCAGAAAAGTGATATAATTAGAATTTTCATGGATCCCCAAACTCCTTGGGGAAGATATAGATATCTGCGATTACCATTCGGAATAAGTTCACCTCCAGAAATATTTTCAGAAGTTATGAATCGAACATTAAGTGGTATTAAAAACTATAAAATTGCAATGGACGATATTCTCATTTACTCTGAAAGTAAAGAAAAGTTACGAGTATTACAAAAAGAGTAAAAGATACTTTAAATAAAGCTGGATTCAAACTAAATGAAAATAAGTGCGAATACGAAAAAAAAAATGGATGACATTTTTGGGTCATATATTTACATCAAATGGATATGAGATTGATGCAGACGGTTGATGCAGAAGTTTGAAGCAATTAAACAGTTAAAATCTCCAACAAACATTAAAGAATTACAACGTTTTCTAGGTATGGTTAACTACCTAGGAAAATTCATTTCAAATTTGTCGAAACTAATAAAGATATTGAGTGGTTTTGGGATGCTGAACAAGAAGAAGCTGTTAATAAACTTAAGAAGATGATTTCAACTACTCCAGTGCTTAGATATTACGATGTAAACAAAAGCGTGAAATTATCAGTTGACGCGTCTTCTAAAGCAATGTGTACTGTACATGTTTACTTCAAGACGGTCAATCTGTAGCATATGCAACATGAGCTTTTTCTAATAAACAACAAAACTATTCAAAAAATTGAAAAAGCAATGGCGATTAAATTTGCATGTTAGAAGTTTACTAAAAAAAATAATTGAAAAAGGATGGCCTAACGATCAAAAACTTTTACCAAAGTCTATACGTAGATATGCTACTTTTAAAGAAGAATTGTCAATAGATTGTGGATTATTATTCCAAGCGCGAAAAGTTATAGTTCCCGAATCAGAAATTCATTCAACTATCAAGCAATTACATGCTGGTCATGCAGGAATTGTTAAGACTTTGACAAAAACACGTCAATCCCTATACTGGTATGGTCAAACGACAGATATTAACAATTATGTTCAAGATGCTCAGTTTGCCAACAAACACAAAAAAGCAATATTCGTGAACCAATCATTTTAAAGACAATTCCAAAATATACATTCTAAATAGCATCATCAGATATACGCTGAGCCCTCTTCTATTCCCACTTTTTATAGAAGATTTAACAGATTATATATCTGGAGTTTGCGGGGACTACTATAAAGGCTCTTTTCTACGCTGACGATATAGTACTTCTATCAGCAGCACCACAAACGCTTCAGTTGATGATCAACCAACTATATAGGTGCTGTACTACGTGGAAACTCCAAGTGAACCTTAACAAATCGAAAATACTGGTCTTCAGAAATGCAGGTGGAAGAAATAGTCAGAATGAAAGATGGTTCTTTAATTCGAAACCTATTGAAGTCGTAAATGAGTTTAAATACCTAGGAGTATGTTTTACAAAAAACTTAAGTATGGAAAACATCTTAATAAAAAGCTCTCTAAGGCCAAGAGTGCGATTGGAGCTACATGGAAAAAGTGTTTTGCCAACAAAAGTTTCGTGTATTTGAAGCTGTGTCGGAACCAGTACTATTTTATGCATCGCAAGTATGGGGTTACAAACAATACGAGTGCGTAGAAAATTTGGTGAGATTTTTTATTAAAAGGATATTTCACCTGCCGTCCAACACACCAAACTACGTAGTTGCATTAGAAACTGGTCCCTCGCCACTCTTTATTCAGACGCTGAAAAGTCAGGTAGACTATGTTATAAAAGTTCTACATATGAATAATAATAGACTTCAAAAGAAAGCAGCTTTGCACGTAATCAACCGAAGTTTCAGTTGGTATGAGGAATGGAAGGAGCTCGCGCAATGGTGTGGTATCGAACTGAACCTGCATGTTGGAAATCTCAATGAATGGAGGGGTAAACTTTACGAGCTTATTGCCTTCGTTGACGAGAAGCTTAGGGAGAAGTACATTACAGATGCAGTCAGCTATAACCACAGAATAATCTACACTCAACTTTGTCATAATCTAGGCCCAAAAAACTACTTTAGAAATGAGAATTGTGTGGAAGAAATGTCAACGATGTTGAGACTGCGTGTTGAACTTCTTCAACTGAATTATATGCCACACAGAGAGGATCTCCCAATCTTATGTAGTTTGTGTAACCTCAGGGTAAGAGAAGATGTTTTTCATTTCCTAGGGAAATGTCCGGTTTTAATGGAAACCAGGCGATCCTTCTTCGGCTGCAACATCCTAACTGAGGCAGAAATGATAGCCTATCTAAATAAAATGGAGGTGAAAAAACTGTTTAGCACAAGCTTATCGAAACAGAATTCTCAATGAAATCTTTTGAACAAATTTATATTAATACAATTTTTTGATAATTAAAAAGCTTAGACACAGTGTGATTATGTTATAGTAATTCAATTAAAATTTTAATCTGGCAGACGGCATTGCCATGCTATACTTGATTATTTAATCTTTATACTGTACTTATACTGATATATTTAAAGTATCTAGAAAGGACTATTTGTTGATTGCTGATCATTACTCGGGATTTTCTGATTTTTGCAAGCTCAAAACATCAACATCATTTGAAATTGTTTCATGTTAAAAGAAATGGTTTTCAGTGCATGGAATACCAGACATTTTTGAAACAGATGGTAGTCCACAATACAACTCAAAAATATTTTCTGAATTTTCAAGAGACGGGAATTTCAAACATATTACTTCTTCGCCAAATTTTCGGTATGACGTGGTAGAATGGGATGTATTGTATTATTTTCTTGAAGCCAGGAAAAAAAAAATGGGGTGGCGCAACAGTCCGTTGTGAACCAGGGCCTAGTGGCTTACAACTCTCAACCATTCCTGTGTGCGAGTACTGTTGTCAGGAATGGAAGGGACCTACAATTTTAGGCCGAATCCGAACGGCTAGTTTGAGAAAGCACTTTTTCATGACAAGAATTACTCTTGAAGGATTTGTCAATTCCTCGCAAGAGGCAGTACCCGCGAAAATTAATTTTTTTTTTTTAAATTAAGGTGGCACAGGCAGGGATTGAACCCAAGACCCCTTGCATGTCTACGCTACAATGACTGGGAAGGCGGAATGAGAGGCTTAATTTCAGTCGTTCAGAGTACACACCTCCACCAACCCCTTTATTTGTTTTTGATCTATCTGTGTTAAAGTAGACTGACGCACCTTCCAGGATGGCTTTTCTCCCAGAAAGATCTAGATGCTATAGAAATCTGGAAGTTTGTGTCGAATTGTAGTTGGGAAATGGTGTAGTCTATGTGCTTTACAATTGATTCCAAGTATTTAAGAATTACGAAGTGGCTATTGTTGTTTGTAACCTACTGCGAGCAGAACTTGCAGAAAAAATATACATACATATCGAAAATATTAAAATGTATTACTGTAAAAGTTTATGATTTACAAGCATTAGGCTTTAAAGTTGAATTAAAGTAAAAATGGTTCGGTAGGGCGGGTCTACTTTGACCACTTAAACATAACTGATTTGTTGATCATATTTCATTTCATTTCATTTCAGGCTTTATGAACTGCTATCACGCCAAAAAATTAAAAAACATCTAATTCGTTCTTTTAAGGTTTCATAGGAAATCATAATACATATATGAACTCGAATGGCACCTGGTGGTTTGATTTAACTAGCGTCACTTAGCTTTCATAATATTTCGTAGCTAGCACAAGCTGAATCTAACACTATTTAATAACATTGTATACAATATAAGACAGAGTAAAAATAAATAACTTAACATACCTCATAAACTGTATAGTTTGGTCAGACACATTTATTAAAATTGAGAAATCCAAATGTGTAGATTTTTGTATTCTGAAAAAGAAAAGAATTTATATATTTAAATTTTTGGAATAATATATTCTTGTTAATAAAAATTCAAAATTATTGTTTATTTTTGAAAATCAGGAATCTCAGAAAGTTTTACCAATAGCATCGACATTTTAAAAGCTAACAGATAAACCCTCATTACAGCCATGTCTACTATTTTGTGCTCTTTCAAATATGAGAAAGAGGCTGGAATGCGACCCACACTGATAACTTCCCGTCTGTCGATTGGTCTTGCTTAAAAGGTTGTAGGTTTTTGCGTTGGGTTAAAAAAGTTGTCGGTTGAATTATTTTCAAAAATTTTAAAATTACCAACAAATGTTTCATATCAAGAAACAGTTTAGTTTGAAAAAAAAAATTTTGTGTAGATTTTATTTTTTTATGAAAAAACGGACTGTTGGATTTAAAAAAAAAAAAAACTACTGAATATGGAAAACAATATTTTTTTTGTAATACAAAAAGTGTAAAGGAAATATTTTTATTTTTTTAAAAGCTATTTGAGCTAAAAGTAAATTTTTACCAAGTTTAAGTATTGTTTTTTTTTAGGTTTTTATTTTTTATAAAAAAAAACTGTCAATTTGATTTTTCTCAATTTTGTTCGAATGGTGAAAACAATAATTCTAATAAGTTAAAATAAGCTTTAATCTCAAATTTTAAAAAAGATATTTGAGACAAAAATCAATTTTCACCAACTTTTGGTAAATTTTCTTTTAAGTTCTTATTTTTTGTAAAAAGAAACTGTCAATTCAATTTTTCTCAAATATATTCCGGATGTTGAAAGCAATATTTCTTTAAGTTAAAATTAATTATAAAAAATGATCTCAAATGTTTCAAAATATATTTGAGCCGAAAATCAATTTTTACCAACTTTGAGTAATTTTTCTTTAGGTTTTTAGTTTTTTGTTAAAAAAAAACTATCAATTCAATTTTTCTAAAAAATTTACTAAATGTGGACAACAATATTTTTTTAAGATGAAGGCAGTTTAAAGTCAATATCTTAAGTTTTTGAAAAGTTATTTGAGTCGAAATTCAATTTTTAGTAATGTTTTTTTTTTTTAAGTTTTTATTTTTTATAAAAAAAACTGTCAATTCGATTTTTCTCAAAATTTTACCAGATGCGAAAATCGTTATTTTTCGTTGCACAAAATTTTTTGGAGATAAATTTGTTTTTTATTTGTAAAATTTTCGAGGAGACAGTTTTTTTGTTAAGTTTTTTCGACAAAACCGTTAATTGTATCTTTTTCCAAAAATATATTGGTTTCGTATCACGTTACAATATATAATATAAAATTTAATTCAAGTCTTTAACCAATTTTCACATTTTTTAAACTGATATGTTAATAAAAACCGCCCACTCAATTTTCTTAAGAGCCCTTTCTGCATCTTTCTGCATTATTGTCTGTGTAACAAAATTTATTTGAAATCGATATCTCTTCTGGTTTTTATCCAATGATTTACTGTTAAATTAAAAAAATGTAGATTGATTGGAAAATGTCAGAAAACAAATCGATAACAATGCCATATGTTAGATTTAGCAACGTTAAATTTGTGGAGCTCTTTATGATTTTGAAGTTTTATTTTTTTTTTTTAAATAATCGACGAGTGCTTCGTGAGTTATTTTTGATATTTTAATTGTTATGTAGTGCTAGGGGAATTTATTTCTTAAAAGTTATTAAAAACCACGTTTTTTTATAGGTAACAATACCAAAATGTTTTAACTAAAGTCTCGCGTTTTCGTTTGTAACTTGTAATTACTTTTCCACAAAAAATAATAAACTTGACGGGACTGCTAACATTTTATTCCATTTTCAATTTCGGAGAGTAAAGTAAAGTAATATTCATAATTAGAGGCTGTAGAAAAGAAAACACACATATTATACAGAAAGGTCTGTTTTCCTAAGCCCAACAAAAGTGTAGACTCTTCCTGACAATTCATGATCTACTTATTCATATTTAACCTTATGTCCTTATTTCTTTAAAAGTAAATTATTTTGAATTCAACGAAGATTCAAAATTAACAACCGTTATCTCTAATTTCAAAAAAATATCCCTCGGTTGAAAACAGGCATGTGACACATTACTCCATCTGGAAGTGAAATCGTAAAGCTCCTCAACGAATCCCTTTGCCGGACTAGTTTCATCTCTTTTGCACACCCAAGCACATCTACCTGAGTTCGTATCAGTTGTCGGAATGTCGTTTCTGAAGTATATGTGTTCATGACGACTTTTATGAATACGATAGATTTGTACAAGTGCAAGCGGTGCAAACAGCTTATTGTTGTGAATGCACACAAATAACGACACCATAGAGAAAGGCAAAGGCGCATGCAATGCGGAAGTTAATTCGCTTTCAATACAAACACGTTCAAATACTACGGTGTGCGGTGGTCGACGGCGACGTCTACGTCTCAGTAGCGGTCGTTTCAAAATTCGTTGATGACATAAATAAAGAGACAAGTTCTCTCTCTCACTCTCTTAAAACGAATCGAATCTCAATTTATCTTACTCGGTTAGTGTCATTGACGTAGGGGAAGTGACATCATATGGGAATTTATTTTAAGAGAAAAGTACAATTGTCTAAACAAACGAAATTAAGAGAGACAATAAAAGGAAATTTTCAATAATACAGAATTTGTTGTGGGAATTCCTCTCTGTTTGGCGGATATTCAGTTATTTTTGTCTTCTTCGTGTTGGAGTTATATTTTTTTGTTTTATGAAAGAGAACGTGTAAATAATAATGCTGTGTGTGTCAATTGGTTTCATTAACCCCAAACGTTAAGGGTCAACGTCATTATGACGACATAGAATTAATTATTTTAAATTTTCAAATTTAATAAGTAGAAAAAGTTTATAAATACAATTTATTTATGAATGTTTATTTAGGTAAGAATTGGGTAGGTATGTAAATACGCATAGGCATACAGTTCCCGCCTAATAATTACAATACGTAAATTTCTTCACAACGTACAATTCATTAAGTTTTTTGAATTTCGCATAAACTTTTATGGGTATGATACCGTTGTTCAATCAAATTAAATTCTACATAATTATTTTTTGAATTGAAAAGTTGTGCCTGCAAGACAAGTATGATTGCATTTATTAGGTATTTAAAAAATAATCATATAGGTAGTTCAAATTCAACTTAACTTTTTATTCCTCTATTTATACATATCTATGTAGGTAAATATATAGGTATGTATGTAGATGCAAAGAACATACTTGCACGTGTAAGTTTTGATTTTTGATGCTTAATATAGGTACCTATGAATATAGGGACTATGTGCAATTTTTATTAAAGAAAATCATGAAACGGATCTGAGGTAATGATTCATGAGTTACCAGATCTTAATTCATTTTGGAATCAGTGCGGCATTACACAATTGTAATAAATAAAGCATAAGTTAGATAGGTTAACTTGCATTATTTCATATCGAATTTTAATGTAGGCATACGTGTTTGTTTGGAGGGCTAAATTCAACTCAAAGTAGGTATTTGAACTATGATTTCATTTAACTGCCTACCTACAAAAATATACCTATACTTTTACATTGCTACATTCGAACATTCGTCCGTTGCACTCAAGGCCCGACAACAACAAAAATCTACTCGATAACAAATGCAGCTGTTCCTAGGAGTAACACTGCAGCCATACACAAAAACAACAACACATGGGTTAGAAAATTCCCTTTACAAAGATACCTACCTACTCTATGCGAAGTCTTTTTATAATACATAGCAGAATAATATCTATATATTCTTTGTAGATATGTATACTCGTCAACATCATCATCTACACCATCATCGTCACCATCCCCATCACAACACAATCTTTCGAGCAAAGTTGAACAACCGAAGTCGACCCTGAGGCGAGGTCACCAACCCCTATGTAGTCACTGACACTACAGTCGTTATCCTATATACTGAAAATTATGTGGACTAACTTTAAACAGACAGACATAAGGGAATAAACCACCAACATCCCTGCAGCCATTATTGTCGGCTCCAGAAATTATGTGGAACAGTTTCGCCAGACATGCGCTCCAACAAATTCACCACTATACCATCGTGTTGGAGATGCGCCATGTCTTTGAGTTGTATATTTATATGGTAGCAAAGCAATGTATGTTGGATAAGCGAGGTGAATCTAGGGAGCATGGGTTGGGTGTGCATTTAATTGCATATACATATGTATATATGTATATGTGTAGTGCTGTAAGGTTGCATGCAATGTTTACGGAAGAAGATGCAGTTAATGAAAACAATATCAAGACTGAAAGTCTAACAGACAATTTAAAAGTAATTTTTTGGAAAATATTAATTTCGCAAGAACCTGAATCGGGACATTGAATACAAAAGTCTAGTAATTTTATTTTCGGCAAGAAGGTTTTCCATAAGTGATCTTCCTAATTTTATGAACCAGGGTATTTTTTATTTATTTATTTATTCGTCTTTAAAGTAAAGCAAATTTTGTAAATCTATTCTGAACCTTTTTAATCCTTAAAATACTTGATTGTGTAAAGGGATTTCCTATTATGCAAAAATATTCAAGTAAAGATCTTACAAGGGATACAATAAGAGTTTTCAAAGTATAAGGATCTTCGAATGACTTAGAAGTTCTTGAAATAAATCCCAACATGGCGTTAGCTTTTGAAATAACATTATCGATTAGGATAGAAAAATTCATATTACAGTCAAAAATCATTTGATTTGTTAACCTCATTAAGAACTGAAGTAGGAAAGGGGGCACTCTAGTCTGGGAATTTTTTGTGGTTAGGAGCGCGTGGCAAAGAGGTCGGCAGCCTTTGTAGGTAGTGTTTGAGTCGTGGTGGTTGTGTATGTCTTATCAGTATTGATGTTTTGGGGTTAGGAGCGCGTGCCAGTGTGAGTTATAGAAATGTGTAATGGTGTTATCACAATATGTTTTTTATGATTCATTGTAATTTGTGGTTTGTATTTTGTTTAATGGGTTTATATGCCTACATACATATATAGTCTTCCATTCTTTTTTTTTTTTCTAGTAAGAAAACAAAATCTAATGTCCGATGAAAACATATTTTTTCGAACGCGCAGCTGTTCTATATTTTGTCATAAATAGAAACTGTGGTTTCATAGAAATATGTATGGGAATTTCACAGATAAGATGCGCAAATGTTCTATATTTTTGTCGTAAATAGAAATTGTGGTTTCATAAAAATATGTATGGGAATTTCACAGATTAAAGAAAATAATTATAATACAAAAAGACAAACATTGAACATGTGTCTTTATTTTGTTTTTATCAGAAATACTGTGGGTTAGAATACTTTAAAGAATGTAAAAAGAAAAAACAATTATACATGGGAATTATATTGTTTTTTTTTTGTGGGAAGCTCATTCGTTCTATATTTTGTTCTAAGTGGTTTCATAAAATATTGACTTTATCTGTTTTTATCAGAATTATTGAGGTTTGAAATAATTAAAAGAATTTCAAATGTAGCAATCAAATATCTATTTGACTTAAAAAAAAATTGGTAAAGTAACATTTTATCAAAAAAAAAACACATATAGACATTAAGCTCAATGTCTATACTTTTTTCGTAAGTATAAAATCAGGGCATATTCAACTATTGAATTCAGTCACTCTTGACAAAGTAGAGAATAGCAAGTGGTAAATCTTAAAAAAAATTTTAAAAAAATTAAAAACAAAATGTCTTCAATTTTAAACAAAATAAAAGCGAACTCCAGGATCGTGAGCAAGCAATTGGTCAGCATGAAGAAGCTGACATTAAAAAAAAAATATGCGATTGTGGGTGCCAAGAAGTGCACCACGCGCTACGGACAGCAGCTGTGTCTGGAACTCAATGACTGTTACGTCTTCTTACCAAAAAGGTGTGCAGAGTCCTTCGGTGATGAGGAAATACGGGAGCTGCCTAAACTTTGTTTGGAGGTCGTAGCTCCTCACGAAGCAACATTCGAGATAGACTTTCATGAAAAAGAAAGTAGCACCAGCGATGACAGCAATATCAACAACAACAACAGTATCAATGAAAGCAGTAGCAGCAGCAGTAACAACAACAACTATAATAACAACACCAACAATCATAAAAAAGACGAGGAGGAGGTAATAAATAACTTTGTGCAGTCACAGAAGAGTTTATTTTACAACTCTTTGTATTAAAAAAAAAAAAAAAAAGGTTTTTTGTTAAAAATAAAAAAAAAATTAAATACAAATTTTTAAAAGTTTTTTTTTTTCTATACCTGCTTGTTTGTTTGTTTCGAAGGATTGAGAAAGAAAGAGAATATTTTGTTATTACTCGCTTCTATTTCAAGCAATTAAGGTTTTTTTTGTTAACTTTCACTCTTTTCTTTTTCACCCATTTGTATATAGCGATTTGAAATAATAGACGAAATGGTGACGAGGATTAAAAGGTTTGGTTTGAACGGAAGAAAAATCCAGTTCAAAATAAAACCTGTTCCTGAAAATAAGGAGCCTACTTCCTGGATAAGGGAAGGTTTGAACGGCATGTTCAAACATGCTTTGAAAGATCTGGATCCCCTTGATAAAGTGGGAATAACTTTTAGCGGAAAGAGTTTTTCCACCGAACGGGGTAGCGGTTGGATCAACTTTAAAGACTGTTCCGCCATTAAATTTAGCGACATTTGGGAGATGGTCAGTAGAATCTTCCAAAGTAATTCTACAGGTCTGAGCACTGATGATTTTAATCTAAGCATAACATCTGTGAAGCTCCCTTCAGGTTCTGGAAGAAAAAGATCTAACATCCATAACACCTTTGAAAAGGAATGCTCCAAAAGAAAGGGTATTGTATCTGTACACAATACGGATAACTTGTGCTTGCCTCGAGCGCTAGTCGTTGGCAAAGTATATGCCAATAAAGAAAGTGTGTTAAACAAAAACGCAATAAGAAGAGATATTGGGAAAATTCAGACAAAGAATGCCTTAAAACTAATTAATGAGGCACACATAAATATACCCCCTGAAGGGTGTGGCATTCCAGAATTAAAAATATTCCAACAACATTTAAAGGAATACAAAATAACGGTGTATAACCACGGAACAAAAGGGCGTGATATCATATTTGAAGGTGATAATGATGAGAAAAAAAAAATCAATTTAATCTACCATAATAATCACTTCAATTTAATAACGTCCTTAACTGCTGCATTTTGTTGCAGTTATTATTGCGAAGATTGCCATGAACCCTACAATATGAAGAGCAAACATAGGTGTCATAAAACATGTCCACAATGTCAAAACACACCTCCGTGCCCGAAAATTGCAAAAGAAATTAATTGTGTAGATTGTAATCGAAATTTTAGAGGGAAAAACTGTTTCGACAAACACAAGGCAGGCAACTCAAAAGGAAACAATATTTGTGAACAAGTCAAAAGATGCATACTATGTTTAAAAACATATAGTGGCAATCGAACTCATATCTGTGGCGAATACTACTGTAAATTATGTAGGAAGCACGTGGAAGCAGATCATTTGTGCTATATACTTCCCGATAGTAGATTACCTAGTTGTAAAGACACTCTTTACATTTTTTATGATTTAGAGAGTCGTCAAGAGAGAGTTATCGGTGAAAAAATCATATCTATTGCAGATGATACTTATAATACTCAGGTGAAAATACATGAGCCTAATTTGTGTGTTTTTAGGCAAAAGTGTTATGAATGTTTTGATATCCCGAATTTGGCCTTTTGTAATAAGTGCGGGCATTCATTGAACGTTGTTCAGGAATCTGAAGAAGAAGAAGAAGGAAACATTATCCCAAAATTCTTAAAACATATTCTGAATGTTCGACAAAAATTTAAAAACGTCATTGTATTAGCACATAACGGACAATCTTATGACCATCAATTTATATTAAATTATATACTGAATGAAACAAATTTAAGTCCGGAATTAATCATGCGAGGCAGTAAAATAATATTAATGATAATAGGAAATATTAAGTTTATAGATTCCTTAAATTATTTCCCGATGGCTCTCTCTAAGCTGCCGAAAACCTTCCAGCTATCGTCGGAATTGAAAAAAGGATATTTTCCTCATTTGTTCAATACAAGAGGAAATAGAAACTATGTCGGGAAGTTACCAGCCTTAGAATTCTACAGTCCGAATACTATGAAAACAGAAGAACTTGAAGTATTTCTAAAATGGTACGGAGAACATAAAAACGACATTTTTGAACTCCAACGTGAACTTTTGGAGTATTGCATCAGTGATGTCAATATCCTGACTGAGGCTTGTCTAGAGTTCAGACGTTTTTTTCTCATTGAAAGTAATATTGAGCCATTCTTAGAAGCTACGACTATAGCTTCTTCATGCAATCTGGTGTACCGAAGAAATTTTCTACAGTCGAACACTATTGGGTTAATACCCAAAAATGGATACAGGTAAATTGTTATTTAAATGAATACAATATCTAAAATAAATGTTAAAACAAATGTGTTTTTTCTCAATATCAGGTGCGTCGATAATCAGTCAACGGAAGCAATTAAGTGGTTGATTTTGGAAGAGCAAAGTCGAAAAATCAACATAAAACATGCTGCTAAAGGACGTGAAGCCATAATTAACGGAGTTAAAGTCGATGGTTTCTGCGAAGAAAATAAACAAGTTTTTGAGTTTCATGGTTGCTACTATCACGGTCATCCTGCTTGTCTTAAACATAAACGAGACGAACCTCTATCTGATAAAGAACAACACGATACGTTGAATTACAGATACGAGAGAACGTTGGCCAAAACAGCACGTTTGAGATCGTTTAATTATGAAGTGATCGAAAAGTGGGGTTGTGAATTTGAGACCCAACTTAGTTTTCTAAAAGATGAAGAGTTAAATTTCATAAACAATCACCCACTTGTACAGAATGCCCCGTTAAATCCACGAGATGGTTTCTTTGGAGGAAGAACTGGGAATACATTTAATTACTACAAGTGTAAGGAAGGTGAGCAAATAAAATACATTGATGTATGTTCACTATACCCCTGGGTATGTAAAAATGGGAAGTTTCCAGTTGGACATCCAAAAGTTCATACAAGTAATGATGATATTTGCTCTAATATGCAACTTGATGGTATCAATGGACTCATTAAATGTAAAATTCTACCACCAGAAAACTTATTTCACCCTGTCTTACCCCAAAAACAGAACAATAAACTAATGTTTTCATTGTGTAGAACCTGCAGCAGTGAAAAAACTAAGGAAAGAGTTTGTACCCATTCTGATGATCAGAGGGCCTTGTTAGGAGTATGGGTGATTGACGAAGTAGTAAAAGCTATTGAAATGGGTTATAAGCTACTAACTATAATGGAAATTTGGGAATACGATGTAATCCAATATAACCCTACTGCAGGTACTGAAGGATTATTTACCTCGATGATGAATAAATACCTTAAAATAAAGCAAGAAGCTTCAGGTTGGCCAAATATATGTTTATCTGAAGAGGATAAAAACAAATATATTACGGATTTTCTCGAGAAGGAAAAAATCAAGTTAGAATACTCCGAAATAACAGATAATCCTGGCAAGAGATCACTTGCCAAGCTGATTTTAAATTCTTTTTGGGGTAAATTTGGACAAAGAGAAAATCAACAAAAAACCTGTATTATTAATAATCCTTCAGATTTGTTTAATTTGCTTACTCATCCATCTATAGAAGTTTCACAAATTCTACCAAATAATGAAAACAATATTGTGATAAGCTTCGAAATGAAAGAAGAAGCAGTTGAAACTCTATCAACTGTTAATGTTTCTATTGCCGCATATACCACAACTCAAGCTCGCCTGAAATTATATAGCTACTTAGAAAAACTTCAGGAAAGAGTTTTGTACTACGACACTGATTCCGTTATTTATGTTTGTCGTCAAGGAGAATTCGATCCACCTACTGGAGACTTTATCGGTGATATGACAAACGAACTGGATTGCTATGGTCAAGGAAGTTACATTACCGAATTTGTAAGTGGTGGACCAAAAAATTATTCTTACAAAGTATACAGCACAAAGGATAAAAAAGAACACACTGTCTGTAAAGTGAAGGGTATCTTCTTCAATTATGAATCTTCCCAAAAAATTAATTTCGATTCAATAAAAGAAGCGGTTTTAAATTCTTCTATACAAGAAGATTCTGAAGAAAGTATTGTCATAAAATCTAAAAATATACGACGTACCATAGAACATCAGGTAGTTACTGTAGAAGAAGTCAAAACATATAAACCAAGAGCTGAAAAACGTCAATTTTTCGACGATCACAGTTCTCTGCCGTACGGATATAAAAGGAAAAAACCCAACCCACCTTCATCATCATCATAATAATCATTATAGTAATAAAAAGTCGCACTTTATGTAAATATTAAAATAAAAAAATAATTTAAAATTTTAAGCAAAAGTTTTTTTTGTTTTATTTGAAAATATTAATTACAATTTTTAGCTTCTTTAATGTATCTGCTCAAAAGATAAACATTCTGGAGTGCACATATTTTTCCATGATACCAACATTTCAAAGTTATATCCGGATAAATTCTTTTTAGTTCTTTTAAATTAGGACACTTATAGTTAAGATCTTCAAGGTTAATGACTTCAACATTTTCGTTATTAATAAGTTTTTGTAGCCAATGTTTCTTTTCTCTACCCTTGACGTAAACAACATTTTTAATTTTTTTTCGAAGATATGACTTAACTTTGCAAAAATCTGTATCTCCTCCATCCCAGGTAAAACCATGATGATACTCACGCAACCAATGAGCTTGTCTTTTGAGGTGTGACGGAAGAAAGTTAGAGTGAAATGGTGGAGTGAGTATGAAATGTTGGTGATATCCATTAAAAAGTACAGCCATTTCCTTTAAGATAAACTCATTGTTGACTCCTCTAAAACCTTGAAAGTCTACAAAACAGGTATCCATGTTTAGATCTGTTCTAAGCAAATGCACTTTTTCTACTGAAAAAATATAGATTATGACACCAATTTAAATAAGTTTGTTAACTTCTCCAGTCAATGGATTGTACTCGATTATGCGATCATGAAGTATTAAACAATACATAGTTGTTGAAGCAGGAATCGAAGTTAATGTTTTAAGTTCAATTTTTACATCCACAGGACCCGTTTTGATTGACTCATTTTGATGAGAACAATCAATAACCAGAATTGGGGCGATATCTTTAAACTCTTGTCGCGATAAAAGTGGATTTGATTGTTGTTGATAATACGATTGTTGAAATTTACTATACATTTCATAGAGAATAGCATATCGATCCAGTTTATATTTAACATTTAAATCTTCGCGTGGGTAAGATTCGGAATTTAAATGTACTTTTACATTGCTCACATCACAATGATCAAATATGCTAGCATCTTTATTTCGTTGATTTTTTCTATCAGTTTGTAGAGCAATGATAATATATCTTGGTTTCTCAAGCTGACTTGAAGTTTTAACTGTCCATACATGATCAGTGGTGGTTGGTAGTGTTGGATATTCGTACATTTCCCAATTTCGAAAATGAATTTGAATTGGATTTGATTGTATTTGTTTCAATAATGTAAGTTTATTCGAATCAGATAAGGTAATGTGTGGTACTCTCCACTGCAGTTTAAAAATCGAAAGTTTTAATTCTTCGTTGTCTTTAGAAAAGTAAGCATTCTCATTCGATCGAGTACGAATTAAAATCAATTCATGTCTTGCATTTGTTATGATCTTTTTATAATCTTCAGCAAATCCTAACAGATATTTTAATTTTATACAAAAATTAAAAGTACCCGATGCAAGAGAAAAACTGCTACCCCCAGTCCATGATCCATTTTCCAAGCTCTTACTTTCATTTGCGTTTAAAGAAATATAATTTTTTAAGGTCGATGTTATTCCCACGTTTTTATTGTTGTCAATGTTTACTCCATTCAGTTCATATTGTATTTCTTCAAAAAGAAAAGCCATTGCATTATTAGTTAATTTTCCTGCTGAAACAGTTCCATCTGCTTTTGTTAGACTCCCTTCTACATAAATATAGCTTTCACTAGGTAATATACATAAGTCTTGTTGTTGTATGGGAATACGTATTTCATCACTCGGATTGAAGGACTGAAGAAATGGTGAGTAACAATGGTACTCAAACTTAGATATGCTATTATCAAAGATGGGTCCTTGAGTAATATTTAATATATCGTTCATATTGTAAATTATTTTAATTTGAATCCCAGTGACAGAAGATAGGCTTTATTTTCAGGTGATAACTTAGGTGTTAACAGTGTTGATGTTTGGGAAGAACTAGTTAAATGGTTACCTTTGATATCTGTTAAATAATTATTGTAGATTATCATTATTCTAATATTGGGGTTAGATGTAATCGAACAGTTATTCTTTCTCCTCTAAAATTTATTAAGTCTCCGTTCTGGTCCACAAGTTTTAATGTTATAGTACTTATTCGTTTGACATTCACAGGTAGATAGATGACATTTTTTGGAACTTCAATGATTTTATACCCTGACCCTGTTTCTGGTGAGAATTCATGTATTGTATGCATAGGAGTATTATTAAAGTAAGAGCCAGTAATTATATTACACTCGACTCGTATTACATTTACCTTGTTTATGTCAACAGGTAAATCTGACAAATGAGTTTTTTTACCTTCTAGAACACGTTTACTGAAACCCAATAATTTTCCTATGGTTCTGTTCTTGTTGAAATATATGTTCTCGTTGCATTGGATTTGACATTCCATTGTGTTATTATTTGCTTCTATTTCAATAATAATGGAGGAATTTCGCAATAATAATTCTTCGGATATATATTCTGCAATAGCATCAATTTCATACGATCCTATTGGGATTTCAATTTCATATTCGCCCACATGAAACAAATTATTATTCGCATCAACATTCGGTATAGAGTTGTACGTGTGAAAATCAATCAATCCACAAACATAGTCTTTATCCAAGTTCAGCGGTGGAAAATATTCAGCTGATAGAAGTGAAGTTCTCCCGCTCAGTGTAAGTGTCATTGCCATGGTGATGAAAAACATAATGAAAGCCATTGTATATAAAACTCTTTATTTATTGAAAATAACATTCATATAAAAATCTTAAACATAAATGACCACAGTTAAAAGAGTCATAACCTTGGTATTTTGTATAATTATAATTAATTTTTTCACCCAAATAATTAATAATTTCAATAGGAGGTTGAAGATTTCCAAAACTATCAAAATATTCAATTCGGTTGCCTTTTTTATAAAACGCTACCCAGTGTGTTCCAGGACCAATTGATGAGTCTAGATTTACAATTCCACATTCGTTTTTCAAAGGTTTAGTTTTTGGTAAATTATCTCTCATGAAAACTCCTCGAAAATTCGGAATGAATTTCCTTGCAAAATTTCTCAAATCTATTTCATTTAATGCACGATTGGGCAGCGAACTTAGAAGTTTTTTGGCTGTGGATTTAAATAAAGTCCAAACCCTTTTCTATAAGGTTTAAGGTATAAGCCCTGGCCTACTGCAACGGATTCCATTTGTTGATTATGACGCTTTTTCTCCTCTAAATCTTTTTTAGCAATGCTAATATCGTTGACAGCTTTTGCTACGCCTGCAGCACCTCCCGTTAAAGCTCCAAGAGCTGAAAGTCCAGCAAACAACGGTACAAGAAATGGAATTACACCACCAATTTTCGGTACAGAAATAACTCTGGGTGTCTTAATGTTATTACTGTTTTTTCTTACTGTTTTCTTAGCAGATGATATGGCTATTTGGATTGCCTTTTCCAGATTGAAGGGTTTTTTACGTTTAATATTATTTCCAACAACTGTTATTATGTTTCTAAATGAGAGTTGCTTAGCATTTTTATCTAAATTTGACTTATTGTCGTTTTCTTTTTTATTTTTCGCTTTTTTCTTAGGCTTTTTGTCTTTATTCTTAGAACAACCCATACCGAATTTTGTTTTTGCCTTCAAAAGATTGGTAACCAATAGTGCGTTTGCCTTTTCACCTAAACTAGCGTCTCCGGATTTAACTCGTTGCCAAGCTTTTTCAGTTAAAATCCTATCGGCAATGTGTCGATCAGATGTATTTTTAAATTTAGAATAAGATATATCGTGTTCCTTGCACGCTTGATCAAGTAAATTAATTCCCGGATCCCCTCGAGCTAGACGTTGTCGGAGTTTTGTTCCAGGTCCACAGTATTGATAACCAGGTAAATGTAGTTCAAGAGGTAGTTTGTTTATTAAAGTATTTAATAAACCTTTTCCTTTCACAATGTTTCGTCGACTGATATATTTTTTGGAATAATCAATCATTTTAAATGATTATCTTAGCGTAAGAATGGTTGGATGTCATATGACACTTTTAAAATATAAACTTGTCATTTATAGGAAATCATTTAGTTTTAATTACTATGCGTTTCGTTAAACAACAATGCCAGTTACCAGTAATAAATATGGAACTGGCTAACAATATTGAAAGAAAAAAACATGGTAAACTATTCCCTCATAGTATAAGAGGGTTAATTACTGGTCCCTCAAATTGCGGAAAAACAAATGTCATGATGAGTTTGTTACAACATCCAAATGGATTAAAATTTGAAAATATCTATATATATTCTAAATCCTTACATCAACCAAAGTATGAGTTTTTACGAAAAGCCATAAAACCTATTAAAAATATGGGTTTCTTCACTTTTGCCAATAACAGTGATGTTATTTCACCCGAAGGGGCTAAACCAAATTCTATATTTATTTTTGACGATATTGCCTGTGAAAAACAAGACACAGTTCGAGTTTACTTCAGTATGGGACGGCATCATCATATTGATAGTTTTTACTTATGCCAGACTTATACAAGAATACCCAAACACTTAATTCGAGACAATGCGAATTTACTAATCATCTTCAAACAGGACGATATGAATCTAAAACATATATATAATGATCATGTTAATTCAGATATGACATTTAATACATTCAGAATAGTTTGTGCAGAATGTTGGAAGACAAATTACGGATTTGTGGTAATTGACAAGGATAGTCCTTTGAATGAAGGTCGTTATAGAAAAGGCTTTGACTGTTTTCTTAAGTTATAAAACAAATAACACTTTTGCTTTAATACCATATGTAAAGAAATGTTCTATGAGAACAGTACAGAGCAGTACAGTGAGCAGATAGTAGCAGTAAAAAGCAGTTCCACCCAGATTGAGACCCAGTATTCTTCAGTTAAAATCAGTAATCTCAATATCAAATTCAGTTTAAAATTTTTTGAACGATTCTTTCAACAACTTCGAAACAAATTAACAACTTGCCTCTGTAGGAAGAAATAAATGTTTACATTATGATGAATATAGATGTAAAACTTACAAAGGAATTAATTAAAACTACAGATGCTCTACGAAAGAAATACAAAGCTCTTAAGATCGGTAGGGAAGCTTACGAAACTCAAATTAAAGAAACTCTTAAACCTCTTACAAAACCACTAAACGAATTAGTAAAAAAATCAAATATCAAACAAGATCAACATAACCTTATAAATAGTCCTTTAAAGAAAATAAAACTCAATTTTGAACATCCTCAATCACAAGAAAATGATTATGATAACAAGAAACATTTTCATGAAGAATTCACCACCCTCAAAACTTCTATTGATGATGATGATGATTCAAGAATTTTTTCCGTTGATAGTAATACTACTCCAAAAAGAACAAAGAACAAGTCAAGCCATAGTAGCTTTGCAGAACGCTTGTCACAAAAACAATTTCATGACACCCCTAAAAAATATATAGATTTATTTCTAAATAATTCTAACACCCTTGATAAAACGTATGGTGTACATTCAAAAGATGGAAAAATGTACATCGGTAATAGTGAGTTAAACCTTATCGGAAAAGATATAGAAATTAAAAATAAAACCTTCGAAGGAACAAATGGGTTATATGAGCTTATATTTAAGAAAAACCCTGATAATCAAGTTTACACCAATGAAGATTTAAAAAACTACAGGACTATATTACATGACACTAATGCTCATAGAATTGATCATAATTCACAGAGACAAGTACACGGCAATAGAGGTTATAAGTATAAAAAAATTATAAGTAAATTATTCGGATTAACAACAAATACTTCTAATACTCTATCGCCATCATCTTCAACACTACAAATACCTTCAGGAAGTGGAATAATGCAATTATCAAATTTGAAAAAAGACTATATATTTTGGGATAATCCCAATGAACTAGTAGATCGATTGAGACTTCTAATTGGTTCACAACAAGTTGGACACAACAATCACTCTAACGAAATTATTTCAATCATTGAAGAACTTAAAGAAGCCAATATTATCGAATAATAATAAAAAAAAAAAGATGAGTGTTGATAAATTTGGTCGTTTCTCAAATAGAACCCCACCCAGAGGACCAAGAGGAAAACAAGGAGAGCAGGGACCACCAGGTTTACAGGGAGAGCGAGGTTTGCCTGGACCACCTGGAGAGGGATTCCTCAAAACAGAAAGCGGAGATTACAACATACACTTTAAACGGTTAAAAAATGTTCAAGAACCACAAGAACAGGAAGACGCTGCTACCAAAAAATATGTTGATGAAACATACGAACAACTTAAAGAATACATCCAATATAGAGTAGTTGACAAATTTGAGAAACTACTGTTTGACACAATTGATAATAAGGAAAAAAAATCTGAAAATAAAATTGAAGACAATTCTATTAATTATTAAAACTTAAAACCAGTCATTATATAACTTTAGTCTTTAATCTATCTCCTCAGTGTGGAGAACTCAATCATTATGTCTAACATAGATTTTTTATTAATTTTTGATGAAATTCTACAGTTTCTGAAAACAAATCATCATAATATACTAGAAGAACATCATGAAGAGCTTTTGAATTGTGTAATCTTTTTGAAAAGATTTATGAATGTATCTACTACAACATCAAAACATGGATGTCATTTCGATAACTGCCCATGGTCTTCAAACTTATGCAAAAATGGTCCAGATACATGCGCATGTTACATGCTTGAAAATAGACTGTTAAAAATAAAAAAACTGATGTCTTTGTATAAAAGATTGAAATAGTATGACTTAAACTTGTAGTTATTATATAGAAATATTTTAATTAATAAAATGCATGAACAAATACTTTGTTTTTATCATTCAATAAAAAGATGAGTCAGAGAAACGTTGTTGAAGAACTACATAAGCCAGCTCGAAGGAATTTTCCAAAAAGACGAGTAATTATTAAGGGTCTAGATGATTTATGGCAAGCCGATCTAGTCGAGATGGTTGTGTATTCACCCGAAAACGAAAATTATCGATATCTTCTCACAGTTATTGATACATTTTCTAAATTTGCTTGGACGGCTCCTATTAAAAATAAAACAGGAACGAGTGTCACTCAGGCTATGGAAGATATATTTAATAAAGGTCATCACCCAAAAAATTTACAAACAGATGATGGAAAAGAATTCTTCAATGCATCGTTTCAAAAACTTATGAAAAAGTTTCAAATCAATCATTACTCTACATTTAGTGTTCTCAAAGCTTCCATTGTTGAACGATTTAATCGTACCTTGAAAACTTGGATGTGGAAAGAATTTAGTTTAAATGGTTCATATCGTTGGATTGATATTATAGAACAACTAACAAAAACGTACAATAATTCCAAACATCGTACGATAAATATGAAACCATCTGAAGTCAATGCTGCAAATGAAAACATATTACTCTCCAAGATCTATAATCACATCAAAATACATATTACTCCAAAGTTTAAAACCGGGGATTTTGTCAGAATTAGTAAATACAAACATGTTTTCGATAAAGGATACACACCGAATTGGACCACAGAAATCTTTAAGATAGCCAAAGTGCAACGCTCAAATCCAATAACGTACCTATTGGAAGATCACCAAGGACATCCCATTAAAGGAGGGTTTTATGAGCTTGAACTACAGAAAACTAAGTTCCCCGATACATATCTAGTCGAGGAAGTGCTTCAAAGAAAAAAAAAACGATTATTTGTTAAATGGCTCGGCTTTTCACACGATCACAACTCATGGATTCCTATACCTAAAATTAATAAATAAGACACATCTTTTTGTAATTTTTTTTTAAATAAAAATCTTTATTGATATATACACTTATACATTTTTTTTCTTAAGAGATATTCATATGGTATGATTGTTTTAATGATTTGAAATTCAGTAATTCGACATCAGATTTGTATGCGAGATCCTCCTTCATAAAGACCTCAACTTCTCCATTACTTAATACTCTCTCAGTTTCATATTCATGATACTCATAACATTTAATGCTTAGAGTGCGCAAATTATAATTGCTATCATACGAACATCGAACAGTTAGTGCCTTATCTTCATCAAACTCAAGCTTGAAATGTCTATAAAAAACATCCTTACTTTGTATAATTCCTGATATTTCAGTTTCTTTTTTAATTAAGTCTTGCCTAAAACTCTCGATTGCTTCCTCTACGGTTACTATTTTTTTCTCCTCCAAAATTGTATTTACCACCGTTCTTGCTGTTGTTGAAGTCACTGCTGCATCATTTTGAAATGATGTTGTATCGGTTGTTGTTGTTGTGGTATTAAGCAAATTTTTACCATTTGTAAAGGTTAACAAACGAAACGATAAACCTATCCGCACAGTATAATTATTAGGTAAACTCAATGAAAAAGAGAGATTGTCAGTTATGTTTGCTTGTTGCAAATTGATATCCACAGGTAATGGCAAAGTAGCAATTAATGAAGGACAAATTAAAAGCAGACATAAGACTGATGAGTAAAACAACATTTTAAAAAAAAGATGTTTGCTATCCAAAGGTTTGTCATAAACTAATAAACATTACACTCAAATTTTAAATTTTATAAAATTTTTATTCTATCTATATTCATCTCACATCTTTTATTCTTATCTCATTTTGTATATATTAAAATACATTCGATTGAAATGATGTGTCATGAACTCGTTCAACTGTCTCTATTTTTATGCGATGACTGTCTTTTTTCTTTTTAAGTTTTTGAGGTTCATTAAGTAATTCAACCTCACCAAATGGACAAAGCGATGGATATTCACCCTCTTTTCTCTTTACAGCATTCGAATGAGGTGTAATCGTTCCGATCAGTGTTAACTCCCCTCCTATAATATAATTTTATGTTTTATTCATTTCATTTTACTTTTTTTTTATGAAAACTAATATTCTCACCTAAAAGTTTAAACCGTACATGTTGCATAGATTGAAACTGCAACTTAAAACTCAGAATAGGCGAAACGGTCTCACCATTTCTAATATGAAACAAAACGCATTCGCTTCCATATTCTGGCTGTAGCATCAATTTTAATGTGTCATTATAGAATATTACATCCGTAAATTTTATGTCCAACCATCCAGATTCACAGATACAAAATGTTTCTCCTTCCCTTAATCTTTCACACCAAAACATATTATTTTTTTCTACTTCCCCCAATTAATGTTCTCTATATCAGAGCTGTTCTAAAAATAAAAACACTTAAGCAATCATTGCTAGAATATACATTTTTTTTTCTCACATATGTATGTAGGCATATAAACCCATTAAACAAAATACAAACCACAAATTACAATGAATCATAAAAAACATATTGTGATAACACCATTACACATTTCTATAACTCACACTGGCACGCGCTCCTAACCCCAAAACATCAATACTGATAAGACATACACAACCACCACGACTCAAACACTACCTACAAAGGCTGCCGACCTCTTTGCCACGCGCTCCTAACCACAAAAAATTCCCAGACTAGAGTGCCCCCTTTCCTACTAACTGATTCTCAATTTTGTACTCAAAACATATCAGATCCTTTATTTTAGAAAACGTAACAATACTACACTTTTTAACATTAAAATTAGGTGTTGTATATAGACCCAATAATGATGTTTCCTTAAGTCATTTGTTTACGCTCATTGAAAATATTTCTTTAAATTCTTGTTGAGAATGCACTTATTAATGAAATGGGGTCATATAACTTATTCCCAGTTAACACAACCATTGCCACTCATTTTGTAGGTACTTCACAAACACTTTTAGACGCATTTTTTGTAAGTGAATTAAGCGACGTTTTGCATTATGACCAGTTATCGGCACCAGCATTTTCGAAACATGATCTTAATTATTTCAGATTTGTTTTTAGGAAGCATACAACTGAAACCCCATATGTGTATCGTGATTTTCACAGGGTAGACTATACTAGCCTTGAACTAAATCTGCTAAACATTGATTGGGACAGAGTCTTCTACCTCTCCTCACCTAATGACCAAGTTAATTTTTTGAACTCTAATATTTTAAACCTGTTTAACAACCATATACCAATCCGAAGAAGAAATGCTATAAATTATCAACGTCCTTGGGTCTCCAATGAAATTCGTAGGCTTCTATTTCAACGGGATCATGCTTTACGTGAGTGGAAGAGATATAGAGTTGTAATACACTTCGAAACCCATCGTACTCTTTGTAACCAAGCAAATGCTAAAATTAGATCCGCTAAGATCGAAGCGTACAGTTCAAAGTTAGGAACAGCCAACAAACGCCAATTATGGAAAAATTTAAGGGAATTAGGGCAGGTAGATCTAATATTGAGTATATTGGGAACATAGATGTAGATGTGTTAAACCAAAACTTTGTTTCGTTTCCTTTTCCACATCTCTCTCGTAACTCATCTTCATCACTTACTCAGGAATCTCTTAATACTTCTTACCAAGGTATGTCATTTGAATTTGTTGGTATTGATAATACAGATATCGTTGAAAGCTTACTTAGCATCAAATCGAATGCGGTTGGAATCGATGGCATACATCCAGTTTTTGTGAAGGCAATTTTACTATACATCTTAACCTATTTGACCCACATCTTCAACACTATAATTATGACGGGCGTTTACCCTGATGATTGGAAAAGCTCGAAAATCATTCCAATTCCCAAAGGTCGAAACACGGATGAATTCAGGCCCATCACCATATTACCTTTTCTGTCCAAGGTTTTCGAGAAAATTCTCCAAAAACAGCTCAATGTCCACATCAGATCACAGAACTTGTTGTCAAGTAAACAATTTGGCTTTCGTGAGAAGCACAGTTGTACTACAGCAATAGTCAATGTTGTTGAAGAAATAAGATTGGTATTAGATGATAACCTTGTATCTTTTCTAGTATTACTAGACTTTTCAAAAGCCTTTGATACGGTGGACAATCACGTTTTATGTCAGAAACTTTCTAGTTATTTTGGTTTGTCTCCATTGGCGGTTAAGTTGATCAAAACATATCTGCAAGATAGATTTCAGGCGGTGTCGGTTAACAACAAAATGTCGTCATTCCTTCCCACAACCAGAGAAGTTCCCCAGGGTTCTATTTTGGGTCCTCTTTTCTTCTCTCTATACATTAATGAAATACCATCTCAGATTTCGGGATGTGCGATTCAAATGTTTGCTGATGATGTACAGTTGATTTATAGTTGTCCCCTGGGGCTAATAGAAGATGGAGCTTATACTATCAACCAAGATCTCGAAAAAATATCAAACTGGTCTCAGAATAATGGTGTTTTCTTAAATGCTACCAAGTCAAAATGTGTTATCATCAATAAATCAGCAATTAATCTGGAGTATTTTCCAAGCATCTGCTTGAATGGTATACCAATTGAATTTACATGTTGTTTAACAGGAGACTTACTTGGGCCAGCCATATCAATGTGGTGGTGGTTAAGGTTTATGGGGTTCTTAGAATGTTATGGTCGTTACAACATTTTACGCCCTTGAACACTCGGATGATGATTGCCAAAACGATTGTGATCCCAATATTAACTTATGGTTGCCAAGTTTTTGGCAAGTGTGATGCCAACAGTAGAAGAAAATTGAAGGTCGCCTTTAATAACATAGCTCGCTACATTTTTGGTCTACGTCGTTTTGATCGTATTTCGGAATTTTCACGCCTAATTTAAACTTTTCCTTCGATCATCTCATGCGGTACAGGACCCTACTCCTACTCTGTAACATAATAAACACGCAACAACCTTCTAGTTTATATAATAGGATTCAATTCAGTTCCTCAAGCAGATCCTTAATGCTTATGCACCCTCATTATTCCTGTCGTACCTCTGAACTTTAAATGAAGAAACTAGGTTTCAAATCGAACTCCGAAGTCATTTTCAAAGTGCCTTATTTTCAAAGAACCCCGCATAAAGTTGAGAGTTGAGATTAATATGTACGAATTTTATATTATATGATTTTAAATAACGAATTGAACTACTAAAATTTGTATAAATATACATATGTACATAAATATTATATACTAATTGTAATTTTAACTGAATAAATCGATTTGAATTCAAAGAATGAGATTATTAATTAAATTAAATTAAATTTTGTATAAGCTCAAAAATTTTATATAAATTCATCTTTGATGTAGCCTGTTTAATATTTTATGTTTTGTATTTTAGCATATAACTAATATTATAAGATGTATGTCTTACTGTGTATGCATTCAATGAATAAATCTAAATCTAAATCTAAATCTAAATCTAAATCTAAATCTAAATCTAAATCTAAAAATATAAATCATTTATGAAACACCACTTGGTTATAGTAGCAATTTCCAATTGAATTTTACTAGCATCTGATTAGGAAATTACAGAACTAAAAATCGTGAGATCATCAGCATATAAAAGACACGTAGAACTTTTAACACAATTCGCTAAATCATTTATAAATACAATTAAAAAAGGAGTGGACCAAGATGACTACCTTGTGGTACACCGGAAAAATTTTGTATTTCATTGGAAAGAACATCACCAATTTTAACATATTGTCTTCGTCCAAACAAATAGCTTGTGATCCATTTTAGGAGATTCGAGTGGAAGCCAAGCACTTCAAGTTTCTTCAAGAGAACATTATGTTATACCCGATCAAACACCTTGGAAAAATCGGTGTAGATTACATCCTTTTAATAACGATTTTCTGAACAACCAAAACAAGTAATTTGTAAAAATTACTAAATATGTTGCAGTAGACCTAACATTCAAAAAGCCATGCTGATGCAGGGAAACATGGTTTTGAACTAAACTATAAAGTTTAATTTTAACAATTGCTCCAAATAACTTGGGGATTAGCTGAAGCTTAGCAATAGGTCTATAATGTTCCACAGATGCTTTAGAGCAAAGGAGTTATCAGAGAATGTTTCCATGTACCTAAAAATACGCCTTGTTTGAAGGACAAATTAAAAATAAAGAAAGTGGGGTTTTAAGGTTATATTTATTATTGAAATATTGTCCGACGCAGCAGAGAAACTGTTATCAAGCGACTTCGTAATGTTATTAATCATCGTTATATGTGAAGACCAAATGGAGATCTTTAATGTTCTATTTGTCTAGATAAATGGTAAATGGAATGCATGCGTAAACAAAGTGGACAAAAGTAATTTCAGAAATGTTTCAAACAAAAACAAAATATCTCTTTAGATTTATGTTGGAACTTAGTAAGCTAGCATGAAAAACATGATTTTTGTATAAACACATATAAGATTTGTAAACTAATGAAATTGGATAAAAAAAAATCAATTAAGAACGAACATCCCCGTCAACATACGTAGCAACACAGTATAACTTTTGGGGTTCAGTTTTAATCACAAAAGTCCGTTATTAATGTTGCAAATAATGTTACTAATAGTCTCTAAAACTCGGTTCATTAAAAAACCTATACTCAGTCTGATATACAACTTCAAATTATTAGACCTCAAATTTGAGGGTTTAGGATATAACAACTCAGCTTAACAATGTTTTTAATTCTTTAAACGATTTAATCATTAGGTTATATTGTTTTCTTAAATGTGAAGTCACCGATGTTGTTTTAATGTGCAATAATAATAAATGATTAGAAAATACAGTTATGGACGTGACCAACATTTAGACTACAAACATTCACATAATGTGTGTAGGTTCTAATATTAAGCTTCTAAACTATAAGACTGCACAAAAGAACATTGAAACCATGGAAAATTTGCGAGAAATACACAGCGAGCACTTTGAGCACAGAGCCCTACTTAATCACTTTTACCTACGTAATGATATCACACATTGGCGACCTGAGAACCGAGGTTTCATGCGGTTCAATGACGACTCCTTGGCAAATGCCATAATCGCCGAGCAAACGGGACCAAGTCCCTTGTTAGTGACAAAGGTTGAGCTTCAGCTCATCTTCAACTCAATAAAAACAAAAAGTCAGCAGGTGTAACTGTTAATACGAAAATAAAGAATTTCTATCTATCTATCAATTCTGAAGAAATTATGGAAAGTAAAGAAGTACTTGAGTTGTTAATATTTGTGATAGCAAGTGTTAAAGATAAACCGAGAGTTATTAGATTGAATTTTGAATTGATTTAATAAGTTTTGCAAAGAATTGGGTGTAAGAGTATCGATTGTGATTATTTTTTAAAGATTTTATGTGAAAGATATTTGATTTTTTTTAATTGTGATTTTATCACCAGAGCTTCACGATTAAGCTTTATGTCCTTAGAAATGTTAAATGTAATCATAGTAATTTTGATTAGAAGCAATGCATGTTAATGATATAACACAACATTTATGTTTCAATTATATGAAAAGAACTTTAATATTTCATTTGAAAACATATGTATATGTAAAATAAAAATTAAACAAATATAAATCTCGGCTAAATTAAAGTTTGATCCTTCAACTTGCAAAGTGCCAGTGTTGGTTCATCGACCTTAATGCGCATTGCAATACAAAATAAAACCCTCAGTCGCACATTTAATTATTGCATTTGCACTAGTTTTTGCAACCCCTTGGCTGAGTGTGTTCAGCAGCCAGAAAATATTCCCGAGGGAAAACAATCGAGATTCGCTTGAGGTAGGTCCGTTTTGTGCCGCTTAAATTCAATAAAACCTTTTTTTTTCTTGCGCGCCAGAATGGCAAAGGCAGTCAGAGAGCAGAGCACAAGCACAGCAATGGCTGTGAGAAAGAAGACGAATCCATTATTGTCCTGTCCCTATTTCCAGGTTCGTTGTTCTATTCTTGGAAAGTCAGCCGCCCGACAAGAAAAGGGGTTGTTGTATACAATGCACTGGGATATGGTTCTGTTTTACCCTACATCGAGATGGAACGGGTTATTGAATTGCATCCCTGATGGGCTTGGCTGGCTGACTGGCTGACTGGCTGGCTGGCTAGCTATAGCTAGTTGCTTTTTCTTTTGCTATAGTCCTGTTGGCAATGTGTAGCTATTTCGTCCTTTGTTCCATTTTTTTTTTATTCTTCACAGCAACAGCAGTGGTTAGGTTAGCATTTGAAGGGTCTTGCTTTTAATATTATTTTCGTTTGATCGGTTCGATTTACTTGTTTTTTTTTCAATTTTGTTCCTGTTATATTCGAACCCTTTATGTTGTGTTCTGTTATGAGTAGTAGGTACTTGGGTTAAAGTGGTAGGGTAGGTTATTGGCTTCTTTGTTTAAAGTTAAGTGAAGCCATAGAAGGTCATTGGCAGAGTTCTTCATTAGAGGTTCAACTTGTATTAAAGAAGGAAATAGCCAAGCCATTGACTTTCGTAAGGAAATGCTTGTTGGGATAGGTTTTAAATAAACTTTTTTTAAGAACAAAAAAATACTTGCTCATTCAAATTTAATTTTAATAATATGCAAAGTATACCCAAGTGCGGATGTGCAGCTGTTTGAAATTCAATAGCATATAAATTGCAAATTCACATTTTTAAGTGACAAAAAAATGTACGAAATTAAAACATTCGTACAATTGTTAAAGGATCCATGTATTTCTTAAGGAGAAGTAAGTAAAATTTTGTTTTGTTGGAAATGCAATGTATGTAAATTACTAACGAAAACCGCTCTAACAATACAATTTCCGTGCATTATTGACAGTTCTACACACTTACCATCACGACACGGGTACTACTATTTTATAGATTATTAAGATGATATTTAGGTTCCTAATGAACTACCGATTTAAAATTATGAAAAGGATCTCTTTGTTTATTTTAAATGACATCCCGATCATCAATTTTGAAAACCTGTAAAAATAAATTTCATTGTTTTGAGTATTTTGTTCAATAGTATTCAAGCCATATTTGAATATTTCTAGCAAGTGATAATAATCAAAGGCGCTAAGGCCTGGACACTTTTAAGAAAAGATGAGAGCGCCTAAAAAAATTCAAGACGTCAAGAAAAATTCTTCATGTGATTCTTGGCCCGACTGCTTCGATGGTGAGTGGAGGAGAAGTTACTACGACGTACTGTATGGGTTGTACAGCGACCCAGCATTAGACCTATCTTTTATTTTTAATATATGTAATGTTCCTAATTGATCCAAAGAAAATCTTGAATTTAACTTTACAAAATGCAGACTTAATGAACTTTTCAACCTGTTATGTAATGTTAACTGGAATCATTTGCTTGAGAACTGTGACATTAATGTTATGTGCTATAGTGCTATAAATTCTAATGTGTTCTCTTTAACTTTTTTTATGAGACCACACCATTGCGAAAACCGAGCAATATTTCAAAATCTACTTCATGGTTTGACTGTTGCCTAAAAAACTTAAAAAATAAAAGAAACAAGACCTGATTAAATATAATACAACAAAAGCTGACAATGACTTGGTAATATACAATGAGCTATGAAATATGTTTATTGACTATTCAGATATTCTTTATAATGACTTTATTTTAAATACTGAAACCGACATAAAAAACAACTCAAAAAACTTTTGGAGCTATGTTAATAGTAAGAGAAATACTGACGGGTATCCAAACTGCATGTCTTTCTACAACGAACTTAGCCATGACTCAAACGCCCGAGTCATTGGCCCTCTCACAAAATACCTCCCATAGAATTCAATTAGTCTTTGGATGTCTGAAGATGAAATCGTTCGCAAAGCTTCAGGACTTGACTTTTGTTATAGCCCTGGTTCAGATGGTGTACCTTCTTATATTTTGTCAAAATTCGCATCCTATTTATCCTATCCTCTTCAGTAATAGTAAAAATTAAATACAAAATTAACCTCCCATTGCAAAACTGTCCGTCATCCCTAAGTTATTTGGGGTCATTATTTGTAAAATCATAACCTCTTTCATTTCAGTTCTTTTTGTTTAGATTCGTTTGAAAAACGGAAACAAGTTGATTGTGTCTTCACAGACTTCAGTACGGGCTTCCAAACTTAAATCCCAAGGCTTTAACGATTAATTTGCTAGTTGGGTTTCGTCGTACTTATATAATAGATCGTATAGCGTAGTTTTTAGGAATGAGCGGTCATTATATTTGTATACCAACTCTGGCATACCACAAGGTAGCCGCTTAGGACATTTACTGTTTATTTTGTACGTTAACGAATTACCTTCTATTATTAAACATTCATCTGTTTTAATTTACGCTGATGACATTAAAATGTTCAAACGTATTGAATCACTTGACGACTGTTTACTCCTACAAGATGATCTAAATATTTTTCCCGAATGGTGTTTTATAAATAAGCTTTTACGAAACATAGACAAATATAAATCAATGTGTTTTACACGCAAACAAAATGTTTTGACTTTCAATTATCAATTAGAATCTTCTTATTTGACTTTAAACTCTCTAACTCTCTCTTTCTCTGACCTATGTATTATTTTTGATTCAAAATTAGTTTTTACAAATCATCATGACTATATTATTAAAAAAGCAAATAAGACACCTGGATTTATAAAACTGTTTTCACATGATTTTCGCGGCCCTTACATTCTTAAACTTCTTTGTATATCATTTGTAAGACCAGTATTGAAATATGGCTGCATAATATGGGCTCTCTTTAAGTCAGTCCATATAAACAGAATAGAAGGAGTACAAAGAAGATTCATGCGCTTCTGCCTTCGTTTCTTCCCGTGGTGCAATAAGCTCGAACTTCCACCGTACAGTCATAGGCTCACGCTCATAAATCTTCCATCGTTCCTAAACACAGAGACTACTCGTACACTCAGCTGAGCTTTATTATAAAATTAATCAATGGGTCAGTCATATCACCATCAATTTTGGAACAATTAAACAATATTTATAGCCGTTCAAGTATTAGAAGACAACTTCCTTTACATCCTATATCAAGCAGATCGAACTATGGTGCGATGATTCTTAAAGTAAAACATTAAAAGTAAATTTTTCCAATACTTCAGTTAAGAGTTGTTTTTTTTTGCAAATTGCTTAAAGCATTGTAAATCTATAAACCTAAGAATTAATGTAATATTAGTCTTAAATTCTAACGTTAGTTTGTTTAACGAATTCAATAAATAGACACTGAAGAATAAAAGTATAACGACATAGATGGCTGGGTCATGTAGAGCAAATGGACATCAATGCTCTAGCCGGACGGTCTTCGAAAGACGAAGCAGTAGAGATAGACCGCGAATCAGGTGGCACGCGCAGGTGAAAGAGGACCTCAACCAACTTGGCGTATACGAAACTAGGGACCAAGATGGCTACAAATGCATGTTGTTTTAGGCCCTGGTCCGCTCCGGACTGTAGCGCCACTTTAAGCATGTAAATAAGTAACATAGTTGAACCATTTATACGTCATTGACTTAAATACTGTCTTAATATCTCTTCAATAACCTCCATTTAGTGAAACAATCAGTTGTTGTATTCCTCTGATTAAGCAGTTTAATAGGCTTATCACTATATACCCTCGAGTTAGGATCTTGGATGAGCTTAGATTTTAAAGATATACATACTAGTGAATTGTTCGTTTTTTAAGAGTGGTTGTAACCATATACCAAAACAAACCGACTTTGACAATAATTGCAATTATTTAACACCGTTCAGCATGCAAACGATAAGTTAACAATACAAAAGTTGTCATTTATTCTATTTTAAATTTTTATTATAAATAAATTATATCCAAGAACAAATGAAATTCCCAATCAAAAGAAACAATGCAGAAAATCTTCTTCTTGTTGGTTCATCTTTTTCAATACGAACATCCTGTTTGAAATGAAATTCTTATTTCCTTGAATGGATTATTGCATTTGAAAACAAATAATACAATAGGGTATTTATAATTCATTACTAATGAGGGCAAAAAAGCGGGTTGTCTTTTATTACTATGGATATTTTGTTATCCTATATGAACACATGCGACATGCATTTTCTTTTTATGTTTATGAAAAAATCTTCAACTGTCAATCTACATTTTAATGCATTTTCTTAACCCTTTTCATTCGCTTTGTTTTTTTTTTCTTTCTTTAAAGAAGAAAAAACCTATTCACTTACTGGTTTCACAGGACCATAAGGATATGATTTACCTTTTCTTATGATTAAACAATCAAGAGAAAAATCTTTTGATGAAAGAACAATGCACACAGAAAATCAGTTTAAAAAATTGTTGAAAGATGATGGTAAAAGCTAGATTTTTTTTATAACCATATAACCATTAGGGTTGGTTTAAAATTTAAATAAACAGAAAAAGTTTTTGTGGGAAAATATACCCAAAGTAGGTCACACTAGTTTTAGTTTCAAAATCTATAATATAGTATAACTACAAAAACTCTCCTTTATATTTGTATACGTGTTCTATAATCTGCAATCTTTAACCGTTGAATTCTATGAAATGATCCCATTCGTTGAGTTGACTTTCCTTATTTTTAAATCTATTAGAATAAAGGAATTTAACATTCTTTGAAAATCATTAACTCAAGGTATTATGGAAATTTAAAACACAACAAGAATTCGAAGGGATTTAAGATATTATATTATGAATTATTATTTGTTCTATCAGTTAAATTAGCTCATAATTAGATTTTAAGGTATTGTATCTTACTTTTAACAAGCAATCATGAAATACATAAATAAAATAAAATAGCACAAATGTCTGGTCATTTGTAAAAACGACGTCATCGTTGGTTCCGAAACCTTATTTTGTATGCTCAATTGATAAAGCCAATTAGTGACATGACTCCGCTTGTACTTAAAAGCGTAAACGATTCAATAGGATAAACCTTCTTTCGCATTCGTTCAGTTGCTAGAGTATTTAAATACCTTGACACAAAGGTCTCTCGCTAGAGTGGTGTTTTTAAACGCTGGCAAAGGTCTCTTTGCGAGACGATGGAAAACAGAATTTGTCCAGGCTGTTCCTAAAAAAGGCGAATCCTGTTCACCCTCTAACTCTTGTCCAATTTCACTTACGGTCCTTCTTTCCAAGGTTGAAACGCAGATAAATTGTCTTATCTAACCGAACAGTTACACATATCCTTATATCAAGAAGATTATTGCACTTGATATTTCAGAGGCATTTGATAGAGTTTAGCATCAAGTTCTTGTATCGAAAATGTTGCATTTGGTATCGATGAATCTCTTTTTCGTTCAGTTAGAAATTATCTTTCAGACCGTTCAATTCAAGTATAGTATTAGTATTGGGTGGCGCAACATAGCGTTTAGAACTAGGGCCTATAGTGACTTACAACTCTCAACCATTCCTGTGTGCGAGTACTGCTGTCAGGAATGGAGGGGATCTACAGTTCTAATCCAAATCCGAACGACTAATTTGAGAAAGCACTTTTCATGACAATTACTCTTACTCAGTACAAAACTAACCTAATTAACCATTACTTATAACTAACTTACTTGTCCAATACGGACACTCTTAGTTAAACTATAACACTTAATACTAATGCCTTTAGGCCCTAAAGTCCAACGCACTAACCATCATCTCACGCATACTACTAGTAGTAGTTCAATTCATATTAGACGGGTTTAAATCTGATATCCACAAAATAAACGCTGGTGTGCCCCAGGGCTTCGTTTTTTCTCCAATACTCTTCCTTATTTTTATAAATGATCTTTTGTCTGCAACATCTAACCCACTAAATTGTTTCGCTGGTACCCTTTTCCTTTGGATGTGGACTAACAAGACCAACGACAGGTTATGATAAACTCATTAAATTCTGATCTTGGCAGTATTGTGCAATGGCGAATCAAAAACCGTGTAGAATTTAATGATTCCAAAACTCAACGCTGCCTACTGTTTAAAAAGCGTAACTCTCCCCCAATGCTACATGGATCTAGAAGACTGTATGTGCTTCAAAAACCATCTCTTGCAGAGCTTATTTTCGTTCTAAGCTCGAGAACAATTCCCGTACTTGGGCAAGCGATCCGATATCCCACTTGAGTCTTCAACTATAATTCCCGTTTGTCTATGAATGCTCATCAGTTCATTCTTGAGCCGAATTTCTGACGTACTGTAAAGTTCAAAGATTCTTTTTTAGGGGCCCTACAGGAATGTGGAATTCTTTACCAGGCTCAATATTTCCCACTCATTACAATATGCAAACATTCAAAACCAATGTGCATCGGTGTTTTCTTTTTTATCATATCCACTTTTCCTAATTACTCGCACTATGTTTTTATTTATCATAACGGTATTATATCCCTTTAAAGTAGGTACAAAATCCACAAAAAAAAACCTTTTTTTTCGGAGAAAATTTTGCAAAAGAATACAATTATTTAAAGAATTTATGAATCTAAAAAACTTTAAATCATCTGCAAATAAAAGTGTACTTGAAGCTAAGTCTTTGATAAATATTAGAAAAAGAAGGGGCCAAGATGGCTTCCTTGCGGGAAACCGGAGGTAACAATAATTGGACTAGAGAGCAATTGATCAATACAAACGAATTGCGCACGACCCCTTAGATAAGACTCCAACCATTTCAATATATTTGAGTGAAAACCAAATTGTTTCAGTTTCTCAATCAAAATAGTATGACTAACTATTTTGTTTAAATTGTAAATAACTACGTTAATGTATGTGATTAAACACATACTTAAAATGCAGATAATGTATATAAACATAAATAAGAACAAAGAAAACACGAATATTTGCAATGAATATAAATGTGACAATTTTCCCATTACGTAATTCGTTTGGGTTGTTTGAATTATTCATTTAATACTAATTTTTCATTATAAACAGAATTTCAAAAAGAAAACAAAAAAAAAATTTTTGTTTAAACTAAAATATGAATAATTTTGTTGAGAATTTTGAGTGGGCGCAGAATATTTCTCTTAAAATGCTACGCATGATCTACTCTCTTTTTTGAATGCGTATCCAAAAGAATTCCTAACCATAAAACAGTTTCAAAAAAAGAAGAACGAAACGCCTAATCAAGTAATTCCTAGTAAAGCAAAACCTATACATACAAATTAGGCACAATGACCTTGACTGTGAACTTCTTTTGTTGTGATTAAAAAAATATTTCACATTATTTATTTTTGTCAATAAAAAAGAGGGTAGTTTTCACATTTTACTGCCCACGTAGCAACAAATAAATTCTTGGTGAGCATATACTATGCACATATGTATGTATGTACACGCCTAAGTTTTATACATATGTACGTAAAAGCCAGCATATTTATATACAAATATATAGCAGGGTGGGTAAGATGGTAATGTTTTTTGTTTTTTTTCTTTAAAAGACTCAGCAATAAAACGGTGCTTTATGGTATTTTCAATTCATAAGAAAAGTTTCATTGTATCATTTTGAGTTCGTTCGGATCATGGTTGAATATTTACCATAACTATCTTAACTCAACTTATTTGTATCAGATATTATATACGTACATACTTTCGTTTAATTTATTATATATTAATAAGGAAAGAAAGCAGATTTCAGATTTCATGTCCAGGCTCTAAAGTATTATAGGCTAAAGTGTTACACCAAAAGCATAAAGAAGAATGATGAATTTATCTTTAATGTTTAGTTGTCAAGGCTTTTTTAAGAAGATTAACATACATCTGGAGGAAAAAGGTATGATTAATACAAAACTTATTAACTTCCCAAAGCAAGTTATTACCCGTGTTTTGGTGTTTTGTTGGGAAATCTATCCATAGTAAAGTAGGATTTTACACGAATAACAAAAACAATATCCGCAGTATCGATACTACCGATAAAAATTAAAGTAGAATCTTACTAGGGATGGGTTTTTGACATTTATACGAGTCTCGAATGGATCTCATGTGATTTCGTTCTCAAATGTTGGTACGATTGATATTGCATTTGTACCTCGATGTCTGTGTTCGTTGAGTAGTTGTATATTTGGAACCATGTGTTTTCAATTGGGGAAACAAATCAATCTGTTGTAAGGTTTATCTCGGTTTAGATTAAATAAATCTTTTTGGTGTTTCCACAGCACAAGAAGATTTAAAAACGATTTAGTTTGACAGCACTTTCTAAAATGCAAAAAGTGTTTCGATGTTTCCTATGAAGTGCAAGCGAGATAGTTTGTTTCCTTATAAACAATGAAGACTTGAATAGCTGAGCACCATATAAGAATATCCTACCTACTCCATGTGCAATTTTTTGTTTATAATTTGATTAATTCACAAATTTTGACCAGACTCCTATCCCCGACCTGAATCTAGTCGAATCAAGCTCAAAGAATTGAGGCGAGCCTTAAGCTCGCTTCAACACCACATGTTAATGTAGTAGTCTACGAACAAACCCCCTTTTTGAAGTTTTTATTTTATGTCAAATGGTTTTGTTAATTTCAATTTACAGGTGTCTGACAGGTCTTCTCCTTTTTAAATACCAAAATCCGGCTACTGCCGATGGGTTTACTTGGGAATTTTCTACGATACTATTTAGGGTATGCCAAAAAAACACAGCTATTGTAATAGCTCTGATTTGTCGAATTAAAAATGTTCACATTTCTCGACATTTTCTTAAAGTCTAAATAAAAGGTTTCTTAGAGAGATGGCTGTTTGGATACCTTTTTTCGACCATATCTCAAGGACCATCAGAGATATCGACTTAAAATAATTTAAATATTTTTTGTCTAATTGGTAATAACATCGAAAGGTGAGTAGGTGGGTTTTAGGAAAATATGTACATATATCATTTTACACAAAAATGAAAAATTTAATTGTATCAATCAAATAATAACATTTTTGACATCTGCTGATTTCTAGAAACATCGATGTGACATTTTTTTACAAAAAAAAAACAAAAACTTAAAAAAATACCATTAATCGTTGGTTAAAACTAAAAACAGAATATCTCGAGAATCATTGAAAACTTTGACTTTAAAATTATTGTATTCAATGCATTTTTTTTTTATAAGAAATAAAAACTTTCAAAAAAATTCTACTAAAATAGCTTTTATACTGCTATAATTTTGAGATTTGACATGTTTCGTATAAGTTTGCATATAGAGTTAATAGTTAATTATAGTGCTTTGTTATCTAGATAGCAGCCACGCTCATTGTACCTACATATTTCCCTCAGCGATATCTAACCATCAATGATATTTCAGAATTTGTTTAAATTTTGTAGGTCCTTTCAGCTGCAGTGTTCATTTCAATCAAAAATCATCATTGATTAAAACCGGTGTTTAAAAATTTCCAAAATCCAGAAAACCCTTTAAAATGCTCAAATCAGAAACAACAAATTTATATTGCACACAATTTTCGGTTGTACAGGTTGCAAAAGAATGATGGAAGAATAATTACTACAGTTGTGGTTTTTAATGGAATGTTTGTTTTTTAGTTGGTTTAGCTTTTCAAAATGTATGTGCCGTGTGAGGCCCCTAGGAATTTAATGACAAATTGTTTAGTTATTAGGTTTATTATAAATTATTACATAAAGTAATGTAAGATACAAACAAAAACGTTTGGTGAAGTGCAGTAGATGTGTTAGAAAATACTACACAAATGAAAATATTTATTCGGCAATATTATTCGCAGCGTAAACTTTGAATGGCTGAAAGTTGGCCTTGGTTTTTAACGAGACATTAATTTTACTCAATCCTTTCATCCACTTATATTTGAACAAGTTATCTCAATTTATTAGAAGCTAGAATAAATAATACTTGTCTATAAATTCCCAAACTAATCAAAATGGTATATTACCTACGAAAAATATGTTAAACAAAAATGCAAGTCCCCATAATAAATGATTCATATGATGTATGCTTAGGCCATAACCTAACAGAATTTGGAAACTTCTCTGCTCCGCATTATAACGATTTTTTAGTAACTGCCGTTTTAGTGAAATTTCGAAACACACCTGTTTTCAGTTAATTATTTGCTCACTCGTTTCCAAAATCATTGTTGTTTTTAATATTTTATGCATTTTAAAATTACGTTATAATGAGATAAATAATTTAAAAAAAAATTCAACGGGCTCTGCCATTCCGCCAAAAATTAATGAGTTCCTACATGAAGATTTAAATGAAACTCAACATTTTGAAGTAGTTCCCTTGAAGAAAAGTTCCTGACTTAGGGGCCAGTTATAGCTATTATTGAAATCGATCCGGAAAAATGTTTGAATCGACATTTGACGGTATTGCCCTTTGGTTAGAAATAAAATTATATACCGATCGATCGGAAATCACACAAAAATTTTTGTTGAGAAAAAAAAGTTAAGTTGCACGTTTATTTTTCTCTAAAAATGTTTTTTTCTATTTTCCGGACGAAGAGTCATTTTCCTGAACAGCTGATACTTTTTTGTTAAAAAGTGAAAGGAATCATTCCACTGATTTGTGTTCCAATTTTACACAATTCCAATGACAGATTTCTGTCAGTAAACATTTTTCAATGGCTTTCAATCATGAGAAATGTTTCAATGCCAGAAATGTTTAATGATAGCTATAAACGACTTGTCAAAAAATTCCACTGCTTGTTTTCAATGATGAAAGCTTATGATAGCTATAAATGGCGCCTTAATGTTCGCTTTTGTTTTATCAATTTCCTTTGTTTTTTAACGCACCCAAATGTGTTTTCTCTTTTCTTTCGTAAAAAAATGTGAGCACGAGATTTTAATCAAACATAACATTTTGATCGCACACAAATCTGTCCAGGTCTCTACAGCCCAAATCATTGGATCGACTGACTTCAAATTTGTATATAAGAATTTAAGCCGATTCGCGTTAGGAGTTTGCAACAATTTTCATACAATTTTTTTTGTCAAAAATAGAAAATTCGAATGTTATTAAAAACAACAAATATTTATTTTATTTTAGTTAAAATTGTTTTCTTAATTTATCTTCTTTCAATTTAAAAAAAATATTTGCTCTGGAAGAGTTACCCCATAGAACCGTTATTTTTTATTTTTAAGTTTTCTCCAGAACTGTATTGTTTTTTTGTTAGGTTTTTATTTTTGTAAAAACAACTGTCAATTCGATTTTCTCAAAATTATTCAGAATGTTAAAAACAATATTTCTTATATGAAAAAATTTGAGTCGATATTCAATGTTTACCAACTTTGAGTAATGTTGTTTTAGGTTTCATTTTTTATAAACAAAAAACTGTCAATTGGATTTTGCTCAACATTTTATCAGATTTTGATAAAGTTAGTCTTCGTTGCACAAAATTGTTTTTTATATACAAAAAAAAAAACAATTAATTGGATTTTTTCCAAAAATATATTTGTTTGGTATCACGTTACGATTTATAATATAAAATTTAATTCAAGTCTCTAGCGGTTTTGGTTCGTGAGATATTTAGGGTTAACCAAAATTGTCACTTTTTTTAAAATGGTATGGTAAAAAAACCACCCACGCAATTTCCTGAGAGGCCTTTCTGCATTTTTTCTAATTATCTGTATAACAAAATTTATTTGAAGTAGATATCTCTTTTGGTCCCTGAGCTATTAACGACGAAAAAACGTCCCGAATGTACGGACTTGCGGATGTACATACGAACGTTCGTACACACGCACGCTAAGACATCTTTCTAAAAATCTTTATTTCGACTCTAGGGACCTTGAAACGTGTGGAAATGTCAAAGTTTTCAATTTGACAAATCGGACCCATTACAATAACTTTTTATGGGAAGTTAAAAATCAACGTGCATTGCCATTTAAAAAATCAATGAGTTCCTACTTGAAGATTTAAATGAAACTTAATGTTTTGAAGTAATTCCCTCAAAGAAAATTTCGTGACTTAATGTTCGCTTTTGTTTAATCAATTTCTTTTGTTTTTTACGCAATAAAATGTCTTTTCCCTTTTCTTTCGTAAGAAAATTTTAACCCGAGATTTTAATCAAACATGACATTTTGATCGTACACAAGTCGAAAGCGGGTCCTCCGATTCTGTCTGTCCAGGTCCCTACAGACCAAACCATTGGGTCTATTGACTTCAAATTTGTGTATGAGGTTTTAAGCGTTAGGCGTTCTTTTTATTTTTTCTTAAGACTTAAAATTGCCACAATTTCCTTACAATTTTTTTTGTCAAAAATAGAAATTTCGAATGTTATTGAACAAACCGATAATTTTGTCCTAACAGTATTTTTTTATTCGTTATTTAAAAAAAAATATTAAACAATTTTTTCCAAATTCGATACCTTGGAAATGCGTCATCATTTTTTTTTAAATTACAATTCAAAACGGATATTAATAAGCTCTAAAAGCTGTATACCAAAAATATTGAAGTGCAAAATTAGGTATGGTTAAAGTCTTAAAGTACTTTATTTTACTACATATTTACAATTATTATAATTACGAAATTTGACAAAAAATCATTATGTAGGTAACAATGTTGGTATACAAACAGTATGTTTTTTTTTTAAATTACTTTCTTATTACAAACCACAATATAAAACCTCTTAGGTATTCTGTCATGTTTGAGATGTTCGGAAATAAGAAAAATAACAGAGTATTGAACCTGAAATTTAAACAATTCATGGACTCACGTTTGTGGTCATTACAAGTTACATTAGCAGAAGGGTGTGTAATTGTTTATACCTTGTGAGGATACAAACATTGTTTGTTTTTAAAATACTAAATTAAAATGAAAAAAAAAACAAAGTATTGCACTTTTATTGGTAGTTTGTTTTTTTCTTTAATTTGCTTCTATCTGATTATTTTGTGAGACTCCTTCCATTCTTATCTGTCAGACAATTTTAATTTTAGTTGATTTATCATAACGCTCTGGAAGAGTAAAAGAGAATACAAACATGGGGGAAACATTCTCATTAAATTACTTTATTCCACAGCACACACCTACAATTAAATACACTACACTACACAGTATACACAGTAGAAACAAATGGCTAGGTCGGTCGTTCACCTTCAATATGCGAAACGAACCAAAGCGGTGGTCGAGTCCGAGAACGAGTGGATGACGATGAGCAACCTGAACAAAACACAAAAACTCTCTTAGAAATATTGCTCAACCAACTAAACTCTTAAATCTTACCATACTCACTGAAATTTACTATTAAAAACACTAAAAATAAAAAAGTCATAATAATTAAAATGACGTTAGTAGTAAGATTCTTTGCACTCTTTGATACAGCTCAAACATGATAAGAGCAACAAACAACAAAGAGAATGATGAACTATTTCTATGTGTGCGTGATAAATTTCTCTTATTACAACTGAGTCATTCTCCAATTATTCTCCCCATTGGAGGAAGAAGAAAAAATGAAAATTGATTAAACTGTATCGATCAAAGTTGAATGACTGGGGGTTTGTAATGTTGTTATAATTCTTGAGTAGTTTTTATACTTAGTATTTTTCTTTTGTTGGGTATGGTATAAATATTTCACTCGTATGCTTAAACGCTATTTTGTAATGTGACCCAGGTATGAAAATAATTAATTTCACCACCACCGCTGCTGCTGCCGCCGCCACACTGCCACAGTCACCGCCCCCTCCGCCTTCCCATCGTCGCGCATATCAAAGTACACCTATTGCCATTGCGAAAGGAAATTCCTTAGAAAAAAATCAATAACTCAGTTCGTTCACATTTTGCATACCTCCCTCGCTGCTGGCGCATTTAGAGCAACACGGAAGGGAAGACAAGGTTGAAAGTTGAGTGACTTTGCAACTTCGAGTAATCAGGGAGTTTAGCCGGTGAAGATTTTGGAACATAGCCGACTCGGAGTTCTGACTGTTTTCTTTAAGCTAAGCATTGATTGATGGTGTTGGAAGGGAGATGTCGTTAGGTCAATGTATAAATTGTATTTGCTTAAGGGAAGGTGGGCTTCTTTTAACAATACATATTTGTTCCCTTACCTACAGCTATAGTGTGAATTAGGTGGCTAAGGTACCTACTTTGTGGGTTTTCAAACGTTTTACCGGGAAGTTGAATGTTTCGTTTATGGCTTTAATACTTTCGTGTTTGACCTTTTGATGAGAGGTCGAAATATATTTTAAGGGTAGTTACTTACTCTGTACCTAAATTTATTTAATGCCTACATTTTTATATTAATGTAGAAACATCAAGAACATATAAATAATGACAAATCATTTCGACCTCATCATTAATGTAAGTATTTACGCAGACCCTACAAATACAGGAAGATACTAAAGTAATTCCTGCTGAAATCTCGAAACTTCTTTGGAAATGCCTTTCTAATAACTATTATTGACTAGCTGAATCAGAAAGTTTCATGGGAACTCCTTTTACCTATTTCAAAACATTTCTTTATCATTATGTTAAATAATTTTTGGAATACATACATAGGAGTCTGTTTTTCTATAAAATCTCAGCTACATTTGGAAATCGGTATTTAGGATTCTTAGTTATTAGGAGTTGCAGTGTCAAAAATTGGCACTATCGTTGTCATGCAGCAACAGCTCAAGATATTCGGCAAGCTGCAGATTTTTATTTAAAGTAATATAAATGTTTGACGGACCTTAAATTATGCATACAATTTCGGTTTTCCCTTCCTCTGAACTGGATTTTGACGTTGATTTTTTGACATCCTAAGCCTCCCAATTTCTTAGAAAATATTTATGTAAGCTATTTATTATTTTCGCTCTACTTTGTTTAGCATAAAAGGAAGTTAGACAGCTATTACAAATTTCTAACTTGAATCAAATATATCATTAATATGATAGATGAGTCTAACAAATAGGTCCCCCGATTATCCATCTGTCTGTCTGTCTTTCCTAGCCTTTGTAGCTCAAAAATTTTCGTCAATTTACTTTAAATGGTTTTAAGGTTTGAAGCCGATTCGCACTTGGCTTTTTTTTTAAAGATTTAAAGTAACAGCATACTCAAACAAATCTTAAAAATCGAAAATTGTAATTTTCTCAAAAACAAACCGAAAGATTTTTTTACTTTCGTTAATTTTTTTTTCTTACTTTTTTCTGACTTCTTTCAACCAGAAAGGTACCCCCATGGAACCATTATTAACTTCAAATAGGAAGTTATAGTAATGGGTCCGATTTGTCAAATTGAAAATTTTGACATTAACCAACATTTCAAGGTTCCTAGAGTCGAAATAAAAGGTTTTTAGAAAGATGTCTGTGCGTGCGTGTGTACGTACGTACGCGACGTTTTTTTTTCGTCGTACATAGCTCAAGAACCAGAAGAGATTTCAACTTCAAATACATTTTGTTATACGGATAATAATGCAGAAAGATGCAGAGAGGGCTCACAAGAAAATTGCGTGGTTGGTATTTTTACCACCGCAGTTGAAAAACAAAGGTGAACATCTTTCTCAACCCTAAATATCTCACAAACCAATGATGGTAGAGACTTGAATTAAATTTTATATTATATATTGTAACGCGATACCAAACCAATATATTTTTTAATTAACGGTTTTTTATAAATCAAAAAAACTGAAGAAAATTTGTCACCTCGAACATTTTACGAATAACAAATGATTTTATCTCCAAAACAATTTTGTGCGCAACGAAAAGAAACGTTTTTAACATCTGGTAAAATGTTGAGAAAAATCAAAGTGTCAGTTTTTTATATAAAAATATAAACATAAAAAAACATTACTCAAAGTTGGTAAAAATTGATTTTCAACGCAAATATCTTTTCAAAAATGGATCCAAATTTATTTAATCTTATAAGAAATATTGTTTTCAATATTCGGTAAAATTTTGGGAAAAAATAAACTGACAGTTTTTTTACAGAAAATACAAACTTAAAAGAAAAATTTAACAAAAGTTGGTAAACATTGATTATCGACATAAATATCTTTGAAAAAATTTGAGATAATGGCTCCCAACTAATTTCTACTTATAAGAAATATTGTTTTAAGCATTCGGACAAATTTTGAGAAAAATCGAATTGACAGTTTTTTTACAAAAAATAAAAACCTAAACAAAAAAATTAATAAAAGTTGGTAAAAATTGATCTTTGACTCAAATATCATTTTAAAACTGTGAGATATTGGCATTAAACTACTTTTATCTTTTAAAAAATATTGTTGTAAACATTCAGTAAAATTTTAAGAAAAATCGAATTGACAGTTTTTTTTTCAAAAAACTAAAAACTTAAAACAAAAATTACTCAAAGTTGGTAAAAAATTACTTTCCACTTAAATAGCTTTTTAAAAATTAAAAATTTTGTCTTCAAACTTTTTTTTATTTCACAGGAAATATTGTTTTCTATATTTAGTAGTTTTTTTTATAAAAATCCAACAGTTTATTTTTTTTTATAAAAAAATAAAATCTACAAGAAATACTACGCAAATTTGATAAAAATTAATGTTTGCTTCTTGATATCTCTCAAATTAATTTCATTCATCCAACTTATAAAAATTTAAGAAATACTACTAAACTGATAAAAATTTGTTTTCGACTAAAAATCTATTTAACAAAACTAGATTTTCAAACTAAACTGTTTCTTGATATGAAAAATATTGTTGTTAATTTTAAGTTTTTTGAGAATAATTCAACTGACTACTTTTTTTAACCAACACAAAAACCTACAAACTTTTAAGCAAGACAAATCGACAGACAGAAGTTAGCAGTCTGGGTTGCATCCCAGCCTCTTTTTGTATTTTACTGTACACAAATTGATATACATATGTACATAGTTATTATTAGAATTCTGTCCCAACTGCTTAGTACAAATCTTTTAATTATTCTTCTCTTAGCCACTTTAAAAATAATATTACAAAATTTGAGTTATAAGTTTCAAACTATCACAATTCTAAAACATGTTGTTGAATTCTGACTTGTTTGTTTGCTAAATGTGAAATTGCTTGCATTTTAAAAATGAACTGATTTCATCTGAAGTTAAAAGCGATGCGTTAATCTGATACTAAAGTATTTCTCGAATTATTTGATTTTTGTTTTCAAAAAGTGGCATAGTAGATATTTGTTATATTCATTTAAACGTTTGCATTTCTGACTAAGAACAAAACGAGACAATGAAAAACATATCACACTAATGACAAAAATAACGAAAAACTTGCCACCTACCTACTTATACAGTGTAAATAAAAAGTCTACAAAACGAAGGCGCACTCAACACACTACAACAACACACGATCATAAATGATGATCACTGTCGCGCACATTCATCCTCTTCCGCGTTTCAATTGAAAACAACTCACTGTATTCACTATTCACTATGCGGCACGTCTTTCTCTGTGTTGCTTTTACTTGAATTATTTTTTCCCGCCTTGCAGTGCTAGGCTTGACTATTGCATTGTCGGTCAAATGGCGAACACTCGCGCCTGTCAACAAACTGCAAACAGTCAACCCCTAGCATATTATTTATACAGGGATACCATTTTAGCGTTATTGTTTTATACCGTAGTTTAATCAGGATCAGCAATGCGATTATCGAGAACTGTTAAACAGTCAAATCTTTGCATGGGGCATACCTTCAAAAAGTGCTCTTTGTAGCCAATAAAATGCTGTGTGCTAAGTTTCATTGATACAAACTGTAAACTTAAGCTTGCTTAAATTGAAACATAAGTGCAGCCTCTTTTGCTAAGAAAGTACCTACCTAACCTAAGTAAATCCTTTTTGAGACTGGTCCTATGACTTTTGTTGTTCAAACTTGTATATTCTTTTAAAAGATTGACAATGTAAAAGCGTCGTCTTTGATTGGATTACAGTTGTCACTCTAAGAAACAAAATTAACTCAAATCTTAAGTGTGATTTTGGCAATCCGGAAGTTTCCATTCCACTTAACTTATTACCCTCAATATTCAGTTGTTTGTGATTTAATAAAATAATATTTGTACGCTGTTCGATATATTTTTGTTTTGTTGTTTAATGCTAAATTTAAGCCCCCCACTTGACAACAAGTTGATGTAATATTTATACAAATTTAAACCATCTGGCAATCCTAGCCTGTCTCTAGTCTATCGCATTGCGTCGTCAATATAAAAACAGCTAAGAATGCAAATATTACAACACACTTTTTTATGAAAATCGCATATAGCCCCCAAGCCCCAACTTGCAATACCTATTTGCTACATGCTACTTCTTGCCCCTACCACACAATGTTACCAAGAATTATGCTTGTTCAACGCCTTTATAATAGCACAACAGGCTGACGGTATTGGCCCGCTGTGTCACTGTTGTTTGACTGCGAAACGTAATTACGATGACTACGACTATGAAAACGACGTGTCCTTTTGTTTTTAGTGGTTTGTAGTTTTAAAAAAAAGTTGTCTTCCGCGCGATGTTTTCGCTACTCCATACGCTGCGCAGGCTTCTTTTAATTATGGTGTGGTGATTGTTTTTTGCGTTTGTTTATATATTTATTCAAATTAGCAGTGCATTAGAATATTAGTGTATGCTTTTATCGAACCCAGTTTTAGCAACTTCCCTGTGCGTACTCGTACAATACAGTGTTTGTTTGTCGATTATTATTTATAGACCTCTGCTGCTTCTTGCAACACGACTCTTCCGAGACGTTTAATTAAATCATCCGGTCAATCACTGAATGTATGTACATAGATGCATTAATAACTAAGGTATGTACATATGTTTACGAATTGAGACAGAAACTATCTTATAATGTTTAAACGTATGTGCAGTGGATGTATGTATATATACAGCTGTGGCCAACACAAAATAGCACCGCAGAACATCATCAACTTTATGAAGTAAAAGAATTGATTTCTTGCTTGAAATTTATTTTGATTATGCCAAAATATTATATATATATGTATTGCAATTCTTAACTATTCACCAGACTGGTGTGCAGTTATTTAGAGCTTATAAAAATGCGGCTTACATTTCAATTTCGTAAAAAACTGATGACCCATTTTCGAGATGTCGAATTTTGAAGAAAAATGTTTACTATTCTTTTAAAAATCAAATATAAAAAAACAATGATATTTTTGATCATCAAACATTATTCAGTTTGAGCGAAATTGAATTATTGAATAAGATTGATTATTTCTTGAGAAAACTTAAAAACAACAAATGAGGCTGGGATACGACCCACACTGCTAACTTCCCATCCCGTCTGTCGATTTGTCTTGCTTAAAAGATTGTAGGTTTTTGTGTTGGTTTAAAAAAGTTGTCAGTTGAATTATTCTCAAAAACTTAAAATTACCAACAATATTTTACATATCAAGAAACAGTTTAGTTTGAAAATCTAGTTTTGTTAAATAGATTTTTAGTCGAAAACAAATTTTTACCAATTGAAGTAGCATTTCTTAAATTTTTATAAATTGGATGAATGAAATTAATTTGAAAGATGTCAAGAACCGAATATCAATGATTACCATATTTGCGTACTATTTCTTGTAGATTTTATTTTTTTATGAAAAAAACGGACTGTCGGATTAAAAAAAAAACTACTAAATTTCGAAAACTATATTTTCTGTGAAATAAAAAAAACTTTGATGACAATATGTATTTTTAATCTTTGAAAAACTATTTGAGTCGAAAGTAAATTTTTACCAAGTTTTTTATTGTTTTTTGTTAGGTTTTTATTTTTTGTAAAAAAAAATGTCTATTTGATTTTTCTCAAAATTTGTCCGAATGTTGAAAACAATATTTCTTATAAGTTAAAATTAGCGGTAAGCCATAATCTCAAATGTTTGAAAAGATATTTGAGTCGAAATTCAAAGCTTTTGTTAAATTTTCTTTTTAGTTTTTATTTTTTGTAAAAAAAACTGTCTATTTGATTTTTATCAAAATTTTACTGAAAATTGGAAGCAATATTTTTTAAAAGATAAAAGTATTTTAATCCAATATCTCAAGGTTTCGAAATGATATTGGAGCCCAAAATCAATTTTTAAAAATTTTTATAAATTTTTTTGTTTAAATTATTATTTTTTATAAAAAAAAACTGTCAATTCGATTTTTCTCAAAACTTTACCAGATGTTAAAAATGTTTTTTTTTTTAGTTTTAACCACCCATTTGTTCTGTATTTGTATATAGTAGCACCCGTGGCATGATTATTAGTGCGTTGGACTGTGCTGTGGAAAAAGGGAAAGGACTACTCCAACCCGTTAAATCTTCGGTCGATAAGTCTTCTTCCGAGCATCAGAAAAGTTTTCGAAAAAATCATTAATAGGGCTCTGACTAAGTGGGCTGCGGACAACAAAATAATTCCGGATAAACAGTTCGGGTTCAAGGCGGGTCATGAATAAATCAAACAACAATGCACTGGTGCTGTTCTGGTTGATTTGGAAAAGGCCTTTGACACCGTATGGTTAGAGGGTCTTTACCTAAAACTGAGCAGACTTGTTATAAGCAAGCCATTGTTGTATATACTCTATGATATGCTTAACGCTAGAAAGTTTGTTGTCAAAAGTGGCAATGTTACTTCTACCACAACATTCCCAATTAAGAATGGTCTTCAACAGCTCCGACGCTGTGCCGGCTTATATCGAACAGCCGAATTCTCTTATGTGCATTACTATTCCAACGAGGTCCTATACAACGGGGCTCGAATCAACAGAATTGACAACTTCGTGATAAAACCCGTTCGAGGTCACATTGCAACCTTAAAACCTTAGCCGGCTTACATACTTGTTTTATAGTTTTAGGGTTTAGTTTTAAGTAGAATAGGCATGGTGACACAAAAAGAAATAGAAAAAAAAAATACAAAACAAAAAAATACAAAAAATAAAAAAAAAAACATTAAAAAAAACATGGAATAAAAAAAAATAAAAAAAGACAAAAAACAAAAATGTTAGATAGTTGGATTTGCTGCTGTGGTTGTTCTTGTTTTAAGTAGTTTATACGTAGAACAGGTAGTTTAATTAAGCTTTAAGTTTTATTTTAAGTAGTTTTTAAGTAAAAATAAAAAAGGATCTTGATATTAGTCTTTTTGCAAAATTTTCTAATAAATACAAAAATAAATACAATTTAAATTGAAGTAAAATAGATCTAAGGGCCGAAAGGCATTAGTAGTTAGTGTTATAGTTAACTTAACTTAGAGTGTCCGTATAGGACCATTAAGTTAGTTGTAAGTTATGGATAATTAGGCTAGTTTAATGAATTTTTATCTAGCTTTAAGATAGGTTTGAGAATGAACTAATAAAAATAAATTACAAAAAAGTGTGTTGGACTGTCATGCAAGAGGTCTTGGGTTCGATCCCTGCCTGTGCCACTTATAGTTGTATTCACGGGTACTGTCGCTTGCGAGGAATTGACGAATTCTCCAAGAGTAGTTCTTGTCATGAAAAAGTGCTTTTTTCAAATTAGTAAAATAGACATTTTCCCCAAAACAAAGCAGCTAAGTCAACTAAAGAAACAATTTTATAGAGTATATTTCTAACGTTCTTAACATTTTCGATTTAATTTCAAACATTACGAGTTATTTCGGAATGATAAAAAAACTAAAATTTTCAGAAGCAGTATACGTAAATGTTAACATCTAATTCATTTGACTGCCAATTCAATTATGTTGCGACGCGTTGGTTAAAAATAAGCTCAATGCTTCAAAGACTTAAACTCTGCATTTTACTAAAAAAACAGAAAAAACAATTTAGCAATTTAATATGGCTTTGACTGAATTGAAATCGAGTGCAAACCTCACTTAAGAGAATAAGTCTTTTTTGCACAGAATTATGAAATCGTATTATTAGACCTCTTGGCGATGTGCTTTTTCCACCTCGGAGCTGCGATTTGACCCTTTGGGTTTTTCTTTTCTAGCTTACCTTAAAGTCCCGATGTTATTGCAAACAATCCGGAAAATTCAAACAAGCAATCCGTATTCTAAAGATCAAAACCCATCAACAAGGTCTTAAAAATTAGAGTAACATAATGCTGTAATGAGAAGCCAGCAATTATAGCCACTATAACGAAGCACGTTGTGTTTCATAGTTAATGAGAATATTTATTTCTTCTTACTTATAAAGCTATTATATATGTACGTGGAAACATTAAATTTTATTCTTTTTAATTGTTTTCTAAATGATTTGCAATTTATTTCGCTAATAACGTTCAATGGTAGGAAATCGACCTTTAAAACTAATCATTTCCGAATTTCTTTTAAATCTTAAAACAATAAATCAGTTTATAAACAATGAAGCAAACCACAATTTTTAAATAGCTTCTAAATGTATGGGTATATAGAAAAAACCGTTATCTACAGTAGTTTGAATATATTCCCACATGATCTTCCATAAAATGCTGCCAAGCTTTAAGCCCAAAGAAACGCAATATTCGTAAATAAAATTTCTAAGACTTGTTATCTTGTTTTCTTTTTCGTAGTACACCTTGGTTAACTGAGTGGACAAGTAACTACACACGAACCTAAACAATAAATGGTCCAGCAATATTTAATCGCATGATCTTGGAGGCCACGCTGGTGAGGCAGGCCCACGATGTGGAATAATACATTAACCCATTATTTTGTAAAATTGCATGATTTTCAAACGTTTTCAGGAGAAGGTCTATTCAATATGGAAATGGAAAACTTAACTGAGTTGTTCATAAATCAAGTGACAGCTGTCAAAAAGACCAACTTCGAAAAACGTTTTGCCAAATTAAAAGCCACACGTCTGAAAAACTCTATATGTAAACAAAGTGTCCTTATATATTTGCGCAGGACTTATCAATAGGATCTCAGCTTAATGTTGCGTATTTTCAAGTATGATGTGCTTAGGTACGTTTTCAAGTTAAAATAATATATAGATACATTTTTTTTCCTTAAAGGTCCTTGGATTCATGAATCAGAATTTATGTGATGCTAAAAATATCTTTCTTTCATAATTAATTTCGTAGTGGTTTTTATTATAAAATGAGTAAAAATCAAATATAGTATCGCAGGCTTTAGGCCCGTTTCGAAAGCTTACTCACGTCTCTGCACTATCTACGCGTTTGTCAAGTTCAATGACTCTACTGCCGCCACCGCTTCGACGATGACTCCTCCATCAAATTTACTAACAACAACAACAACGACGCCGATGCACACTAGAACTGCATTGGATGCAAATTGTCATCCTCATATGAATTGTATATGATGTATGTGTGCTGCTTTTGCCATCGTTGGAAACGATCGGTCAAAAGAACCACTTCACGTTCGCGACTCTTACCCTTACGTCTGCCGTTCGTTGATGTCGATACATACGATAGTCGCCGTAGTTTACGCCGACATCGCCATCGCAACGTTCACTGTCATTGCCGCCATGCAATGTCGCGTTGCGCTGACTGACGCTGATTGTTTACCCGGCTGGAATTCTGATTGCACTTTTTATTTTTATTTTTGTCGGTTTTATAGGAAGTTTTTAGCGTTAGCGTTCAAAGATCGTAATTCGAATGTGGGGGTGGTTCTGGCGGAGGGTTAAGCGTGCCTCAAACGTTGGATAAGGTTATTTTATTGAATCCGTATGAGATTATTCGCATGATGATATTGGTTTGGTACACTCTCAAACGCTGGTGTAGATATGAAGTATGGCACGTTGACGGTCGAAGTATAAATATAGATGCACTTGTGAATTCGATAAGATATTGCTTCGCTCCCATTCAGATTACACATGAAGCCATGAAGGATGCACAACAAAGTCGAGGGCATTTAATGCGTATGAAACACATTAATTATTTTTTGACTGACGAGAAATCAGTTAAGTTTTTAAACAAACAAAAGCACAAAACAGTCGAACTGTAACAATTTCTTACTATTTTCCAAACCGATTTTGCGGCCTTAAAAGAAGTTTTGAGAGCAGAGGATATAACATACGTTAACTTATGAAAAAACAATTGAACATCAACGGCTCGGCTACACCTTTCTTATAAAATAAGTTTTGGTGGCAAGTTAAATATATTATTACTGTTGATTATCTTAAATAGAGATGAAGGCATCTTTTCTGGGTGCCGGGCCATAGAGACATTCCAGGAAACTCTAAAGTACTTAACTGTCTAATACGAAACAGTTCTTAACCTCCTCTGTACTTGCCTTGCTCTAGTTCAAAACCACAAGAATTACATAGGAGAATTCTTCTATAACGATTTAAACGGTCTCAATTATATTAACATAATCAGCATCTCATGTTTCGTAAGGGACTCAAACTAGATTCAATGATCTAAGAAGAAAGCTTCAAGATTCATGTGGTATCCCAATGGGCCGTTAAACTGGCCTAAGTGTGTTTTACTCCATCACGGGAACCTACTTTAACCCAACCCAAAAACCTATGCCATACTCTTAAGCAATTTCAAAAACTGTCCTAACAGAAAGTTAGTACCTGAACATTTTTCACACAACCTTAGCATTCGATCAAATTTCACAAACCTGTGTCTATAGTCTTTATGAATAACGAATTGAAAAAAAAGTTTAATGGTGTCGAATCAAATGACAATTTTGTTACCGATTGCTCCAAACCACCGTAATTATCACGAAATGCCCGAAAATAAAGAAAGTTTGAACTTACTTTTGATTTTAGAAATAAATAATATTGGTTGGTTGCCACAGACAATAAAAAGATCCTTGTTCTAACGCAAGAGGAAAGAAACTATTAGAATTTTGGAAAACGTTTGGTCTGCGTATAATAAATGAAACTAGTGCCGGTGACTCGTCAGGTAACTTTACATTTGTTGGCGGACAAGGAACATCAGTAGTCGATTATGCTATCAAAATAGAAGATTGGGAACCGTTTGTGAAAGATGTTGAGATATGTGAAGTATCATATTCGGACTACCTTCCTGTTGTTGTGACAATACAAATTCAAATTGAGCATGATGAGGAAATAACCTTTATGCGGCTCCTGCCCAAACTTAAATGGAAAGAGGCTGATGCTCAGGAGTATAAACAAGCTCTAGACTTGCGACTCCACTCACTTGAAATCGTGGACTTTTTCCTTCTAGAACGGATTGTGAAAGCCTCATACCTACAAGACGGACTCAGCCAAAAGAAAATAAATGCAAGCATAGAACTCTGGTTTAACGAAGAATGTCTTTAAGCTCGTAAAACATCATTTGCGTGGTTGAAGATTTTCCGTAACTCCACCCAAGGATTATTTAGTGGGTTTTTATTTAGAGGCAAATAAGAAGTTTAAAGAACTTTGTAAGACTAGAAGAAAGTTATACGCAGGAAAGCAAGCAGTCCGATTACCATCTTGTAAAAACTCCGCAGATTTTTGGAAACTGGATCGAGAGCTGAATGAAAAACGCTTTACTATCCACACAAAACTGTCTTCAAACGTAATGCTTTCAAATTTCAAGGATCTTTTAAATCATGAAATAATACCGACGAAGTGATAATTCTCAGCACCTGAATTCGTAGTCCACTCTTTGGAGTGTGCATTTACATTTAGCGATTTGGAGAAACGCTGGAGACGCTTAAAGATGGAAAGTGAGCCGGTTCGAATGGCATTCCAGTGGAAAGTATGGGACTGTCATGCTTAAAGAGCAACTTCTAAAACTTTATAATACAGTTTTGGAGGGAGAACTGTCTCCAGATGAATTTCGTGATGGTATTATATTTCCAATGCACAAGAAATGATCGTTATTTGATGCAGCTAACTACAGAGGGATTTCCTTTCTAAATTTATCTTAGAAAATAATTATAACGTTGATGTCTTTCAAGTTGGATTGAGACCAGAAACTTGCTGAGGGAGTTCCAGGCTGGATTTAGACCATGATATTCAGCAATAGATAACATTTTTCTATTCAGGAGCTTGCGAACTTTGGTCGCAATCTTGAGTGCATACATATATCGAAGAACAAGGGTGGCTGTATGGACAGGTGAAGAGCTCTCAGACTGGTTTGAAACATCATCGGGAGGAGACAAGGTTGTACATTAAGCCCTACCTTGTTTACATTATTCAAAGACGACCTTTTAGACTACCAGCCGGGTGGAGTGAATTTCGCAGGGATGCTGATTAGGGAACTTCTGTTCGTAGACTATATAGTCATGTTTGCGCATTCACCAGAAACTCTGCAGCTCATGATTAACAGGGTCTAACAGTATTGTCAGCTATGGAATTTAATAGTAAATATAGATAAATCGAAGGTTATGGTTATTAAAAGTGGTAGTAGACGTAATGCCTCAAATAAAAAATGGAGCTTTAATCGCGAAAATATAGAATGTGTGCGAGACCTTGGCATTACTGTTACAAATAATTTAAATATGGAAGAACACTTGAAGGAGAAATTGGTTAAGGCGAAAACTGCCATTAATATGACATGGAAACAATGCTTCATGAATAAGTGTATAGGACATAGTAGCACGTTTAAAGTATTTGAAGCAGTAGGTGAGAGCATACTTTTTTATGGATCGCAGGTCGGTTGAAATACTCCTAACGCACTTTATAAAAAGAATATTTAGTTTGCCGAAAAATACGCCAAACTACGTTATAATGATGGAAACGGGTATCTCTCCTTTATTTATGAAAACACTAAAGTAACGAGCGGACTTCTTGCTTAACGTTTTTAAAACTAATTATTCGTGGGTCGTAAAAAGAGTGTCCATAAAAGCTATAAAAAATCAAAATAGTAGGTATCAAGAGTGGCAAGATATTGCTCAGGAATTTCAAATTAATTTTAATTTAACCATCGAGTATTTAACAACCACTAAAAACATCTTGTATGAAGTCACTTCAAAGGTTGATGAGAAAGCGTCTAATTCCTTGTACAGAACAACTTACAGCAGATTAAATCATAACCTTGCAGAGAACAACTATTTTAGGGATTACAATAATGTCCGTGTGATTTCTATGATGGTCAGACTACGTAGTGAAGTAAGATTTAAATTTAATTCCACACAGACCTGGTTAACCCCTAGATTGTAATATGTGCAAGTGCAACCCATCAGAAAGAGAGGATACAGTTTACTTCTTGGAAAATGCCCCGTTCTCAAAGAAATCAGGAGGAATGTATTCAGAAAATACTTTTTATCGGAAGATCAAGTGAAAAGTTTATTAAATGAAATAAATGTTGTCAAACTTTACGAGTTTTTCAAATCTGCGCCTAGATATAGAACTGTTATAATGCACGGAGATTTCTGATTGTGGTAAATTATTATTATTATATTTATTATTTTAAATCTATTATGAACTTTATATTGTTAAACAATTATAAATACCTTTTTTAATAGCTATTGAAAAGAAATTACCTATATTAAAGGCTTTTTACATTAATTGTGTTTTGTTCTAAATCTGGCAGACGGCAATAAATATTTTTGTAAACATTTTTGGTGTTTAATGTAAATTTTACTTTAATTCAATAATTCAATCTGTATCTATCTATCTATCTATCTACATATATAAATAAAGGTATAATTAAAGCTGGCATTGTATTCAAATAAAAAACTGAAGTAAAATTGAATCCCTTTTTTCATAACTTCTTCAGTATTTGCCTTATGATTAAATGATTGTTCAAATTTTCTAACGGTACTCAGCTTTGGGTATGTACCTACATTCTACAATCCTGCCAAAATTATGAATGGCGTAGGCATTATTTGCGGTAAAAATTGAATATTTTATCAAAAAGTCAATAATTTCTTATTCAAATTCATAATATTCATACCTAAAAAACTAAAGCAAAATATTAGAGTACATTTTATAAAAGAATATAAAATACATAACAACTAACTCTATAACTACCACATATCTCTTTAACCGTATGGCGCCCTTGTTACTACATTTTGCGGATATATACAAGCCAATGTTTCTCTTTAGTTACGTAGGTGAGTGAACGTTAAACGCACAAAAATTGTGCGCCAGAGTGGTTCCAAAAAGAATTCAATATCAAAGTTCATTGAACTCTATCCAAAAGATAACAAGGAGAACGACAGAGCATAAAGAATATAATATAGGTACACAAAAACAAAAGTTTTAAAGAGAATTTTCGGCAACTACTGTAATAGTCTCTGCAGATATTTCGTATAAGTATACAAAAATGTTCTGGAAATGTGTTTTTTTTTTTGTAATTTAAAAATATAAGAGATAAACATTGAGTGATTGAGTATTTGTGAATACACAAACAAAACTCAGAGATTACAAAATATCTATATAAAAATACATGGCTTCATTTTACATGCATATATTTTAAGTATATTATAGAAAAACAAAAAACATTACTCCCATTCTAAGCATATTTTATAAAGTTTTTTAAGTTACTTATCTTAAGATATGAAGACATAAATTAATCTAACTACTTTAAAATGTTATATGTAGGAATAACAGCGTGCTTCGAAACAAGCAGTACCATTTCTCAACAATTCCCTTAAAAAACTAGGTACCTAGGTACTGTGTAGATTATTATTAAAAATTGTCACTGTGGTAGGTAACAATTTCATAATTTGTATTAATCTGAAATGAAATGTATTTAATCTTAAATGATTATCTGTGGTCACATGAAAGAACAATATAAGTCGACTTATGTCGAAATTGAGTTGATTTTATGAATTATAGGAATCGGAACTTTCTACTCTCTATCTAATATAAGTCGGTTCCAACTAGGATGACCAGATATAGAGTCGAGGAAAAGAGGACACTTACCAAAATCACAAAAAAAAACAGAAGTACATTTTTTTTCTATAATTTATTTGAATAAAACAAAACAAAATATTTAGTTCTAACAAAAAAGTAACAGTAAGAATATTATTCAGGTTTTATTAGCACCGTATTTTCATAGAAATACAAATAGTTAGGAAAAAACATTTCATAATGTTTTTTTTCTTATGATTTTTAACTTCAATTTTGGTTGTATTTGTCATATTTTATTTAGTTTCGGGACTTTGCAAAATATAATTATTAAACTTAGAGATATTTTTTAAATTATGTTTACAAAATAGAATTGCTCTGACGTTTTCCATTTTTAATCTCAGTCCATTGACTGTTTATTAATGAAAATATGTGCTCAACATTAGCATTATGAGCAGGAATCGCTACTAGCAACTGGGCTATCATCAAAAGTTCACTATATAATTCAAAATTGTACATTTTTTCAAAATAATGTAAGTGTAAAATGTAAGTAAAAGTGCTTTCTCAAATTTGCCGTTCTGATTCGGCTTGACACTGTAGGTCCCTTCTATCCCTGACAACAGAACTCGCATACAGGAATGGTTGAAAGTTGTCAGTCACTAGGCCTTAGTTCTCAAACGGACTGTTGCGCCACCCAATTTATATTATGTTTTATAGGTGCGTTTATAAAATTTATATTTCTTGTTTCTTGTTCCAAAAACGTTATTAAATTCAAAACTTCATTTCTATTTCCACTTTTAACATTTTGTTATTCAAATTCTCTTAAGGCCGTCTTCACACGTAAATTATTTTTTAATATAAATCAAAAACTCAGAGCAACCCGAAAAAGAGGACATATCGCTTTAAAAAAAAAGTCAGGCTAGTTCCAACTGATATGTGTAGTCATTTTTGAATGGACCATCTTTTTCTGAATGTTTCAAAATAACAGTATCTGAATAAGTTAATAAACTAATAGAATAAAATTAATTTTTAGCTATTACTAAGCTAATAAGTAAAAGATTAAAAACAGCATGAACAGACAGGGTCCGACAAAAAAACCTTCCGTATTTTTAGACGTTTATATTTAAAGCTGTTTGTAGATAAAATGGTAATGTTTAAAGCTAAGTAATTATTATTTATTGTAAAATGGCACGGTATTTAATTTTAAAAAAATCAATAAAATTTGTTGTTAAATGGTTTATTTATTTGTCATTGCCTTTTAAAATATGGGAGATCTTTTTGCCGGGCCCATCGTTTTGCCGGAAGATTTAGTAAGGTGAACCGACAACGGGTTTATTTAAGCCACCCACTTTAAAGCAAAGGTTACAAATTGTTTTCTAATTCAGAAAAAAAACAGTTAAAACTTAAATATACCATTTTTATAAATCTTCAAAAGAAACTATGGGAGATGTTCTTTAAGTTACAGTCCTCATACGATACTTAATTTAAGCTTTTTATTATGTGTGGGTATTCTACCGAAAAAATACAAACATATACACACAAATACTGCTTGCCATTGTCCTTTCAACTTACATCAATACCAGGGTTACTTGAGTTCATTGCCACCAGAAAAAAAAGGAACAAAATATACAAAATTTCTTCTTTGAGTGTTGATGGCGAAGGGGATGTAATGCGCTCTCTGTTTTCGTAAATTCGCTCTTTTGTTCTCAAAAATTTGTTCATTCAATAAAGTTAACAACAAGGTCGTTTATACTTGCTTCGATTTTTTTTTTCTTCAAAGAGAGAATAATTCTTGAATGTTATTTGGTGTTTTGTATCAAAGCCTACATCACGTTCCTTTTTATCAACGACTATATTATTTGATGAATAAATATTTCATTTCAAAGGAAATATTGATTTGACATTGAAATAACTTGTTTCTAGGACTTGTGGTGTGGGCTCCTGTATGAAACAGAGGTCGTCTAAATTCATTTCTCCAATTTCGTTAAGACAAAATTCGGTTAAAATGGATCTTTTACGCCAATTTTTTTTCGAGGAAAAATGTTCCAAATGTTTCAACACTCAACAATCCACAACAAACTGTAGATTCTTTGATGTCTAGACAATAATTTGTGGGGTGCAAAGGCTTCAGATGCGCCAATTTTGTTCGTAAGCGATGCCAGAGGGCCGAGATTGTTGGGACCGTGAGTGTTGTCATTAGCATTTCAGTCTCACAATTAGGCGTTCATTTCAACAAAGACCGCTTTTAAAAAATGCACTGTTAGGGCTACACACATTATCTTCTGAAAAACTGTTTTCATTATTTCTTTTACTTAGGTACTGTAAATATTCTGAGTAGGCTGATGTCAATAACCTATGAATTTATAAATAAATACTAGACAGCGTATTGAAATGAAAATTCCTTAAGTAAAAAATCGATTCTGTTTTTAAGGGAAAGGTGTGAACAGGAAGTTCCATAGTTTTTCTTTTCTCCTTAAAGTTTGTTGAGACTATTAAGTAAAAATTTCAATTACGTGTTGTTCTCTTTCTGATATAGGTCAATACAAATTTGTTTACATGTTTTTCGAGTTGATTTTATGTTTTGCACATCAACAATAAATATCCTGAAACTTATGAACTATGTACGTTCTGTTTTTAAGTTTTTCTAAGTTTGATAAAATCAACAACAACAAAACAAACCACGTAATTTAAGCTTTGTTTAATAAAATTTATTTGACGATTAATACTCTGATAGCCGGCTTTGTTATTGTTCTCTTCCTCGACTGAAGTTTGACACAGAACGGCTGCATTTACATACAATTATTTTTGATCGATTATCGATATGTTCACTGAAATGACTTGTGCGGTATTAGACAAACTATTTTTGCATTTTTATAGTTAAAAATAAATAATCTTTTAGTATCCTTTCTAAAACTAGATTTTGTATACAAAAAACGGTGTATTGACTAACGATCGGGGTTATACACCCTACATTTTTCTATTATATTTTGGATTTGTTGTTAAAGATTGTACATTAGGACGCTTTCCCGAAATGATTTTCTATGCATGTATATTGATTTCATTTAAAATTCACTTTATTAATTATTATTATTTGATGGACAAACAAAAAAGGTTATATTTAGTATTTGATTAATTTATTTCTCAATTAAGTCCAGATTTAAGAAATTAAATTGCTGGCAAAGCCAATTCTGTACCTTGATGATTTAAGGCCACTTAAGGGTACATAAATACAAATCAGAACAGATTTTGTCCTGAAATGAAATACAATGCTCGCACGATAGCTGGACTATTAGCTATTAGTTAGCAGCAAGTTTTAACTCCTTTACGAATGCGAGTATTATATATACGTAAATATTTTGAAACTCAATAGAGTTACCCTTATGTTCTTCTGCAATAAAAAGTTAACAATTTTCTACCAGAGCGTATACAGCAGCAGCTGATCAGAGAACAAGCAAATGTTATACCAAATGTTATCATCAATAACATTTTTTCTTTGAAAAGTAGCGCGGACAAGGCAGGCGGCGCGGCGGTGGTGCCTGTACTCGCGGAGTTTTCATCCCCACCAAAAATGAAAAACTAAATTTTCCCTACATTCAACCCTCTATGCCATGGTCATCATCATCACTTAAGTGTGAGAGGGATAATATTCAATTTGTACCTTTTGTATATTGTACTCGCAGGAACATCTAGTTCTCCGTTTATATCTCTGGCATTTGATAGTATGAGTGAGTGTGTGTAAAGGTATGAATATGAAGGCGAAGGGGTATTTTCGGCAATGAAAATTATTTCAATGTCGTATCCTTGCCAAAGGACAAGGGCGTTTGCTGCCTTCTAGAGAGCATTGTACGATGATTTTTGTTGTATGTTGTGGCATTTTCTTTTTGTTTCTGAATCGCTACAGACTCATCTTATTCATTCTTCTTCTTCTTTTTGAACGATAAAGACTTCAGAACAGAAATGTAGCTGTAACTGCCAATGACATTGGTGAGCTTTAAATGGATGCGTTGAGATATCGTTTCATTGTGTAAAAATAAAATTTATTGGACAAAATGCCGGTTGGGTTGTCGGGGGCTTATAAATAGACATCTTTTGCAAAATAAAAAGAATTGTATTTTCTCCGGAGCATAAACCAAACGTTCCACATTGAGTTGGGTGAATTTCTTGAACTTGTCAGCAGTCAGCCAAGGAGTTCATTCACCGCGCGCTGGAGGGATGTAAAATATTGATTTTTTCACATTGATACGCAAGTTGGTTTTATGTAATTGTACATATGTAACATGTATAATAAATGTTTTTATATATTTTAAGGTCATTGACTTTCCTAGTCCTACATGGAATATTTATTTTAAAATTAATAAGATACTTTGTATTTATATATGTACATAATTATGTTGACTTTCATAAATGTATGTATGTGAAAGTATTTTAATGGCACTTTTGGTGAATTATACAATCACTTCCTTTAATTAAAATTAGAGAGAAAAAAAAAAATATTGTTTTCAATAGAAGGATTTATTTAACTTCGATCATAAAAATGAAAGTGTCCTGTGACATTTTTTTAAATTTCTTGTTTCTATATTAGGAACCGAAATTATGTACCTACAATCCTACATATGTATATAACATTAGTAAGAAAAGGATTTTATCTCGGAATGAAAAATACTAAGCTGGAAATTATTTTTTCGTTCCCTTTAGTGTTCCTTACATTTTGCAAAAAAAAAAATAGGTGGAGCAACAGTCCGTTGAGAACTAGGGCCTAGTGACTTACAACTCTCAACCATTTCTGTGTGCGAGTAATGTTGTCAGAAATGGAGGGGACCTACAGTTTATATGCTGAATCCGAGCTCTAATTTAAGAAAGCACTTTTTCATGACAAGAATTACTATTGGAGAATTTGTCAATTCCTCGGAAGAGGCAATACCCGTGAATAAAACCTATAATGGTCCAACTCAGTAACCATCATGCCACGGATACTACTCAACATTTTACAAAATTTTAAAAATGTTAGTCTTCGTTGCACAAAATTGTTTTGGAGATAAAATCAATTTTTGTTCGTAAAATTTTATAGGTGAAACATTTATGTTTTCAGTTATTTTGATTTATAAAAAAAACCTTAATTGGATTTTTCACAAAAATATATTTGTTTGGTATCATGTTACGATTTATTATAAAAAATGTAATTCAAGTCTTTAGCATTATTGCTTCGTGAGATATTCACCTTTTTTAACTGCTATGGTAAAACAAAATACCCACGCAATTTTCTTGAGAGCCTTTCTGCATCTTTCTGCACTACTATCTCTTCTGGTTCTTGAGCTATGGACGACAAAAAAACGTCGCGACCGTACGCACGTACGGAGGTACAGGCGTACACACGCACGCACAGAAATCTTCCTAAAATTCTTTTATTTCGACTCTAGGGACTTTGAAACGTCGAGAAATGTCAAAATCTTCAATTTGACAAATCGAACCCATTACAATAACTTCCTATGAGAAGTTAATAAAGCCAATTCACGAAAAACGAAGCAAGTTAACTTAGAAATATTAATTATATTTGTCTTTCATATTGTACGTACGAGTATGTTAATTACTCGCATCATCTAAGTTTCCACAGCTTGCAAAACTTCTGAACGCATTTTTTTAATATTGAGGATTCCAGTCTACAAGAAAAAGTAGCAAAAAGATAAAAATGAAACAAAGACTTTTGCTCAAGCATGGATATGCATTCATCGAACCGAAATTCTTTACAATTCGAATATACTCGTACACTAAATTATAAAATAAATTTCGGTACAAACAATATTACGATGTATTGCACAATATTTTTTATTTTATAGCATGTCACAAATTTCAGTCAAAATTGCCTTAGGAGTTCTATCAAAAATATCAAAAAACATTGAAAAAATCATTTCCATTTAACCTGCGTCTAAAGTTCCTACAATTCGAAAATGATTTTAAAACGATTTTTATACAAATTACTAGACGTGAAGAAATAGTTCTACAGAAATGTTTTTAAAACGAAGTTACAATAATAAACCGATAAGTGCTAGATCAAGGTCTAAACTTAAAATGCATTTTAAAAATAGAACTGGAAAGCTCTTTGGCATTTCTGTATGAATTATTATTCAAATCATAAGTGAAATTTTTTCTTAGCAAACTTACTAAACTCAATGTTTAATGTTTTGCATATTTCATTTCGAAAAAAAAACACAAAGGTGTCTCTAAATATGCTGTCTTAATACTTCCATAATTTTCTTTTCTATTTACTATTTCTCTGCAAGCCAATAGTTAAACAAATTATGTGTATAGGAAAAAACGCATACAAATGTTAAGTCTACTCTAAAACGCATATTAATATAATTTTATATTTTTATTTATTTAACAACAACAAGGAAGAGATCAACATGTCTAAACGTCAAATTCCGTGAAGTTCATGATCACCAACAATAATAATCGTCGCTCGCTGCAAGCGACTTTTAAAAAACAAAAACAAATCTCCCACCAGAAACATTATGCGCAGCAGCAGAGCGATTCTACTGCCGACTGTGACTGCTGACATCGTGTCGTTGTTATGTCGATGTCGCCATTAGGAAGGGAGGGTGACAGCGGTGACGGCAGTAGTAAAGCATAGCTAGCGTTGTCGTGAACCTGACATTAAATCGATTTTCAAGGTGTGGTAGGCTGGTAGTTACTTTCTTGCCTTGAATATAACTAACTCGATCAATCTCTTTGCATCTGGTTAGTGGAAATTTTTCTATTTGCTGTCTATACACAATGCGGTACGCGTACGGCTATAAGATTGTTGATGTAGCTGTATCTGAAAGTTCAATTTTCCTTAAATTTACACTACAACACACATTTTTGACTCCAAACTATATATGTACATCCTTTAACTTTGTCTTTTTCTAATACCAAGTGATTAATTTTTAATTATTCCGATTCTTATTAGGAAATGTTTTCTATGTTTTTAATAATACATAACTGTATTAATGAGTAATGTTTCAGTTAAGCGGAAAATCTATTTTAAACGGATATTCTAGTTTTGAATCACTTAACTTATAAGATGATATGTTTGAATATATGCGTCAAGACAAGGTGTAATGGTCATCTTCTGATGAGCCCAACCATTACATCGGGGCGAAACCCATATAAGAACACCTATGCTGCTTAATTTTTATTTTTATTTTCGTTTCATGATTTTAAAAATAAAAATTTTATTTTTCATGATTTTAAATCATATTTATTAAAATATAACTTATAAGGTTAGAAGTTTTAATGTCTTTGAGCGAAAGATCCTTGCAAAAGAGAAAAGAGTATGTATGCTTATTACTGCTGCACTTTTCGTTTAACCCATCAGCTTTTTTTTAGGGGGATTTTCGATAGTTGTTCTGTATACGGTTTTGCAGTCAGGAATTTTTAAATATTTTTCATAACTCGTTTAGTACCAGAACAACGTCTCCAAGACGTGGAAATTTACTTTAGCGAAAAATAATGCTGTTCTCGAAGTTCATGGAGCTCTCCGTCTATTTTCTTATCAAATGGCTTAGTCAATTAGGAAAATTGTTATATATGGAGCGAAGACAATACTCAAGTCTTGAATGAATTAACGTTGCAAAAATCAAAGTTGACGTTTTAATGTGATTTACACGTTGGCTTTATCATCGGTCCTTATTTCAATCGAAGGAAGAAGGAGCACTACCGCTGTCGTTCCACCAAGACTCTGTCACACCAGACGTTATGAAACATCACTTCATTCAAAATCAATTTGGTGGCAATTTTCGAGAATTGGCCGTTGATTAATTGTTTTAATTGTGTACCTTATATCTGCAGATTTATTTTGATTTTTAGAACACTAAACAGTGTTGAACTGATAAAGAAGTTATTATTGGAAAAATGTTTTTATGTTTTTGGGGTTGTCAAGCAATACAAAGTGCAACCTCTTGAAAGGTGGAATTTTTATTTCAGCGCAAAATTATCTTTAATTACAAAAAATTTCACCTCAATGAGGGATTCGACACGATCAGTGGAACTTAAACAAAAAAAGAAGCTGGGATGCAACCCAAACTAATAACTCCCCATCCCGTCTCTCTATTTGTCTTGCTTAAAAGTTTGTAGGTTTTTGTGTTGGGTTAAAAAAGTTGTCAGTTGAATTATTCTCAAAAATTTTCATATTACCAACAATATTTTTCATATAAAGAAATAGTTTAGTTTGAATCTAGTTTTTTACTTGCGACATATAGGAACTATATGGCAAGTTTTGCATTCGTGCAAAATTTCGAACTCGATATTTTAATCAAACATGATATTACGATGGTAGAGAAGTCGAAAAAAGTGGGTCCCGCGATTCCGTCCGGTCGGTTTTGTCTGTCTGTCCACGCTCCTACAGCCTAAACCATTGGGTCGATTGAGTTCAAACTTGGAAGTTAAGGTTTTGAGCAAATTCGCGTTAGGCGTTTTTTTTTCATTTTTTTTTTTAAGATCAAAACTAACAATGGCCCCCATACAATTTTTTTGGTCAAAAACCGAAAATTCGAATTTTCTCAAAAACAAACCGATATATTTTTTTTAATTTTCACTAAAATTTTATTTTTTAACTTGGCTTCTTTTTATAAGAAAACCATATTTTTGTATTGCTCAGGAAAGGTACCACTCATAGAACCGTTATTTTGTTTTTTAATTTTCTCAGCAACTTATGAACTGTTTTTAATAATTTTTTTTCTGAATAAGCTCCAATATTGTCTTAACAATATTTGATTAACAAAAATGCGATTTTTAATTGTTTGGATTTTTAAAAAAATATTGAATTTTTATTTTTCAAAACTCTATATCTCAAAAACGGGTCAACAATTTTTTACAAAATTCAAATTTAAGACGTATATTTACAATCACTAAACAACTGCATACCAAAAATATTTTTAGAACAAAATTGGAAAATTTTATATATAAAAAATTAATTTAAAAAAAACCGCTCTAACGATTTTCAAAATAAAAATTTAAAAAATCAACGGTTTTTTTATTTATAAAATGGCATTTAAATTTTTGAAGACAAACTTATTTTTCAGGTAAAATTTTGAGTCTTAAAATATTATTTTTTTAATTATTTTTAGTGTGCATGAGCCCGAAAGAGCGCATTATTTTGACAAAATTGTAATTACATTCCTAGCTTTCATCAAAATTAGTGCATTTGGTACACATTTATATGATATATTTAATCAACAATCTATTTTAAAGAGTCTATCAAGAAGTATTATCTTGGTAACTTTGTATATAATGATTTTAAAATATTATTCTTTACGAATAAGGTTGTTTCACACATGATTTACAAATATCGGTAAAAGATCCTAAACAGCTGACTTAAGCATGCAAAAGTTTGTTTCATCCCCTTATTAGATACAATTAAGCCATTTTGTTTGTTATATAAAGTGCATTGATATAAATAAAACAAAAACAAATTCATCAACCTTCATATGAAAGATCTTTATGTGAAAACATATACGAGGATAGATTCAAATAAAATGAAGGAAATTGTGTTGACTTTTTGGGTCGAAAATAAATTATCTCCCTTATTCTGCTGGCTGCTTATGGGAATGGGAATAATATTTTTCTCTCGCTCCCGCTGAATTTCTCCACATTCGATACTAACGCCACGCCAACGACTCGGCATTTGGTCGCCCTAAAAGTTTCTGCTCATGAGAGTACTATGGTTTTCATATACAAAGATCGTGCGGTTTTTTTGTCAATTCAAATGGCATTTATATCTTTGAAGCAAAACTTATTTTACAGGTATATTTTTAAATCTCATATAAGTACTTTTTTAAACAGACTCTTAGCATACAGGAGCAAGTTCGTGCGACCCAGTCGTGCATTTTATTTAAATAGAATTTTTAGTCGAAAACAAATTTTTACCAAGTTAAGCAGTATTTATTAAATTTTTACAAATTGGATGAATGAAATTAATTTGAGAGACATCAAGAACCAAACATCAATGTTTACCAAATTTGGGTACTATTTCTTGAAGATTGTATTTTTTTATGAAAAAACGGACTGTTGGATTTTTATAAAAATACTAATGAATATCGAAAATAATATATTCTGTGAAATAAAAAAAGATTGAAACGAAATTCCAAGTTTTAGTATTGTTTTTTTGTTAGGATTTTCCTCAAAATTTTAATGAATGTTGACAACAATATTTTTTAAAAGATAAATGTATTTTGAAGCCGGTATCTCAAAGATTTAAAAAGATATTTGATTCGAAAATCAATTTTTACTAACTTTTATTAATTTTCTTGTTTAGGTTTTTATTTGTTGTAAAAAAACTGTCAATTCGATTTTTCTCAAAACTGTACTGAATGTTGAAAACAATATTTTTATAAGTTAAAATTGAAAACAATATTTTTTATAAGTTAAAATTAATTAAAAGCCATAATCTCAATTTTTCTTAAAAATATGTGAGTAGAAATTTAATTTTTACCAACTTTGAGTAATGTGTTTTCTTATGTTTTTATTTTTTATAAAAAAAACTGTCACTTCGATTTCTCAAAATCTTACCAGATGTTAAAAACGAGCAAAACAAAATTTATGATTGAAATTAAGTTAAGACAAATTGTTTAGTTTTGTAACACATGCTCAAAATGGGAACTTATAGTTTAACAAATCTCAGAAACATTATTAAACTTTGACCATTCTTCAACTTATTTTAGTCTACGAAAGCAGGTATAAGATATATGCACCTTCATATGTCAAAAAACCATACCGAGGTTTTGGCTCAATTGTGTGGGTTAGCAGTCCATAAATGCAATGTGAACTTACATACATACAGTATTGTGCAAAAACTTTTGCAACTATCACCGCCAATCAAAAAATCGAACATTCGATAATATCGATAAAACGATTTTTTAAGATAAATTCTTTTTGAATTGAAAAAAAAAGATTTTGTTTTAAAAATAGCGTTAAACAAATATTTTAAAATATAAAATCCAGAATTTTGATTCCTTTCAAAAAAGGAGCATCACAAAAAAAAATTGCAAAGAAATATTCCATTCAAAAATCAACTTTTTCTATAATCATCAAAATTGGAAGTGTTATGCTATCATAGATGAGGAAAGCCTCGAAGCACTACAGCAAAAGATGATTGAAAAACAACAAGTTTCTTCCGAAGAAAACCCACGGAATCATTCAGGGAAGCAAAAATTGATCTTAGGTTACTCATTGACAATTCAACTATCAGACCGCAAACTGCAGGCCGGACTGCATTGTTTTCAAATAGCAAAAGAGCCATTAATTTGAAAGCTCGTTTGGCTTATCCAAAAACTCATCTCAATTGGAGTCCTCAAAAATGGGAAACGGTCTTGTTTGTTAACGAATCAAAGTTCAATGTGCACGGATCGGGTGGAAAACAAAAAATCAGAAGGAAAAGAGGTGGGAGGCTAAATGCAAAATACACTAAAGAGACGGTCAAACATGGAAGTGGTTTAATTTTGGGCTGCTTCTTTGCCCAAGGAATAGGGCCAATTCTGTATATACCATCCAATTGACACAAAATTTCAGAAAAATTCTTATACTTTGGTAGACTTAATTTAGTTGAAGGCGCGAGTACTAAAACTTTGACAGACCCCGACAGCACATAGGTGTTGAAAGTATTATTTACAGTTCTACGAATCATAAAGTAACGAACCACATCAAAGGTAAGTTTGATGAATAACAGATCAAAGCAGCTTTCTACATCTATACATCGGATACAGTCTTTTAATCAGGTGGGGGGGGGGGTCATGCGCTTAACATGTGCGCGAGTTTTTAATTACTGCTTAAAAATGTTATTTAAAGGAGGTTTACAAAATTTAAATAACATGATGTGCATCTTAACCTTAAATGTACACATTTCAAGGGCTAAAGTGACAATTTGAGTTATTAAATTATTTTAGAACGCTATTATCCAGCAAGGTATAGTCTTACTATTTAATTAAGTAGACTTTCTTATTATGAAAGCATTCCAAGATTCTAACAGTTTTCTAAAAATGCCATATTTAAGAGCAAAACACAATATTTTGAGGGCTTTTATTGCTTTCATGGGGAAATGTACGAAATTGTTTGGAAACTTTGCTTTTTTCAAAAAGAATATATTCTTTTTTGTTCCCATTTACATATATTACTTCGAAAAACGATACAAACATTCAAAAACCCAGAAAATGATAAAGAATCTGATATCAAGAATTTTCTGGTTTTCTTGACGTAGATTTTTCGGACTCAATTTTCGGTAGTCTATTATTACTATCGCTATCAGTCTGCTTAATCGTAGATTGGAGCGGATGCTTGAAATATTTTAAAGGAGTCAACAAAACTTTAAAATTGTAGATAGAAAATGTTTGGTTCTTGAATTTAAGGAAATAAGTAAATAAAAACAAACTAAGTTAAACAAATAGGCTGGGAAGAAACTTTTGTTTGGCAGCCACAAATTACACGTTTCAGAATCTCTTTTCACTTCAGTTCTCAAGAAATTCAAAACTTTTATATTACTAGATTTGCAACGTGCACTATGTTTTTCAATGAGCCATTAGTTTAACAAAATTGTCACTTTTGCTTTTTTGGGACATTTATATTCTTAAAATTCGTGTTTAAATCTCAGTTCTAGAACACATAAAGCAAATTCACTTAGAAATGTAGATTACTTCAAAAATCATCATCAATTTGAAAATTTGACCATCGACAAGAGCTTGCATTGAAAGACAAGATTATTGAAATCTGTTGATTAAGATCTTGAAATCAAAATAACGGCTTATGAGGGGTACTCTTCTGGAGCAATACAAAAATATGTTTTTCTTGTAGAAAGAAGCCGAAATAGGAAAAAAATTAGAGACAGTTCTACAAAAATCTATCGGTTCATTTCTGAAAAAATCGAATTTTTGAATTTACACCAACAAATTTGTATGGGGACTGCTGCTATTTTTAGTATTAAAAAAAAAGTTTCAATCGGCGCAGTGGTTAAGGCTTTAGGGGTCAGGGCAGACAGACGGATGGAATGGGGGACCCAGTTTTTTTTGTGTTTCCTACCATTTGTAATGTCATGTTCAATTCGAATTTTTTTACAAATGCAATATGTAGTTGCCATATACATAGTTCCTAATATGGAATTTAAGGCTACTTTCAGGAATTTAAAGGCAACTCAATCTTAAATTAAAGATCTCTTATTCAAGGTTTCTTCTTAAGAACCTGAATATTTGCTCTTTCTCTTGAAAGCAAAATTTTATGCATTACTTAAGTTATAAACATTTTAAATGCCTTTGACAGCAAACCACTTTTTGGTGAATGTCATTAAATTACTAACAAATGTTTAACTATACAACTTAACTGTATAAGCTTTATGGCTCATATGACCCCCCCCTGAATCGTCCATTGGTCAAAATTTGATGAATTTGTGCTAAGTTTTTGGAATAGGGCTGAATGTCAGATTCAAATTATGTTCTTGGTCACGCCCTCAGTTTAAAGTGCTACTTTTTGCAACAAAGTTTAGAAAGTAAAATACAAATTTTGTTTTTATATACAAAAATTAAATAATTCAAAATATAACAAGGGTTATATCCATTAACGCAATACGATTAGTTTTGAATTGAAGGGAATTATATCCCAGGGATGGGGGTGGATCTGTGTCATAACCCTACGACCCCCCCCCCTCTGGATCCGATTGCTTCTTTATTGGTATTTATCCTCAAAGCAATTTTGTCAACTTTTTTTCATAAATTTTGACTTTGAAGTAAATTATTTTAAAAACTTTTGGTTGAAACAACTTTTTTTAAATGTATTATGAAGTATAGATTTCTGTTTAGATTTGAAGTAAAAATATTAAAAAATTGCCCTTCTCGCCAAGGTAGACCCCCCTACGATAATAACAAATGCTTGTTTGAAGCTCATCTTCCAAACACCGTTTTTATATCTTGTTGCCAAATTTATCGTACTCTCCCCACGTAAAGTATAACATTTACATATTAGTGTACCTACCAGAAGTTGCACGAAGCAACAGCACTCTAAGATCTTAAATTCCCATGGCTTTCTTTAAACTACTAAAGTTCAAATACCCTATAGGTATTTTCTACTATAAGACAATAATTAAACAAGTATCAACGAGGTAGTTAGGTATAGGTATAGATATACATATGCATGTTAAGTCCACAAAACATCTTTTACATTTATTTTAAGTTTTAAGTTCCGCGTGATGTCTCTTTGCATTTTAAAATCTATGTATGTACAACATAGGTACATGGTAAGTACCTATCTAACTACCTACCTAATGAAAAAGTCTTAATCCAATACGACTTTCTCTTTTAACATTTATATGAAAGTATTCAAAGCTATATCTATAAATATCTTATATTTTATACATAAGTACCAGCAAACCTACCTATAACTGTGATAAAAGTGTCTTAAAAGCTTGAAACCAAGAGTAGGATAAGATACCTGACCCCAGAGCCAAGACTTGATCGCATTGCTTCCATCACTCGACAGTATAGGCAAACAGCAAATTTCATGGAAAGGGAAAATCTACAATATTCAATAACACGCTAGGTATCAACATTAAAATACCCACCAATGAACTCACCTGGAGAAAGAAAAAAGACGGAGGTATGTAGGTACAACCTACAAGTTAGCAATAAAAAACAATCCAACTGTGATCTACAGCAAAATCACGAGCTCCACGATCTTGCTACAAATGAAACAGTTATATACAAAAGGCGACAAAAGTTCACGACCAACCAAGTAGGCAGTCGTCATCGACAAAGCAAGTCGACGAACCATACGCCATCCATAGCCATACCAGAGCTATCTGTATCTGACCGAGAGCGACCATATTTATCTCATTCTCATGTTGTTGTTTTGTTTTGGTGTTGCTTTGCTTTGCGATAGGAAAGAGGAAAGGAACGAGAAAAATATTAACAAGAGAACGAAGGTGAAATTCGTGAAAGAGATTTTCAAGCGGAAGAGGCTTATACAAACTGACACTTAATTATCAATATTAGGGTTCGGACTGGATTAAAAGTACCAACACAGATGAAAACGAAATGAAAAATATTACCGCCACCAAAATTCCTCTTATTGTTTTGATAGATTTTCGATATGAAATTCAGAACTGCAATTAATTAAAATTTAGCTACTTCTCTATAGTACAAAAGTTCAAAGTATTAACATACACTTAACCTACACTTACTCCCATCTGAGTAGGACCCAAATGCTCCACTTTCTTAGATTTATTCTTTTTGTTCATTTAAATTAATTCTCAAAGAGAAAAAGATAATTATGAGGAAGAATCGTGTTAATTTTTGTTATTCCAACTCTGAATATAGAAATGAAGTGGCGGAAGGGCGAACATTTTGGATTTCATAATACAAAATTTGTTGACTAATATAAATTTTTGAAAGAGGCGATCTTTTATCAACATTCGTGGAACAAAAATAAATACTCTCTTTATTTCGTAAAAGAGATTATTATGTGCATAGGTCATTGAACTTTTTGTATTCGGTTGATATTTAGGTTCATGTATATAATTGGCTACCTATTCAAATGTTAAGTGTGTGGGTGAATTTTTTGCAAAAGTAGTAATACAAAGTCCACTATACATACGTATGTATATCTACATAAATCTATGTACCGTCAATCGTTAGGTTATAATTTTTGTTTTAGAATTAGGTTTAATGTCGTTAGAATGATAACCTTTTGTAATTATTTTACCGTTGAGTTGTGAGAATATTTCTTCTTCTTTAAATAAAAGATATTACTGTATTAATTCAGGTTATCAACTTGGTTTGTACCTATAGTATGTACTACATTAAAATATTAACAAAACAGAGTTATGTCTGCCAACACTGATATTAAAGAAGTAAGGTTTTCAGTTTACGAACCAAACTCCTTTTTACGGTGTTTTATTATGTTCTTAACAAAAGTTATCAAAACAAACTGAAGGTACGTTAAATTTCCAACCAACCACAAAAATCCGGCCATTTTAATGAAATATAAATGATTTAAAACAATGTTATTATTATGATTATTATTATTAACTATTGAGTAAAAATTTCGATGTTTTTTTTAGTTTTTTAATACAAATACCTACCTACAGCTTGTTATAAAATTAAAGACAATTTTGTTTGTTAATATTTGTATTGAAACATTGGGCTGTTACTAACTGTTGGGTGTATGTATGTTTTAGACGTAAGGTTTGCAATCTGACAATACTTTTTTTGGAGTTGGTCCTTTTTACAGATGCCACTTTCTTTATGGCCAGTTTATAACAAAATGTATTATCTATTAACTTCCCATAGGAAGTTATTGTAATGGGTTCGATTTGTCAAATTTAAAATGTTGACATTTTTCGACGTTTCAGAGATTTTGACTTTAAATACATTTTTTTACACATATAATAATGCAGAAAGATGCAGAATGGGCTCTCAAGAAATTGCGTGGGCGGCTTTTTTACCATAGAAGTTGAAAAAAAATGTGAAAGTTTTGGATAACCCTAAATATCTTACGAACCAAAAATACTAGAGGCTTAAATTAAATTTTGTATGATATATTGTAATGTGATAAATGTGATACCAAACAAGAAAAAAATCTAATTAATGTTTTTTTTTTATAAATTCAAAAAAAAACTGCAAACAAAAATGTGTCACCTCGAAAATTTTACGAATACAAAATGATTTTATTTCCAAAACAATTTTGTGCAACGTAAAATATAGTTTTAAACATCTGGTAACATTTTGAGCAAAACAAGTTTTTTTGTATAAAATAAAAACCTAAAAGAAACATTATTCAAAGTTGGTAAAAATTGACTTTCGACTCAAATATCTTTTTAAGACTTTGAGATTATGGCTTCTTACTATTTTTAAATAATAAAAAATATTGTTTTCAACATTTGGAAAAATTTTGAGAAAAATCGATTTGACAGTTTTTTTACAAAAAATTAAAACCGAAACAAAACAATTAATAACAGTTTTGTAAAAATTGATTTTTCGCTCAAATATCTTATCAAAATATTATGATATAGGCTTAAACTACTTTTATCTTTTAAAAAATTTTGTTGTCAACAATCACTAAAATGTTAAGAAAAATCTAAATGACATTACGAAAAATAAAAACCTAAAAAAAAAAAAAATACTAAAAATTTACTTTCCACTCAAATAGCTTTTCAAAAATTAAAAATATTGTCTTCAAACTTTTTTTATTTCACAAAAAATATTTTTTTCGATATTCAGTAGTTTTTTTTTAAATCCAACAGTCCGTTTTTTCATAAAAAAAAAAATAAAATCTACAAGAAATAGTACGCAAATATGGTAAACATTGACATTCGGTTCTTGATGTCTTTCAAATTAATTTTATTCATCCAATTTATAAAAATTTAAGAAATGCTACTAAAATTGGTTAAAACTTGTTTTCGACTAAAAATCTATTTAAAAAATTAGATTTTCAAACTAAACTATTTCTTTATATGAAAAATATTGTTGGTAATGTTAAATTTTTTAAGAATAATTCAACTAACAAATTTTTTAACCCAACAAAAAAAACTTAAAACTTTTAAACAAGACAAACTGAGAGACGGGATGGGAAGTTATCAGTTGTGGTCGCATCCCAGCCTCTTTTTATTATTTATAATTTAACCAAAATAATGGTTCAAGACTGCTCTGCACGCCATACAGTCAAAGCAAAAAATCAATTAAATCATTAACTCGCGTCGCTCGTGGGACGGTGGCGCGGCGTGGCCTCCAAGATTCTGCGATTTAAGACCGCTGGTCTATTACGAAGGTAAATCCGAGAGGATTGACGCCCCAGAAGAGCACTGCATTATTACTGACAAACTCAATTGCTGCAAAAAGTGTTCAAAAATTGGGCTTCTCGGCCGCAATTAGTCGAAACAGTTGTCCTTGTCACATATTTTATCAACTCAGGCCTGTTTACTCAAAGCTATAAAAAAACGATGGTACAAATATAATTTTAAATAAAGAATTATTAATAAAGATAAGGTAAATACCTACAGTTTTACTCTTTATTTTTAATAAATCAATAGCGTTATGTGTTGTTTAGAGATAATTTTTAATGTTACATTTTAACCTGTTCACATATTATGAACTTGATAAATCGAATGACAAATCTATGTATACTCTTTATCCAACCCTAAGTTGTTCAGTGTTCTTGTAGACATGACTTTTCTTTCAGCAAAATAATTTACACAAAACAGGAAGTATCTTTGTAAATGCAATAAATACTTAATTCTTTTCCTAATATTAGAATGTCTCAGTCCAACTCGAATTATTAATTTGTTTATAGGTTTTTTTTTTGAAATACACAAAGTTTCTTTGTCTCATCAATTTCCAGAAGTGATTCATTCATTTCTTTGAATAACAAAAAACCAGTCGTTTTTACAATGAATGTGGTGACCAAACGACTTTTATTTAAAAGTTTCATGTGGTGTTCGTTATAGTTTGGGGTTAGAACAAATATATTTAAATGCAAATAGTTTTTAATTACACGATTTCTCACACATTACCTGTTTGCTTGTTAATAAGTACATGAACAAAATTTACTTTGTATGTACTTTTGCAATAAGGGCACACAAATCAGTAAAGTTCAACCTATTTTAGGTTTTTGTTGTATTTCTTTATTTTTATTTGTATGTTATAAGAATTCAACCGGAAAAGCAAAGTTCCTTAAATTGAAAAACATTACGAGTTCATATGAAGTGTGTAAACAAAATTGAAAAACAAAAATATATTCGTTTTTATGTGTAACTGGCGAGGAATTTGCATTGCATTCTCCAAAAATGTAGCTAATATTGTCTAAGAATCCGTAAGAGAAAAACTAGGATTCCGCACTAGATCACTCTTCATTGATCACATCAACACCTTGCGGATCACCACTTCACTTCTGGCTTACTTTACAAATAAAATGATTTCTATTATTAAAGCGATGGGTCCAGATGTAAAGTCGTACACAAAAGTAGGTTGTTAAAAAAGTTTAATGTCCAAATTGTCACCAATCATTGATGTAATACGGGCAGTCTTTGAAAGAAACGAAGGAATAAGATAAGACTCTGACAACATTCCTGAATCATCTATACTAATTGACAATGTACGCTTGCTATCCTATAGGATAATAATGCATTTCTATTAAATGACAATAAGGGTGAAGACAACCAAGGAATTAATGCGTTCAACTTCTGTGATAAATATTGATCAACAACTAGTAGAAAAGGTAAAGAGTGTCCAATATCTTAGAAGCATTATCTCTACTAAAGGTGGAATCGTACAAAATATTACTAGTAATTTCAGGAAATCTAATGTTTACCAATTTTTGAAAGAATAACTCAGCTTAAAGACAATACATAGGATAATTGGGGTGATCGGGAACTTCTTTTCCCATGGATTTGTTCCCATATTCGAAAAATTGGTATCGGGAATTTTTAGAAATTGGAAAAAAAATTTCTATGGAAAAATACCTATCGACTTTTTTTCACGGGAAAATCTTGTGTTTTTCTCCCTGAATATTTCCCCGTTATTTAGTTGTCGGAATTGAAAGCGAAGCAAAGAATTTAAGCAATTCTTAACGAAATAATAATAAAAATATATCTTTTTAAGGTTGAATTCAACAAATTCTCACCAAGTTCACGTTTTAATTAGTTTTATGAAAAAAACGAGATTTTGCTAATGGTTTCACAACAAATCAGTCTAAGGAAGATGAATCAAAATTTTAGAAAGAAGTGGAAAAACAATTTGGACCAACCAATAAAATCTATTTCTGAATGGAAAAAAGTACGTAATAAGTTGATAACTATTATTTTTTTCTTAAAAAAAAATTATTTAAGGTATGGCTTGATAAAAAAAAGCACGTGAGGAAGAAAATGTCAGAAAACAAAAGACAAACAAAGCAACCGGTGAAGACTCAAACAAGGGGTATAAATTTAGTGCCTCGGAGGAAACGATAATACAAATTTGTGCCTTAGAAGAATTGGTAGAAGAATGCCCAGATGCTTTAACTTTTGGTTTCCCAGCTGAACATTGAAAACACAACTTCAACTCCTCGTCCTACAAAAAAATACATAACTTGTAACGTCGCTTTGAAACGAGAAATTGAAATCCAAAAAGAGCTCTGCAATAAGGTTGAAGAGGCAATTGAGGCTATGAAGCGACACCAAAAAGAAATAGAATACCATTTCAAGAAAACATACAAGTCCAATGATAAAATTAGTGAGTTTCAGAAGAAGATGTTGGACGAACCGTCAAGGCACAACTTTAAAATTGAAGTGATGAAAATGCAGGAAGTTAAAGCAAAGCTCGAGTTCCAAAAAGTTTTACACAACAAAAACTTTCTTGTTCTCGTTGTATTTCATGGAGTAATAATAAAAATGATATTCCTTGCATTTTTAATTAAGGATTATGTCTAGGACGAAAACAAACAATTTTTTCACTAAGAACTGACTGTCAAATCATTCCAAAACTATGTTCGAAAATAAATTTATTATTTTCATGTTGGCATTTGATTTCATATTTCTTGTATGTTGAAATTTTAAAACTTGAGAATGCATTCAATATTTTTACCAATTCGAATTGCATGGTCACTCTATTTGTGTCCCAATTTGCACACATTAACAAAAAATCTGTGGTTTAATAACTGTTATTCTAAAACTATGAGTTCACAATTTTGCAAAATCATTTTCCATTCCAGTTTATTTTTTTCTGAATCTCGCAACGAAGGTTGTTCGTGGTTATAAGATGACGTCACTCTGAATGCATTTCCCTTTCGTATAATTGCGCGTACCGGCGGCGGCGGCAGTGCGCGGCTGGCTTGGCGTATAGATAGCTAGCTACTTAGAGGAAAAAACAAGTTTACTTCTCATCTACAAGGCGCAAGAAACATTAGATTGCAGCACCGTTAGATTTCACTACATATACATAAACAAGTACAAACATTACCACCCATTAGAGCTCGGCTGATCGGTACAAGTATAAAATAAGGCGAAGGGGTTTTTGCGGAAAAACTTGCAGCTTGGTACCTATACCTACCTACCTATAGGATAGGAAAACAACTTTCGATTTAAAAATAAATTGTCTCGTGTGCATTTTTGTTTCCATCTGCAGCTATTTGATTTGTGTGTTGTTGTTGCAACACACATACATTGAAAACAATACACTTAAACAACATTATGGCGTGAGAGCCACTATCTGCTTTGACTGTAGATTAAGTAGGAAGGAGGTATAGGTACGAAATAGAAAAGTTAAGTCCGGGCTTCGCATAGATTGACTAAAGGGGATGTTGTTCTTTTCTATTTTAATTTATCTTTAGATACCTACTTTCGATTTCGATCTTAAATCACTATCTTTAAGACTATTACCTGCAGTCTACTGACAGGCTTTGAGATTGGAATGTCAAAACTGCATAAATAACCTGATCGGGTGATCTTGAAACGATACAAACTTTAAATGCTATTAACTGCGCCGCGTACGTCCGGTCGCTGCCGCGCTGTTCACCTTTGTTGTGGGTGGCAAGAGTGAAGGCAGAATGCATTTGAAATTAACATGGGAAAAACATTGAATGGTTTTTATGTATCGTAAAGATGATGGGTTTTTAAGAGTGTGTCAGATACTTTACTTAACCGTTATTTTAGATGAATATTTATCTCGTTTGTTTTTCTTTTCTCCGTGTTTTAGCAAAGAAGGACAGCAATCAAATGTTTATTTTTTACTTTCGACATACAGGAACTACATGCCAAGTATTGCATTCGCGAAAAATTCGAGATTTAAATCAAATATATTAAGATGGTATAGAAAAAAAGAAAGTGGGTCCCATGGTCTGTTATTTGTTTGCATTAGGAAAATAGGGAAGGATTTGAGAGGAGATACCGGTGCACATTGGTCTTAAAGTTCTGAACACCAAAATGGGAGCGAAAAACAGAGTTGGCTCAAGCCTTCCCCATTCTCGATGTGCCATTTAAGAAAGAATCTCTATACTTGATAGTACGAACGAAATTTAGCTCAAGGGTAAACTGATGAGCATTCCTGGAAGTGCGAGTGTTACGGCTGAATCGTTTAAGGGGTGGAATGCAACTTACTAATTCGACAGAATATTGTTTGAGTAAATGTGATGTAAATGTTTGATTATAGTTCTATCGCCTATCATTTGTAAAGCCCTTTTTTGTAGTCTATCCAAGAAATTTAAACTTGTTTTAGGAGCAACTTCCCAGATATGCGAATTATATTCAAGCTTTGGAAGGCTTTGTAAATTACAGCCAGATCAGAAGGGGTGCAAAATTTCTTGCACCGTCCGAGAAATCCTGTCCTGGCTCATACAGCCCAAAGCAGTGGATGGATTGTATACAAATTTAGAAAAACATTTTTTGAGACAATTCACGTAAGCATTTATTTTTTTCAAGAATATAAATAACAGTAATCCCCTCACAATTTTTTATTCAAAAACCGAAAATTCGAATTTTCTCAAAAACGAACCGATAGATTTTTTTTTGATGTACAAAAAACATTTGTATATTGCTTCAGAAGGGTAACTCCCATAAAACCGTTATTTTGTTTTCAAAGTTTCTCAAGAACAAATCAACCGATTTCAATAATTTTGTTCTGCAAAAGCTTTCATGCTCTCTCAATAATATTTGATGATCAAAATGTCATTGTTCTTATTTTTATTAAGAAAAAAATAAAACATTTTTTTACGAAAAAATATTTTTTTTTGTAGTTTTCAATTTTCTCAAGAACTATAAGACATAAAATTGTCTAGTTTTCAGTTTTTGATCAAAAACAAATAAGAGCAATAAATTCTAAAAAAACCATAGTAGATAAGCTTAAGGTTTTGAGTTTAAAATAATTTTTTTTCAGAAACTATACATAGTTTTGACTTGATTTAAAAACAAGATAATAGACAAAAGTTTTGGCTTCAAAAAAATGTATGAAACTTAGTTGTAAGTATTACCAATATTATTTAATATTTGTTTTCCATTTAACGTTCATATTTTTCTAAATTGCCCCTTATGCCTAAACGGGGGAGGTAGCATAGTAAAAAATGCTTGTTTTTAGCTGTTCTATACAAATCCGTCATTAAACTTTGTCGCCCGAGTAATCGTACTCTCCCCAATTAAAAATAATAAAAATTATGTTTTTTTTGAGAAATCAAATGGTGTTTGAATTTTTGAAAACAATCTTTTTTTGCAGGTACATTTTTAAATCTTAAAATAAAGGAAATATTTTCAAGCAGACTCTTTGGATACATGAGCAAATTCGTACGTTTCAGTCGTGCATTTTATTTTGTATAAATGTGTTTCTGAAAAAAATGTGGGAAAGGTTTCTCTTAAGGGGCTTGCACATGAGACCAGAAAACGAATGAACGAACAAACCTGATTTTACACATTTCAAAAAGTCAATTTTAAACAAAAACACATTTATTATAAGAAACCAATTGGCACTCATGTTAGGATAATAAAATTTGCATTTTGTTCCCTAAAACAAGACAAATTTGTAAAAACAATTTGGTAGTAACGAATTATCGTTTGGTTGCTACGAACTGTCAAACTCTATTCGTGTTCCACATACCATCCACACTGCAACGAATAAATTGTACGCGCCTAACTTAACCTCACAATTATAGCACTCTTGTTTTGTTTGTTGAATAGGATAATAATTATAAATTCACAATTCGTCGCTGTCTGCAAAGAGAAATAAAGCTCATCTAAAAAAATGTCAAAATATGCGAACATCGACAGTTCGCAGTTCGTAGCTCATGTGCAAGATGCTTTAGTTAGCAAATTTGAGAATACTGTTAATTTTAATATTATTATCATTATTAATGTTATATGACATTAACACTGCTTCATTTAATTTGGACAATTATATTTAGCATTCCCAATAATTGAAATGTTAAAAAAAATATTGTCTGGATTCTATCGGTTACGATCCGAACCTGTGTAGACCACACACATTATCTATTTCATAGTCGGAAACGCTCAGCTGGAAACTTCGATATAGTGTGTTTCCATTATGCAAGAATGTGAAGTTATTTGTTCATTCAAATAACTTTGTTTAAAAAAAAAACGATACAAATCGTCTTTCTGCCTTGCTTGTCTAGTTACAACTTAATCTCTCAAGAACTTTCCTACACAACTCCAAATGATTAAAAATACTTATAAAGGACACCTTAAATCACTTACCTTAAATTTCCGAATGATCTAACCATTGTCATCCGTCATTTTCTGTCAATAGACCGATACAAAGTTTTAAGCTTCACCAGCGGTTGTAAGTAACTTTATTTGTTATTAACTATTTTGAATATAAACTCTCCTTTGCTTTCAAACCTTAAATATTTTATTTGTTATTCCTCATACGCAAATAATATGGTTTTTATTTTCACTTGCATTTATTCATTTGTTTTTTTTTTAGTATTACTTTCCAACTTTCCAATAGTTCTTGTTTAATATTCAGAATTGCAAAATGATTTCATTAAATCCTATTTAATTTTTTATTATTTCACTGCTTTTCGGGTTCAAAATTTGTTATTTAAGATTTCTTGTTCACCGACACCTTCAAACAATCTGAAAAAGAAAAAAGAAAAGTGAATTATTTGTTCGCATACAATTTGTTTAAAAAAAATAGAAAGATAATAACTAGAAAAAATGATTGGAACTTGAAAAGGATTAACAGTATTATTTATTATATGAATAATACAAATTGTTCACAAATATTATTTTTAGAAATTCTGAAACAATAATAAGTTCCTTCAAAGCACATCGCCTTAATTTTTTTTTTATTTCAGTTTCTTTTTATTGACATGGTTGAAAAACCAATGAAGTTTACAAAAGATAGTGTTCATTCAAAAATTGGTCTGCTTCCTCTTGAAATTTCATTTACAAATATTTGGTTTTGCTTTGAATGTTCTTATTTTTTTTTTTTGAATAAAATAATTCTTTGTTTTGTAACTAAGACTAGCAAAGTAGCAAAGCGGAAGTCTACTATCTTCGATGCCAGGAAAAGGTCAAAGTCTAACGTTTCTAAAGAAAAACATTTTAGTAACAGTAATTTCAATATTTTCTTGTAAAATTTTACTAAACTTAGTTTTAGTTATTATGGATTAAGGAATAATCCACTCCTATGAGCTTTGAATTCTGAGTTTCTGAAATTTTCGTTTCAGTATCAGTTTGTAGTAAAAGTAAGTTAGTAATTGTGTTTTTAAGTAGTTACTTAAATTGTGGAATACGAGTAGCTAGTGTATTGATAGATATTTAGAAAATACCCTTGTTTTTTTGGCATTCTATAAATAGTATACTATAAAATTTCCTAGAAAACGCATCGGCAGTAGACAGATTTTTGTATTTAAAAATTGGTACAACTAAAAGAAGATCTGTTAGAATAATAATAAAAAAAAAACACAAATACAAGAAAGTTTTGTGAAAATCAAATGTTAAAATTAACTTCAGCAAAAAAAAGCTAACTAAAACTAATAAAATGGACAATTTTAAAGAAGAAATGTTAAGAAAACATCCGAAAATTGAGATTCTATAAAAAAAAGTTCATTCCACAATTGATTTAAGGGGGGAGTTCGTTCGTAGACCACTACACTATTATTTGGTGTTGAAGCTCGCCTCAATTTTATATATACCTGAATCCAGTGAAAATAAGCTTGATTCGACTCGGTTCCGGTCGGAGATGGGAGTCGAGTCAAAATTCCTGAAGAAAAACCTTCGTGGAGGAGTTGGTTTTACAGATAATGCATTATGTCTATTTATTTTCATGTTCGTGTACAAAAACATTTAGTTTTGCTAAATTGCACATGTAGGAGGTGGCATATTCTTATATGTACTGAACTATTCAGTTCTTCATTGTTCAAAACGTTAAACTATCTCCGATTGCATTTTAAAAAGTGCTGTCAAACTTAATCAGTTTTAAATTTTCTTGTGCGGTGGAAACACCGAAATAAAAATTATTTAATCTAAACTGAGATAAATCTTTGGTGGAAACATAGCAAAACTTTACTATCTTTTCTTGCAAAATAAGCCCAGTTAGTCCATTTTCAATAACAAAACTAAATAATATCAACAGTAACACATGATTCCAAATGCACAACTGCTCAACGAACACAGCTATCGAGATACAAATGTAATATCAATCGTACCAACATTTGAGAACGAAATCACATAAGATCCATTCGAGACTCGTATAAATGTCAAAAACCCATCCGTAGTAATATTCTACTTTAACTTTTATCGGTAGTATTCATACTGCGGATATTGCTTTTGTTATTCGTGTAAAATCCTAATATACCATTGATACATTTTCCAACAAAACTCGTGTAATGGCTAACTGGCTAAATTCGTAGACTTAAACAATAGATCGTTGAAAATCTATATACATGGATTGTTTTACTGTATGTGAAGGTGATTCTAGTGTTCCTATATATACATACATATCAATTGATATGCACCTAATGCCCAAATCGATTTCTGCCAAACTGTCATAAGACGTGCATTTTGAAAGGTTGCCTCATTTTGTTGAGTAACTAAAAACAAATATCACATAATTTTTAATAAGAAATGTTTTTGAACATTAGTTTTTTCTTTGCGTATCAAGGTACCATTCTATGATAAGTTCATAGATTTAAAAAATTGTTTTAAAGCATTTTTGCTACCCAAAAAACTCAAAAACTAATTTTAAAAATCAAATCAAACTCGGTTCTTTGTTTACAAACCATTAATTAATCATCGGAAAGTAACATAGAAGACATCTGCCTTTAAAGGTTCACAAATTAAAGTATTCTTACTTAAATAAGTCGGTCCTAGAATTAAGGTATATCCTTACACCAAAGCTTACTACCTGCCAATAGAGTTTTTACTAGAAGCCAAATTAAATTTAACTTGAACGGGCAATGATACTTATTATTCTCAATACACAGGTTATTATGCCTGGATAGATAACTATAAGCTTTAATGTTTCGTTAAAAGGTAGGTACCTACATACATATCATTCTATACCTACCTTATTTACTATTTAGTTAAGAATATTTGCCTAGTTATGAAGGATATTTTAATTTTAAACTTACTTTTAAAGAAGCAGCATTATTTTTTGTAGGTATCCAAAAACTGTTGGGACACTTTTAATCCAATCAGTGTAGGTACTTTAATATCCAACATGCACCTCAAAGCACGAAAATGTATTTTTACGATGATTATGAGGTGAAAAATTCGTTATGTCTTCCTCCGAAATTTCACTCAACCCAAAACAACACACAAAGATTTTCAATTCACCACAATTTGGTGCGTTTTCGTATAGGTATAAATCTTAACACAAACACTCTTAATCCATAGATAAATGGAAACTTGCACTTCTTTTGTATCAAAAAATATTGCACGTTACCTTTGTTTTTAAATTAGGTATAAAAACCAAAAAACAAAAAGGTAGGTTTTAATTTACATTCAAACCAATCTTCAATCAGGTTATGGGAGCCAACACAAAAACAAAAGATATATTTTTATATTTTTTCTTATATTTTGCCAATTCAAACCAATTGCAAGGGTTTTATTTTTAATTTGCTAGGTATAAATTTTGTGTTATATATTTAAATTAAATTTTCTCCCCGTCCCCGAAGAAATTATCGTCCTGCTTCAAAGAAAACAAGCAGAATTATATGATACCGGCTTTGCTAAGGGGAGAGAGGCATAGGGCAATGAACGTGCACCAAGGGTTAAACGAACTTTTCTTTCTTTTATTCACAACACAACTGGGGAAACAATAACAAATTCTAGTAGGTAGGTGAAACAAACGAATAACAAATATGTTAAAAAATAAACAAGCCAATAATAAGTAAGGTATGGGTGTGTTATTTCATTTTCACTGAACTAAAACAAAATAATAACAAATTGAGGAAATAGAAAAACACTGTTAAATGGACACTGCACTTTTCAAATACGATTTCTATACGGATATTCCAATGGGATGAAGGCTATAAAACTCTCTCTTTCATCACTCGGGAGTCGAGATGGGCACACTTTAGAACTGAATAAATCTTTTGCAATTCTTTTAGTTTAAACTTTTTTAATTAATTAATAATTTTAATACAACTTTTATTTGTTTAAAAATATCTTGTGATTTTATTTAATGAAAACCACCTCCAATATGACGAACGAACACAACATTGCGACAGAAAACGACGGCGGCGTGAATTCAATTGATGTGATATCGTTCGTCCTCTAAAAACCATGTTTGTGTTGCGTGAATGTGTGTATATCGTAGCTGCTGTGGAATAAACTGTTTGAGTTGTATTTTCCCTTAAAGTTAAGAGTCTTTGAGGAGGAGAATCGAGAAGAGAAACGTTATGCATGATGAATCGGAAGAGAGTTATAAATAGTGTTAAAAATTGCTAATATTAAAATATATACGAATTATATTATTTATATTGTAACATTCTTTTTAATAATCTATCCAATTTCATAATTAAAAACATATTTTAATCACATTTCGAATTAGTAAATCGAAACCTCTTTTCCAATCTTAAATAAATATAAAGAAGAGGAAGAAGAAAAATTATAATGATGAACTCTCTTTGGAAATGGAAAATTCCCTTGGAGTAATTTTATCTCTTCTTAGATATTTTGTGGTGGTGCATATCTTTTAACAAACCGAGTAATAACAAAACAACCCGGCTTTTGAGGTGAATGACCGATGATAGCACGCGTTTGTTCGATTCATATACAAACAAATGTTTGTGTGTTGGGACTGGGAGTTCATAGATACTTTTGTTTTGTGGGTATGTGTTTTCTGAATTCAGAGTGTATACGGAATACGGAAAATGAAAAGAAGTCGCTTTTTTTGGTTGCTGTTTCTTCTTCCTCGAATGTGGCGTTTCTCTTATTTAAAAATGTACGTTATTTTAAAGATAAATAAATTGTGCTGAGCAGTTGGATTGTTATGGAACTGCCAGACTGAATTTACTTGTTTTACATATTTAACAGAAACATTCTTTTGCTTTTGCAGTTGTATTGTGGTCTAAAGTTGTATTTAAATACAATTTTTAAATTGTTTTTACTTGTACTGATTAAAACATATGGGTGATTATACAAAAGCTGGGTAACTTTTGAGGATATTTTGTTTACGATAGTTATTAAATCAAACTTCTACAAATTCGGGTGTAAATGATAGCTAATCTTATTAATATGTTGTTCCGTATCGGGCCAGACAGAATTTTACTCCATAAACCAACCACATAAACCAAGCTCTTGTACAGTTATTATGGCCGTCAAATTGAGCGACCCGCAAATAACTTTATTATAAACATTAAAATTCAAAATGGAATTTGACGTTGAGTCGGCGATATTTCGCTCGACTGACTAATGAAGCGGACTGACTAATGAAGCTGAACACAATATTTCTTATTTTTTTAAATAAAGTGGAGAAGATTGCATTATGAAAGTTGTAGTAATATGTAATATAAATATATCAACTTTATACATCACAGATTGTAGTAAATTTATAAGTTTTCATAGACAGTCAATTAATTGGTGGTTTCCGCGGTTGTGACATGCCAAAGGACTGACGTCTTACAGAATTCAAGCATTTTGGATTTGTAAATACGAAGCAGGTTAAAGTCGCTTAAATTCCAAAACTCTCTGTAGTCTAACTTACTTACTTACTTAAGGTGGCGCTACCTCATCTCACCCAAAAAACTTCTCCATCTAGTTTGGTCCCTAGCTAGATGTCTCTAGTTTCGCGCTCCAAGTTGGGTGTGGTCATTTCCCACTTGTGTATGTAATCTGATCTGTGGAACCCTTTTTGAAAAAAGTCACTTAAACTCTGTAATTTTTAACATTTTCAAGTAATTTAAATGCGAG